>NC_062974.1:20575118-21775118 GCF_023078275.1 Leguminivora glycinivorella
GATATTCTAGAAGCGTAGGCATGCTGACTTTTCTCTCTTATTTGGATATTCGCTGCCATTCAGGGCCCGATCGGCTCGGCAACAGAATTCTAAATTTAGTAAGTGGCCATGTACCTAATAGTTATTTATACAGTATGGTATGCGGGCGAGTGGCTCCATACGCATTCAAACTTGAGCTTTATAAGTAAACAGTTTTATTGATTTTCCGTGCTGACTAATTATAAATGTAAAATACCTATGTTTAAATAATTCGGCAATAAGTATTCCTTAAGCGAGAACGGCTAGGTGGTCGTTTAGTCGCGTGAGAGGTCAGACGATGATGTCATCCAATAAAATCTCGGCGTCGTATCAGGGTGCTTGTACGAAATATGGAGCAATCGATAAGCGTAACGAAGGTGCTGGGTCTAGATATACTAGGTGCCATTTGGAATTTGGAATGTTTGTAGAAGTTTTCTTAAGAACAGGGTTGGTTTAAAAGTTCAGATGACGGCATATTTAGGTACCTACTTAGGACATTACTGATGCGATGCATGGTTAATAGGGATCATCCACATATTACGTCACACCAAATTTCAGGTTTTTGGACCCACCCCCCCCCTATGTCACGCTTTTTTGTATCCCTTTAACAGGGCTTGTCACATTTAGTATGCCCCCCCCCCTCCCCCTTACACTGTGACGTAATATATGGATGACGCCATACGAGCAATTATATTTGACCTCTACATTAGCAGAGGAACAAAATTCTCAACGCTAATGTTATTGTCTTAATATTATTGCACTGGTATGCAAATATCTACCCACTCGGTAAAAATAGTATTAAAATAACACTGTTCGATGGAATGAACGTCATTATATGTATAATTAAAGATTTTAATTATTTTCTGACTTCTCTGTGTGTCATCGGTGACATCATAAGTACCTACGGTTTTGTCTCAATCAGGTAGGTAGGTGAATAAATCGTACAAGCCGCGGTTCAAGTAACTACCGCGGCAGGACGCATTAAAGGAACCATGAGAAAATAAAGGGGCGGATCTATTTACAGTCAATTCCTCAACCACGTTGGTAAATTGAGCTAGGCGCAAACCGATGTCATCCCAGCCTCCGACAATCGTCAATAACGAGCGAATAGGTCGTTGGTGATCTCATCTTGCTATCAACTTGTAAAGTGTGTCTATAGGTATCAACAATGTTGCGGAGCGTGGATAAAAACCGGCTAATTGAGCGTATTTTTTTTAGCTGACATGCGGAATGCGAAATATTTACGTGACGACTGAAAATACTTTGCGAAGCGCAGCGTCCCACACACGGTCCAGCAAATACTATTTACATTTTGCTAGGTTTTTTGTACGGCAATTTAATTATATACTGAGCATGTATAATGAACAATTCATTATAAGTACAACGTCGTATCGTATGGATCGACCGACTAATACAAACAATCTATGAATCTATCATTTCGGAATACTTAAGCAGACACTGGTGGGAGCAACTCCTAATTTTAACGATAATCGAAATTTGAAGTGTGTGGGAGCTATTTCAAAACATTGCTCATTAATGCTTGAGACTGGTTCCTTGGACTACCTAATATAAATAAATGTCCTAGAAAAAAAAGATTTTCTAGATTCTAGATCGGGCTAGGTAACAAATCTAATTGTATTGATTCCACGAATTTAGTGTGCCGCAAACCACGCCCGGAGCCTGGCCTTGAAGCCGGTTGTTATTTGCGGTGCCGGCTTCAATCATAATTTAATGAAAAACACAAGCGATGCTACCGGGCTAAATCTATAGAATCGTACAATATCATTCGGCGTCAATTTACCTAAACAACTATCTGTCACACTATGTAAACAACAATTTTTGGACACAAAAAAATAGTATAGGTACCTAATTATATAAAATGGTAAATAAACTTTTGATCTAATTGTTAAATGAAAGGTTGCATCTGGTAAAAGTACTCACCCATAATGTTAGACATGTTGATCTGTATAAGTTGAAACGCACGAACGTTGGTGCGTCGCGAGTGCTATTTCAAAACTGACTGGCGGGTGGCGGGGCCGCAGCGGCGTCCAGCCGCGACCGAGACGCCGGCGTCCACGTAACTTCAGATGATGTCATGCTCCACGTTAAACAAAAACAAAGTAAAAACATACTGTCCTTGAGCTCACTCTTTAATGCATAGCGAGATCAACTTGTTACCTTTGGTAGGTAAAGCCGGTATTTTTTTATTGAACTCGTAAGTAGCTCGTCATTGACAAAGTTAAATTGTTTTTATCCTAATTAAGTAGGTAAATCGGCATATATTTTCATTTCAAGTATCTACTTTGGCTAGGTACCTACATAAAATATTAAGAGGAAAGTATACCTAAGCTTAAGCTATTATTAATAGATTGTATGTTTATTTTAACAGACTCAAACATGTTTGACCTTCATCAGTTAACAAGGCCAAGGTAGATGGCTCCACCTATGTCCTTATTGTGTTACACATTGTGTATGACATAGCTAGATAGTTAGTACGTTCATAAAGTATGCCTGTTATGGGTGGATCGCATTATTATCTCAGAAAAATGGCAATGTTACTAAAGTTACCAAACATCATAATTATCCACTCGTAGAAGTGAAGACCATTTTTTAGAACCAGTAATTAGGTAGGCATTTTCTTATACATAATATTTAAGAGTTGAGTTGTTGGTTATTTAGATCTTGCCCGCGTATTAATTACCTATGTCATGTCATGAGGCGTTATTTTCCTTGACAAGAAAAGATAACATTTGTGTTAGGTCACGGATATATTAAGTTGCATTCTTCATATTGTAGGTACCTAAAATAGACTGAATAATATTAGTCACGTATGTAATTGCTCATTGGTTTAATTTATTGGAGTTCTGAGTCACGATTTGCGACGGAAGATGCGACCTCTGCCTCTTGGCCTATGTAATTAGCCAACTTAATAGCAATCAAAACAAAACAAATCTGAAAGGATTTTCGATCGATACAAGTACACCCACTGCATTCTAACAGGTAAAAGGTCTTAGAATACTTTACATATAAAACTATAGTAAGTAACTGTTTGAGAGCAGTGTTTACATTTTCCGTTTTATAACTTGCGCATGCATGCCCATACAACCATTTCAGTCGCAAAATCTTCAAATCAGTAACTAACTGTCAAATGTGACATAACGCGTGGTAACGTCGTGCAAACAATGCGACCGTATTGATACAATAACAAAATGTAGTCGTCGTGTGCACTCGTTACGGTAACAAAATGTGTACGAATTTGTGGCTGTCAATGTCACTGTCAGAATGACTTTTAACGACACTTTATTAGTCGACGTTTGCACACATAACGGTAACAACATGTGGACGAATTTGTGGCTGTCATTGTCACTGTCAGAACGGTTTCTGACAGTGACATTGACTGAATTTGTACACACATGTGTAGGTCTGATTACCGAACTGCTCCTAAACCACTGTATCCGCAAATGACAATCTGAAATACGAAGGTTTCTCAAACTGTCTTGTGAAGTTGTGGACTGGTTGCTTTGAATCATTTAAATATGAGCGAATTAAATAATAATAAACGACGACGACCATTTAAGCACTCTTCGACATTTTATAGAAATGTGGGAAAGTTAAGAAAAGTGCAAAATGATAATACAAATAGATAAGCACTTTATAGTTATTTAATATATTAAATATATAATTTTTAATTCTTATTGATAAAAATTAAAATTTTGAAAAAACCCCCGACCGCGACATAGTTGACCGATTTTCATGAAACATGGCTAAGAACACTCCCGACTAACTCAGCTTTCAGACAAAAAAACTAAATCAAAAACGGTTCATCCGTTCGGGAGCTACGATGCCATAGACAGACACACACACAGACAGACAAACAGACAGACAGACAGATAGACAGACGGACAGACAGACAGACAGACACGTCAAACTTATAACACCCCTTCGTTTTTGCGTCAGGGGTTAAAAATGAAGTGTAGTGTTGCTTTACACAATAAAAGTAGGAATCAAATGAAATAGAGTGTTTACTGTGATATTAATCTAATTTCTATTGCGCAATGATAGTTTTTTTCAGTACAGATGCTGCTTTTTAGGGTTCCGTAGCCAAAATGGCAAAAACGGAACCCTTATAGTTTCGTCATGTCCGTCTGTCCGTCTGTCCGTCTGTCCGTCTGTCCGTCTGTCCGTCTGTCACAGCCGATTTACTCGGAAACTATAAGTACTACAGTGATGAAATTTGATGGGAATATGTGTTGTATGAACCGCTACAAAATTATGACACTAAATAGTAAAAAAGAATTGGGGGTGGGGCCCCCATACATGTAACTGAGGGATGAAAATTTTTTTTTCGATGTACATACCCGTGTGGGGTATCAATGGAAAGGTCTTTTAAAATGATATAAAGTTTTCTAAAAACATTTTTCTTAAAGTGAACGGTTTTTGAGATATCAGCTCTCAAAGTCGTAAAAAGTATGTCCCCCCTCTATTTTTATAACTACGGGGTATAAAATTCTAAAAAAAATAGAGGTGATGCATGCTAATTAACTCTTTCAACGATTTTTGGTTTGATCAAAGTATCTCTTATAGTTTTTGAGATAGGTTGATTTAACTGTAATTTTGGTTTGCTGCTACGGAACCCTTTGTGCGCGAGCCCGACTCGCACTTGGCCGGTTTTTTTAACGTAGTAGTGCGAGCAAATCAAGCAATGATTCATTTCTTGTCTGGTCGAAACTCTTAGCTTAGATTTAGGTACTGAAAATCGTCGTACGATACACGTGCGAAAAGGACATTCACAACTCGTGTCGATTTAAAACACTCCCTTCGTTCGTGTATTAATTTATCGCTACTCGTATCGATTTTCCTCTTTTCCGCACTCGTATCTACAAGTATTTTGTTTAGGTTACAAAAAAAACACATTATTTACTCTACTACGTTTTATTTATGTCTCTTTAACATTACAAATTTGTAGACACTTATCTATACAAAAATCTTGACAAAAGAAGTACAGATCGCTGAAATGAATGTTGATAGTACCTAATATTAATGAAGACTACTTCAACAAGTGTCAATTGTGAAATGCCGCAAAATACTAGTTGCTCTATAGAAGACCATAATAATATGATCCCCGATCCTTTACAACCCAGCAGCTCGGTACGCACGTTACAATTTTTTTTTAATCTTCTTTAGTGAGGGCAACTGAGTACGACGGCATATTTAATTGTTTATAAAGTTTGAGGATACCTGGAAAAAATTAATACAAGAAGCCATTTTGAAAATATAATAAATATTTACTGCTTTCGGTCACGCGTGTACGCTGCGACCATTTTGCGACCATTTGTCGACCGTTTGGTGACCGTTTGGCGACTGTTTTTTACATGGAATATTACCGTCTTAATCCATATTTTAACAACTTTATTGGTTTTCTAGGCATTATTTTTATTATTTCAGTATAGTATATGCACCGGAGCACTAAAACTTCACCAATCAATATACATTATACGCAAACACCGAGTAGTCAATAATATTATTACTGGTTAAACTGAGGTAAATTGATGGCGCGTTGATAAATTTAGACTTATTTTATGAAATCACTCGAGCAATTTAATTGGCCATGGTAATTAGCCCACATTATATTACAAATGCAAACAATATTTATCTTTAACAAATTCTTACGCCATTACATTTTAATGTCAAATGATTTTATTTATTTTTTACTTTGACGTCTCTGACAGTCGCCATTTGAAAAGAATGAAATGAACGAATGATTTAGGGAAAGTAGTCGCCAAACGGTAACAATGTGTGCACGCGTAGTGCACACTTCTGTCACTTCTGTGACCATTTGTGCCTGTTACCAATCGTCCCCATTTGGGTCGCCGTGACTAAACGTCGACCGTACTGCGACTAAGCATTGAGACCCGAAGACCTGTGTGTACACAAAATAGGAGGATTTGCGTAGGAACGGCGACCGATTATGGTTATATGGGTGTATTAAGATTTGGAGTTTCAACTTTGCAAAGCGTTTATTGGCTACGTTGACTGTTCCATCTGGCGGACCGTATGTTTGTTTACCATCGACGTAGTATTAAAAAACCGGCCAAGAGCGTATCGGGCCACGCTCAGTGTAGGGTTCCGTGTTCCGTATTTTTCTCAAAAACTACTAAACCTGTCAAGTTCAAAACAATTTTCCTAGAAAGTCTTTATAAAGTTCTACTTTTCTGATTTTTTTCATATTTTTTACACATATGGTTCAAAAGTTAGAGGGGGGGGGGGACGCCCTTTTTTTCCTTTAGGAGCGATTATTTCCGAAAATATTAATATTATCAAAAAACGGTCTTAGTAAACCCTTATTCATTTTTAAATACCTATCCAACAATATATCACACGTTGGGGTTGGAATGAAAAAAATATCAGCCCCCACTTTACATGTAGGGGGAGTACCCTAATAAAACATTTTTTTTCATTTTTTATTTTTGCACTTTGTTGGCGTGATTGATATACATATTGGTACCAAATTTCAGCTTTCTAGTGATAACGGTTACTGAGATTATCCGCGGACGGACGGACGGACGGACAGACAGACATGGCGAAACTATAAGGGTTCCTAGTTGACTACGGAACCCTAAAAATAATAGCTACTTACAGTACCTACTTTGTGGAATCTGAGCCTTGAAAAAATATAAACGATGAGCGATGAGTCACTATGTGAATAAACAGTAGTTGTTATTCAGTGCGTACTAATCGCATCATCAGATACTAACCAATTCAGTATAGTGGTGGGACTGGAACTGTGACCTCCCGGAAACATGTAGCTGTTATAGATTTAGAGTTCATGATATACTGGAATGGAGGTGATGAACGAGCAGACCGGTGGAAGCTTGTGGTGATGACGACGATGCTGACTGTAGGAAACGTGGGTAGATAGATAATGCGTAATGATGACGAGATTTAATACGGCTGAGGAGGCTAGGATATGATGTAAATAATGATAGGTAACTGTAATGTGTCTAGAAGAACGTTGGCAGAGCCCTAGGCGTGAAATGAAATGACTAGGTAGTAGTAGTAGGTAGTTGTTAGCTAGAATAGTTATCTAGTTCAAAGCAGACTAGTGTTGCTTCGCTAATTTCGTAACCATGTATGTATATGGTAATATGTATAACGGAAGGCAGTGCCACGGCCTATATTTCTATGTTTGTATTTGAACATATTACACACCATAATCAATATTTTTACTAATAAAAAACAAACACCGTAAAGAGTAGGGTAGGTGACGCAAAAGGCGTCATCTCTCAAAATAACGGGTGAATAGATGAAGTACGAATAAATGACGTCACGGATGATTAACGCCAAAGACCTATATAACTTCGTAAAGACCGATAAAGTCTAAGAAAAAAACGTACCCCAAAACCATACAGAAAAAGGTACGGTGAGCTAGATGGCGATACACCTTTGGGGTACGCTCGGCTAGATGGCGCTCATATTAATATTTGACATTTTAAAACATATCAAGCTAAGAATAGGGCCAATCACGGGCCAATTGTCAAAACTGAGGTTCAAAAGTTTTAAGCTTGTGTCGAGAGATGGTAGTCTATGCACTGTGATTACACATTTTACTTTGACAGTCATTCTCTGTAATACTCGATCCTCTTTGTTAACGCCAAATGTCATATTACTTAGTCATCATGTCATCAAAGTCATTCAACAAAGAGACACGGTAAGGTACCTAATTCGCAAAAGTTCTATGCAGTTTCTGAATATTTTTTCCCATGTACCTGCACTGTTGAATGAGCTCCCTGCCGAGGTTTTTTTAGAGAGAACCTACTTTCTTGTATTTTGAGGGTTGGTACAGTCGCCATCAGATACACAAGAACACGCGAGGTCCTCAAAAATATCCGAAGGAACATGCCTCTAACGAGAATAAGGACTAGGCAATAGAGGCGTGCTCAGATATCTGTGAGCATCTCGGGCGCTCCTATATATCTGATGGCGGCTATACATGATAATGTCGTCGTTGGCACATTTGTTCAACTATGAGGTCAGAATGAAATGGTTCACACTTAGGTAACACACACACACACACACACATTTGATGGGTTCATCCGTTATTTTGAGATGTGACGTCGTTTGCCCTAACCTACTCTTATGGTCTTCGTAATTATTTAAATAACATTTTTTTTTCTTTTAATAAGAACATTTTTAATATACAGGGTGTATTTTGATAGCGGGGGCAGCTATGAGATTCCGTGGTCCTACTTACACGAGAATGGTCTAATTCCCTCGATTTCCAATTGACGAGGGCAAGCATGTGAAAAAAAACTTTTTATTTTCTACTATTTTCGACAATAGAAAAAGTTATCGCGCCTTTTCTAAGACCAAAGCTGGTTTGTGTTATACTGAGCCATCTATGAATAAAGTAGCATACCAATTTCATTTTAATTACAACGCCATCTAGGTGATACACCTAAAACTACAAAGTTACTAATGCAACTTGAAGCTAAGGTTGTTAGATGTCTACGCTGTCTACGTAGCTCAGTAGTTTTCGTAATCTCCACAAGATAGCGCTAAAATAAAATTTAAAATAATTGTTAAAATATTTCATAGATGGCGCTTTTCCATACTTTCGTTAATTTACATAAATGTTAAATATTTTTATTCATTCACGAACAATTTATTTTCAGTTGTCATCTATTGTTTGATATTTTGTATGCAATTTGTACGGGTTACCCAGTGCTACGCCTGTTAGTGACGAACTGCTACGCGCTACGACGTAGAGGCTACATTGGGATTGATATTGGACGATTAAATTGTAGGTATATATTTATGATTTCTCAAATAACGATTTCACAATAAAATAGACTTGTCATTATATAACAAATTTGTCGTTTTCTAACTAACTATGTAACTAGTAATGAATATAAATGAACGCAACATGCTGTGTGAACTCCTAATATATTATATTATGTACTCGTATCATACTCGTATGATAATTGTATTTATTTATGTTGTAACCTGTATTCTGCAAAAGAGAACCTCGAAACTCGCAATGCAAACGAGGGACTTAATGCCATAAGGCATTCTTAATCAGCCAACATTAGGGAGAAACAGAGATATTGTAATCGGCCCTACAATTAAATTACGACATCATCATCGTAATGACAAACTTTGCCCATTATCTTATTGGATTTAAGAGTAGCCCAGCCTCTTACACCTTTATTGACAAACAAAAACACCCAAGTGAATTATTTCAATTTGGTCAGCAGTCAGCACATTTCTTCGTCAATGATACGCACCTTACTTAGGTATAAAATCTACCAAATCTGAGTTATCATTAAAAATCTAAATAATGTCATATGTTACAGAAAAAATTACGGACACCACCAGTAAATAATTTGATTTGTTCCCATAGTTGCGTTTAGTCAGCATAATTATTTCTTCGTGGAAGTGGCGGAACTATGATAGTGCCGCGGCCCGCGCACCCTAGGTATGAATCGATACGGTCCGCTATGAAATCTGCCATGTGCATGGGGTGGAGGGTGCGCGCAGCTGTCGCGTGCGCACGCGCTACAATGCCCGCGAGCGTTGAACCCGGCCAGGTACGGTCGGAGGCTAGTGAGGTTCCGTAGGTGTCATAAAACACCAAAAATTAACTTTTAGGCCTGCAATGCTCATGATTGGCATGCCAGCCGCGGGTGTTACAATATGTATAAAAAGTTTCACATGGACCCCGATGGGGTGTAGCAAAGTCCTTATAATTAGGATTTACAATATAAAGTGTATCGCAGGGTTGAAGATGGTGATCTTAACATGTTCCTTGACATGCCAAAAATGGCCATTCCGACTTGTCCCATTCAACCTAAGGCACTGGTCCCATCGCGAGCTAGTAAGCTATGAGCTATCGGCTATAAAAATTGTCGTGCACGTAGCCAATAAAAACGAACAAAGATAAGCACCCCCGTGCTAATAAAAGAGACACGGCGATTTTGATAGCTCACTGGGCGAGTAACTATAAACAACGCCGTGTCTCTTTTATTTGCACGGGGGTGCTTATCTTTTGTTCGTTTTTATTGGCTACGTGCACGACAATTACGCCCACTACCATGTGAACTTGAAGTGGAAAATGTCAAAAAATGACATGTAAACAAACATTATATTATTTATATTTTAACGATTTTTCGTTAATTTTAAGTAAATCGAATAACAAGAGCTACTATTTCAAGTGTAATTTAGGTAGATAGATTATAAAGACATGGATATAATACCAAAAATCAGTTTCCAAAGCATTACTCACGGTATAAACTTCCAACCACAGACTACAGAAAGAGTCAATAAATTGGTGCTGGCAGGGCATATAAGGAATCTTGAAGAACATAGGAGTAATGGTACAAGTTCTTCGAGCTAGTGATATGGTATTCGCTAAACCTCCGTCCCGTTAATGCCATATAAAACAAATCTAAACGTAAGTACCTAGTCATGTCCGCGGCCGCAGAAATATCCGACACGGGCCTATTCCCAGGCTAGGCCTGAATCTTTAAGCATAATCTTTTACGGTAGGAAAAATACTAACAGCGTATTGAACAATATTGGGTAAACAAAGCTTAAATATAATTTATTATGTTTTGTTTTGACATGTCACTTACGTTTTCTTTTCACCGTAGCTATCCATTTAGTTCTTTGATCCAATCCAGTGTGCTCTAAGAAACGCATAGAACGTGCAACGACTATTTATGCCATTATTTTTACAATTAACAACGAAACAACATTGATGCCCTATATCAAACATTACACATTGTATTATATTTTATTAGTTTTGATAGATGACAACCACAATCAGTGTCGATTTTGACCACCGCAAGCACTGCGATCGCTTTGCTTACCCCCTCCATGCACTTCGCACGAAGCCAATAGCCGATAGCTCATAGCTTACTAGCTCGCGGTGGGACCAGTGCCTATCGTCCTTCCGAATCACGTAGATACTAAAAAAAAATATGTTTTCTTCTGAAACTCAAGCAATCAGCTCGAGATCACTGAAACCAAATTGCACCACAGTACAAGTCCCAAAATAGTTTTTTAAGCATTGGATCATTGGATCGTATTAGGAAATAAATGATTACATATATGATTTAGCCTTGTATTATAAATTAGTATAATAAATTGAGGATAGGCTGTGCTCTAATGTCACAAGTCACAATAGATATACTTATAGGGTATCCTAGCATAGGTACTAATGCAAAATCTAAATATTTTTAAGGTAGTGTTCTTGTACATTGAACTCTGTGATTGAACTTAAAATTTCAGGTGCACTATAGATCTGCATTCTATAATATCTTTGCTTTTTGGATTTACCTTATTGTAGCCTTGCCTTATAGTTATTTACCTTGCTAACAGAAACCTGCAGTTTCACTGTCGTGTATACATGTCACGATGACCACAAACGGTTTCAGGCTGAGGTTATAATTCTAGACCTATCTGCCCTGTGTTAGTCGAACGCTAAACGACTCATGATTGTATGCAATATTGCATGACATAATAATCGCTTTAGGTGCTTAGTACTCAGAGCGCTTTCATTAGGTATGCAAGTTGTTTTTTTTTTATGGAGAGTTATAATCAAAGAAAGAAAATATATTTTCAATGGGAGAGTCATCTTTATTTCAGAGTTGGTCCCATAGTAAAAGTTGATCAATTTTTGTAGGAATAATTGATTGTTTGAGATAAATAAATAATAAATACACTACATTTAAATTGTTTACTTACACATACAAATGTTTCATAATTGACAGGTCAACATCCAAATCTATCTTGTGATTCTAGTGATGTGCAATGATAAAAAAAAATCTTTCAATTTTCCGATACTTACAGTTATTTTCACAACGAAGTTAATATTAAGTGCTATTTGGCATTAACTGAGCCCAAATCTAGTATTTTGTATTACTTATTTGAAGTAACCCTGTATAGTTGTATACCTACTGTGTATTTTGATTCAAACAATTTCAATATGGCGAAAAGAAGTACAAGTACGTACCTACTATCATACGTGTACGGATTTTATTTCCTTCAGGGCTTGTTACGGAACTCTGCCTTCGCGAGTGTGTGATTGACTACATTTTTTTGGAGATCAGTCCCGCAGCTGCCAGTATGAAAGGCAGGAACAGCTGATCCGGTGAGAGAGGACTCTAAGGGATTGTTTGCTCGTCTTAGGAAACGGGAGCAACAGCTGATGCTTTTGTATCTTTATTTGTATTGACTTCGTAAGGTCATCCGTGGACGGAGCTAAAAATATTGCTTTAAAAGATGACTTCACTGATGTAATTTATCGTCACTTATTTTTACTGCTACCTAAATGGTAATTTAGTCAACACCTATCCAAATTTTGACTGAACTATAGCGTAAACAAGATCTCTTATCTATACAACTAGGACGAAAATAGAGCCCTATATAAATTGTTTAATTTCTCATGAAATATATTTTTTTTCTAATTAAAAATATTTTGAGAACATAGAAAAGGGTCATTATGATTTTGTTCATAGTCAAACATGTGCTAAAATACCTTGTCAGTAAAAAAATACAGCAAACTGAAATAAATGTAAGGATCTGATTTCCACTAGAATTTTTTTAATTTCGCGCATTAGGTTATTTCCAGTACAGTCAAGTGTAGAAATATCGTACTCAAAAATATGTCCCATGGCATCTTAGTCCGGTCCGGTGTAAGAAAGAGCGGAGTACCATATTTATGAGACGATTTTGCAATACATATGTTTGCGCTTGACTGTACCTTTATTTAGGCTTTATCTAGGTAGGGCCAAATTGTTTTGCAGGGACTTTCTCAGTAACGAAATTATTTTTTATAGCAGTGCGTACTATTGTTTTCCTATTCGATTTCAGGCGAGCGGAAGAAACCGATTGTCAGCGTTCTCGTACGGCGGAGGAAGCGACACAGGACAATACCACAGACAATATGCTTCCCACAACTCGCTTCCTGCCGAGTGCCGACATCCGATCCGACTCGATACACTTAGATACGTGCACTTGTGATCATTTCAGTCTACATGGTGGGTAAGTTGATACTAAAAGTTATTCAAACAAAACTACGTTGATAATAGATACATTCGGCTTATGGTGCGCCCACACTGGGCTGTTATAAATGTTATATTATATTTATAACTACCAGTGTGGGATTGCTGTAACGATACTGCCAAACGCATAGCTTCGCATGCCTCTGTTATTCAGGAATTTATATTAAGCTTTGATTAGATTGATTACAGACTACAGCAAAAAAGTAGAAATTAAAAAATATCAACATTGTAGTGTCGTCTCGTTTTCTCACACATTATCGATTTGAAAGGGACGTCACTACAATGTTGCTATTTTTAACCGCCTTCCAAATCTCAAAGGAAAGGGTTCTCAATTCGTCTGTATTTTTTTTTTTTTTATTTTTATTTTTAACCGCCTTCCAAATCTCAAAGGAAGGGGTTATCAAGTCGTCTGTATGTCTTTTTTATTTATTTTTTTTTTATTTTTTTTAATGTTTGTTCCTCGATATCTCTGTCGTTACTGGACCGATTTTGAAAAATTTTTTTTTATTGAATGTATAATTGTATATGCATACAGATTGGTCCCATTTTTCTCAGAACCCAGTTCTGATGATGGGATCCTGGAGAAATCGAGGGAACTCCTCAAATCTGAAAGGCATACATATGGTGATTTTTATGTTTTTAAAGGAACAGCATGCATTTACGTACGGAACAGTGACATTTGGTGCAGTGGAACTCCTGATGATGATCAGAACGGAACTCCTCAAATCTGAACGGCACACTTATAGTGACTTTGGTATTTTTATAAGAACAGCTTACATTACGTCCAGAACAGTGACATTTGGTGCAGTGGAACTGCTGATGATGGTCAGAACGGAACTCCTCAAATCTGAACGGCACACTTATAGTGACTTTGGTATTTTTATAAGAACAGCATGCACTTATGTCCAGAACAGTGACATTTGGTGCAGTGGAACTGCTGATGAACAGTGAGCCGCCCCTGGTTAGAGTTCCGTTTTGATAATCATTATCATCTGTAAGTACTTCAGAATCATCCAAATTTCAAAATTGGTTCAGAAATGACGGAGATATCGAATAACAAACATTAAAAATATACAGACGAATTGATAACATAATCCAACATTTGAAAGTATTTATCACCAAAACCCCAAAGGAAGGCGGTTTTTTTTTCTTAAAAATTATTTAATTTGGATTACAGTATAATTTTTACTTATTTTTTAACCGACCTTAACAAAAAGATTCATTCCAAAGCGTTTCTTCTTAAGTACTTAACTTGTTCTTAAGACTCGATATTTATAAAAGAATGAGCATGCTCCGTTGAGTGTAGATTGCCTGTTCTTATTATTCAATTGTCTACCCATAACTCAGTGACCGCGTGCGATTGTTGTATAATCGTTGGACGGTTCGGTTTTCCCATGAGATGTTCATGAAAGATTAAGCAATTTGATATGTAAGGAATCCAAACTTTGCAAAAATTCAACTTGGGATTCGCCTACACGCTACAGTTTTTTATAATTTTATATTAAGCATTTATTGAATACCACAATAATGGGAAACAAGCATACACATACAATATTAATGGTATGCAGCACCGTAGCCTACGGGCACCTTCAACTCCAGAGTTGATAATTTTTAAGAAAAAAAAACCGTCGCCTTTCGGGTTCTGGTGAAAGTTACTTGCGAATGTTGGATTATGTAGAAATGTGTAGGTATTTTTTAAAACTGCTTTTAATGCTTTAATTATTAGATGGCAACACAAATGAATATGTATAACGTTAAGGTTTGAGGAGTTTCCTCAATTCCTCATAAATCCGATTATATTATAAGAAATCGAAGCTTGACAAACTTTGACTTGAAAACTCAATATGCTTAACAAACATAACTAAATAAATGTCACTGTTCTGAACTTAAATGCATGCTTTTCTTACAAAAATACCAAAGTCACTTATGAGTGTGCCGTTCAGATTTGAGGAGTACGGTTCTGACTATCATCAGCAGTTCCACTGCACCAAATGTCACTGTTCTGGACGTAAGTGCATGCTGTTCTTATAAAAATACCAAAGTCACTACAAGCGTGCCGTTCAGATTTGAGGAGTTCGGTTCTGACCAACATCAGCAGTTCCACTGTACCAAATGTCAGTGTTCTAGACGTAAGCGCATGTTGTTCTTATAAAAATGGCAAAGTCACTGTAAGCGTGCCGTTCAGATTTGAGGAGTTTGGTTCTGGCCATCATCAGCAGTTCCACTGCACCAAATGTCACTGTTCTGGACGGAAGTGCATGCTGTTCTTATAAAAATACCAAAGTCACTATAAGCGTGCCGTTCAGATTTGAGGAGTTCGGTTCTGACCATCATCAGCAATTCCACTGCACCAAATGTCACTGTTCTGGACGAAAGTGCATGCTGTTCTTATAAAAATACCAAAGTCACTATAAGCGTGCCGTTCAGATTTAAAGAGTTCCGTTCTGGCCATCATCAGCAGTTCCACTGCACCAAATGTCACTGTTTCGTACCTAAATGCATGCTGTTCCTTTAAAAACACAAAAATCACCATATGTATGCCTTTCAGATTCGAGGAGTTCCTCGATTTCTCCAGGATCCCATCATCAGAACTGGGTTCTGAGAAAAATGGGACCAATCTGTATGCATATACATTCAATCAAAAAAAAATTTTCAAAATCGGTCCAGTAACGACGAAGATATCGAGGAACAAACATAAAAAAAAAACATACAGACGATTTGATAACCGTCCTTCTTGAGAGATATGAGGCGACGGTTAAAAAAACCGTCGCCTTTCGGGTTCTGGTGAAAGTTACTTGCGAATGTTGGATTATGTAGAAATGTGTAGGTATTTTTTAAAACTGCTTTAAATGCTTTAATTATTAGATGGCAACACAAATGAATATACGTATAACGTTAAGGTTTGAGGAGTTTCCTCAATTCCTCATGAATCCGATTATATTATAAGAAATCGAAGCTTGACAAACTTTGACTTGAAAACTCAATATGCTTAACAAACATAACTAAATGAATGTCACTGTTCTGAACTTAAATGCATGCTTTTCTTACAAAAATACCAAAGTCACTTATGAGTGTGCCGTTCAGATTTGAGGAGTACGGTTCTGACTATCATCAGCAGTTCCACTGCACCAAATGTCACTGTTCTGGACGTAAGTGCATGCTGTTCTTATAAAAATACCAAAGTCACTACAAGCGTGCCGTTCAGATTTGAGGAGTTCGGTTCTGACCAACATCAGCAGTTCCACTGTACCAAATGTCAGTGTTCTAGACGTAAGCGTATGCTGTTCTTATAAAAATGGCAAAGTCACTATAAGCGTGCCGTTCAGATTTGAGGAGTTTGGTTCTGGCCATCATCAGCAGTTCCACTGCACCAAATGTCACTGTTCTGGACGAAAGTGCATGCTGTTCTTATAAAAATACCAAAGTCACTATAAGCGTGCCGTTCAGATTTGAGGAGTTCGGTTCTGACCATCATCAGCAATTCCACTGCACCAAATGTCACTGTTCTGGACGAAAGCGCATGCTGTTCTTATAAAAATACCAAAGTCACTATAAGCGTGCCGTTCAGATTTGAAGAGTTCCGTTCTGGCCATCATCAGCAGTTCCACTGCACCAAATGTCACTGTTCCGTACCTAAATGCATGCTGTTCCTTTAAAAACACAAAAATCACCATATGTATGCCTTTCAGATTCGAGGAGTTCCCTCAATTTCTTCAGGATCCCATCATCAGAACTGGGTTCTGAGAAAAATTAGACCAATCTGTATCCATATACATTCATTCAAAAAAAAAATTTTCAAAATCGGTCCAGTAACGACGGAGATATCGAGGAACAAACATTAAAAAAAAAAAAAAAAAAAACATACAGACGACTTGATAACCGTCCTTCTTGAGAGATATGAGGCGACGGTTAAAAATTAACTTTCAAGAACCTTAAAAGTACATATATACACCTTTTTTTGAAGATACCCATAGGCACTGTAGAGGGATGTACCTATTAGGATGTAGGTATGCTCCCAGCGTAGATGCATATCACCAAAATCTTGTCACTGAGTTTTTGTGACAATCATTGTGAATCTCTTGTTGTTTTTAAATGTATGGATATTTTGTACGATAGACGAGTACAAGGTCTAAACATCGAACAAGCCAGTAAAATAAAATAGGTACAGTCGACTACAAAGAGATGTATCCACTTTTTCACCTTATTGCATTGTAATAAGCAGTGACACCGCAGTGACAATTCGCCTTAACGTTGCAAGGTCAACAATTAACATTGCTAGGTAACATTTTGACGAAAACTACCGTTTGGGATCTTGGGATACCTACTTCGACCCTGAAGTTGGAAAAAAGTTGACAGTGCCAGATGAAACCGTAGGTATAAGTAGTGAAATTACTCACATGAATTGTTATCGACGTTATCGTAGTGAATTAGACCCTTTGATACCAGTCTGGTATGGTGTTCTATTCCAAACCAAACATTGAAGGAGGTCAGTCTTGTTTATAGTTAGGGGAACTCTCGGTAGCAACACGCGGCGATGAGTTCCTAGAAAGGCTAGTTTTTTACCGTCTACAGAGGAACAATTTATCACAAATTAATGACTTATCGGACTTTTAGTGGGACTTGTAAAAATAGGTGTACATAATTAAGTATCAATTTCATTTCCTACTTACATGCTTAACAATCTACGCTCTTCTAATTTTCTAATTGTAGGGTAGTTCTAATGTACGGGAAGTACGGTAAACTTCAAACGTAACTAAGTACCTACACATGTCGTAATTCGTGAATAATGTAGAGGTAGAGCAATTGTAGAGCGAAATTTCTCTTCCTGGCCTTCGTGCTTTCCCCGTAAATGTGGAAACTGTGACAATTAAATGGGATCAGAAAATAATTAAGTAATCACCCTAACCATAAATATTGTGTCCCATTAGACGCTGACTTTTTTATAGAACACCTTCGAAGGAAAATCTGTCGATGTCGTACCTAATCTTAGTTAAAATGAAGTAGGTAGCTAGGAAGGCTTATGTTCTATTTTTTGTCATATTGTTAAAAATCCAAAATACCTAAATGATAACGAGGCATATCATTAGCATTACGTGGAGGGTAGCAGGCAGTAGGGCACGCCACGCATGTGGCGCGGTGCCGGCGCATCTGGTGGCGGGAGGGGAGCCGCGGGGGCTAAAATTAGTGCCGAGCGCCACGTGCGTCCACCAGTCCGCGCCCGACCTCCACCACGCACGCTCGCGCCCGGCACAGTGTTTACAAGCAAGTTTACCAGCCACCGGTTACCGAGACCGAGTCCCAGCGCCGCGCGCAGTGTTAGTGCACCCAGTGACCGTGGCCGTCGCGACGGAGGCAGTTCAAGGAATGCTCATGGCGGGCGCGCTGCCTGCCGAGCCGGAGGGGCTGCTGGCGTTGGGCGCGCTCCCCGGCCAGAAGGACACCACCTGGACGAAACTCTTCGTCGGGGGGCTGCCCTACCACACCACGGACAAGAGCTTGAGGGAACACTTCGCGGTCTATGGAGACATCGAGGAGGCTGTCGTTATCACAGATCGGCAAACCAGTAAAAGTCGGGGATATGGATTTGTGAGTGCCTTTATTTATTTTGCGGCTTCTGTTCCTTCGGGAACGTTCAGTCAACTGAATGAAAACATAATCAGTATAATATAAAAAAAAATAACGTAAACTTTGTATTCTCTACGTCCCAACCCAAATGGTCTTTCAACAAGTGGGAAAGCGTTAAGTTTGAATTTAGAAATGGCTTCGTATTGTGATTGTGGAGCGAAACAGCGCGCATATCGCACGGTTAGGAGCGTTATCGCACCTCAATGCTACTAACATACCTACCTAAGCCACCGGCAGCTACGTGTGTATAATGTATTCCCATACCTACAAGCTGTATCGCAAAATTACATCAAACACGGAAGTCGTGCCCTCCCGCGCAGGTGGTTTGTGTCGACACGGGCTGAAGAACACTCCTGAATTTGACACTAACATCGGTTGCCAAATGTTTTGGGATTTACTTTGAAAAGGCCACGTCATGCTTCTTGGAAGAAAACTGAAAAAGAAAATAGCACCTAGAAATAACATTTTTTTAGCTTACTGAAACTTTTTGTCGGTCTACGTAGATTCATGGACTGAAGGATTTTTGACGTTATGGACATTGCAACTTATAATTTCCAACTTCTTTTACCTAAACAAAAACATACCTATCATGCTTTTATAAGCATATAAATTATGAACACTCACTCACGTTTCATGATTTCACGACTGAAGCGACTGAATGCCGATGCCGGTGCCATTTTTTGCATGGAACAGATGCAAGTGAATTGTCCCATTTGTTCAAAACTGCGTGAATATAATAAATTTGGGAGCTTTGCAAGCGTCGGGCATGAGAAATGAATCACAACCCCATTTTCAATTCTCGGGTACAGGGTAGGGTGCTCGAGGGATGGCCGCTGCACCCCTGTGGCACAGAATGGCTGTAATAATCGCAATGCACTGCGCCTGTCACACTCCGACCCGAAGCCTAAATTTCGACGATAAATTGTGGGATTTCCAACTACATTATGTAGCTATTATTAAAAGTTAACTGTTACAAAGAATGAAATAATTAAATAGGTAGCTTCACACAGACAAGTTACTGCGCAATAGCAAAAGTACACGTGAATATTTGATAGGTCTTTGCAGAAAACAGGAATGTTAGTAAGGGAAATTCAGCTCTGCGTTAACTATACAATACAACCGTCAGTTACACGAATTTGACGTAACCTTAACCTTAATAGAATTCTCAAACTTCTTATTAACTTCTTGCTTCTTTAGACGAATCAATTCGATCCGTATTTACGCAGCTATCTAATTAAATCTAAAAATTACACAATGCAAAAATACTTCCATTTTCTTTGCACTCATAAGCTTCCAATTGCCTTTCAATACAGTGCTGATCTTACAGCCACTTAATGTCTTAAAGCCTTTACATTCATTGCCATTTCCCTTTGAATGGAGGCTTACTTGGATAGGTTGGTTGCTCGGTCGGCGGGCGTGCTTGAGTGGTGCCGGGAAACAAAAGACATCCGATACCGTGCGGGTGGTTGCTGTCGAGACTTCGGGAGGGAGCGGGGAAAGCACAGATGTGCCTCCTATACTAATTTAAAGCTAGATTAGCGCTGGTAAAGAAACAATTAGGAGAACATGAAATTGATTTACAGAGAATTTACATGTTGAAACGAAGGCTAAGCATACAACTTATTAGCCAGGTTATTTCTAAAATAGGCCCTTGAGGCTTTGTATTAAAGATGCCGCAGACATTTCTTTGCTTTATGCTTGTGAGATGTGTTCATGTGTTCTTAGGAGAAAATCACCTACTCCTTGATAATTATAATCTATATAATGCAAAAGAAAGATCCTATACAATTCAGTCAGATTAAAATACACATTAAGTCAAATAAAAGGCTAAAGTAATTAAAAATTCATGAAAAATTAAAGGATAAATAGTTATTTGTTTTACAAGGGGGCAAAGTAGTTGTTTAACCGCACGTGCCAATATTGATACCTGAGCAAGCGAAAGATTCCAATATTGAACCGCGAGCGTAGCGAGTGGTTCAAAAAGTGGAGTCTTGAGCGTTGCGAGGGTATCAAGGCACGAAGGTTAAACAAACTTTGCCACCGAGTGAAACACAAAATTTTTCACCACACCAACACGAACAAAATACTGACTATAAAACATCAAAATAAATCAAATTCATCAATTTATTCAATATTTTTGATTCAAAATCATCATTTATAGGGTAAAATCTAGCAGACATATTAAGACATCGGGTTAAAATTTGCATGAAATTACTTTGCCCCCTTGTGGATAAAATGCAATTTTGCTATCTGTTTTCGAATAGCAAAGAATGCCTTTACCAGTTGGTGTGGTGAAAATTATTTTAAAACCCCCCACTTGAGTTAATTATTTAGCTAGACTTATCTAATTATGGAAGAATTTAATTTAACAATACTTTGTTTATCTGTATACTGTCTGTTTATAAATTTCACTAAGGTTTAACATGCTTAACCTTGAAACTTCCTAACATTAGATTAGACAAGTTTATTATGGATTAAGATTATTTGTTTACACATAACATACCTGTTCCACATGGCATACGAGCTTTGCCTGGATCGTCGTAGGAATCGCAAGGGACCGGCTGTTTAGTTTCGCTTATCCAGGTTTTCCATTTATCCAGTTTTCCACTTAACCAGGTTCAAATAAAACGTTTTCTCACTTACAGAGGCTCTCGCTTATAGAGGTTGTCGGTGCTAGTAATGTCGCTTATAGAGGTCAAATAAATATGTATCTTTTATTTAATATGCATGTAGATATAAATTAACAAAAAATAGGTTTGTGATCCTGACTTCAAAAAGCAATAGGTAGTGTAAATAACCCACAATACTGTTATACAAAAACAATATCTTTCCTTTGTTATGAAGTAACTTATATACAAAATCACTCCTAATATTTATTTATGCAAGAGAAACCAGTATGGTTAAATAAATCAATATACCGATTGTACTTTAATGACAAAATCCGATTGTTTTTTAATTTATCCCCAAGAGATAAATACTTGATTGTGTGCTTAGGCATTGCTTATCTGACAGCACGGTACCGCACCGCAGCTAAAACTAAACTGAACGATGTGTGATCTCATACAAAATATATAGTTTAAACACAAACCATAATGTTAACGAAATAAGTTACCCTCCTTGTGGCGGTTTATTAAAAAAAACAAAATTTATAACGCCAAGCTTTTCCACTCATAGAGGTTTCGGAGACGACTGCTTCCAGTTGCAGAGGTAAAAATAAGAAATTTACAAAAAAATGGATTCCACTTATAGAGGTAATTCGGTCCTGAGGGACTGGGACCGAGAACTTGGGTAGGTTTTCTACTTACCCAGGTTCCACTTATCCAGTTTCCACTGTATTAGCGATTGAGCGCCATCTAGCCGAGCGTTTCCCAACGGTGTAACGCCATCTAAGGCCACCGTACCTTTTTCTCTAGGGCTTTAAGGTACGTTTTTTTCTTAGACTTTATCCGTCTATACGGAGTTACATAGTCTAGTTAATAAGTACCACGTCTTATCAAGATTCACAAATTAAGGTATCGCTATCGCGATACCTGAGCCGGTCTTAAACTTGTCTCAAGGGCAGGACCTTTCTTCTCAGTATCTTGGCAATAATCTTACCTTCATCTTCATCTTTATAGCATCTCAATATTCTCAAAGCAGTTCTTTTGTTAGCAAAAAAATTAACTTTCCTCCTATGGCCTTATGGGTGACGTAGAAGTCAACTGAAGCATATGGGTTCAATTAATTGTGATATAGGCGATGAGCTGGCAACCTGGCACTGCAATGAGTGCAATGTCACGATTTAATATTTTTTCATCTAAAAATATAAAAGAAGAAACTGACTGACTGACTCTAACACTGACTGCGTGACTGATATATCAACGCACAGCCGAAACCGCTGGTCCTAGAGATCCCAAATTTGGCACGTAGATTCCTTATAAGTTGGAGAGGAGCACTAAGAAAGGATTTTTCAAAATTCACATCCTAAGGGGATGAAATGGGGGTCCAAAGTTCAACGTTTGAATAAGATTGCTATCAGTACGCGGGCGATGCCGCGGGAAAAAGTTAATTAAATCCATAAATTGCTAAAAGTGAAACTTGAGCAGTTTCAGGTAGTCTGGCCCCCTTTTGAGAATACAGGCGTGAAATTATTGTATGTAATATGTAGTATATATACATTATATATATGTTTTATCTAAAGCATCATATTCAATAGCAGTACCTCAACAACTTTACATTTAGCTACCCATTTAATTTACACCTTAATTAAATTACAAAGAATTCAATGATCAAAAATGGTTAAGTGGATCATACTAATTAAGCTAAGCCTCGCTTCTTGACATCAACATTTTACTAAAGTACATAATACAATTAATACATAATGTAAAGTATTCTGAACTACGAGTATTTAGAAAAAAAATGCAAATACCAAATATACCAACGGTTCTCCGATAATAGGATTTTTGTTCATAGGTGTCCAGTCCAATATTATTTAAAATGGATTTTTTTTGAACGACTAGATATCTTTCGAATACGCTATTTACTAAAATTGTAAGTACATAAACGTATAATAGGTTTAAATAGCAGTAGCCATTACATAAGTTCAAAGTTGCATTGCCTCGCGTTTAGTTTAGTCCGGTCTACGGTGACTACGACTCACTGTTATGGCTTCTTTCGTTATCTGTTAGGTAGAAAGAAATGAAACAATAGACACGTATTATGGGTTTCGGTGCCACATTCCCCCAGAAGGGAAAATAATAGGACTAAGGAAAAATTCTCTTCATAGGAGATAGGAGGACACTTTGAGAATTTTCCTAAGAACGGCATATTTAGATAATTGTGTCGCTTGACTTCAAAACTGGGTAAATCCATTGTGCTATAAGGTTGATTATCTTTCAGATCATATTATATTTTTATATATTCAACCTTAAAGCGGAATGGATTTACCCAGGTTTGAAGTTAAGCGACACAATTGTCATGTTCATCTATATTTCTTTGGCCACAAAAAGGTTAGCTTTATGTGATTGAACTAAGAAGGATACTTCTTATGTTGGAACGGTCCGGGTGCGGTTAATTTATCCAGATTATCCAATGCTTATTTTTACAAAGAAAAAAAAATGACGTATTGATTCGAATCTTGTTTGTCTCACTCAAGATAATTAGTTTTCAAACAGAGCTGTAAGAATAGGTGCCAGTATCGGTAGAAACCAACCAGTTGATCAGGGAAATACAATACACAAACAAGTCTTATCTTATCCGATTAGGTAATATTTATTAGTATTCGCTACTCTTATCAATATGTGAAGGTTGTAATTAAACTCGAAGTTTAATTATGTGGCCTTGAAAGTTTTAATTCAATGCGTTTACGTCGAGTTCGTGGCAGGTAATTTCATTTATTTTTCCCAAAAAAAAAAATTTTTTTTATACAAATTGTTTTGCAGTCGTGGCAATAGACGCAATCGCCGACATAGGTATTCTCGGAGAAACATAATATTTAAATATGAAATGTAATTTTAATAACCACCTTTTATTAGGTACTTATTACATGACATGCCCATGGTTGGGCAGCAAAAATTGAAAATCATTTTATGTAGCACGAATAATTGTAGAAATTGCAGAACATTCCCAAAAAGCGGAAACATTCTTGAGAATGTTCGCAGAACATTCCCGCAACATGCAATTTATTATTTAAACAAGAGAATATACTTGAAATAATGTTTAAATGGGCATAATATAAAACTATATGTTATTATAGGTATAATATTGTCTATTACAGTTATCTATTTTGTTGATAATTAAGTGATAAGTTACCTAAATTCTCACTATACTTCAGGGAACATTTCGACTTTCAGACTTCCCAGTTTTAGTCCTGACTTTTTTAAATTAGGTACCGAACTATTATTTCTTGATGCCTGTTTTTGGTCATGCCAATATATGTATACTTAACCAAAAAAAAAAACAAACAAAATAAAAACGAAAAGATCGCTGTCAGGATCGAACCTGAGAACATCGGCATACGAAGCCAGCGCACTACCACGGGACTACGTCTTGACTTGCTGAGTTCGACGAAATTATGGTATAAACTACGAAGTTACTAAGTATTCTGATAAATTCTCGTTCTCGAGAACATTCTCAGAAGTTACCGAAAATTCTCATGAGGAATGTTCTGCAACTTTGGAAACTTCTCGACCGTGCATTGCTAAGCACGATAATGCACGACAGATGAAGTCGATGAATTAAGATGAAACCCATATTTTATGACAAATTAATAATAATTACTTGAAGAAGGTGTAAACAAAGAGCACTTGGTCCAAAATACCTAAACAGAGGTAGAATCAGCGAGGCGTGGCGAGAGCTACAAAGTAATGTTCACGGCGATTGGGCGGCTTGGATTTGGGCACGCCTCTCGACTCCCATCCACAATGCGTTTGCTTATTTCACTTCGCATTTCTTCTGCTAAGTAAATAAGTTAGTCTTAAGTAAATGTGTTGCCGTTTGGTAAATTATCGTCGTCATCATCGTCGAAGTCGTCAACGCTTTAGATCGAGAATGTGTGATTTGCTCTCATTTTTTAAACCCCGACGCAAAAACGACGGGGTGTTATAAGTTTGACGTGTCTGTCTGTCTGTCTGTTTGTCTGTCTGTCTGTGTGTGTGTCTGTCTGTGGCATCGTAGCTCCCGAACGGATGAACCGATTTAGATTTAGTTTTTTTTGTCTGAAAGCTGAGTTAGTCGGGAGTGTTCTTAGCCATGTTTCATAAAAATCGGTCTACTATGTCGCGGTCGGGGGTTTTTCAAAATTCTAATTCATCAGAATCAATTTTCTTTAAAAACTGCCACTGATGATGGATATAGTTTTTTTTAGGTTTAGGCCTTTAAGGGGCACTCATTTTGAAGTTTAGACTACATTAAATTTGTAAGCCACACTCAATCTAAAAAAATGAAACAATGTTCTATATTTTATCAAGTTATATGAGATCATATGAAGTAGGTTATCATTGTAATTTATTTTAAAAGGAGCAACTAGACCGGGAACCGAGAAAATTGATGTTCACCATCAACAGGACAGGAGCCATAATTTATCATTATAATGATAATAAAACCTCCAACTGATTCCGTTGTCTACACTACTGACCGACTAATAATTTAAACGATTTATAATCGTGAAATAATAATGACTCAAACGTACTTATTGACTTGATCTTGTGAGTTTTGGCACGAGTACAACTATTAAGAGTCATCTGAACATCTTCTATTGTTTACTTTCGATCTGCCAACGCGAAAATTATTTGGCTAGTTTATTTGCTAATTCCGAACCGGTATTTACTCGTACGACAGAAACTGTACAGTTTTTTCTGGATAACGTGGTTTTAGCCATAAAAACGTCGGTGAATGTGGGTCATTCCAGGACTGATAATACCACTGGTTATATTATTCCAATCCGATGAGGCACACGGTTCGCAACAAACCAATCTAAATGTGACTTCGGCATTATATTCAGCTATTCGTTATCGCAGATCACATTTTGCTGGTTTTGTTTAGTATGCGATATATTGATAAGCGGTTGGTGTAATTCCAGCTTGTTGGTTAGGTAAGGTGTTATAACTTATCGGGTATGCCTTGCCTTCTGTATAATAATGCTAATTGTGTCAGATAAGTAAAGTAGGCGATAGTCCCGAGCGGTGCGGTAGCATTTTTTCCACCATAGGATAATGTGTTATTAACGATAATGGAATGAGTTGATAACGGAAAGCCAATTGGTACGATATACAATAATTTGCATAACTCATATAAGTATGCGACATTAGGATAATGTATCTAAGTAGGCGTAGAAACTAGGTCCATGGGGTCCCAGCGCGAACAAGCTGTTCACAGAAATCGCGAAGCGGCTAGTTGAACAATTATATATTCTGTGGTTGAGGTAGCTAGTGACCGAAGAGCTGGCGACTTCCTCGCACAACGTATCAGCATTGCGATACAGCGAGGAAAAGTCGCTAGTATCCTTGGTACAATGCCTCAAGGACCTATTTTAGACATTAGCTAGCTTTTAAGTTTTGTCTTATTTTCTTATATAATTAATTATGTAAATATGTTCATGTAAATAATGTTCCAGTGAGATCATCATCACGTGAGAACCTTCTCTCACTTGAATTCGTTGTAAGTCTTGTTTCCCTTGCTAAGGTTGAACAACCTGAAAGAAAGGGCAGCCTGACCTTTTTTTAGGTAACAAAGGAATACTAAAAGCAAATATTACCGCCTCGCTTACATATGCTTGTGGGCTAACCGATGCCTGCATAATATAATGAACATAATGCCTGCCGAAGCATTATGTTCATTATTTTATGACTTTTATGAGTGTTTTAATTACCAGAAGCTATTACCGTGTGATACCGTACACCGTATGATTTGCATGATAACTCATAATAATTCATTTCTCCCGTTGTCTATCTGTGCCTATGTAGTTAATCTTTTTTATCAAACAGAAACTGCGAGCGATTTCATTTATACCTATCACACATCCAGCAGGCCTCTGTGACTCAGTTGTTCAGAGCAGCTAGACCGGCATTCCAAAAGGTCTAAGGTTCCAGTCCTCCCGGAGGTGTAAAATTTCCCATTTTTCTATTAATAAAAAAAAAAAATATTTGTGTAAGTCATCAAATCTCTCATGTTGGATTGACCCACTTGTTGTTGTTGTTCTCGATGCTGATGTTTGATCTAAGTATCTGATGATGGAAACAGGGGAGGCCACAAGAACCTTTAGAATCTTTAGACAATTGTACAGTCAGTTATAATAATACCTATTACATAAGTACATATAATTGCTTGTAAGATTTATTTTATTTTAGCGAAGTAATTTCAATATTCCTAATAAGACGACAATAATATTATAAATGTTACCGAAGTATTATTAGTTAATCTTTTTTATCAAACAGAAACTGCGAGCGATTTCATTTATACCTATCACACATCCAGCAGGCCTCTGTGACTCAGTTGTTCAGAGCAGCTAGACCGGCATTCCAAAAGGTCTAAGGTTCCAGTCCTCCCGGAGGTGTAAAATTTCCCATTTTTCTATTAATAAAAAAAAAAAATATTTGTGTAAGTCATCAAATCTCTCATGTTGGATTGACCCACTTGTTGTTGTTGTTCTCGATGCTGATGTTTGATCTAAGTATCTGATGATGGAAACAGGGAGGCCACAAGAACCTTTAGAATCTTTAGACAATTGTACAGTCAGTTATAATAATACCTATTACATAAGTACATATAATTGCTTGTAAGATTTATTTTATTTTAGCGAAGTAATTTCAATATTCCTAATAAGACGACAATAATATTATAAATGTTACCGAAGTATTATTAGTAGCTGTCTAGTCCGTGGTTAATTCCAAAACAATTGCATAAAGGTAAGGTATCTGAATTAAAAAAGGAAGAAAAATTTTATGCTAACGTTTCGCCTAAAACTTTTCTACGACTTATACCCCCTATTGTGTGAAAGGAAATTTTGGCTCGTGTTTTCATTTTTCTTTTAATTAATTACTAAAATGTTCTCCCAATTCTCCATTATATACGCTTCTGGCGCATGGCGAATCGAGGTCCAGTTTTCAATTCTAATTCTATGGATTACAACCATAATTTTACAAGCTACAATTATTATTACTTGTGTTACGATAGCCTGCAACTTTTATCGGTTCGTATCGAACTTTAATTTGCACGCTTTGATGAATGCGTTTCATTATACAGGATGGTAAGTATGTGATGTTTAGAAAATAAGTTAAAGTTGTTATTATAGAAGTTTATAACGATATTGAAGTTATGATTATGTATTTTCCTATTTTATAAACAAGTCATTGTTTTTTACCGTTAATATACTTCATATTACTTTCTGCATGTCAGATGTTGCTGCATATAATCAAGTGCTCGTATGCAAGAACTTTACATACGATTAAAATATTGTGCAAAATGTGCAACGAACCGGTGAAGTGTGATCCGAACTTAGTCGCTGAAGGCTTTGGATGTCTAGGCTCAGTAATTTGTGTTGGATTCGAATCTGATACCTAGTTTTCAAGAGAAAGAAGTCACAAAAGAGTATTGTTTACCTTGACTTGTTGCTTTGTATAATTAATTTATTTAACCGTGGACATGCTTGGTTCCTCACAAAACTAATACATTATTCAAGTTTAAACTCTTTTGTATAGATTCGTAATAAATTATAATATTTAGGTATATTAAGGTTATTTCGTATTTTAAATGTAGGATCTATTTACGTTTCGTATTCATATGCTGATCATTTTAAATTCTCTAAATCGACATTCACAAATCGGGAACACTATCAATATGCGATGGGTTTTTTACTTGCACTTTTGGTCGCACTTTGAAAAACGAACTCATTTAAATTGTCAATCGAGTGACGTCAGACCGCCGATATCCGGAGGTCATCAGACATTTTACTTTAGTTCAGTCGATTTGATCAACCCATCCGATATTATGCATTCAGGCCAGGTTAAAATGATCTCTGACGTTTTGAAACAGTATGAGAGTTTGTATGAGTGTTGACAGTGGAGCGCTGAGTGGGGAGGGTCAGGTACAACTGGTGAGTCGAACAGTGGGTACGCAGACCCGGCTCATGTTTTCATTACAATAGGTAATGCCGAGGTGTCCTCCAGCGTAGGCAGTAGGTACGGTATGAAAATCAATTCAATACAAACTCGGCGTGCGCTGAAACTATCGGTTTATTTGCTCTATAATTGCGGCAATAAAGTAAACCTAGATTACAACATGACATGACTAGTAGTACCTGCCTAATGCATATAATACGTTGATTACCACAATTGACGATTCTTCAGCTGTTTAATACTAACCCCTTTCAAGGGTCACTTGCTCGTTTTATGGTTCAGGTATTGCCTGTTGGCTAATCCGATTTCTAAAATCGAGTCGGCGGTAACTAGATCTTAGAAAAACAAAAATCAGTATCATCAGTCATGAAAAGGACGACAGAAACTAGGACTACTAGTATTAAACTCATGTTAAAAGCTATCTTTCAGCCGGCTCTATTAGCGTAATGGCCTGTCCGGTGTAATCCGTTTTCCGCAATTCAAACAAACATGCAGCTCTTTTTGTTCCAACTGCTCATCAATTATTCCAAAAGCTACACGTAACTTGCTAGAGGTGTCAATGAATATTTATTTGTACTATAGTGCCCCAATTTTGTTAACTGGCAGAAAAACTTTTAGAATGCTGAAAATAAATGTTTGCTCATGACATGACATTTGGTGACGCCTGGTAGCGTAACTTTTCAGTCGTGTAACATCTCAGTGTAACATACTATTACTCGAAGATTTAGTCGGTACCTATTAAAAGACCAATTTTACGGAGTACAACAATCGCAACCTTAAATTATCAATTAAAATCACTAAATAGTATAAAACAAAGTCGCTTTCTCTGTCCCTATGTATGCTGAAATCTTTAAAACTACGCAACGGATTTTGATCCGGTTTTTTTAAATAGATAGAGTGATTCTAGAGTGAATGATGAAATGACGGATGATAGGGAGGTATGGAAGCGGAAGACATGCTGCGCCGACCCCAAATGAATGGGATAAGGGCAGGCGAATGATGATGATGATGAGAGTGATTCTAGAGGAAGGTTTACATGTAGGTATAGTACCAGTGCGAAGCCGGGGCGGGTCGCTAGTAGACAATAAAGCCTGACCAGAATGACCAATATGACTGTATATTGTCAAGAGGGCGCTGTTATTCTGATGTATGCAGTGACAGTTCGGTATAGTATGAAGATTGAAGAATATAATTTTTAAGAAAAAAAAACCGTCGCCTTTCGGGTTCTGGTGAAAGTTACTTGCGAATGTTGGATTATGTAGAAATGTGTAGGTATTTTTTAAAACTGCTTTTAATGCTTTAATTATTAGATGGCAACATAAATGAATATACGTATAACGTTAAGGTTTGAGGAGTTTCCTCAATTCCTCATGAATCCGATATTATATTATAAGAAATCGAAGCTTGACAAACTTTGACTTGAAAACTCAATATGCTTAACAAACATAACTAAATAAATAAATGTCACTGTTCTGAACTTAAATGCATGCTTTTCTTGCAAAAATACCAAAGTCACTTATGAGTGTGCCGTTCAGATTTGAGGAGTACGGTTCTGACTATCATCAGCAGTTCCACTGCACCAAATGTCACTGTTCTGGACGCAAGTGCATGCTGTTCTTATAAAAATACCAAAGTCACTATAAGCGTGCCGTTCAGATTTGAGGAGTTCGGTTCTGACCATCAGCAGTTCCACTGTACCAAATGTCACTGTTCTAGACGTAAGCGCATGCTGTTCTTATAAAAATGGCAAAGTCACTATAAGCGTGCCGTTCAGATTTGAGGAGTTCGGTTCTGACCATCATCAGCAATTCCGCTGCACCAAATGTCACTGTTCTGGATGAAAGTGCATGCTGTTCTTATAAAAATACCAAAGTCACTATAAGCGTGCCGTTCAGATTTGAAGAGTTCTATTCTGGCCATCATCAGCAGTTCCACTGCACCAAATGTCACTGTTCCGTACCTAAATGCATGCTGTTCCTTTAAAAACACAAAAATCACTATATGTATGCCTTTCAGATTCGAGGAGTTCCCTCGATTTCTCCAGGATCCCATCATCAGAACTGGGTTCTGAGAAAAATGGGACCAATCTGTATGCATATACATTCAATTAAAAAAAAAAATTTCAAAATCGGTCCAGTAACGACGGAGATATCGAGGAACAAACATTAAAAAAAATAAAAAATAAAAAAACATACAGACGACTTGATAACCGTCCTTCTTGAGATAGTTGGGGAGTTTATTGAAAAACCTTAAATTTTTTGACCAAAGCATGAAACTTGGCACAGTTGTTCCTTATATCAAAATAAGCCGATTAAGATCGGGAGCCTTCGGGAGCCTCCCCCCTGGGGCCCGGGAGGGGGGGTCCAAGTACCGCTTCACCCGGCTTGGTTTGAAAAATTCTAACTTACCCCGTTTAGTTAATAGGTCATGTTTGGTATCGTTTTCGAGTAAATCAATAACGTAGAATTCATTTTTGGTACTAAAATTATAATTTAATGGTAAGTAAAATTAAAAAAAAATTAAAAATTTGAAATTTTCATCCATGATTTACAAATTCAAGTCATCATAAATGACAAACTGTTTGCTTTTTCTATAAATAAAAAATACGATATGAAAGCCTATTTAATGTAGATTATAAAAAATATAACTTTTATCCACCTTCACAAACGTTAAGTTCCACAAAAAAATTACTTTAAGACGCGCGGCGTCGGGACGCCGCGAGCGTAATTTTAAAATACCTCTATTTTAAAAACTCTATTAGACCCGGTTTAGCTATTAGGTCATGTTTGATATAGTTTTCGAGTAAATTAATAACAAAGAATTTATTTTTGGTACTACAATTATAATTTAATGGTAAATAAATTTAAAAAAAATCATCTATAATTTGCAAATTCAAGTCAACAAAAATGTCAACTGTTTGCTTTTTCTTTAAATAAAAATATGATGTAAAAGCCTATGCGTATGTCACCAAACACCCAGACAAGTTTGGTGGAAGCTTCCTTCACGAACTGCTTGGTGTCTGATGACCATGATCAATATGTAGTTGTTTTTTAAAAATGCATATTTGCGCGTTTAAACTGGGCGTTTTGCAGCAGCAGTCCCTGGTTTCTGGGCCGAGCGTTAGACGTTGGACGGAGCCAAGGTATCCACACAGGTCACGCCCCACGCCAAGGGTCGTCCCAAAAACCAAGGCAAAAGCGAGCAACCATCAGGCCGCTTTCCGTCTGCTGCTGACAAGCCGACAGTTTCGAGGGTTGTCGGTATGTTCGCTGTGCCGAGAGCCTTGCGGATTAAATCGTTAAGTGCAGCGTGTCACAAAATTCGGCCAGCAATAGACTGGCAGTGGAGTCCGTGGTGTCCTAATGCGTCGGCAGCAAGGGTGTGGTTGGCATGTCTTTAGCCCCAGTCTTAGACAAAATGGCAGTATATGATAAAGTAAGGCAGCCTCGGAAGGAGGTATGTTCTCCAAGTGTCGATCTTTTCTAGTAAAGAGGTTCTTCCGGCACTCATTCACTGTTGCGTAAGGACCCTTGATCTGAAACAATATGTGCATTGTCATTTTATTTAAACAGATTCTGCAACTATCAAATTACAACATTTTGGTGGATCACCTTCACTATTACACACTTACCTATCATACAAAATAATTACAAACTTTAGTAGAATCTGATTAGCCTATCTATGATATTGCTCCATCTCGTAATAGTTTGAAGCCTTGGGTGGCCATGTTTCTCCCTTGTTGATCGTTTCAAGCTGCGTTTATCGTATATATTACCCATACTATGTCTAATCTAGAAACGTTTTCTTTTGGCTTTGAAGCTTAGCCAGGCCACTCAAGGTGTCAAACTTAACAAGATGGAGCAATATCAGAGGCAAATCAGATTCTACTAAAGTTTGTAATAATTATGTATGATACGTAACGTAAGTGGGTAATACTGAAGGTTACGTGATCCACCAAAAAGTTGTAATTTGATAGTTGTAGACTCTAAAATGATAATGCACATATTGTTTCAGACCAAGTCGTTGCGTAACGGTGAATGAGTGGTCGAAGTACCTACCTCTTTAGGTACCAGAAAAGATCGACAATTGGAGAACATACCTCCTTCAGAGGCTGCCTTGCATCAGCATATACTGCGCACAGTGTACCAGGGGCCCATTTCTCGAAGCTACAAGTTACAATTTTCAACTGGTTGTCAATGTCTAATATGACAAGTTGGAAAGAGACTTCCTCTTGTAACTTGTAACTTTCAGTTTTGAGAAATGGGACTCAGGGCGTTCTTGTTTGGAGTCAGGCGTTGGTGCCACACCAAAATTTGCCAAGTTCGTCTTCTTGGGGATGGAAGGAAAAAGGAGACGAATGGGTACCACACTGGTCACTCTGGTCAGACAACACTGAAGTGGCCAGTATATGCTTAGAAGTTACAAGATGTAAATGTAAATCAGGTTGCAAAAAACGATGCAACTGCATAAAGAGGGTAGAGCCTTCTTTATGCAGTTCTATATGTACCCAGCTATGTTTCTGTGAAGGGAATGTATAGTATGAGTATGAGTATGAGTAATCTGTCAATTAGGACACCACAGACTAAACTATAAGTGCTAACTTTTCAGTGTTGGATACTCTATGGCAGTTCCGACTCAATTATAATAAGCTCATTATAATTGACTTTAGTTAATTATAATAATTTCAAAAATAGAACTTCATACAATTTCTATACTAATTTGGCATAACCTGGCATATACCTGGCAAATTTTCCTGCATCTGAAACATATTTTTTTTATCTGTCGCGTTATCGGCCAATCAGAGACGGTTATTACAAACAATTGGTTGCTAGGTAATTCGATGTTGATACAATGGTGAACGACTCTATTGACATTAATTTTATCTTGCATGAATGGTGATATTTCCGTCCATTGATGATGAAGATGATGACTCGTAGAAAAAGTATTGTATACAATAGTGATATAATTAAGCTTTTCACTCTCGTACTACACATGGTACTCTACTGAAAAGTTTTGTATTATATCACGATTGTATAAAATACTATTATATAAATTTCTTTCAGGATTCACTACAATAAATAAATAACAGGTACAGTCGGTCTTTAGATCGTGTGGTCCGACCCGAGTGTTGCCGTTGTCGACACCGGAGTCAATAATAATGAATCTTTTTCTATTTATGCATTAACACACCTCTGACACTGGCGATCAAATATATGAAAGAGGCGCGTTCCCCGCACACAGTCTAAGCTCGCGTAGGTGAACGCGTACTATCCTTTGTGAATAGGCTTTAATATCATATTTTTATATTTATAGCAAAAGCAAACCGTTTGACATTTATGGTGACTTGAATTTGCAACTCACAGTTTTTTTTTTTTAATTTCATTTAACATTAAATGGTCATTTTAGTACCAAATCTAAATTCTACGTTATTAATTTACTCGAAAATGATACTAAACATGACCTAATAGCTAAACGGGTTCTAATAGAGTTTTTTAAAATAAAGGCATTTTAAAATTACGCTCGCGGCGTCCCGACGCCGCGCGGCTTAAAGTTTTTTTTATGAAACTTAACGTTAGTAAAGGTGGGTAAAAGTTATATTATTCATAATCTATATTAAATAGGCTTTCATATCATATTTTTTATTTGTAGAAAAAGCAAACAGTTTGACATTTATGATGACTTGAATTTGTAAATCATAGATGAAAATTTCAAACTTTTAATTTTTTTTTCATTTTATTTACCATTAAATTATAATTTTAGTACCAAAAATGAATTCTACGTTATTGATTTACTCGAAAACGATACCAAACATGACCTATGAACTAAACGGGCTATGTTAGAATTTTTCAAAGCAAGCCGGGTGAAGCGGTACTTTGGCCCCCCCTCCCGAGCCCCAGGGGGGAGGCTCCCGAAGGCTCCCGATCTTAATCGGCTTATTTTGATATAAGGAACAACTGTGCCAAGTTTCATGCTTTGGTCAAGAAAAAAAAGGTTTGGCCTCTTTTTGTCGATAAACGTCCCCACTAAGATATGAGGCGACGGTTAAAAATAAGTTCGAATGAAATTCCGCAACATGGCGCGTAGTCATAAATTTCTGGTTAGGCTTTACATCACATCAGTCAAGTTGTTGTTATACAATATGTATACATATATATGATATACAACAATGACCATGAGACAGCGATTAGAATTTGTTGTAAGTCATGAAGATCACGATCTCTATAGGTAACATTAACTCATTTCAATCTTTCTCCTATCTCATGAACCACATTTTTCTATTCTCCAAAGCACAGATCAATACAACAAGATGGCCCTTACAGGGCGACTCGCGGTCACCAAGCATACGACAAATCAGGTTTATAAAAGTTTGAACGCGTGCGACACCGATCAGTAGCGCCCAAGTATACGACCCGCTAACAGTGTCCGTGTCCGCTCGGGAAAAAATCTTAAATAATCAATTTTGGTTGCAAACAATGGTCTCTTACAGCATAAAGTGGTGTGGCAAGTCTTCTAACACTTCTACATGTAAAAAAGATGGAACAACATTCCACAGTTAAGTCAAATTAATTATTTTGTTGAATATTGTTTATTGTCCGCGGAGTTCATTTATACTGGTCAATATGGTTGTGCTGAGCGGCGCCGAGGCGCGTCCATCCCTCTTTACCGAGTTAAGCTAAGTTCACATTTGTCTGTCGTGTCGTGTTGTGATGCTCTCTGTCGTGATGGCTACTGTTCACATTAATATGACGTGTTATGACGCATTCTGACGCAATTTTTTATCAGTTCGTTCTCAGCACTCGGATAGCTCACACGTTTACAATGTTTTTTCAAGAATCATCCGATTCAGATTCCGATTTTGAAGATGAATTGCAATTGTTGGCGCTGGCTACGCTTCTTAGAAAAGAAAAAAAGAGAAGGAGGTATTGGAGCGAGCAGTTCGCCATCCATACTTGCAGCTCTGATGCGTAACAACACAAGACTGGCGCGTTCACACTAGCCAAAGGAGCTGTGTCGTGTCGCTGCCCCGCCCCCCGTACTTCACCCGGTCTGACGCGGACCGGGATCGCTTGTGACGCGACACAACACAAGCCGTCACAACACAGTGCATCAGATAAATGTGAATGCAACAATATTAAATGGTTGAAACCGATACCGTTCTGATGCGTCACGACACAACACAACAGACAAATATAAACGCGGCTTTAAAAATGTGATATGCTATCCCTTTCACGTAAACGACTAGGCATGGGGCCATGTTAGTTTATGTCTGTTGCGGGAACTTCGTACTGCCGTTCGTACCATGTGCTACCATTTTATGAAATATAAAAGAAAGCAGATTTGTAATAGTGAATAATTATCTAGAATCTGTAGAGTCTGTAGTGGTATTTAGTTCATTGATTAGTTTAGAATATTTAGTTGGTTATTTAACTTAGTAAACGTAAGTAAAAATGCACAGTTTAGTTATTAGTTACTAGAATGATTTTTATTGAGATGCTATCACAATTATCATCCTCCTTGCGTTATCCCGGCATCGGCATTCGCCACGGCTCATGGGAGCCTGGGGTCCGCTTTGGAAACTACTACCAAGATTTGGCGTAGGCACTAGTTTTATGAAAGCGACTGCCATCTGACCTTCCAACCCGAAGGGTAACTAGGCCTTATTATAATTTAATTATAATATTATAATTTGTTGCAAAACAAATTTACCACAGTACTGGTACCGGTACCATTGTCTATAATAGACATGTCTCATTCCCATCCCTACTGCTAATCATAAAGGCGCGCCATTATTTGAAACGACCAATGGCAGCACCGTGCGCGCCCGCCTCACCCCGCAAGGATTGGTGATTTGCGTCTCGAACAATATCGCTTGCATTTGGCTTCTAGTGGGGTGTTCTGTGCTCCAAAGTGACTCTCGTGCCCTATGTTTCAGGTAATAATGGGCGACCGGTCAGCAGCGGAGCGGGCGTGTAAGGACCCCAACCCCATCATCGACGGCAGGAAAGCCAACGTTAACCTCGCCATCCTCGGGGCCAAGCCCAGAGGGAACCTTGCGCCAGGTACGTGAAGCCAATAAACGAATTCACTGCAACTGCATCCACCTAATTTATAAAGCTTGACCAAAATATGTGACTATTGCTTTGAGTAATTATGTTAACTAGAGAGGGCACCTCAACTTGATTTTGTGTAACAACATTTAGAGCCGATCGGCACAACCGCGCTTAGTCTGTGCCGAACGGCTGTGGTAGATTGACGTATCGCAATGAAAAATATTTCGTCTAAATAATGCCGTCATGTGTAGTGAGGTACTGTACAAACTGCTCCGGAAAATCTAACTAAAGCCAAGGAGTGACTTTTCATATGTAGGTTTACTGCATTTTTGTTTAAACACGCTTACTTTTTAAAAAATGTATCAATATAAACTCATGCCGAAGCGCCATGTTGCGGCGGCCATGTTTCGTTGAAACCAAAGAGTAAAAAATGCAACAAAAGCAGACGTGACAATATCGCAAGTTAGTTCAAGTTTCCTATCATACATTAAATTCTATCTATGTATCGACGCAAAAAAGGTTATTTAATTATTATTGTCAGAATTGCACAGTTTTCCGACATGTCGGTCTATAACAGATTCTCAATACGCGTGTCGAATTTCATGTGAATATGTAAATGTATGTGCAGTACCTAACCTATCTGAATGAATTTGGGTAGGTAGACGGTCAAGCAAATTATGAGAGTATAAAAACGCGCGAAATTCAAATTTTGTATAAGACGATAAACCCGCGCCCATACATACATGGATGTAGATAAAGTTATGTATGCGACTATACATAATTAGGCATTAAATTGTTAAGAAAAAGTTAAATCGCTGTTAGTTTTGCAACGATAATTAAGCATGGAATTTCAATAAAAACATCGTTTTTGTTTTAATTATGTAAATTATACTAAGCTATAATCTAAATACAAAACGTGAAACAAGTTTAGTTTTAAATACAGATTTCAAGCTTGATTGTCGTTACAAAAAACAAAACTAACAGCGATTTATGTTTTTTGTTAACAACTCACGCAAATTGAGAGTCATAAATTAAAAAAATGCCCATGTAAACCCATGTCACTTCTATACTACGACTTCTAATCTTCTTCTAATCTATGCACTCTATGCAGGACTCATCATCGCGACCGAAACGTCGTAAGCGCCGAGTAAAATCGTAGCGCTTGCGACGTTACGGAAGCAGGCCATTGGTTCACACCCCGCCCCCTCGCCCCGCCTTCAGCTTACAGGCTGTGACACGTTCGTTGTTTGGTATAGCTCCTCTATACGAAGTAATAATTACTCAATGGACTATTGTCAAGAGGGCGCTGTTATTCTGATGTAGGTACATATGCGGTGACAGTTCAGTATAGTATGAAGAAAATAGTTCTTATAAAATTCCGCAAGATGGGGCGTAGCGCAGTCAATATATTTCTGGTCAGGCTGTAAATAGTACTGCAACAATATGGACGACCGGTTATCAATCGTAAGAACAAAATTTACAGTCACGGCCTAACCAAATGAACCGGTTCGCGCAGGACCTGTAGAAAATTCTATAAAAAAATCCAAGATCTCTGAGCTTACTGGTATCCAAACCTTGGGTTGCCTTGATATATAGGATTCTGGTATTTATTTAAAATCACAATGCCTGGGCTAAACTTTAGATTTGCAAGTATTAGGAACTTAATGAATATAATTATACGGCCTTCCACTAAATATTAGAAAAGTTCCAAGTAAATTTATTTTCAAACGCATGGTTCGTAAGCACTTCACTGGCTCGTGATTAACGTTTCGTTGTAGGTACATGTAGGTATTATGTATATAAGTAGCTGTTTATGTAAGTATATCTTATAGAGTATATGTATAAGTTCATCCCCTCATTATAGTATTTAATGATAATAGTTTTAATTTGTAAATAGTAGAATAGAAAGTGATATCTGATTATTGTTTTCTGTCACGATGCCTGCACGTACCAAATGTTTCTTTTTAACCCAGTGGTTGACTGGTAGAGAATGCCTTAAGGCATTATGTCCACCAGTTGTACTTATTTTTTTATGTGCAATAAAGAATAAATAAATAAATAAATTATAAATAATATTTTTTATAGACTAACCTCTGTTAGGAGAGTATGCTAAATCTAATACTCAATAATAATCAAACGAAACATGTTTTTATATACTTATGTTGTACCTTTAGGAGGCCAACCTTTATCATTCGTAATAGCCAGCCGTTAGCCTAGTCTAATACTAATAATCGTAGATCAAAGTCGTAATTAAGAATGTTCCGAATATATGTGAATGTCTTTGAGTGTGTTCGAAACTTCCAAACGCTGTTAGACTGTAACTAATGGCTTCTCAAAATTTTAATGATTAACTTTTAGTTTCATTTCTAACGTTTCGTTTATATGCAAGGCATTACATTACTATCTGTCCTTGCATGTTTTATTAACATTTAATTACGTAATATTTTTTATATGTTTTAAAAACAACTACACACGATTAGATATTTAAACTGAAATGTAAGGCGTACCGATTGTACGACTATGTGACTAGGTAATAGGTACTATGACGTCACCGTCATTCAGAAGGGCTCCAAATCCTACAGATCTACTCGTGTATCAGCCCCCCTCTTACATTAAGTCTGACGTAATACACAACATAGTTGCGAAATGGCGTGGCGTTATGGACCTTTGTCAGTTCAACTGTACAATAAAAAAAAATCAATGTAATATAATGGATGATGTTGTTGTACCCTTGAGTCTATAATTGATTAGTACCTACCTATAAATTCCTACTGTTTTCACGCTGTTCATTATTAGCTTGTTAATCTCTTATCAACAGTAACTGCACCTTCAACGTATTGATTTGAAACAGGCAGCAAATAGCCATACCTATACGCTATAACTTGCAGTACATACGCTTAAGCTTAATACGCCATACATCGCAGGTACATACGCCTTTGGATGGTGCTTACGATAACAAAGTTATATATTTTCTGTTCTCCAAGTCTGGTGCTTAATTTCTAAATGTCTACATAAACGTTTACCAACAAACATATTATAATATTTTATTTCTAAAAACATAGCGGATATATATTGTATCATACTTAGCTTTCAAAAACAGGAAAAATATGTTAATATAATTATTTAACTGTGTGATAATCAACTGAAACTATATTCCAGAGTTTGAACAGCTCTATAATGAAGCAAACATTACGCTAAGGAATCCAGTACAAACCTTAACTCAGTAGATCATTAACGAACAAGGCGTTTAACCCGTGTATGCTCGTTGATTTCGTTAGTAACCTTATCGCTCAGCTGTTTGTAAAAGGAACGTTTTTTCTAGCAAGCACAATGATCCTTTTTTTATCTCCTCGCTTGACAAAAACTACGCCGTGTGTGAGACAATGCTTCGCGGGGGTCAGCGTACATGTGTCGCAAGCTTTACTTGAACATTACTTATTGATGCGCTTACTCAAATGTGGAATTTTTGTACAACTTCATTAGTTTATGCGTAGATTTCTGTATTTAAAACATTTCTTTATTCTTTAGATTACAGGCAGTGATTATACATACTTGAACTCAGATTTTGTTTAGGTCGGTCTAATGCTGTTAAGTACCGATTTTTTATTTAATTTTTTATACAACTTATAGCATAGTAGAATTGATAAACCGATAACAGTGAATCTAATTACTTATATCTGCGAATTCACTCGTGGTTAAGTATTTAATAATAAATCAAGCGTTATCAGGAGATAGTGCAGTCGATAAAATTAGCGTTAGATTAACTGCTATCTTTGCCATGAGCTGGGCTATGACGCCGACTTCTAGTGGCTTAGAACTTACTTGAAATATTAGGTGCAACTTACCTATTAGAATGTGTTTAAGTCGTTTAAGGTAGGTACCTACTAAATTTTACAAAGCAGTAAGGGCGAGTCGAAATTTCAGGCTACAATTAAAATAACGCTTTATTACGTGCATTACCTACTTATAGAAGTTTTGTAACAGAAAAATTCTTAGAGGGTTCTGAGTTTTTCTAGAGACAAAAACCGTGTCTAAGCATAGTTTCCCTGCTAGAAAATCTTTTCATCCAGTAAAGTAGTTCATATTGCAATCGCTTATATAAAAATACGTACCAGTGCCATTAGTTATCACGATTTTGGCAAGCGCCAAAAGCAGACATCGGGCTCTTAATCCCCGAGTAAGCGCCTACGCCTAGGGCCTCCCCACACTATAGCGTCCATTGAGCGTCACCGTTATAGAAAATAACGTTGCTGCGCAGTTTGCATCGAGGAACAGCCAATACAGTTTATACAGTTGACTAGACGCTCGGGAAATGTTTGTGTATATTGGCCCTATAAAGGGAATACCTTAGTTCAAGTTACTCTGGTAAATCTGAGAATATAACTTGCAACATATCAAAATTATCAAACTAATGTACTTGTACCTACCTTTGAGTAATTATGTTAACTAGAGAGGGCACCTCAACTTGATTTTGTGTAACAACATTTAGAGCCGATCGGCACAACCGCGCTTAGTCTGTGCCGAACGGCTGTGGTAGATTGACGTATCGCAATGAAAAATATTTCGTCTAAATAATGCCGTCATGTGTAGTGAGGTACTGTACAAACTGCTCCGGAAAATCTAACTAAAGCCAAGGAGTGACTTTTCATATGTAGGTTTACTGCATTTTTGTTTAAACACGCTTACTTTTTAAAAAATGTATCAATATAAACTCATGCCGAAGCGCCATGTTGCGGCGGCCATGTTTCGTTGAAACCAAAGAGTAAAAAATGCAACAAAAGCAGACGTGACAATATCGCAAGTTAGTTCAAGTTTCCTATCATACATTAAATTCTATCTATGTATCGACGCAAAAAAGGTTATTTAATTATTATTGTCAGAATTGCACAGTTTTCCGACATGTCGGTCTATAACAGATTCTCAATACGCGTGTCGAATTTCATGTGAATATGTAAATGTATGTGCAGTACCTAACCTATCTGAATGAATTTGGGTAGGTAGACGGTCAAGCAAATTATGAGAGTATAAAAACGCGCGAAATTCAAATTTTGTATAAGACGATAAACCCGCGCCCATACATACATGGATGTAGATAAAGTTATGTATGCGACTATACATAATTAGGCATTAAATTGTTAAGAAAAAGTTAAATCGCTGTTAGTTTTGCAACGATAATTAAGCATGGAATTTCAATAAAAACATCGTTTTTGTTTTAATTATGTAAATTATACTAAGCTATAATCTAAATACAAAACGTGAAACAAGTTTAGTTTTAAATACAGATTTCAAGCTTGATTGTCGTTACAAAAAACAAAACTAACAGCGATTTATGTTTTTTGTTAACAACTCACGCAAATTGAGAGTCATAAATTAAAAAAATGCCCATGTAAACCCATGTCACTTCTATACTACGACTTCTAATCTTCTTCTAATCTATGCACTCTATGCAGGACTCATCATCGCGACCGAAACGTCGTAAGCGCCGAGTAAAATCGTAGCGCTTGCGACGTTACGGAAGCAGGCCATTGGTTCACACCCCGCCCCCTCGCCCCGCCTTCAGCTTACAGGCTGTGACACGTTCGTTGTTTGGTATAGCTCCTCTATACGAAGTAATAATTACTCAATGGTACCTACACGGCTAGGGCTCCGCTCCGCCGGATGTCCCTAAACGCTCGGAAACGGAAGTGCTCGGTGTACGACGCCCGCTAATTGATTGCGGGCGACAACCCCCGGTTACCTGAAATCACCCTTTTTGGTTACAATGTTGCGTACACCAGAAACCAATATTGTCTGGCTTGTGATTAACATGTAAGTACTTGCTTTGGTTAAAACGCGGTACTCTATGTGTTATAGAGGAATACGATAATATATTAATTAACCCCCGACGCAAAAACGACGGGGTGTTATAAGTTTGACGTGTCTGTTTGTCTGTCTATGGCAATATGGCATCGTAGCTCCCGAAAGGATGAACTGATTCAGATTTAGTTTTTTTTTTGTTTGAAAGCTGAATCAGTCAGGAGTGTTCTTAGCCATGTGTAATGGAAATCGGTCCACTATGTCGGGGGTTTAATAGTTATTTGTTATACAAGGGGGCAAAGTTGTATTTTAACGCCGAGTGTGGAACTGAAAAACGAGCAAGTGAAAGGATTCTATAGTTGAACCACGAGCGAAGCGAGTGGTTCGAGAATAGAATCCTGAACTTGTGAGTTTTTGAACACACGAGAAGTAAAATACATTTGCACCCGAGTGTAACACAAAATTTTTCCCCTCACTATAGCGAGGAAACTACAACGCAAAAAATGCGTTTATCACTGCTTCCAGTAGTTCCACAGGTGGTAAATCATCTTTATTACTAGATTCACCTACTTTTATCAACTTTAAAGCAGTTAATTTGACTTTATTCAAGGTCAAATTACTTTACCCACTAGTGGATAAAATGCGTTTTTACCCGCTGGTATTAAAGGACAAAACACGTGTTTCCGAGCTAGTGAGGGGAAATAGTACATTACTATACAAGTGCGTAAAAAAGGAAGTTCGAAACGAGTGGCGATAAATTAAAACACGACCGAAGGGAGTGTTTTAAATTGACACGAGTTACGAATTTCCTTTTCGCACGTGTATCGTACGACGTTTTTCAGTACAGATGAGCCTTCAAAGTTTCGACCTGGCATATAATGAACCACTTCTCGCACTAGTGCGTAAAAAAACACCATCTGTACTGAAAAAAAAATTGTGTTTGGGTTATTTTACTTGGAAGTTTTAAAGGCGCGGAGTCTTTCTAGTTATCGAAATATAAAGTTGGAATATTCTGTGCACAACCACAGCGATGATGAGGTTTACAGTTAAACACGTCACCTCAGTCACCAATCCATTAATAATTAATGCTCTACTATGGAAATTATATGTACTTATTGTTTATTAGTAAGCCATGTGAATACACATGAGCACAAAATGTAGTACTTATACATTACTTTTTAACTGATTTCTTTTCTACTGATAATCCATACGTTGCCACTAAATCGATTTATAATCAATATAATCATGGCCTGGTTTTCCTGTTTGATTTGCTCAGTTATAGATATTTTATTACTTTTTCCCTATAACTAAACAAAGTGTAAATTACTTTATTATTTACATAGTAGGAACTAGGAACATGTGTACGTAACCTTTTCAGTCCTCATGAAACCACTAGCATTAACAATTAAATAAATTAATTGCGTTATCTGCAATCAATTTGTACGGCAGTTGCGCTTGCTGGCATAAAGTCAACAAAATTGCTTTGACCATCAGTGCATCACACGGCCGTGTGAGCCCAAAGACTTCCTCTCACAGACTCCACATTGTAATGAGTTATACTTATAATACGCGGTTTAGGTTATGAATATCATCACACAGACTTATACTTTTTTTGTGGGAAAACATTGACATAGAATTATTAACGTAAGTAAGTAAGTAAATATTCTTTTCCCCTCACTATCTCGGAAACACGTGTTTTGTCCTTCAATACCAGCGGGTAAAAACGCATTTTATCCACTAGTGGGTAAAGTAATTTGACCTTGAATAAAGTCAAATTAACTGCTTTAAAATTGATAAAAGTAGGTGAATCTAGTAATAAAGATGATTTACCACCTGTGGAACTACTGGAAGCAGTGATAAACGCATTTTTTGCGTTGTAGTTTCCTCGCTATAGTAAGGGGAAAAGTTTTGTGTTACACTCGGGTGAAAATGTATTTTACTTCTCGTGTGTTAAAAAACTCGCAAGTTCAGGATTCGATTCTCGAACCACTCGCTTCGCTCGTGGTTCAACTATAGAATCCTTTCACTTGCTCGTTTTTCAATTCCACACTCGGCGTTAAAATACAACTTTGCCCCCTTGTATAACAAATAACTATTATTGCACCATTTTAGCATTTTACATGTAAAAAAAAAAAAAAAAAACAGAATAAACGTAATAAAACTTATATGAATGACACTCGACCCGGTGTGCGAATTCTTCGCCGTGTTTGTATGTAGGTAATCCACCGTAATCACAAACGTCCAATGTCTATGAAGTTATGACGTTTAATTTACCCTCTACAGTGTGGGTTTTAGAGGTTTTTCTTACCCTAAAGTGATGGTTATTTAAATATGAAGTCTACAGTCTGTGCTAATAGGTATTAAAACACGTTGCATAGATAGATGCAATTGGTTTGGAATCGAGTCAAGTATCAGTGTATGGCGAATGGTGACCGAAATTCTTCTTCTTAGACAAAAATAAGCCATCTAGTAGGCAAATGATCTGAAGTGTGAGGTAACAAGAATGACATGTCATAATACACTTCCGTACACACACACATACAGGTATTGGATTAAATTGACGACTGACAATGCCATGCTAAGTTGGCTCCTCTTTAATTTGGCGCTGTATAGAATTACGCAGTTACGGTACGTGTCGTGATTTGCGAATTTGATCTTAATTAAAGGGGGAGAAGGTCGTACTTAAGTAACGGTTGTGGCTTGGTTACACGAGAAATGAGCCGTTCGGAATGGACCATGAAGCGATGAAATATTGCGTATATGAGATTGAAATGGTTTCGACGCATTTCGATCCAACAACCTAGGTAATCAATACCTTACCTGCAGTTGTTTATGTTTTCTACATTCTTTCAATAACTGCCTACTACAAAGAAGTAGAGCAATATTTTAACAGAAATATCAAAACAGGCACGACTTAATGTAACTTCCTACCACAGAGAACCTCCTAGGGGTTGGTCTGTGCTTCCTACTCACGCATTTACTTATGCGGGGATTGGATAAAAACTGCCAGGGACTGTTTACAGTACCAAAGAAGTGTCGCAGAACGACTGAATGGATCCTCGTCACATGCATGTCTATTGTGGAGGTCGCAGTATTGTTCCACGATGTGTCGGGTAATGCACACATTGAAAGCCGCTTGAGGCCGTGTGTGAGCTAAAAAAGGTCGTATAGTTACGGGATTTTTAATTACATACGGCTTTTTAGGGAGCCGGGTACACAATGGGCGCAGGCGCGCGTGACACCGCGCCACCTGGCCGTGGTGTACCGGCCCAGCCATATGCTCCCGCGCAAGCTTTTCTATATTGTCCACGCATCGGCAGCCCTAACGAAATGAGACGCGGCCCTAGTTACGGTGGGGTGATGGGGTCATCCGTGAACCTTATCGATCGCTTATGTTCCGGTGATAGGGAATCATTTGGCTGTTGATAATAAAGTTCCATGTGTAGTTAAAGGCCCCAGGGGTCTAGAATAGCTGATGATTCATCATAATGACCATCAGTGATGAAAGTCGTTTACGCTACGACAACTAAATATTTAACTTTCTGTGATAAATAATGATAAAGTATTTTCTTTATCGTAATGCAAATTGTCATTTTAGTTAGATCCGAAATTATAGTGTGATAATTGAAATCATGAATGACAATTTATCAGAGATGGATTTTTTGGATCATAAATGCGAGGCAAATATTAATATATTTTAGCCTAAGACAGCGTATTGCAGTAGCTATCTTCAAAGCGTTATAAGTTAAACAGTTCTGAGAACAATACCGACATAATGTCAGAACTGGATAAACGCATTAGATCTGCCGCCAAAATACCCTGTTTAGTCTACGGTAACTGCATGGCTGGGACTTACGAGCTGTATTAGTTTGTTTACAGAACCCTTCCGAAATGTAGGACTGCGCTGGGAACAGTTTACTGGCTTAGTCGTTTCCTCACAGTTTAATATCCACTGAGCTAGGGGTGGTGCGAATCAATAACTGACATAACGACATGTACGCTACTAGATTACAACGGACGTGGTCATGTTACAATAGCTTCTTTTATCAACGTCTTCCCACCGTGAGAACACAATACAATTAGCTTTCAAATTCAGGTCCTCGAAACTCGATTCTTGTACCTAGGTTTTGTGCTGTCACGTTTGATCAGGAGGGGCCGAGTGGGAACAGAGTCCGTTAAAACGAGTCCGGTTTTAGCGCAACCGTTTCATCCGGCGGGACGCAGCCTCGGGGTAGTTACCGTTATTTTAGAGGGGTTTCTATGAACGGGCGCATGCGCACCCGGCTCCCCTTCAATGTCCTCTGTACCTGCGATTTTTTTGTCTCCAACGAAAATAAGAGCACGTTTTTTAATGTAAATTAGGTGCATACAAATGTGCACGCTTGGTAAGCAGAGCCATTTGTTAGTTTTGATAAACAGGGATAAGATTATCAGAGATTTAAATTGGGTTTTTGTAAAATCTTGATTTAAATATCGCACAATAGGAAATACTGTCGGAGCAATATTTAAAACACGAATACAGATTTAGTTGAAGGGAATATTGATTGACTGTTGCTTCTATCGGTCTATCTACGTTCTATTCCGTGAGTTTTTTGGGGAAATCGATTTGTTACTGTTAGCAGCATTAATGGAGGAGTAAAGTCGTGTCTGTCTTCGCCGCTCGCGCATAGTGTTCGCGCCAAAATAAATAAGCGTTAATCTGGTTAAGCGGGGCATCAACGGATCGCGGCCGCTATCGAAACAGACTGATGCAGTTGTTAGCTGTAAACTATTCCTGTAGTTGGGGAATAATTAATCAACTATGTATGTGTTTTAGCTTAGCAGAATGTTTTATAAAATATGTATAAGTTTTACACATCGAATAATGAGAATTTTTGCCGTACTATCAGCTAATAAAATATTTGAACGGATTATATCATATCGCGTACAAATTGTCAAAGTAGGTAGTTTAATTTTACGAACAATAACGGTAATTGAAGACAATTATAAAAATTGAAAAAATATACATCTATGTATCTATATGTCTACACATATCAGCGTCAGGCGTGCCACCGTTATACGCAGCGCCTGTAGTTCAACCGACATTGAATTCGATTGTCGCTGTATGGCTGTTGTTTGACTAGCTGCTCCATATTTACTTACCTACATGAATACCAAAAGAATAAAACTACAGGATCGTTATCGTAAAGCCATTTACCATATTTTTATGTTGTAAACAATTTTTACTGTATTACCATCGTCTAAACATGCTAGCGGTTGCATACGGTGTATTCCTACAGTGGTGGCCGGGCAATTTCAGGAGCGTCGATTATGAAAACATTGTTAAAGTTTTATTGTACGAATGTACGGTGTTGATGAAGGCCGGCGGGGCACTTGTCCAAACACGAGGTGACGGTATGAATTATATAGTGGAGCGAGCGCGCGGTAATCGATTCACACCTGCCCAGAACTACGCCTTGTCCAAATTGTTGTCATTTGGGGCGCCACTGTAATTTTTAGACTTTCTGAGTCGGTATTTTTTTAAATATTTTTTTATCGTGTACGACGTGTACTGAGTTAAGGCTTATATGTAGTGTAACAAGATTATCAAATTACTTTTAAGCTAGATATCAAAAATAACACCAAAATCGCCATAAAATTGAGACTAAAGGGTAGTAGGGTAATTCACGTTCCGTATCAAATACCTATATCTGGCCATTATTCAAACAGAGCTTGTTATAGGCAATAAATAACAATAGACACTTAAAAATTATGCTTATGTACTAATTTTAGTTGATTACCTACCTAAAGCTACCTAAAACTTACTGCTAAATGAAACAGGTCTGACGAGTTAAAAAAAAGTAATTTACTCAATGCTACGTTTCACGTTTGTCACACTCACTGAAACCGTCCTCAGAGCACCGATGCGCGAATTTTCGAGAGGCACGCATCCAGTCATCATTGACTAATGAAGAGTTTAAGCTTAAGCCCTTTGTGCCGTCCCTGTTGGGCGCTCGCGTGCTTGCCCTTCGCCGCTGCATTACTTATGCATGTGCCCCCTCCGTCCGAGGACGTCGTGCAGGACTATCCCCGCACTAGTTTTTAGGGTTCTGTAATGTTGACCTAGTAGGTAGTTAGTTTTACAAGTTTCGCGTGTTCTAATATGCAGTGTCGTGTACAATCGTTGTAAAAAATGTAAACGTTCGGTGATGACTCATGTTAGTAAATTGAGCTTCAGTTCTTTTTTTGTGTTTTTAAATTATTGTTTTTCAAATTAACTTTAATAAAATTACTCAGCTTAAAATTCGATGTAACTTATTAAACTTATCAAAATTATCAATTAATACCCATCAGTTCGTGTTATGTCATTTCTAATGGTTTGCTAGGTAGTATAACTTCAACAGGCATTCTATTCCAATTGTTTTTCAACACTTTCTGTGTACATTGTTAGCGGAGGCATAAAAGTATTAATGTGGCATGGATGGTAAAGGCAAAAAAGACGACAATGCGATTCAGTACCCTTCTCCGTAAAGTGATTCGGGCCTGTGGTAGATCATGTCAATCTCGCATTCAACCTCCGACAACGGTGTCCAGCCAGTGTTACATCATACATCGTTTGCAATTAAACTCAAAGCAATTTTATTCTTCTGCGGAACCCTTTGGTGAGCTGGGAGTATTATATTGTTTTGGGTGTGGGATTTAGGCTGCACTGATGGGTAGCACCGCACGCGCCGCGATCGATATCGAAACGGCCGTTTCGTTCACTGCGCTTTGGGGAACGACCAATCATTATATTATTATTTTTACTTAGCTATCAACTTGTATGTTTATTGAACTTAGAAAATCCTTTAAAGTATTTTTTGAACCTTTTTTGATTTCTGAAGGAGTTTTGGTAATAGATAGAACTGATTAAATTTAGGTACCTATGGTCAGTCTATCTACACAGTGATTAGAGATTGTGGGGTAACTTGTTTGCTATTTCTCTACCTCTACCTTTGGTATGTTATTGATTATAGCTGTTCAAGCCACCCCAAGCGCCTTACAGGAGTAAAATTAATCACGAGTAGATTAATATTAGTCTACAAGAACTTAAAAGTTCTCTCTGATTTTCCTTTCCTTACTAAGTCTGTTAAAATTTGACATGCAATGGCTGGCTAGATAACATTTATCTATTCTCGTTTTACATTGTAAAGCCACTAATTTTCTAGGCATCTGATAGCATCTATAATGTATTAATCCTCTAATGAGCGCGGTCGATACTGCGCAAACTTGTAATTGTATGAAGCGAAGCCATAATCGGCGCTCCGCGGCGCCGCGTGATTCTGCTGTTATCGATATGCCGTCATACTCTAATTTCTTAAATCACATTTCTATGGGTTGCAGTATTGATTGTCTTAAGTGTATGTGTGTCAGGGTTTTAATTTGTTTTATTTTTAACGGATTTACTCAGTAGGTCAGTAGGTAGCTAGGTATTTAATTGTTATTAGCATGTAGGTTGTAGGTACCTACCTGAGGTACCTACATAAACCTAATTATTCAGAGTGGCTATAAGTATTGGAAATAGGTACATTAATCATAATATAACGTAGTTCTGTTCCTTCCTTTTAGTTCTGTTCTGATTAATCGTGTATATTTTTTATTTCCATTTAATTCTCTACATAATTAATATAATTATATTAAGTGGACATTGAAGAAGGACACACCGTTTTAACCAATCCATAACTTTTAGTTTGAGCTTCCTTAAAAACCTGACTTTATCAAATGGAGATTGCACCTCAAACCTCAAATGTATTGTATATGATAAAGGGTTGCATATGTATTGCATTGAAAGACACGTTAACGTTATCACGGTTCGCAGTAGAGCCGCATTGCTTGTTATAGGTATCATATCAGTATTTTATTGTGCACGGCGGAAACGAGTAATTACTAAACCGCGTGGCAGCTTGGCTGTGATCCCGACCGTAAAATCATTTCTATTACATTAGAATCGTGAATACCATAAATTTTATCATACATAAAAACCACGCTTTTACACTTCCGCAACTAGGTACTTTTTACACAAATTCTTCACTAGCTAATAAATAAGCTATGAGAATCGTTTGAAAACGTCTTTTATATACGAAGACTGGCCTATTTACAGAATGCATGATCATTGCCAAGAGGAAGTGAGATACCTACTTTCAATTAGTCATACTGTCATACCTGGTCACTACAATTTCTAGAACGCGAATTTACTTGCTAATATTAATAATTTCCACTTGAAAATTGTGATTAAATTTTCATTCAACGTGAAACATTCATTCAACGTTAAAATTTCCTTGACGTAAAACAGGCATTTCGCGTTAATAAATTTTCCCTTGGATATCTTCCGTGTCATCTGACATATGGCATACATCCCAAGTATGTGGTTCTGCAGTTTGTTGACACGATTATAACGTATTGGCTTTGTGCGAAGTGCATGGAGGGGGTAAGCAAAGCGATCGCAGTGCTTGCGGTGGTCAAAATCGACACTGATTGTGGTTGTCATCTATCAAAACTCATAAAATATAATACAATGGGTATGTTTGATATGGGGCACCAATGTTGTTTCGTTGTTAATTGTAAAAATAATGGCATAAATAGTCGTTGCACGTTCTATGCGTTTCTTAGAGCACACGGGAAATTGGATCAAAGAACTAAATGGATAGCTACCGTAAAAAGAAAACGTAAGTGACATGTCAAAACAAAACATTATAATAAATTATATTTAAGCTTTGTTTACCTAATATTGTTCAATACGCTGTTAGTATTTTTCCTACCGTAAAAGATTATGCTTAAAGATTCAGGCCTAGCCTGGGAATAGGCCCGTGTCGGATATTTCTGCGGCCGCGTACATGACTAGGTACTTACGTTTAGATTTGTTTTACATATGGCATTAACGGGACGGAGGTTTAGCGAATACCATATCACTCGCTCGTAGAACTTCTACCATTACTCCTATGTTCTTCAAGATTCCTTACATGCCCTGCCAGCACCAATTTATTGCCACTTTCTGTGGTCTGGGGTTGGAAGTTTATACCGTGAGTAGTGCTTTGGAAACTGATTTTTATTATTATATCCATTTCTTTATAATCTATCTACCTAAATTACACTTGAAATAGTAGCTCTTGTTATTCGATTTATTTAAAATTAACGAAAAATCGCTAAAATATATGTTTGTTTACATGTCATTTTTTGACATTTTCCACTTCAAGTTCACATGGTAGTGGGCGTAATTGTCGTGCACGTAGCCAATACTCATGAATATATGTCTACGTTGGCATTAATTTACCAGGTTTGTTCAAAATATTCTTTATACGACCACACGCACCCAATGCGCTGTTGTTTACGTAGGTATGTCTTTTGGGATAGCTTTGTGTTTACAAGAATTTTTGTTTTAGCCATGAATCTGGAAGGATAGCATATCACGTATCAAAGAAGCTGTGTCACATTATTTTATGTTTTAAGTGACATTTAATAATCTAAATTCTAAATTGTACTTTAAAAGGCTCCTAGAAAAGTGACATTAAAATAGTAATAACTAAATAAGACAGCGACAGCGTAACTAAAGGTTCCGCTCCCTTTGCCTTTGTAACGCGATCCGCCAGGCGACTTCCGCGCGAAGCCCTGCTCCGCCGATAATCCTTCGTAGATTACTCGCTAGCTGACGTTACCCATCACCACCGTTAGCGCGGTTGACCTCTTGCTAACCTATTGTGTTGTACCTACTTAAATTGAGATATATTGATACATTTACTAAATGTACCTTGTAAACTTCTCTGTCTTCTTTGATAAGTATTTAATTTGTGCCAATTCAACACATAGCGGTAGTGCAGTGTCTGATTAGCAACTTCTGGATGAAATTATCTTTCTTTAATTAAAACCCAGTCTAATTCGTCACAATCATCTCATCACCAAAAAGATTAGATAAGACATCTTTAAGTTGAAAACGTAGCTTTTTTCGTGTCTTAATTATTATTTATGTACAACAGCTGGCGAGCAGAGGTTGGCCGAGCGAGGCTGCCGTCCGGCGAACGACGCGGTTATTTATAAAACAGAGTTGCGTCTCGTTTTGTCTTCGGCTCGCTCTTTATTTTGTCTAAATATACGCAGTTTTGGGAACGTCGCTCGTCGCGGCCTCCGCAGCGACACCCGACCTGGCAGCCAGCCAGCGCTCCGGCTTCGATTACTCCACCTTTTGTACAGCCTACAAAGACATGCTTGTTTCGAACTTCAAAGTGCGTCTTTTGACCTGGACTGGGTATATTGAAAACAGTAATTTGCTTTAACATTGCGAATTATTTTAATTTAGGAGTTCAATAGAGTTCAACGCGTTTTCTGAAAATAACCGAATCTCTGAAACGTGCAGCGATTAATGAGCCTGTAAACGGAGGCTGGTCGGCGATAATTATTCCCGAGTGGATTGATGGCTACCGACGTTAAAGACGCCTTATTAGATCAAAGAGAAGGCTAACGCTGTTAGTTTAAACGCTAACCAAACATAATCCAAAATTTGAGTGGCCTCAGATCATGAATAAGTTCTTGGGATGTGACGGGACAGTGTTTTATGATGTAGGTAGTGAACATGAAAAGTGACACGGTCACTCGGAACGTGCAGTTTGGTCAAACGAAACCGGGCCACGGCTTGTCTAGTTCTATTCTCGGACCGGTAAACATGCGCGACATCGCAATCATGTACAATGTATTTGAAAGCAATATTGTATTACAATTTTAACGGGTTGTTTTCTACGTCTCTACCTCGGGTTTATTGCGATTTTAGCTTAACGCATTTCCTGAAAGTCGTAAACCAATATTAATGACTGTATTGCCCTATTCGCTTCGGTTCATAGGTAACAAATTGTTGTTTCTGACATATTGACGATTTGATTTCAACGTTAGCATGGTTTTGGCAAACGTTACAATTCTCATGAGTAGGTATTTAGAGAAGCAACACTTAGTATGCGAAAAGATTACTTCGTAGGTACTTATGTGGATAGCTGATGACTGATATTCGTATCGCCGCCCCACTCGATCCGCCTGCGTCTAAAATCGTATTTCCGTAGAATCCTTACAAGCGACTTTAAGCTCTTAGTGTCGGCTTCGCAGTTCGTCGACCCTCACGAAGAACGTAGACGTCCTGAAACAGGCGAGGAACATTAAATATAAACTGTTGTTTGCTACACCTACGGGATCCATGAATCACAATACCTACATGTTCCAAATTACACGTCGTTACTCTCATTAGATACACATTTAATGACGCAGGTATGACTAATTTACGTTCTTTGATCTGTACATATGTTAATCCAAAAAAATTACATATTTTTTAATCCTTACCGGCATCGATGATTGATATTCTGCTTTTAAACCGAATATGGAAACCAACGTTCGATTACGACGAAATTTAACTGGGTCACGCGCCGCTAACAAAGGGCTTACAACGCACTGTATGTAGGCTGAACGACAATGGTAATAAAGGAAAAAAAAATGAATCAAGATAAGCTTTATGGTGGACAGTGGTTCGACCTCGGCCGTCAAATGGCATGGCATCGATCGACTGGCTGCGGCCCATCACGAGACCATGCCACGGCATGTACGTAAGTAGGTATCTACCGTGTAGCACGCGACCAGCGCTTTCCGAGGGTGTCTTTGTGGTTTTCCTGTCAATTCGATTGGTAGTATCCATTCATCCTTAATGCCGCCTTGAATTTGTAAGAGCTAGTTTTACATTTAACCACAATAGTTTTAGCCAATCTTCTATATACGTGTTTATTTCATGGGTTATTATTATTATAAACCAAATTTGGTTGTTGTTTGGGCATCAGATTTTATTGAAAGATACAGCCTCACGGAAGGTTACAGTGACATTATCGCGACTGCCGAACCGCGACTCCATCCGGGCCATTCCGGATGTGATCCGCAGTAATCACCGATGAAAATTTCACCATATACAATAGCCACCATATTTACAGCCCGGCAGAGGTCACGCTCTTTTGGTCGTTGGTCATTAATCAGCGATTTACCAACGCTGTTATAATGATTGCGCATATCCGAAATGCGACATGTTATTTGCTTCCCGGAGTACTTGCCAAATCCGCGGTCGACTGTGGTTAGCATGAATTAATAGCGAGCGACATGTAGGTACCTATCTATTTGGAATTAGCGCATACCTGCAATTGCGCAACGAAAGGAGAGGCATTAAGATATATGTCGACCGGTCTGGCGCAGTCGGTAGTGACCCTGCCTGCTACGCCGCGGTCCCGGGTTCGAATCCCGGTAAGGGCATTTATTTGTGTGATGAGCACAGATATTTGTTCCTGAGTCATGGATGTCTTCTATGTATATAAGTATTTATATATTATACCGGGTGGGGCCTGTAACAAAAGCAAAAAATTAAACTGTAGGCTGTACTCCTTACACAGACCAACATTTGTTCAGCTACTTTTAAAAATAACTTGTATTTTGTTATTTATCACCCTTAAAAGTTTTTCCTAAGAGGTAATGTATTGCGAATTCTGTTAAGTCTAAAGTGTGACTGACAACGTCAATGACAACAATAATGGCGTCCATTGAAGCTAATATTTATTTTGTATGAAAAATAAGAAAATTAAAGACTTCATAATTTTTAAAAGTCGCTGAAGAAATGTTGGTCAGTTTAAGGAGTACAGCCTACAGTTTAATTTTTTGCTTTTGTTACAGGCCCCACCCGGTATATATCGTTGTCTGAGTACCTGCAACACAAGCCTTCTTGAGCTTACCGTGGGACTCAGTCAATCTGTGTAACAATGTCCTATAATATTTATTTATATCTTTACTTTGCCTTTTTGGACGCATCGATCCGTCAATCAATGTACCTCTAGGATGCCTCCTGAGAGCATTCTCTTCATTGGCCGGCGGTGCCAACGATTGAAAGCCATTTATAGAAGCCGTTTGTCGTCTTCTCTTCTCGCGAGCATGTCCCTGGATGCCGACGTCGGAGCCCGGGCGGGCGGCGAGCGACCAAAATAGATGCCGCCTCGGGCGACTTAACAATGCAATAAAAAGAAATTAACATTTTAACGTTGCCTGCGCTAAGTTCACTCTTGTGTCATTTGGAAGTGTTCCAATATCTTTGTGATATATTTTAGTTTGAAATCTCTAGCCACTTCCGTTAAGTAAGATAGTATATTAAAAGTTTCAAAACAAGAATGATGAAAGACTAATGTTTGCCGGGATTTAGTGTCCCCTTTTTTTCTGTCAGCTAGATTTATTTATTGTAACATTACAGTGTTATTAATAGGTTGGTTTGTTGCAGGGTTCGGTTTGGCGGCGGCGGCGGCCGGCGTGCGCGCCGGGTACCAGACGGTGTTGCCCACCCCGTACGGGTAAGTGCGGACTTGCTTCCCGCCTTCATCATCTGTATCGATGTTCAATGGTTCAACACTTTGATATTTGCCAGCACTAGCGGCGCCGCATGCCGCTGTAAACATCTCACGAGACAAAAATCAGATATCGATGCTCCAATGGACACTTTCGGACATCGTAAGCTAAAAACAACTGATACCTAATTACTATTACACAATAAGAGATACAAAGATAGTATAGGTAATGTAATGGTTTCTCTCTACGGGGTCTGTTTAATTAATTAGCTCAAACCTATTAATTTAGTGACTAACCAATCCAACAGTCCATATCGAGATATCGCAAGGTCAGTTTATGAAAAATTTTAGGTAGTTTATGAGAAAAAATTAATGGGAAATCTATTACTTAGTGAATTCTATAGTAATCTGGGGCAATGATGACTGCTAGGAAAATTAGGGTACTTATATGTGTGCAGGTGGTATTAATCGAAGAAATAACTGTTGAGCTGACTTTTGTCTCGGTAGATGAGGCGAGCGGCGTCTCCGGACGGCTAGCGGCGCGGCGGCCGATGGACCACACCTAGACTAAAAATTATCAAACATTTCACATAGGTATCTATGGCAAGCGTGAGCGTGAGAGTGGATTTTTCGTTTTGGGTGTGACTTAGTCGATTGGGTTTTTTAATGTTTACGTTTTACAATGCTATATCGGAGCATGGGCGGCGCCGGCTGCGAGCGCCGCGGGCGCCGCTCACCGCAGTGACACCTATACGCATCGTTCTCGACACTTCTGTTTATTTACTTTTTATGTTTTATGCCGTGTTCGTGTACGATTTTGTTGATTGGACTTGATTTTTGTTGGTGGTGGATTTCGTTTAATACACTTACGAAGACTGTATAGGAAGGGCGGCGTCAGCTCGCAGCGTCGGTCGAGGGCGCGTTGTGTGTGCGTAGGTGTGAACGCACTCGACCTGACCCTGTATTTTGATCGCTTGCCGAGCGCAGGTTAGCGTCAGCTCAGACGATCCAGCATAACAAAGTGACTCCGACACCCGTAAAAACTTTGTGTAGGTAATCAAGAGCCACGGATGCTGGTTCGCTTGAGCCACACGCCTGATTCTGCGGTCGGCGGGCACGGGCATGAGTGCCACGCGCGCGCCGCCCGCGCCGCTGCCGTGTCGTCCTTAACTGGGAAGTCCACTCCACCGAGTCAGGGTTGCATCCACGACGCCTTCAGCGTGCTCGTGACTTATATTCGTGTGCTGTTCGATGCGGCATCATCAAGCACGCCCGTCGCTTCACCACAACATATATTATTCATAGAAACACTACTCTTAATAGAAACACAATCAAGTGAAAGTGTCATTTGATTAATGGCTTTTTGTTATTTTTCCTTAGCACTTACAAAGCCGAACGTACGTCCTTACTTATTTACAAATGTACACGTCCACGTAGAGCAAAGTTAACTTTAACATCTACATGAGTCATTAACATGCCATCAACTGTATTTGACATGATTACCAATATAAAATGACTGATGATAACGAAAGTAGCGGGTGGGTAGATAGGTACTATCTACTTACATGCGATAATTATAATTGTGGAGATCACTTAAAAGATAAAGTTTCAACCTAACTATAGTTATCTTGTCTAGTGTATAATGCTAGGCTATTTCATGGTCTTTTGAAGTTATTTTGTGGTTTAGATACTTTGGGCTTGTGTGATGTTCCGCCAGTGTAAACTGCTGTGTTTTGCGTGTTTATTTGTATTAATTGTTAGACATGTTGTTATTAAGAAATCCTCCACACACCTTGACTCAGATAGCATCCAATGACTGAAGGAAGTATAAAAATCTGAATTGTCGTTTAGAATATTAGGAGAAACTGTTGGTAGGTTTCCACAAATTATACCTAGCGTTGCCAATAGAGTTTAGAATAAACCATGCCACCTTCTATTACTTAGTACCTACTAAACAGCATTTTACCTCGATTTGACGAGATAAGTACCTGCATTTATTCATTTTTTTGGATATGCAAGTCAAACTTAAAAGACTAGGTACTTGAATTTTATACTGCGAAGTAGGTAGTATTCGCAAGCTGTAGCAGAGCACAGGTGGGCGTGTTGGGCGGGCGGAGCGTGCCGGCGGGCGGGCACCACGCATGCGCCCCGCGCCTCCTCTCTGCAACCGCATAATCCCAACGACTCAACCTCGAATGACAATCAATCGCCTTCTCTATCAGCTATTAACGGAAAGAAAAGGAAGCAAAATCGCGTTCCAACTCCATTCACTATCAGAAGCGTAGCTCCCCGAGAGCCCTTACAAAATGCTGACGCGGCGAGCCGAGCCGCTCAGCAGAACCACTCCAATGCACACTTGACCGCCTTCACAAGAAATCAAGCGAACTCTACGTTATTTCCACACCTCCTAATGAATGAATAAATTTACCAATCTAACTCCTGGCAAGAGAACGATGCCGTCCCTGATGATGTACCGGTGTCTAATACATCACCCGATTTGCCGCATTTTGGTGTTATTTATGTTCTGGAACCTCTCCAACTATTTACCTTCACCGTAGGTAGCCATTAAGATTAGTTATTAGAGGTAGATAATCTGCACTAATGAACCCGAAACCCCTTCGCGTTTCGTAATTGACACGTGCGGCATCTTAATCTTAATTCCGAGAGTCTCCACCGGCGTCGCGCGATAAGACGAGTCAAGACGAATGATGCGGATATTTCGGGCGAGGCGGAGTGGACGGTGCCGCTTGCTCTATATTTTAAATACCTACCTAGTTTTTTAAATATTTTTCTGGCAATGACGCACGGCGGCGGTTCCTCCACGGCGACATCCCACTGGCTCCGATCCGTTGCATACTTACAGTTTTATATTCTAGTCGTTTATCGATGTCTACTAACCTAACAAAACTAGATTGCTCGTGCGGTGTCAACGCTGCAAACAGGGCTAGGTACTAGAGTGTGATGACAGTTCTGTTTTACAGTATTAATTATTAAAATGTGATGATCTTTCACATGCGTTCTGATTTAGTACACTGCTTGTGAACGGTTATCTTGGGGTGAATTAGCAGCACGCGCTGGGGAATACTAATCCTTTACTCGCGTACAATACATAATTAAATAAATTACCACAATGCAATGCGACCAATACGCATTAAGATGAAACATTATTACTTATCTAAAAAATAACCAATGGCTAGTATGCATTTTGGCTATGAACCGAAAGAGCAAAGTGTCTAACAAAGAAATAGAAGCTCTATGAAAGTGAAGAAAGGGACTTTCTCAGCGGAAGCAAACCCCTTCTTAAACATTGATCACTGTTTAGCTTCTTAAACATTGATCTTATTGCGTATTGGTCAAATCTCAGGCGACTAAAGGTTTATTCCTTAGCGCATGTTGTCCATAGCGTCCGCACCGGCGTTAACAATATTCCTTGTGTTTGGTCAGGTTGTCTCCGGGATACGTGTACGGCACGCCGGGGTACACGATGGGCGCCATGTCGGGCGTGGGTGCGGGCGTGACGTCGGGCGCCGGCGGGCTGGTGCAGCTGCCGCAGCTGCAGCACGCCGCCGCCATGGCCGCCGCCAACCACCTCTACGAGTACCAGGCGGCTGCCGCGCAGGGCGCCGCGGCCTACCAGCAGCAGTACGCGGCCGCAGGATTCGACCCGTACGCTACAGCTGCCGGTAAGTTTTGTTTACTTGCATTGCAGGATTGAACGACACTACTTACCTAACTCTAATTAAATGTAATTTTCCCGTGGCAAACTACCAAAAAGTAGCCGGTAGTATATTTGCGCCGTAAATATGCCAACTAAGTAAGTATCGAATCTACTCCACGTTACAGCATCCATTAATCTTATGGATTATTCTAATAATAAATTAGTTTCAAATCCTTTTACCTTAGGTTTTTTTCCAAATGTAGTAAGTTTGTTCCTAATACTCGTTTTTCATTGATTTCAGCAGCTGCTGCGGCGGCGGCCAGCGGAGCCGGCTACATGTCTCCCTACTACGCGCTGCCCAGCGGAGGGGTGCAGGCGCCCCTTCTGCCTCCCCTCTCCTACCCCCCACAACTCCAAGAGGCACGCATGCAGTAACCAATGAAGGAAACAGTGGCTATACTATGACAAAATTGCCCCAGAACATTTTAAGATCTGACCCAAAATTAGTCTTTGGATATCTTATTAAGGCTAGTGGATTATTAAATTTATATATCTGACAGCGTTGCAGTGTAGCCATGCAAATGACGACGTAGGATTTTAAAATGTGATGAAATGATGATAGGTAAATATGGCTGAGGGAATACATTTAGCGTTCCCGTTTTGGACGAACGAATATTAGGGAATCATAGTGCCTATAGTGTACTATACTTTAGGTTATTATAAAGATATGAAGTGAATAAATGAGGTCGAACAGTCCGTTTGTTACCACAGGAAAGCCAAATATTTAGACTAAACGTTAAACAATTTCTCGTACGGCTAGAAATTGGTGTCAACCAAAAATAAGCGACGACCAAAGCTGTGAGCTTTTAGTAGGATTAAGATGGCTGACGGGAGATCCACCAACCGGACGTCGGCGCGGCGCGGCGGTCCGTCTGGTTATTATACGTAGATATGTAAAACAAAGCTCTTGCCTGATTCATCCATTCTTCCTGACATCACATTATGTAAATCATATTTCCTATTTTTTATACTTGATAGATTAATTAGATATACTTTTCTAGATACATTTTCCATCATATTTTAATACCATTGTATAATCTTACCCAGTATAAATTACAACACACTTTATTTAAACTTACGTATCAGCTGTTAAATGACAATAAAATATAATATACTATTATTATCATCGAATACAGAATATTGCAGCTTGTGAGATAAAAAGGTCTCACCAAAATATTGCGATATATTTTTACTGTAAGGCAGCTAACGTCTTCAAATTATATTGTGTACTTCCTGATTTAACACATTGTATTTACACATATATTTTACGTAGATACCTTTATTACTTTATCAGTAAAATACCTAAATACATAATTAATATTGTAGAAGTGCCATTTCAAAAATACCATATCGTCAATAAATGACCTTCTCTTATTGTTATCTCCAATAAATAATTAAATGTTGTACTAGCTTCCAATCCATGTTGCAATACTGCACGTAGGTATAAGGTACATACATAATTTAACACGGTCCGATATAATCTGAGGCTATTAAAATGAAATGGCTTTGTAACTCCACTGCATGTATCGCAGTCGTAAAATAACTTATCATGGAAAGGACATGTTAGGAACTGGGCCTATTTACAGAGCTGAAAAATACTAAAAAAACAATGTACTTATTATGAATATAAATCGGATAATGTTATTTTAAATGTAGACATTATAAAGACCCACATTTTTATGTAACGCTTATCTATGACGTACCAAAGCTAATGTCATTGTGAAGCACTAGTTAATATAGCTTATTGAGGCAGGTAGTTCCCAGTTCTATAGAACGCTTTACCTACACGAGATCGTACCTTATGGTTAAGGGTCCTAAAGTTGTATAGGACAATTGGGAAGTACCTGCTTAGATTGAATAGCTTAGAGTAGTAAAGTCTGGAACGTTGAGTCCGGTCCCGGCTGATCGTTCTTTCAATCGATTATTGTGGAAATAGTAATTTGCGCTTTAATAATACTATTGTAGATCGGCTCCGTGAATTTAGGTTTCTAGACTTTAATATTCTTGGCTTATGTAGGTCTACGACATGTCCACGTTGCTCAATATGCCCAACGAGGGCTTGGTTTAGGGTTAAGGAGAGCAATAAACTTATTAAATGTTATTAATAAGGTTAATGTAATGAAATTCTCGGAAACGTAATTTCTTGTACTTGCCTCTTTCTAATATAAGGTTCGTTCTCCAAGGCGGTAGAGAGTACTTACTAGTTAGAATAATTCAATGACTAGTCCATATAACGTTATTTTAATGAATTTCAATGTCTGCCGGCCTACTTACTTAAATTCCTAACTATATTTTAATACTATACGATTTATAAAGCAGATAACTAAATCAATTTGTTGGGACGAAGATACTTTTAAGGCAATTGATGTCGACATTATCGACTGTGCAAAACATTGCCTCTTAATTTTCTTTTGTAATTGTCATAGTATTTTAAAATAAACATAGTTAGGTTAGTATATAAAATGAACCGTAAAGTTGGCCGGTGACTTAGTACAAGTTAGAAGCACTAGACATAGGTATAGATCACTGAATCGTAGTCTGTAAGGATAATTTTAATTATTGTAATATGCTGTTATTCGTAATTTATTTTGTTGATATTTGTAAATCTACACGTTGATAACTATTTATTATGTGGAAGAGGAATAAAAATTGTTGAATATTTACGCCGAATCGAATGACCAATCACAAGCGTCTAAGCACCAGCCAGATTCGGCTCTCTAATTATATACGAAATGTACACAATATACATTATAATTTAAGTAGATATTAACTATTAAATGCATACCAAATAAAATATTGAAACACGTTAGCCATAGCGGTGGCCATCTTGCCTTATATATAGACTACATAATACATAGTTTATAATAAATACTATACATATTACATATCCAAACGAGTAGGTATACCTACCTGCATATATTATTTTCTAAAGTTTCTAGGCTCATCACGCCAAACTGTCCACTATAGTGCATTTCATTCACAGTAATTTAAGCACAATATTTATGTATTATCTATGTACGATAAATGAGAAATCATAATAAAAACTTAATAATTGTTATCATTAATTTAAAAGTATACTATAATGTACTTAATATAGGATAAACCTAAAATGAAAAATTAAATTGTAAGGGACAAATGTGTTGTTTTTTTCTTTCTCTTATCCTTCTAGATTATATTATAACTAACGCACCTAAGCATACGTTTGGAGTAACGTATGCCAAGGTGGGTTTATATTCATTTGGTAATTCTATGATAAAAAGTTATATGAGCATTCTTATTTATGTTATACTTATGGAGGAAACGAGCAGTTTAGCTACTTAATGGAAAAAAAAATCATCGCCGCCCATGGACTTGAGCAACATCAGAGGAGTCACAATTCGTCGCCAACCTTCTACATAAATGAAAACAAAATATTATACTTACCTATTCGAAACTTCCAAAACCACAGCAACACTGTAAGAACTGAACACAAAATCAACAACGTATATATTTAATAATAATAACACAATTACTCGTGTTACACAGATAAATAAAATTTTCCTCCGATTTTTGACTTTGCCGCTTGCCGCCATTTTATGTGATGACAGCAATGTGAAGGCGCTAATGATGCAGTCCAAACGGTGCCTATTAATCTCCCTTAAATGTTGAAACACAGTAAATCTGCCAAAAGTCAGTACTAAGAGAGCGCGCACACGGGCAACTTTTGGAGGCGACTTTTTTGTCGCTCACGTCATCGGTCTATGGGCTAGTATGAAAGTGCGCACACGAGGCGACGCAACTTTTCATACAAATACGAAAGTCGCCGAGCAACTGTGTCGCCCGTGGGCGCGCACCCTAAGGGCCCCCACAGACGGGAGACAAACTGTTTTGTCTCCGTCGCTCGGTCTATGGGCTAGTATGAAGGTGCGCACACGAGGCGACGCAACTTTTCATACAAATACGAAAGTCGCCGAGCAACTTTGTCGCCCGTGTGCGCGCACCCTAAGGGGATCGAGTATACTACAAAATTAAATATATGTCATTGGTATGAGTATTTTGAGGGTTTACAAAAGTTATAGAGATAAAATAAATCAAATATGTTAGAGTACTTTAGCGTCAATTGGAACCTCGATTGATCTTCTTAGACTCCGCGCACACGGGCGACAAAACTGTTTTGTCTCCGTCGCTCGGTCTATGGGCTAGTATGAAGGTGCGCACACGAGGTGACGCAACTTTTCATACAAATACGAAAGTTGCCGAGCAACTTTGTCGCCCGTGTGCGCGGAGCCTTAGTAGTTTGTGGTAGTGGGTAAACCAAATACTATATACTATAATACGTGCAGCTTCTGACGTTTCCCATACAATTGAGCGGCAACAATTTTACTAGCGCCATCTAGCGGTTCGAGTTGATCAAAGTAGTTGTTCAGACTTTTATTTGAGTAAATTAAAATAGAAAATGCTATTACTCGATCTACTTTAACATTTTTAGACGGAATAAAACAAAAAAATAAGAATTTGTATTTTTTTTTAATTTTATGCTGTATGAAACTAAACTATTTTGATCAACTCATGCCGCTAGGAGCGCTAGTGTGCCTGTTGCCAACTTTGGCACCGAGCTGCACGTATTAACTCGTAGAGTTTACATAGTATTTGGGTAAACCCATGGACTTTCAATAGGGACTGAGCTCACACTTTTTTTGCCATACTAAATTAAACCTTATCACTGGTCCAGAAAGGCGTTCGTGTCAGACTAGTAAAAGTGTGTCCACATGAGAGGGTCAAAGTTGGAGCTGGTGTCCCTCTCGCACGTATGACCAGTGTTACTGAAGCTTACTATAGTAGTAGTATTTTTACCTGTATGATAACTAAGTTTATAAACTTCTTAAATTATTTTTTTCTACTCCCGAACTGTTATTAGTCATTTACAGGGTCGCGCATAGATCTTTAAAACCCTACATAAAGGTCTATTCCCCAAAGCCAGCGTCCGCCGGCTTTCCGCGCATGCGCGCAGTATCGAAAAAACTGAAAACGCATTGTTTGACTCTGTAACCATGGCAACGCATTGTTATGACGGTACTGCGCGCGTACGCGGGAAGGCTTTGGGCAGTTGAGCTGACAGTGCAAACCTTTGCGTCAAAATATAGGCAACAGTGTGAATTTCACGAAAGTTATTCAAGAAAACTATTAAAAACTAAGTGCATGGTCGTAGAAAAAGTATTGTATGCAACGGTGTTTAACTGAGTCAAAAAATACTCGTGGCATCTTAATAACAATTTTCGGCTTCGCCTCAAATTGTTACCCACGCCACTCGTCTTTTTTGACCTCCTTTAAACGCCTGTTGCATAAAATACTATTGTATTATATCCAGGCAAAGGTATTAATACCTTGTAACGAATTGGTATATCATTATTATGAAGCAATAAAACCAAAGATTTGCACACTTAAAAAAACCTTTAATTTTGTATTAGTAGATTTGGTAGTAACTTTGAATATTGACTGGTATCCCCAAATAATGACAGTGATGACGTCATTCAAAATTCAAATGATTTTGACAGTGGCAATAAGTGCGAGAGGGACACCAGCCCCAACTTTACCTTTACCAAAGACCTTTACAGGGGACAGCTCAATCACATTTTTTGCCATACTAAATTGAACCTTATCACCGAGAGAGAAAGTTGATCGTGTCAGACTAGCGAAAACGGTCCACATGAGAGGGCATTGTTTGGGCTGGTGTCCCTCTCGCACGTGTGACCAGTGTTAATGAGGTTACCACAGTAGTAGTATTTTTATCTCTATATTACCTGACTTTATAACTTCTTATATTATTTTAGTGTTATATTCAAACTAGGGTTTCGATATATTACAAAGAATTGGAAAATAATTATAATGTAATTATTTTGATGCCAATAAATCAAAGATTTGTATAATTAAAAAATATGTTCAAATGGGTATTAGCAAATACTATGTAAACTCTACGAGTTAATACGTGCAGCTCGGTGCCAAAGTTGGCAACAGGCACACTAGCGCTCCTAGCGGCATGAGTTGATCAAAATAGTTTAGTTTCATACAGCATAAAATTAAAAAAAAATACAAATTCTTATTTTTTTGTTTTATTCCGTCTAAAAATGTTAAAGTAGATCAAGTAATAGCATTTTCTATTTTAATTTACTCAAATAAAAGTCTGAACAACTACTTTGATCAACTCGAACCGCTAGATGGCGCTAGTAAAATTGTTGCCGCTCAATTGTATGGGAAACGTCAGAAGCTGCACGTATTATAGTATATAGTATTTGGTATTAGTAGATTTGGTAGTAACTTTGAAAATTGACTGGTATCCCCAATGTATGACAGTGATGACGTCACTGAATAATGTTGACATTGTCAGTAAGTACGAGAGGGACACCAGCCCAAACAATGACCTCTCATGTGGACACACTTTTTGACCTAACTACACAATCTAGTTTAATAATTCTAAATCTATGACCTTTACCCTCTCATGTGGACACACTTTTTGGCCTAACTACTCAATCTAAATCTATGGGTAAACCGCGATAGAGCGCCTGCCAAAAGGTTAAGGTGTATAGAAAAACGCTTCATAAACGGCTGTCACGTGGCTGTCACTGTCACAACTTTGACAAGTGTCAACCAACCTCTCCTCTCCTCTCCTCGTATCAGTCGTATCGTAACAAAATAAAGTAGAGAATTAGCCAGCATTTTTATTTGGCTCGGATTGTTTTTCTTATTGATAAAAGTATTTTTTTAATCTACATTTCAGTGTAAAATCATAACGTTGTTTAAACTGTTATAATGGCTGGGCAGGGGCACCAGTTCCCCGGTAACTTCCAAGGAAATGCCGGCGCGATGCGGTCCGGTTTTGGCGGCGCTCCGATGGGGGGACAAATGCAACCTATGCCTAACCAGTTAGCAGGTGACTATTAAAATGATTTCTTGAAGCAGACGGTATCTTCAACAAAGTAGTTGGAACAAAGTTGTTAACTTTTTTTATTTTTTTTATTATAAATGGGCTTACTCTTGGCCACAGACTAGCCTAAGGCAAAGACGTGGCCTACGATGGAGTGAGCTCGCCCAGAAGATGCCTGTTCACTCTTGATTTGAAGGTTGCCGGGTTATATTACTACAGTACTATGTCACTGTTATTTGTACTTTCATTGTTATTTGTACTTTCAGGGGTGATGGGTGGTGGTATGGCCAATCCTGGCGGCATGGTGGGTATGGGCAACCAGATGGTGCCTCCGTATGGAGCAGCTATGCAAAACCAGATGGGAGCTATGGGCATGGGCCCCCAGGTAATTACATTCATACTACTCTGTATTTTAGATTCAAAATCAATGGTTTGTTCATGGTAAGCACATAATTAATAGACTTTACAGCATTCTGTACTTTGTTGCTATTGTTGGATTCTGCGCAATAACGGTCAGCGCTAAAGTTATGTGCCGCTACTTGTACCTCGGGCTCCGATAAGCTTAGTTTATAAATACTTGATATAGACACTCACAGATATACCCAAAATGAAGAAAGTGTTATACCCAAATGAAAATAGATTATGTAAATTTTAACTATAAAACTCCCGTGAGACTCATACATATCCGCGCGCACCGAGCAAGCGCCCGCAGTATGCGTCGCGCTCTCGACATGTAAAGGCGGGGTGTCGCTACTCTTGAGAAAGGCTCTCGAAATTGAGCCGAAACATGTCGAACGCTATATCGACTTAATACGTGAGTAACCCGCTTAAAATATTTTTAAATATAGATTATGTAAACATTGCTTTACATTCACAATTTATTTGACTTAGTGTGTAAAGGGTTGATTGTTCAAAATTAGTCTCTTAATGCACCACCTACAATCTTCTCTGCTTTGCTCAAAGGTTGACTGGTAGAGAATGCTTCATGGCACTAAGTTCGCCTTTTGTACATTAAGTTGTTCTTTTGTGCAATAAAATTTGAATAAATAAATAAATATTTTCAGAAACTTTAGATATTTGTTGAAGTAAGAAATTGGTCCATAAAATTTTTCTTTGTTAGCTAATTATACTAATTATGATTAAATTATTAAAAAAGATTTATCTGTTTCTAGGGCATGGGAGTGGGTGTTGGAGGTAACCCAAACCCAGGATTAGCTCAAGCTGTGCAGCAGCAACAACAAGGTACTGGAATGTATTGGCACTGTTCTCCTTTTCTCACAGACCTCTCTGTCACATGGCTTCTTCATATATAAAACCTCATGACTGAGGGTTGTGGCCACCATAAGGCACTGGTCCCACCGCAAGCTAGTAAGCTATGAGCTATCGGCTATAAAAACGAACAAAAGATAAGCACTTCCGTGCAAATAAAAGAACTATAAACATCGCCGTGTCTCTTTTATTTACCCGGGAGTGATCAAAATCAAAATCAAAACAATTTATTCAGCAAATAGGCCACAGGGGCACTTTTTACACATCACATGTACATATTTAGAAAATATTTAAAATTGAGTTGAAATTACAATTGATACTATTATATACTAATTCTAAGTTCTAACTAAAAGTTAACTCTATACAATTAATTAGAGATGTAGAAGGTCTCTAAATGTCGAATTACAACCAAGAATTACACTAGGTATAAAAAGTACAAATACAAAAAAAAATAGTCTAAAATTACTTTAGAGGTGCAAATGACTCTAAATGTCACAACTAAAGATAAAATGTATATCTACTTAATCTAATTCTCCTTAGAGATGTATATGGTCTCCATGAGTCAAAATCATTCTGTGATTATCTTTTGTTCGTTTTTATAGCCGATAGCTCATAGTTTACTAGTTTGCGGCGGGACCAGTGCCTACGTAGCTGCAGTGCCCCATACACAGGCCGATCTTTTGCCCTTCTTAAGGATCCCTGGAACCCAATCAGTGTGACCTCCTTGATAGTATAGAATCACATGTAGGACAACAAGATTTTGTGCTGCTTATACTTCTTACATTTAGCGCTGGTAGCCTAGCGGCAAGAGCGTGCGACTTTCGATCCGGAGGTCGCGGGTTCAAACCCCGGCTCGTACCAATGAGTTTTTCGGAACTTATGTGCGAAATGTCATTCGATCCAGTCGCTTTTCGGTGAAAGAAAACATCGTGAGGAAACCGGACTAATTCCAATAAGGCCTAGTTACCCTTTGGGTTGGAAGGTCAGATAGCAGTCGCTTTCGTAAAACTAGTGCCTACGCCAAATCTTGGGATTAGCTGTCAAAGCGGACCCCAGGCTCCCATGAGCCGTGGCACATGCCGGGATAACGCAAGGAGGAGGAGGATTCTTCTTACATTTGTAGATACAGAAAAAAATACTAACAGTACAGTTTGGTATAGATAGTTTGTTGTGTTTCCAGCGAGTATGCAGCAGGCAGTGGCGGCGCCTGCATCTGCTGCACCAGCAACTGCCTCGGCGCCCGCGCAGCCTCAGCAGAACAAGGATTTCAACACAGCTTCACTTTGCAAGTATGTCCATCTCTCTCTCTTTGCCTAGCCTCATCCCACTCCACTTGGGGTCGGCTCTCGTCAATCGCCACACTCTTCAGTTTTGGGTTATTGTGTCATTGACTTGGGTTTTCTTTAGATTAGTTGATAACGGCCATCTAATTTTGAGGTGGTTTGCAAGTATGCCCATCCTGGAAACTAAAGTATGACGCGAATAAGCCCCCACACTGACCTGTTTCTGATGTAAACACTGTCTACATATAGCTTTTGATGTGATGCTCTCCAGCAACCCCACTTTGCGTTTTGGGTTTTTTTACTATAGGAGGATTTAGTACACAATAGGTGCTGTATTTGTACTTACTTGAAATAATTTGTACCCCTTTAGTTCAGGAGTAAAAGCCAAATGAAGTTGGGGTTGCTGGAGAGGATCCTCCCAGCAACCCCCTACTCAATTTCCACATATTTAGGCTCCAACTTTTCCAATAAATAAAAGGCTAGAATATTTAATGCACATGGTTTTATTTTAATTTAAGTAAACTCCGTTTAACTTCATATAGTCAGGGACCAAACGACCTCTTTTACAAAAAGTCGTCGACATCTCTTCTAAATACCTAAAACAGGTATAGATGTGTTCCTCGTTATCTCCAGATTACGAATTGACCTGTTTTAGTTTATGGAGGGGGGGACGGGTTGAGAAAAAGGGGGGAGAAATATGGCGGCCGACCATCATAGATATTTATTCACATCTCGAGTCCTATGGCACCAATCTGTTCGTGCAAGGTGTCGTTTGAAAGCTTATTAAACCTACTTTAATTGTTTTTAAATAACTATACTCATAAAAGTAACCGTTTAGTAAATATTTGAAAATTTGTGTTTTTTTATCGCGCATGATTTGCACAAGTACTAGAAAAAATGCGTCTAACTCAATAAACAATAACTTTACCGCAATTGATGTTATTATAAAATTTTTGCGTCTATTCATGCTCTTTCTAAAAATATAAGTTTCATTGGTATATGATAATATATAACCATGTAATTACGAATTTGGTTTAGCAGGAGTCACTCTGCCCGGTCGCAGAAATGGGCGCTGACCGTAGTAAAGTATTCAATATTTTTGAGGTCCTAATTTACGGATCCATATGCGAGAGGTATCGTTTCAAAGCTAATTAAACCTACTATATTTTTTTATAAATAACTATAATCATAAAGGTAGCTGTTTAGAAAATATTTGAAAATATGTGTTTTATAGACCATGAGTCGCACAAGTACCTACTGGTAAAAAATGCTTCTTAATCAATAAACAAAAACTTTTCCGGAATTGATGTTAGTATAAGATTTACGCGGAATTTCGTGCGCTTTCTAATAACATAAGTTTTATTGGTGTATGATATTATATAACCAAGTAATTACAAATATGGTTAAGTAGGGGCCACAGCGCCCGGCCACGTATGGATGCTGACCGTCGCCAAATTTTCTATATTTTTCAGATCCTATTTTATTTAACAGGAATCTTTTGAAAGCATATTATGCGTACTATCATTAGTTCTCAATAATTTTAGTTCTAACTGTACTGTAGTAGCTAACAAAATATTTGAAAATATGCATTGGAACCGATGTGAGTAAAACATGCTTCTAGCTCAATGAATTATATTTTTTCCGCAATTGATTTAATAACAAAATAAACGGCGAAATGTATGACCTTTTCAAATAATAAGTTTTGTCAGTATTGCATAAACAATTAATGTTAATTTATCCATCATACTCACTGCGCACCGTCATATACATGGATGACCATTTTCGTTGCCGTTTTCATAATTTTTAAGACTGTATCTTGGTGCATGACCAATAAACAATAACTTTACCGCAAATAATGTTATGATAAGATTTACAGGACATTTCATATGCTTTCTAAAAATATAAGTTTTATTGATGTATGATATTATACAACCAAGTAATTACGAATTTGGTTTAGCAGGTGTCACTGCACCCCCGTGACGTAAATAGGTGCTAACCGTCGCCTAATTTTATGTATTTCTCAGATCCTATTTTAGCGATCAATTTGTGAGAAGTATCATTTGAAAGCATATTATGCGTACTATCGTTACTTTTTAATAATTTTAGTCGTAATTGTAGAAGTTTACAAAATATTTGACAATATGTGTATTTTTACTGTATATGAATAGCATTCGCACTGATACGAGTGAAACATGCTTCTAGCTCAATAAATTATATTTTCTCCGCAATTGATATAATAACGAAATGAACCGCAAAATGTATGGCCTTTACAAAAAATTAATTTTGTTAGTTTTGCTTAAACAATTAATGTTAATTTGTCCACCATACCCACTGCGCACGGTCAATCGTCATATAAACGAATGTCCACCGCCGTTGCCTTAATTTTTTCATCATTTTACAGATTTTATTTTACTGATCAATTAAGTATATAAGTAAATTCAATACGTGATAGATTATATTTATTATGAATATACAATTAGTGAAATAAAATCTGAAAAATCATGAAAAAAGGCAACGACGGTGAACATTCATTTATATGATGGTGCGCAGTAGGTGAGCTGAACAAATTCAAATTAATTGTTTATGCAATACAAACCAAACTTATTTTTTGTGTAAGTCATACATTTTCCGTTTATTTTGTTATTATTTCAATTGCGGAAGCGTGTCTTATCAATGCCAATGCTATTCATGCACAGTAAAATACACATATTACTAATCAAATATTTTGTAAACTTCTACAGTTTTGACTTGAGATATTAGAAATAAAGATAGTACGCATAATATGCTTTCAAATGATACCTCTCACAAATTTATCAGTAAAATAGGATCTGAGTAACGTAGAAAATTTGGCGACGGTCAGTCAGCACCCAATATCGTGACAGGGCGCAGTGACCCCTGCTAAACCAAATTCGTAATTACTTGGTCATATATTATCATATACCAATAAAACTTATATTTTTAGAAAGCGCATGAAATTTCGCGTAAATTTTATTATAACATTAATTGCGGTAAAGTTATGGTTTATTAAGTTAGAAGCATTTTTTATCTGTATATGTGCAACTCGTGCTCGAAAAAAAAACTCATGTTTTTAAATATTTTGTAAACAGCTACCTTTATAACTATAGTTATTCAAAAGTTATTATAGTAGGTTTAATTTGCTTTCAAATGATACCTCTTACATATGGATCCGTAAAATAAGAACTTAAAAATATTGAATACTTTACTACGGTCAGCGCTCATTTTTATGCGACCGGCGGAGTGACCACTAGGAAACAAAATTCGTAATTTAATGGTTATATTATCACTTACCAATAAAACTTATATTTTTAGAAAGCTCATGAATAGTCGCGTAAATTTTACAATAACATCAATTGCGGTAACGTTATTGTTTATTGACTTAGCAGCATTTTTTACCAGTACTTGTGCGATTCATGCTCGATAAAAAACACATATTTTCAAATATTATGTAAACAGCTACCTTTAATACTATAGTTATGTATAAACAATTATATTAGGTTTAATTATCTTTCAAACGATACCTCTCACATATGGATCCGTAAAATAAGACCTCAAAAATATTGAATACTTTACTACGGTCAGCGCCCGTTTATGCGACCTGGAGGATAACCCCTGTCAAACAAAATTCTTAATTACATGGTTATATATTATCATATACCAATGAAACTTATATTTTTAGAAAGAGCATGAATAGACGCAAAATTTTTATAATAACATCAATTGCGGTAAAGTTATTGTTTATTGAGTTAGACGCATTTTTTACTAGTACTTGTGCAATTCATGCGCGATAAAAAAACACATATTTTCAAATATTTACTAAACGGTTACTTTTATGAGCATAGTTATTTGAAAACAATTAAAGTAGGTTTAATAAGCTTTCAAACGACACCTCGCACGAACAGATTGGTGCCATAGGACTCGAGATGTGAATAAATATCTATGATGGTCGGTCGCCATCTTTCCCCCCCTTTTTCTCGACCCGTCCCCCCCTCCTTAAACTAAAACAGGTCAATTCGTAATCTGGAGAGAACGAGGAATATACCCATACCTGTTTTAGGTATTTAGAAGAGATGTCGACGAAAATCGTGAAGGAGACGACTTGTGGCCAAATTGTCTCTAGACTAATACATCGCAGTCGTCAAAAAACGTTAACTAACCTAACCTAACCATAAATTAAAATTTTTAAAAACCCCCCACATAGTGAACAGATTTTCATTAAAACACTCCCGACTAATTGAGCTTTCAAACAAAAAAACTAAATCTCAATCGGTTCATCCGCTTTTGGGAGCTACGATGCCACAGACAAACACACACACAGACAGACAGACACGTCAAACTTATAACACCCCGTCGTTTTTGCGTCGGGGGTTAAAAATAGCAGACGCTGGACATTGTTTTAAATTGGTTTCTCCGCGGTACCAATGGCTGAAGTAATAATAATAGTTATGTAAAAACAATGCTTATGAAACGTACTAACTCGTTTCTTCAGTATTAATTTCATACTCGTCATTTTTGCAAAGAAAAACGGCCTCAATGGAATCCAACCACAAGTTACACATATTAATCATCATGTATATTAATCACAAATAATGGGTCCAGGAGGATCCTTCCTCCTTCCTTATCCTGAAGATTAGAATATTGCACATTAGGTGGCAACCAGGCAGGCAAAGTATGGTCGCGCGATAAGTGATAAAACATCTGGCCGTCCCTATCGCACTATTAGTAAGTGCGGTAGGGACGGCCGGATGTTTTATAATTCATCGCGCGACCATACTTGCCTGCCAGGAAGTATATAATTATATATTAACATTAGCAGAGGCCTGTAACAAGCTTTTTTATTTTAATTGTATATGACAATAATAAATATTGTGATATAAAGTTTTGTATTCCTAGTAATTTAATAAAATTCCGTTTCAATATTTCTAGATTTGGCCAAGAAACAGTACAAGACATTGTCAGCAGGACGCAGGACGTTTTCCAAACACTGAAAGCAATTCAAGTAAGTTTATGTTCATATACGAGGTGTAAGACAAGCAGTGGGCATATTCATATGTAAAGGCTTATTATTTGGAAGAATAAAACATATTCCTCATATTAGGCGGTCATAAATATTAGTTCGAGCGTATTTATAACGTTGTTTGAGTACCCGCAACAAGCCTTGAGCTTGAGCTGACAGTGGGACAGTCAATCTGTGTAAGAATGTCCTATATTTGTTTATTTATTTGTAGAAGGCGACTGTGGGATATGGGGTAAAGTGTGGCGTAGGCGAGAGGCTGGCAACCTGTCACTGCAATGTCACAGTTTCGATTTCTTTCAACCCCTTATTTGCCAAGAGTGGCACTGTAACTTTGGCAGTTTCATGTGCTCTGCCTACCCCTATATGGGAAACAGGCGTGATTGTATGTATTGTATGTATGTATGTGTGTTATTTATTTATTTATTTTTGGTTTTTCACGTGTGATGTTTTGGTGAAGTTCAAATGTGAACAATCTTCATTGATCATTCTTTTATCACATTGGTAAACATTTAAGGCTGCTTTCAAAAAAAACGTCAAAAAAATGTAAAATTGATAGTTTTAGTCGGTGAAATACTACACTTTCCGTTATCCAACAGATTTATTTAATTCAAGTTCCAGTTAGAGCATCTTATTATCTTGATTTTTATAAGACTGGATTTTTGAAAACTAACTCACTAAATTAATTATGAATTTTTCTCTAATGCACGTTTAGAAAAACGCACGTATAGAGCTGAATCAGTCGATCTTATTTGTAAAATTTGGACAATTTTGAATATTAAAACGGGTAAATTTATAATTCGTATATCCTGTACCACAATCATTTCAGACTAGATTTTTATTTTAAGTTTTTGAAAAAGAGTAAACTAGCCTAAGGCGAATTCAATTTTTTTCAGAAATTACCTAAAATTAAGTGACAATTTCTTTCAAAATCTACATCACATCGAAGTAAGTTTTGTACTAAATGAATCTGCAACGTTTACTTAAATTGCTGTTATGCCTTAGTGATTATAAATTGCTAGTATTGATTTTTGCCAATTTTTTGAAAACGAGCCTTCACCGGTACAATTATTACCACTTTTGGACATTTTCTCATATTTTGTTAGACCAAGTAGAAAAAGTCCTATAATGTGATATATATTTATAAACTACTCGCAAAGCCCTTTAATTTGATACCACACACGGTATGATCGAGCGCTTGGTTGCGATTTCACTATTTTTAACACGAAAGCCCTCTTAACATAAGTTTAAGTGAGTTCGTTTTGTTATTCCTTATGCAAGATTCGTAGTTAGTTGTTGCGTAGGAATTATTTTTAGATTTTATTTCTTGCTATGTTTTTTTAAACGATATATTTATTCTAAATTATATTTTCTAGCCTCCAAACGGTACTCAAATCGGCGAGAACGCGAGCAACGATAAAAAGACGAAGATGCAGGAGCAGTTGCGAACGATACGGCTTTTGTTCAAACGTCTGCGCCTGGTTTATGACAAATGCAACGAGACGTGTCAGGTAAACGTTTGCTTTAACTATTTGTACTACATCTAGACATATTCCTTCAACTAAAGACTTACAATTAAAATATCTCATAATTAATGAATCTACGGTTTGTTTTCGGAGTTTAGCCACCGCGTGAACTCCTATATGCCTGAAGAGGGGTCTCCAAATTGGCCCAGTTTTGTGGTCCCCCCCCCCCCACCCGGCAATTAAAATTTTTGTATGCAATCTTTAAATGCCGGGTCGGGGGAGGGGGACCACAAAACTGGTTGGCAACATCTTTTTATTTTATAGGATGACTGGGATCTATACAATATATATCAGAAGTCAGAATGAGATGCGCTATTTTTGCAAACGTACATCCCCTTGGAGCCTCGTCTAAAAGGTATCAAGCCGATAAAGTTCGTTTGTCCCTTTCCGACGTATTGGTGTGATAGAAAGGGACATACGAACTTTATCGGCTTGATAACTTTAGTGAACGTTTATGAATAAGGGGGTAAATCTTTAGTAGTAGAAACTAAAGGACTTTAATTAAGGTTAAACGAATGCCACATTCGCGAATGCACGTTTGAAAAATCAAAGGCACAAGAAGTAGTTTCGTCTAAGAGCATCCCAGCTAGCGTGGATAAAATCTGTAGCACGCGTCTTTGCCAGTATAATGTATAACCGCGCCAATTTGCGGACGCCCTAAAGATTCTCTTATCCATGCGCCTTTTTTGTGTATACAATAACAACTTGTTTCAGGGAATGGAGTACACACACATGGAGAGCCTGATCCCGCTGAAGGACGAAGCCGACAATAAGACCCTGGACGAGCGGCGGAACACGGAGTCTTACCGGCGAGACTTGGAGGAAAACCGGGAGCTTACGGAACAGGTGAGGATGGCAAAGTTTTCTCCTTTACAACATCACAATAAAGTCACCTCGGACAATGTCGATCAAATATATGAAAGAGGCGCGTTCCTACGCTCACAGTCTAAGCTCGTGTAGGTGAACGAGTACCATGCTTGTATGAGTGAGATATGAAAGGTCGAATGGTCGCGTTCTTGACAGGCGGGTGGGCGGTACTTTCAGCGGGGAGTGGGAGTGGTCATAGTACTCTTTATTATACTGTGATAAGGTGTTGTTTAGTTCGTCAACAGCGGCAGTTGACGTCCACGAAGGTTCATTATAATTCGCCATTTACCACTTTATGAGCTATCGCCAGAGTTTTGTAAAGTGCCTACGCTTTATTGCTACGTGAGATTACAGTAGATTGAACCTGGCGATTCTGCAGAGTAAAGACTGGTTCGACTTCCATTCAATCTATAACAACAATACCATCACTTAAGTTTTGACTGGCTGGTCTTGTAACTCTTATTGTTGTATTTGTTACAACCATAGAGGAATAAGTAAGGGAAGAATTTCACCACGCGTCAAATAGCGTGAATTATCAATACACCACTACTCGATACTAGGTGGCAACTGTGTCTCGTCTGCCAAAAATTTAATATTAGAACAGTTTACAACTTATATTACAAGCAGAAGTAATTGAAAACAGAATACTGATTGATACTATTGTAATATTAGCTAAAAATTGGTGAGTATTAGACTTCGTTCGTCGCGACATCTATTGACAAGTAGCAGTACTGATAATTTACGCTAGTTGACGCGTGATTGACGCTAGATGTCACTTAACTATGCCTATACAAATAACCCGCCTTTACTGATGTATGGAGTTACAACTCTCCGCTTACGCCTTTATGGTTACAACTGAACACAATAATTAGTGGAACAACTATACTTGCCCCCAACCAATCTGACGGCCGAGGCAATAAACAGTAAACACCTTGAGCTTGCGGTATCAGTTTATTCCTATTACCTTCCAAGGAGCGAGCCGAGACCTATAATCCAATTATTAGTAGTAAACCCACATAAAGAAATGTCGATACCTACACCACAGTATAATAAGGAGTAGTATCGTACAGTATAACCACTCCCTCTCCCCGCTGAAAGCGCAGCCCACCCCCTCTCGGCTACTTCACAGTTACCGCCTGTCAAAAACGCGAACAGTCGACCTGTCATATGTCACTCATACAAGCATAGTACACGAGCTTAGACTGGTGCTAGGAACGCGCCTCTTTCATATATTTGATCGCCAGTGTCCGAGGTGTGCCTACACTAATTGGTACATATTATTGGAATCATTGCCGCCATTGTCATTTAATGAATTGTAATATTGTTGCAGGTGGTCCTCAAGAACAAACAGCTCAAAGAAGTCATCACGAATCTAAGGACTATCATATGGGAAATCAACGTTATGCTTACTATGAGACGGTCTTAAACTATTTATAAATGTGTTAAAATCAACACGTAGGTACATTGAAAGGTTAATAAGGTATTGGAAGTACAGTCACCTGCAAACCTGAAAGCCGCCAAAATAGTTCTAATGAGACCGTGTCAGATATTTGTGGTCTTTGTCGTCTAACACTTATTTTTGTGACTGTACTCCGGATACTAGATAGTTATAAATTAAGGATCCTTAATTAAGTACGGTTTTTAGGGTTCCGTAGTCAACTAGGAACCCTTATAGTTTCGCCATGTCTGTCTGTCCGTCCGTCCGTCCGTCCGTCCGTCCGCGGATAATCTCAGTAACCGTTAGCACTAGAAAGCTGAAATTTGGTACCAATATGTATATCAATCACGCCAACAAAGTGCAAAAATAAAAAATGGAAAAAAATGTTTTATTAGGGTGCCCCCCCTACATGTAAAGTGGGGGCTGATATTTTTTTTCATTCCAACCCCAACGTGTGATATATTGTTGGATAGGTATTTAAAAATGAATAAGGGTTTACTAAGATCGTTTTTTGATAATATTACTATTTTCGGAAATAATCGCTCCTAAAGGAAAAAAAGTGCGCCCCCCCCTCTAACTTTTGAACCATATGTTTAAAAAATATGAAAAAAATCACAAAAGTAAAACTTTATAAAGACTTTCTAGGAAAATTGTTTTGAACTTGATAGGTTCAGTAGTTTTTGAGAAAACTACGGAACCCTACACTGAGCGTGGCCCGACACGCTCTTGGCCGGTTTTTATTCTGTGATTGTAAATCTAGAATAAGTAAATTAATATATCTTCTATGAAGGTATCCTTCCCTCTTATCATTATAAATCACCTTGACATTAAATAACTTTGATCAATGATTTGTTTTCTTATTCTCAAGTAATAGTTTCCAAGAACTGTTACGATGAGTAAATAAATGTATTTATTTTCTATTTGATTTTGTCGAATCGAAGTATAATATGTAGATTCGATACCTATTGAGCAAGAAGTACGATATAACACGGGACTGACAAAGCCCATACAAAAAAGCGTACCCCTGATATGTATGGGCTTTTTAGGCTTAAAACTAGATGGCGCTGTTTCGCAGCCTGGAAGTGGCCAAAATCATATTTTCCCCAAATATTTTTGCTTCTTTTATTTTTTATAAGAACAAATGACATATTTCTTTATTTTAATACCATGATATCACTTCAATAGACATTTTGTAGGCATCATCAGTGCAGTTATGATAGATGGCGATAAAATCCTTGCTATTGAGTAAGCAAACGTGCTCCAACCCCAGGGAACTGGGCTGAATGAACACGACAAGTGAATCACAGCCCGTCTCGTCTGCTTCTACACTACATCTACAAGCAAACATTCTTGTAAAATGTTAAGTTTTTGTACCTATTTTAATGTTTTTATTTCAACAAATAAAATAATTAAAACTGAAATAAATAACTTTATTTCTTCAAAATTAAAAATAAACATAACATAACTTATATAAAAATCGGCAAGCCGTCGGTTGTTTTTGATTCAAAATTTTCACGCTTAAGTACGTTTTAGGAAATAAATAAAGGAAAAATCTTACGTATATCTAACTCTGGGATTTAACTGATCTGCTGTTAAAAGCAAAAAACTCGTATTTACATACAAATTTTATTACTGAAATACGAATTTTTGGTTTAAATCAGCAAATATCTTGAGTATTGTGTTTTGTGGTCCCAGTACCGCATTATCAACCTGGAGTTTCAAGTGTGTGCTTAGGAATATTTATTTGTTTTATAAAAGTACATACGTTTAAGTAAAATTTGAACTGGTGAATCCTATCGTGCGAATAATATTTTAGTTTAACTTGCTTCCCTGAGGCCAAAATAATAATAAAAACGTGCACTTTTCTTACTTTTATAAAACAAACAGTAATCTCAGTCGCAATTCTTACAAACTAATAAACCCTACGCTTATCTACGCTCAATCGGTTTCGCGATCTCCGAGCTCGCTTTCTTCGACTTCTTCTTTTCATAGGGGCGATGGTCGATAGGAGAGTTGTCAACTTTACTCGGCTTTTCGGGTTGCTCAGGGAGCTCGGGTTGGTCGGCTAGTTCGGGTGTTTCCGGGGCGACTTCGGGCATCTCCGGGGCCGCCTCGAGTTCCTTGCCGGCGCTGCGGCCGGCGGGCAGCGCGTGGAAGGCCTCGGCTAAGTCAGGGTTGATCTCCTCGAGAGGAGTGTCGCCTGTGCGGATGTAGACCGGCACGTAGCCCGGCACTGGGGGGAGGAACTGCCATTTTGGACGGGCCTCTGGAAAGAAGAGAGATTTTATTAGGACATGATTGACTTCAATTAGATAGCGTATAAGTACCATCGCGACCGGCTCAAATATAATGTTCTTATATCGAGCCTCCTCCTGCCCAATGGCATATTCCTGAAATAACTTGGTTTAAATTTCAATAGCTCAAACTGAATATGGTCGGGAGAATGAGGCTATGAATGAACTTATACGTTAAGAGAGAATATTCAGTTCACAACATAATTATAACATTTGGATATCGTAAAAACTCTGACGATGACATACTGCGTTGGCATTACGAGTATCCGTTAGATATCATTGGTACACACTTAAAAGTCTCTTCCTAATGTAGGTACCCTACAGTTACTAAATTAAATCTTTCAGATTCAGAATTAACATAAACAGACTATGAACGTTAGACCGTTTTGTTATCCGATCCCAAAGGAAAACTATCAAAGAAGGCGCCTTTAATATAAAGGATATCGTATGTATGTATTTTGCTTGCTTAAGCGGTTGTGTGAAGTGGTATCATACAGAGATACTTTCATATTTATAATATTAAATTAGTAGTGATAGTTATCGCCGTGAACCTACATACAGTGTCACTGACGTACTTGCCAGACTTTGCTCTCACTTTGAACTTAAGCCTCGTATCATAACTCATGATCCTACGTCACGCGTCACCGAGGAAGTAAAGTCCAGCGATATCGCAGTAATAGCAGCTTTAGACAGACACAACATGCATTTCGCTCATAGATAATAGCCTGCTTGAACGCTCGCTCGTTACCGCGGTCGTTCACCTCTGACTTATTGGATGGACTATTGGCAATGATGCGTTATGCGTAGATTCCGCATGAAGCTAATATTTAGCTACTAATTATGTGTCTGTAGCTATCTACTGTCGTTAAACTTTATTTGTTAAAAAGTTAACAATGTTACAAAATTTAAAAAAAATTGAGGGTTCTCGACTAACACGGTTTAAAATTACCTTTTGAATTTGGTTGGTTATACAATTTTGGTAAGTGTAACAATTAATTAACTCATATAAATGAAGCAGGTTTTAGGTAAAATGTTTACGAATATTAAGCAGGGGAGTTGTATTACTATGCTCTATCTATTAGTGAGTAATCTGCGACTATCGGCATATGGGGAGCTAAACTCTTTAAATAAGTAACTTAAGCTAAGTAAGAGTGATGCTAAGATTCGCAGTCGGACGCGTCCGGATTTTAGGTCCATAGAGGCATTTTGTAATGGAACTTTGGAATGGAAGCCATGTTACAAAGTTTTCAAATATGTACCTAGTCGGTTTAGGCACATTTAGGTGTAAAGGGAGTTCATGTAGAACCTTTCTACTCACTTTCTAGGTATTTGAGCAGGCTAGTTGTTGACGTTTTACTCGACGTTTATGTAGTGTTGAGTTCTCATCTATGAGACACATTTACTCGTAAAACATTAGGTATGTTACCGCCGTAGGAATTTATCCCTTTAAAATTTTCATAGAACATAGCTTTCTATGATAAGAGTTTTGAATGATTCACGGTTATTTTCATTAGACTTATATTGACCGGGATATAGACCGTGCAACTGCGTCGAAATATCGGGAGCTCGACAAAAATCAAAAAGGTAATCACGGTCTATATCCCGGTCAATATAAGTCTAATAGCTTTCTATGGGAATTTTTATTTAACATTGGGCCGTAACCAAGCCGTAACTGACTGATTAATATTGATATAAGATTTTTTTTTAAATATTTAGAACTTTCAAAGGGTAGGTATAGTCAGTTCAGGCTTACTTGTCGAATATACTTAGTAAACAAACGAAACGTCAAATATGGTCAAAGACAATTACTAGTGATTGGAAGTGTCGATAAAATGATATATTAACGATAATTTTGCTGCTGATGTCATCAGAGGATTTTCAATTTTACGTCACACAATATCCTGATTCCTCCTCTCAGCTCAAAATCCTGAGTCTCCAATCCATCAACTCACCGCCCTTTCAACCCTGACTTTGTAATAAAGACGTTAGTGCATATAGCTGGTAAGGCTACAATTGTGCTACATCGAAATGTAGGTTTTCCGAAAGAAATGCTTCGGCTACTTTAGTAAACTTTTAAATCCCCATACACTTCTGACAACTAATGTGCGAGAGAGACATCCGTAGTAAGATTATGCTATTTCCTTACCTTTAAACTTGTTTATATGAAGAACAGTTTATTGATTTCAATACTTTGTGAGTTTATTTAAGTGTATAATAACATTTTAGTGATGGTTAATGTGTAATTCCAGAGAAAAGTGAGATAATGTTTTCCAGCAGTGTTTGTTTACTATATTGGACAAGTAAGCCTGAACTGAGATTAGGTCCATTCATTCTATAAGTACTGAAATAATGGCCGGTATAAAACTTGAAAATTCACATCTTATTGTATGTACCTACTTTAAAGGTAGAAAATTTACCGTGTAAAAGCAATCTGCCTTATGGACAATCTCGAACTACAAGTGCACGGTGCAAGTAGCGAAATACGACTCTACATCAATTTTACGACTCTACTTTCAGATATATGGCCGTCGTAACAACAAGGACTTTACGAACAGACATTAACAGATAACTAAAGATGATAATATATGTTAGCAAGTTAGAAAGCTTGTTTATTGCAGTAAAATAAACATGCAAGCGGAAGTCTGTGAGGAGAGCCGACTTGCAATGTTACAGCGGGCCGATTTTTGAGTCTCACGCATTCGAGTTCAGAAAATTGTCACTGAAAATAATAAGCAAGTCACCGTTTTTTTACCCGGTATTTTAGTGACAAAATCCCGTATGCGAGATTCAAAAATCGCCCTCCTGAAGAGAGTTTTGTACATTCGTAGAATGTTTAAATTGGTTTCATAAATTGTCTCTTAAACAAATCAAAACGCTTTTTTTCATTCATGTTTAGGTTTTGCGCCGCGGGATTCACTTTGCCCCGGATCATATAAACTAGTACCTACACACCCAGAAACACTTCACTGGATGGAGGGGCTTAGTCTGTAGGCGGCTGGGTGAAAATTAGTATCCAATGAGGATTACCCTCCAACTAAGAGCATTTGACTAACAAAAACTGCGCTACATACATTTGCCTCTAGCGATGACAGATTTAGCATAGCCTGAGGCATTAAGATAACATTAATATTTGTACACCGGCATAATACCGCAAGTACTCTGGTACAGTTACTTTCATCTGATGGATGCGGAGCAGTGGGTCAAATTCTCTTGTGCTCAAACAGTTTCGTTGTCAATAAAATCTTAAAGCACGCATGAGTGCAACTTACGAATCGCCTGATATGATCCAAATGGGGGTAAGAAAAAGACTGTTTTAAAAGGCGTGGGCAGACTTTTAAATATTTTTTCCCCTCACTAGCTCGGCTGCCCTACGCAGAAATCAAGTATCTCAAAATTTTCCAAAAAATGGTTTTTTTACATCATTCGATTCATTTTTTCAAAATACATATTTTAGTATTTTTTTGAAATTTTTATAATGTATATTTTTCAAAATACAGAACTTTAAAAAATTCAAGTATCTTTTTTTAACGGGGTATTCTACGCTAAAGTCAAGTATCTACCCTATTTCTATCTTGAAATCGAGTATCTTGCGAAAGATACTTGCAGTTCATATTAGATGGCTAAGTTACTTGACTTCAGAGTTGAAATATTGACATTGATTGCGAAGTTACTTGACTTCAGCGTAGAAATATTGATATTTATTGATAAGTTACTTGACTTCAGCGTAGAACTATTGATATTCATTGCGAAGTTACTTGACTTTGGCGTCTATCATTTTGTTATGATGTCAAAATCTTGTGATTACTAATACATGTATTAATTTGGGTTTCGGGTAGAAATTGTCTTAGTATTAAAAAACAACCAGATGTAAACAGTAAAAGCACAAGGAACTTGTCTTATTTAATATGTAACTTCTTTTATACAAAATACGAAAATACACATACTTAACGAACATACGTTTACATAATTATTGCATGTTGGTTAGTTGATAAATAGGCTACTAGCCTCGTAGTCAAATCAGCTTCTTTTTAAGAACTGTCAAAACGAATTTGAAAGACTTGCTAATATGGAATTTATATGACATTGAATTGAGTGACGTCACGGTCAACTCAGTAACTTTATACATATATTTCTACCTGGCTTATTAAATAGAAATTGGATTTAAAAATAACTGATGTCCATGTTAATCTCATAATTCTGATGCTTTATTTCGTGCATGGTATAAAATATTTTATTTTAACTACAGTCAAGTTCCCTATTATTATAATTAAGGAAGACTATAACTTTCATTATTTTTTTCTGTCTTCGAGTATTTAGGCACCTATCTACTGTACTTAATTAATATTGTGCGTTCCACGGGAAATCGCTTTCGAGGTTTTTTTATTATTTAAATAGTCTCCTACAACGTAAGTACTTGATTAAGATTCAGGAGTATTTTTGAACTCTTCGTGACAGATAAACCTCTTAAACCTATAATCTTAAGACAACTTGCATTCAAACACACACCAGAGCTTCTTTTCCGTGTATTACTCCAATATTGCATTTATATTAAAACCTAATTTACACAAGCATGACATACACTACATTAAAGGCATCTATCTAAAATGTATACATTGTCGGCTGCGCACGGGGCTATCATAAAAATGGTTATAGTAATTTATCCTTAAAAGATAGACATATGCTATTACTGACTTTTTTGTATGTCTATGAAAGATACACAATTTCGCGATACATTCAACTAGGGAACAAATCAAATTATTTTATTGAATATTTTTTGATTTGTTCTTTTTTCAAGTAGTCACACTACTATATATAAATTATAAATTTAATTTTTTTTTATTTTTATTTTATTTATTTCTAGTTGTATAGATGGCAGCACCATCTCTCTCGCTATATCGTAATCCTGCAAAGGATTCGTATGGGAGGTGCAAGCACTAATTGCTCGCCCTTAGAGTTGGTCAAAAGGCGCCTAGCCTTATCAGAGATAACATACACTAGAGAAATTTCGTCGGGTACCACGGCGGGCGGGTGGTCTAGTGGTGAAGACGTTAGCCGCGTAAGCTGAAGACCCGGGTTCGATTCCCGGCTCGGCCACCAGTGGGCCTTGTCGTTTTTTCTTTCGTGTATGATATCTATTTAAATTCGCGATACATTGTTTTGATACAGCTCAAACAGTTTGGGCAGCGTTTTCGATTAAAGCTCTCAGCCAGCAGAATTTTGTCCGACTTGATTAGCAAAAATTGACATATTTCAACCAATTCAAACAAGATCTCAACAAATTATATATCAAAACCTTTCCGCAGAATCATTTTATTTATTGGTGAAAACCGCATAAAAATCCGTTCTGTAGTTTTTGTTTTAGATACAGTTAAAAATAACAAGCCTACCAAAGCTAAATGAAAACAGTTCAAGATACTTGCTTTCTTGTAGAAAAGCTTTAAAATTTTCTTATCGCATTCTACGCAGAAAGCTGTTTTTGTATTTTAAAATGATTGTGCTAATCATTTTGAAGAAAAAATTATAGTACACTATTAATGATATCTAGCATAATAAAGTTCGTCTGTTTAAAAGGCTATAAATTAATTAATAAGCATATAATCAGGAAAAATAAAACAAAATCGTTTTTTCGCTCTACTGTAAAATTTGGCAAAAAGCAGATACTTGATTTCTGCATAGGGCAGCCGAGCTCGGAAACACGTGTTTTGTCCTTTAATACCAGCGGGTAATAACGCATTTTATCCACTAGTGGGTAAAGTAATTTGACCTTGAATAAAGTCAAATTAACTGCTTTAAAATTGATAAAAGTAGGTGAATCTAGTAATAAAGATGATTTACCACCTGTGGAACTACTGGAAGCAGTGATAAACGCATTTTTTGCGTTGTAGTTTCCTCGCTATAGTGAGGGGAAAAGTTTTGTGTTACACTCGGGTGCAAATGTATTCTACTTCTCGTGTGTTAAAAAACTCGCAAGTTCAGAATTCTATTCTCGAACCACTCGCTTCGCTCGTGGTTCAACTATAGAATCCTTTCACTTGCTCGTTTTTCAACACTCGGCGTTAAAATACAACTTTGCCCCCTTGTATAACAAATAACTATTATATAATGAAAAAATCGACCCATCTGCTGTCATTCAGGTGGCCGAGGCATCGACTGCTGAGGACGGTGATTCCATTCTGGCCTTGGTTTCTTTTTCTTTCGTGACAAGAAGGTATTACAATTTTTGTTGCTCAGCAATTCCCGTCAACTTTGTACAATGCCACGTCAGCAAATTTTAATTGATCCTATTTTGTTACCAACATTTAGTAATATAATTCGACTTTCGTAAGAATTATACAGGATAATTGTTATAATTAAGAAAATATAGATACTAGAGAACCTTAATGACGAAATAAAACTTAATAAAATCTCAATTCATCAACAAAATCTTGGTAACAAAATAGGAATTAATAAAAACAAATTTAACTTTTCCCTTAATTTTTGTACAAAGTTGACGGGAATTGCTGTGCTACTCGTAATAGGAGGTAATACTTACATCGATCGGGTTGCAAAATGGTACGCTCATTTGAAGTTTAAGCTTTATCTATGAACCATTCTTGATTTGTTCGTGTAATTTTTAGCTTACTGCATGGCAAGTATTTGTTGGATTAAGCCTTGGCATCATAAAAGAAAAAAAAAACGTTTAACGTGAAATGTTATTGATAATTACGCTTCCTATTCATTTGTTCTGTCATAATTCAATGAGTGGTTAAATTAGAATACCTAATCTATGGCTAATCGACCCATTAGGAAACTGTGTAAGTACCTAAGAATATAAATTATGCGCGGAGATATTTTTTATTTATTTACAAGACGCTTTAAATGTTTATAAAAATATGTCTAAAATATTGTGATTTCAGCATTGGTCTCATAGTAAAAGTTGTTCATTATGACATTTATGACTTCAAAAGTCCCTATGCAAAGTTTAGCTCATCTTTAAAAAATCATCCTGCTGAATAGAGGTACAGCATTTCCAAAAGATCATCACATCCATGTAGGTAGGTAGTTAGATACCATGAGATTAGAACCTTCCGACCTATCATTTTTTTCCGGCATTTGCCACGGCAGTGTTTTTATATCAATTTAATCTCCTATGTATGTTCTTTTGTCTATCTCGGATGCACCGGCCATATAACAGAAAGGTGTTAAATTGCAGGTAACAGTAAAGCTAGTTAGCGCCGAGTGCAAGGCAATGACCGCGGCTCTCTGATTTTTGATTGACCATCGTGTGTGGCTGACAGTTGCACAATATATAAACATCACACACATGTTCATGCAGTTTTATATTTAAAAGTAACTTTGTAGCCAAGTATGGAGAATTAGAAAAAAATAATGAAGGATGCAGTGTGTGCTCACTATACATCACTTTCCTTCCTTATTAAACGCTTAAGGTACAGCGGGGTAAATCTGCGGGCGATTTTACCATGAAGTAAGCTAATTGAAGAAATATCGCGTGACATATAGAAATGTACCTATTCAGCTAATACTCTGACCGAATTAACTTGAATTCCATTTTCAATTCTTTATGCTGCTTGTCATTTGTAAATTGACCAATTCATTTTTGCCAGTTGCGACGCTCGTATATCGTAAATTTCTTAGTCAAGCAATGACTTTCAAGTTAATATATTGCTAGTATTCGACTTACTGTGGCCTCACTAATAGTGTGGTAAGTTAAATACGGTGAGTACTTAAAGTTCAAGTGCGTCGCCTTTGCATTTTTTTTATAGTAACGGTCAAACGTCAAACTGAAGGTGCCAAGATCAAAGCCTCAATGATCTTGGATTTCAAATATTATTTAACTTAGCGAAATAACTATATACGTAAATACTTACAAAGTAAGTAAATACCATACACATTAGTTGAAAAAATTAACATTGTTGGATTAACATTGAAATTAATTATTATTCACTTAATTACTATCTACCTATACCTAGTACCTGTTATGAAACCGATGGCACTGATTTAAAATTCTGGTAAGAACATTTATTTGGGTGATAAGAGAAATAAACATATGTAATGTAGGTACTTATTATTATTTCGGATGCGCTTTACGTCATTTTAACTTATTTTAAGGGCATTTTTAGAATTTGGGACACCCCAATTAGCGTAAGTTGTTTACAAAAATTAACTCGCTGTCAGTTTTGTGACGACAATTAAGCATAAAATTTGTCTAAAAATTTACTTTTTTCACATTCTGAATGTAGATCATCGCATAAAGTTTATGTAATTAACTCAAAAACCATATTTTTTTAGAAATTTCATGCTTAATAATTATCGTCACAAAACTGACAGTGAGTTAATTTTTGTTAACAACTTACGCTAATTGGGGTGTCCCAAATTCTGAAAATGCTCTTAAGCTAAACATCACAGTTGGTCTCTAATGAGTCATATACCTATAAAATTTTATCTGTTAAGGTATTTGTCTACATCTAAACTAAAGATTTTTAGCGATTAGTAAGCTCTTTTAGACATCTGTACTTTTGCTGGGTTAAAATCTAAACGGCCTTAAATAAGGTTTAATATGTTATTATGTTAGGTTCATGTAATTGCATTATATCTAGTACAAGACCTCGGATCGTGTTATCAATGTTATCATGGTAGCAGATGACTTGTGGCTGAATACATTGCAGGCTCGCGTGTACACTATAAATAAACACCAACTTTAACCTTTACAACGCGGTCAATTAATTATCACTTTTTGCGTACTATTTTAATATCACGCGTAATTAGATAAGTTAAGGAAAAACGCTAAAGTCTGTGATATGGAGAGATGAAAGCAAAACAAAGAGTCAGGAAGTCTTGAAAATATTTGATATCTGTATTTACTTTATTTTTTTAATATTACGTCGGTAGCAAACAAAAGTAACAAAACAGAGACTTCTTGAATTTGTTGATGGTAAGCGGTCACCGTAGCCTATGTACCCTTGCAGCACTAGAAATGTTACCCAACAGCAACACATCCTCATGATCTCAGGCAACATCAGAAACTCGTTTAGGGTCTAGTGTTTTCGAACAACTTCACAAATTAAAGGTCTGCTAGATAAAGTTGTACAAATACATTCTAAATAATCAGCTATCGGATTGGCAGGTGAAATTGCAGCAGTAAGTAATTGTATACATAAATTAGAGAAACGCAGGCGCAGTAATCTAGTACCTAGTAGATCAGTACTTGATTGAGAAACTGGGTAAGCGAGCTGGCCAAATAAGTCTGTCTGTCAAGTTCATGTAGGTATCTATCATGTCACTTTTCTTTTAAGTGCCAGTTAAGTAGGTACGTCGTTACTAATATACATATTGCTGTCGTTCTATATGCGTAGTTGAAAGCTCAAGCTCAAGTTGTACACAATTTACAGCTTTTGCCTGCGTATGATTTTTATGCGCGGTTCTTTTATTTGACATGGATCTGATCTGACACAATTATATCAGAATAGAATTCGTAAGGAAAAATGATTATCACGATCATATAAGCTTAAAAAACATACGTTAACGTTCATTATATTTCAAATTAGTTATGTTGAGGTCTTGCTTTAAATACCTAATACTAGTGACTTTCCAGTCATTTTTATGTGACTTCTTTTTTTGCACATGTCTCTACTTCACTTTGGTTAACATGTTGGCTAAAATTAATTTATCAAGAACTACTCAAAATGTACAAGTGGCAAACTAATTTAATAAGCAATAGTATCGAAGTAAGTCGAAGGAAGTCATCGTCCGCTGTCCAGCGGCCCGTCCCGCCGGGAACGGGTTGATCGCGGTTTTTACGTCATTATAAAATTCCAGTCCCAACAAATAACTTCGCTCTACACTATACACCCAGTACGCCAGAGCGGCCAGAGTTACTTAGGACGCTACAAGAGCGAAAATGTTAAAATGGAAATTTCAATTTGGGAATTCTTTTTAAATATAGTAGTGTTATTAACTAGACTTATCAAAAAAAATGTCTATTAACTCAGTTAAACGATATTGCAAAATATCTTAAAAATCGAGGTTCCGCTCTTGACTGTTTCCTCCTTTAAAACTTAATAATAGTAAGTAACGAAATTTGAGAATCTATAACAATGAAATATTCTGTGTCGGACCGTTTAGTTTTTTTGGCTAATTGTCACCAATTTTGAATAGGTACCACATCTTTTTTTGCGCCATAATCAATAACGCCGTTTTTGGAAATTTTTGATGGGCTCTATGAGACGATTTTCACCTCCCAGTCGAAATTGTCCCTGTGCATCTTATACTTAGGTCGCGTTAGTTTAGGTATTATAATATGTTTTATGTTTACAGTAGCTGACCTACTGTCGACCCGTGATGAAACCCTGCCTACGGCTCTACTACCTTAGTACAACAGCCCGTCAAAGCTTCCCAGCTATGAATAAAATTGGGTATAGTTACACGGATACGATTGGTTAGAAACGTAGCAGGTTGAAGTCGTGCCAATTAACTTTTTTTGGTTTTAATTCAATGACGTGATACTTTTGGGCACCGATGAGTTCATGCTCTTACTCGGAACCGATGAGCCCGCTTTAGATTTCGCAGGGCGATATGATTTTAAGTTCAAGGGCTATAAATCATTTAATGATTCTTAAGTGCGTTTTCACATTATCCGATCCGATATCGGACGTAGGACCGATATCCCATACATTGAGGCCGCCATCTTTGATGTTTCCCTTTGAAATCCTTCCGACATCCGATATCGGATCGGATAATGTGAAAACGCACTAACACTGATCGATCTAATTTTCAACGAACTGCGCCAAAAATATTCTACTACAATATATTCGTCCACTGGTTTGAAAGCACCTCACCAAAGGCAGTTTTAAGCGCTTTTTGATGACCGACGTTTTTTTATTTATTTTGGCTTGTTTAAAGATAACGGGCTTCAAAATTGGTTGGGATGCGCCAGCATCGCGATATAACTTAAGAGCACATTGACCTATGAGTAGGTAAGTGAGACTAGGTTACTGCCAATTACTTTCATGCATGTTGAATAAATCCGGTTCCTCGATATGACATTTAGAGGTTAATATTAACTTGTTCAGTTATGACTCAAGTCTATCCGAGTCAGATTCATCGATTTAAAAGGAACGATTTTTTTCAATCAAATTGATATATTGTTCAGATTGATGATGTTATTGTATCAAATCTCATTTGTACTTAGTCATATATTTTTTGTAACAAAATCATGTTTATTCAACAAAATGAAACAAAAATGACTGGGTAGGTAGCTCACCAGCATATTCAATAAACAATTAATTTTTTACTCAACATCGGGACTGATTGAATTGTTGGGCAGTGTTTTAAGTTTTTTCTGATAAGGTTGATCTAGGGGCACGATCGCGGAAAAGATGCGCAAGAGATCCACGCTCGTGATTCATTGCCGAATAAATTATTATTGGCCATTAATTACCGTGTCAACTAGTTTTTGTTTCAGCACTTTGCTTAATTGTGCCGGTTAAGGCACAAAGTATTTTAATCGATGTGGTAACTTTGGGAGCATCCTTCCTATGGATCCAATGACTTTGATCAATTGAACATGAATGTTGAGAACAAAAAAAGTTGGAGTTAAATATTTTAGCAGCCAGTCAGAGTTATCTTTAAACCGTTACACAATTAATTAAACACACAAAATTATGATATAAATTAAATCGAATTTCTACTTAAATTCAATTAACATTTTTTTGCTATATATTCAGAAAACTTTCTTCTTTTTATTTTCCCTATTCGCCACTTACCATTATAAACCCGAATAAAAATAATTATATAATAAACTATAGAATCAATCATAACTAGATCAAGGACTCACCCACAACAACACAGTAAACAACACACAGCAACACCAAGGACTTGTACATCGTGATCTATTTAGTTAATTACTAGCGAGTGGGCAGCGCGGGCGGCGGCGAGCGGCGGAATGGTGCGCCCGCGCCGCCGGCCGGGTTAAAAGCGGCAAAACCTGCGCCGCCCTCGGTGCCCCCTTCCCGCTCGGGCTAATCTGTACTGGGAATATTACTTTTAATGGAAAGGGGTACATGTTAATTTTATTATTGAAAGTTACAAGCCAGCTAAGTACTTGTATGGTGTTTACATCCAGTTTCAATCTCATGTAAATTTCCACTGATAAGAAGTACTTGTTTGTAGATGCTTAATATATAAGTTTCTCTGTAAGATACTCAAACCCATTTACCTTATCATCAGTATCATCATCGTATATCCAATGCCATCTCTTTGACATCCTGATACGACGGGATGTTGATTTAAGCTGTAAGCTTTCCTTGACCATTCCTTTTTCTTCTGTTTAAATTCTCAGTTTTTAAATGATATTTTTAATAATTTCTTCATAACTCGACATGGTTGGTCAATCTGTTTTCTATAACCAATAGTTATTTAAGCATATCTCTATCCTGCTATTAGGTATACCTACGTAAACTGCTCGCATTTAGTTAGCGCGGAAATTTAAGCCAAAGATTCCTTTTAAAATAATGTGCCAACATATGAACACGTAAAAATAAATGATAAGTAATTACCTACTTAAATATATATTTTCATACTTTTCCTTATTCAAATCGCCGTTGGCCAGCTCATCACCCAGTTGGTAAGCTAGGTGCATCAGAATAGTGGCAGCTTCCTGATGGGCACAATTGCAGTCATATGATCACGAATCACGAGCTACGAGCCGCGGGAGATCGTCTAGACTGTCTGAATTACCTATGTCATATGATTTATATGACTGATGTAATAGGCATTAGAGACCAGAATATTCTATAACAAGTGTTAACATCCGAATCTAAATATTGTCAATGAACTTTCTTCATGACACCTTAGAGGGTGGCTTAAGCTTTTTGATACTACATAAATTACATACGAGAATGCAACGATCAAAACATTACGTTATCAAAATATGTTTAAATGCAATTTGTTTTATAATTAGGTAGCTCTCACGGATATTTAAATCTTAGCAGGCTATATAAATTCTGAGTTAGAATTTAGTTTATGGTAATCAAATGCGGATAACGACTTGCATGCTTTTAAAGTTTCCATTCGCTACTTTCATTTCAGACTAGAAAAATCTAACACTATCCTTTGGTTGTAGGCAATATTGCGCCACAATAGAATAAATGTTATAGCCAATTCGTGTGATCCTCAACAGACTCTTTGATTGTGAAGTCCGTAGTTTGAACACTTTGAACTTATTGTCGTTGTAGCTCAGATCAGATGGCAAGAGTGGTCGGAGCGGCTTGGTTCTGGTTTCATCAGGATCACGTTATCGAGAATGTATCCTAGGTCAATTATTTTTGCAGCAGACGCAATAAAATTAGGTTGTTGACTTAGTCTAGTCTGCATATTTATAATTACTTTAATTGATAACCTTAGCGTAATAATGCAATTAGTCCACTATTATTAGATTGTGTATATTAGGTAATTAATTAAATGTCTATTTACACAAATCATGGCACTGTTATTGACCCTGACCTAGCATATGAAAATAAAATGAAAAATGTTTATTTCTTTTAAAACACATATGTAGGTCAATTTAATATAAATAATACGACGTAGGTATTTACTGTAAATGACTAAGGACATTGTGTTTTAGTGTCTGCCGTACTGTAGCATTTTACACAAGCAACAATTCAAAAATACTAAAAGCTGTAGTCATATATCTGCCCAACCATAGTGACTGTGCATAATAGCCGTAATAGCCCTTGAATTGTTTATGCTTTTCTATTGAACATTGCCGCCTTTTGTGAGTAGAGTGGCAGATATATCTGAAAAACTTTAAGAAATACAGCGTTTCTTACTAGCAGAGCGTAAAGGTTACATAAGGATGTCAACTGCAACTGGTTGATTTTGCCACTGTCCAGTTGCAATGTGCAGCTATCGCTTATTGCGCGTTCTTTGGTAAGTATTGGATAGAAAGTCGGAATCTCGAAAGCTTTACAACTTCCATTTCTGAGGCAAAAGGCAGATAAGCGTCCGCGTTTATATCCAGAGCTAAATTATTGTTCTGGATATAGACGCGGACGCTTATCTGCCAGTTGCCTCAAAAATGGAAGTTGTAAAGCTTTCGAGATTTCGACTTTCTGTCCAATACTTACCAAAGAAATTGACTGTCGACATCCATGCCATCGCAGTACCTAATGCAGCATGTAAATGCAAATCCACCTTGTACATTTTGAAGGGGTCATCACTGGCTCTTAAACTCGTAAGTCCCGACGTACTTGTACAAATACCTACTAATTATTTTCGAGTTTGTAAAAGAAAGTTCAAATTTTAAAATCGGAAAAATTGGCATGGGTCTTACGAGGAACTTAGTGATAAGGTTTTCGAATCTGCGTAAGTTGTGCGTACCTACCTAGAATATGTGATGATGGTACTAAAACATTGTTATGCTTATGCCGACATTCATTATATACAAAACAACAAATTCCTGTAAGTGCGATATCTTGAACTTTCCAAGAATTTGATATCTCAGACAACGTGATTTATTATTACAGAGGATCTAGTCGCGCAAAATATTGAAGCAAATAATAAATAACAGCCGAAGATAAATCGAATAAGATAACACAAATATAAACAATATTGCCGGCTTGATGAAGTTAATGAAGATGAAAATTTTGTTATTAGAAAGTTTTGAAAAGTTTAAACATGATATAAGAATAATTGTAATCTCCTTAGCTGACTAGGTATATAACTTTCCATTATTTACTTTTTTTCTACTAAGAATATAAATCTGTCCGTCTAACTTTTCGTGTATCTGAATGCCTGGTTTGTCCATAACCTCTTCCTCTGTTACCGGTCTCTATGTAGATATAAATATATTTTGAACAAACTAAATTTAGACTGCGGATCAGACAAAGTTGTTGCTTGGGAAAGATTATTCGAGATAGCCTCCGTTGGGAATGGCACCTAATAAGGACCAGTCTAATAAACTGCCCCTCGTATGGTTGGTATTTAGCTAGTGGCTATTCTCCTAAGAAAGTGCACCATATATGTTTTTGGAATCAGATTAGCATTATTATCAGATATAATTAGATATGCTATTCATTGTATTTAGCAGGCACCTGCCTGTTCGTTATCCCACCCTTAATTTATGTTGTTATTAAATTTCTGTATCATGTTTTTCTATTGATATCTGCAGTAAAAATTATTGATGTGGTATTGTTTATAAAGGTATCCTCATTAATTTTCAGTACCTACTGCTGGAATGTTGCGCCGTGATGTTGTTGCCTGCCGCATCGATATTGCAAATGTCAAAATTTCCGGACCCGTGCAGTTGCCAGAAATATCGTACTACAATACTGCAGCAGTAATGCTGTCACTGCATTGCAGTAAAGAGCGTTCTTTACATGCTTTAATCCATGTGTTCGACGCAAATCAAGACGTGACGAGAAACTCAAGCAAGAGTCGCAAATACGGAATCATGAGTTGGAAGTTCGCACGATATCATCTGTGCATGCTGAGCGTGATTACAATTCAATTATAATGTACATTATTAATGGTGAGTAATGTCTAGTGTTCTAACATAAATAATATAAATATACCATTCTTCCTAGTATCGTAACCTTCCAGTTATGGTTCAAAAGCTGAAAAAGTTCTCAACTTTAGTTAAATAAAAATTCTGAATTAAGTAAAGACATTACAACTTTAGTTATTACAAAATTTACATTTAAGCAGGGTGTTTAATTAAATAGTTGCCTTTAATTGGGTGAATGAATAGGAATATAACGTGTGACTCTTATAAGTAATATACGAAAAGCATAAATGACGAGTACCTACGTACCCTGTACAAACCAAAAAATCCTGGAATCTTAATGAAAATAATAAAGATACTCAAATAATCATAAACTTTAAATCAATGTTATAACTTACATCGTCGCATCTATCTATGAAGGTTAATACTATATCCCATAAATGTTTAATGGAAATGCATTGAAAGCGCGAGAAAGTAGTACTTGACCATTGAATGGTTGTCCCTGCAACAATATTATGAGCGGAAACCCAGGCTTTCTACAACTTTTGAGCTTTATTGAAGCCCGCTTGAGTCGGAATGCTTGGTTTCGCAGATTTTATAAGCTAGGCAACGTACTGTCGACACTTAAAACCTGATCTACTGTTAGTAAGCTTTAAAATGTATCAGCACGCCTTGGCCCTATAGGTATGGCAATTGCTTAATGTTTATCAAATTATGTATAGGTACATTGACTCACTTAAAATGCTACTATTTTAGTCGTATAGGTCTTGAAGCATCCGTTGTGATTTAACATGCTTCTGGTGTGGTCTGCCAATCTCCAATACAATGACGTGTGCCAAGGCATTCCTTTATTTTTAAGTCACCGCCATGTTTTAAAGCTTACACATTTCCCGTCCCTATGCTGATATTCATGTTATCCAAGAAGTTAAAGGGGATGATCAAAGACACTGGGCTGAAACGGTGCAACCACGCACAATACATTTCGAGCATGCCAAGTTTTGCCACTGTCAAGGCTTGCGTAATTTTGTCGAGCTTCAGGTATACATGCTCGCCATTGAAGTGCCAAGTGGGTTGTAATAGGTGATCAAGGCCGGAAGGCCAGATTTTTTTATTACCTACTTAAACGCGTCATATTTTTCCAACCCCCAGGACTTGCGCAACTGTGTCAAGTTCTATGCACACGCTCGTTATCCAAGAGTACCTAGTTGTATCCAGTGGGTCGTAACAGGTGATCAAGGCCGCCGGAAGGCCGGAACAGTGCATCGACCCGAACGTTGACCGCATCTAATTTTTGCTACTGTCCATCCATGTGCACTAGCGATTTGATTTTGAAACTATTGCTGGTGATTTTGATATTCGAATTGCAACTGCAGCTACCTCGTTATTGGGATTGGTCTCAGATGAACCACGTTCTCTCAAAGTCAACTTTTTAATGTATGTAACTTATTACCTACTCAAAGGATGAATAAATATATATCTAACAGTGCAAATGAATTGTAAATTGGTTACGTCGTTTTTCCTCTACCTTATACCTAAGAATTCTGAAACCAAGAGTCATAAATTTTAAACGAGATAGTAATTTCGCGGTTATATCTTTAATTTCGTAGAAATTATATGGAATTAAAAGTTACTAGTTCCACTTGTGTTTCTTAGTTACGGATGCTCATTTATTATCGCTTGTTGATTATATTCTACAATGTAAGAACCTTGGGGACAATCTGCCTCGAATTAAACGAGCATGTTCTATGGTCAGTAGGCGACAACACGCTTCTATAGATAAAATACATAAATACTTAAATAGGTACTTAGACATAGAAAACATTCATGAATAACATTCGTGATTATGATTATAGAAATAGAAATATATTTTAACTTAAAAACATATATACAGTAGGGAAACAAGCCTTTAGGTTCTGAGCTAGGATATCCTGTGACTCAGACCTGTGTTACAGAACCCATTGGTAATATTAACGAACAAGCAAATAGTTTAACCTTAGAGTCTAACAGGAACTCAAATCCAACACGGATAGACAGGGCAAATGAAATTCCATGAAACTTATGGGGATGAAAAGCGAAATTGTGATATTGTAGTAATTGATGGCTAGCCCGTCGTCCACCACATACTAGTAATTAATTGAAATAATATCCCACAGTCGACTTTCCGGGCGGAAATTCTTAACCCTTTACCGCCTAATATTTCCTGTTAAATTAAATCTCGTGACGCACTTGCATCGGATAATTGCATCAGGTTAACAATAGCTGTGACCTAGGGAGTTAGGGTCAGATATGTGCGCATGCAGACGCCGCTGACGTTCCAGATAAGAGAGTAGGGTGAATGATCAATCGTTTACACCGGTTACAATACCAGACCACACAAGTATTGGTAGACTTAGTTAAATTGTAATGCAGCCCGTCACATCCTTACCACCACACACCTCACATTTACTCCCATTTACCTGCGACAGTCGGCGTTGAATTAACGACCGGTCTGACTCAGTCGGTAGTGACCCTGCCTGCTAAGCCGCGGTCCTGGGTTCGAATCCCGGTAAGGGCATTTATTTGTGTGATGAGCACATAATTGTTCCTGAGTCATGGATGTTTTCTATGTAATTATATAAGTATGTATTTATCTTAGCACTATAGTACGTTGCTTCTGGAAAGTTATGTATGAAAATTTTGGCATAATTAATGGAAGATTTTTTTTGATTGGGATATGTACATTATAGGCCGAAGTTATTTTTCATCAACCCTCCCCATCCCTCCCCCCTCTGCGTCACCCCTCTTCCCCCCCTTAAATAGCTGAAAATGCGGTTTTTCGCGATTTCTGACAAAACCGTTGAAGATACAGAAAAAGCGTGTATGAATAAAGTAATCCTTAATAAATTTACTACAAATCATTAATTGACACTTTGGTTCTAGCACTTATAGTTTTTGCGTGATCCATCACGAAAGTTGGTCCTTTGCTGCAATTTTCTTTAGTGAATGTTAAGTTTTCTCCCAATTTGCTTACGAAATCTGTTTGATATTACTAAAATATTATAAACTGAAAATGAATTTCAGGGGGAAAAATCACTACCATGGGTGGAACTTGAACTCACGGCTTCTGGATTGATACTCCAGGGCTCTACCAACAGCTACCAAAAGCTCATCCCCAGTCATCGATATACTATATGGATGGGTCTCTATTGGTTCCCATAATTTTTTTAGTCCGATTTTTACAATCCATAACGTTGTTAGTCATAATTTTTAATAGTCATATTATCATTAGTCATAAAGTTGAATGTCAGAAATTGGAGGTCAGATTTTTGCAAGTCATCATTATTGTTAGTCATAAACATTGTTTGGCATAATAATCAAATTGCATTTTGTATTATGGACATAATGTTGAAAGCAATAAACATGTTTGTCATAATTGTCGTAAAGTATATTTTCGCAAGTAATAATGATTACTGTCCACATTAACTTTAATCATAACATTCAATGGGATCTATATTATTTTTCATTAAGTTTGAAGTCATAATGTTTGTTCGTGTTCACTATCGTTAGTCATAATTTAGTTTTTCACAGAAGAAACTTTTTTCGTCTTTTACATGTTATGTGTTTAATTTTTTCATGTCGCTTTTAAGAATATTAGGCCCCGACAGCGATTCGACGGAGCCCCGCTATGCGGGGCTCCTATTTCTGCTCTGAATGACACAAGGTAACTAACGAACCTACCCGAGAAATGAAAATTTTCTCGTTGGGCTCACTGATTTTCTCGCCATTTCGTCTTTTACATGTTATGTGTTTAATTTTTTCATGTTGCTTTTAAAAGTATTAGGGCCCGCCAGCGATCCGACAGAGCCTCGCTATGCGGGGCTCCTATTTTTGCTCTGAATGACACAAGGTAACTAGCGAACCTAGCTGAGGAATGAGGATTAAAATACTCAATGAGCTCGCTGATTTTCCCGCCATTTCTTCCTTTGCATGCTGATTTTTGTAGTATTCGGCTTCGTCAACGAGTAGAAGGGGGGCAGGGGTCCTATTTCCGTTCTAATAGACGCGAGGTAAATGCGGACTACCAATAAAGTCATAAGGTATAATGTATCGATTGTCCACATTTTCGTTAGTCATAATTTGGTTTTTCTCAAAAACGCGTAACTTTTCAGGATTGCCATAAAACAAACCTAACCTAACCTATCTATAGGTGACCCTAATGAAACCTTTTCAGAATTATGACTAATGATAATCTGGCTAACAAAGGGATCCGTTTTAAATATTATATTCATCAACTTTCTTGATTCTAAGATTACAGTATTCTATAATATGGGTTGTTAACGTTAGAACTATTAAACGTTATTCGTAACAAAGATTATGACTTATGAGGTTTATGCCTTAAAACTGTATGCAGAACAATCAGTAGGGCTCCAAAAAATATGCCTAGTAATATTTCTGGATAATTATTGTTATGCCTTTCAATTTTATACTTATCAACTTTATGACTTTTAAGGTTATGGCATCCAATATTATGGGTTGTTAATGTTAGTACCATTAAGCATTATTCGTAACAAAAATTATGACTAGTGATGTTTATGACCACAAAATATATGAATAACAACTTATGACTAACGAAATTCTGACCAAAAAGTTTATGGGAAAGAAAGGGGTCCCTATATGGGTCAATGGTACTCCTAGCGACTACTACCGTGAAAATATTACGTCTTAAATAGTTCCTGGAATTCCAAGACATATTGGAAATTCCACCCATGGTAGTGATTTTTCTCCCTTAATTTTATTTTAGTCATGAGTTAGAATATTTTAGTCATATCAAACAAATTTCGACGATTTCGTAAGCATTTTGGGCGAAAACTTAACATTCATTAAAGAAAATTGCAGCAAAGTACCAACTTTCGTGACGGATCGCGCGAAAACTATACGTGCTAGAACCAAAGTGTTAATGAATGATTTGTAGTAAATTTATTAAGAATTACTTTGTTCCTACGCGCTTTTTCTGTATCTTCAGCATTTTTGTCAGAAATCGAGAAAAACCGCATTTTCGGCACTTTAAGGGAGGGTAGAGGGGTGACGCAGAGGGGGGAGGAGTGGGGAGGGTTGATGAAAAATAACTTCGGTCTATAAGGTACATATTTCAATTAAAAAAAACCTTCCATTAATTATGCCGTAATTTTAGCTAATTTCCCCCTACTACTAGGGAATGCAATCTCGACGAAATTGGGGCCCGGGCGAGATCTCGAGAATTCATGAAGCCGATCTCGCGAGATCTCGAAATTCGCGAGATCTCGCGAGATTGGCCGGTTTGTGGGTTTATTCTTGTAAATAATCACAATATAGCAATGAATAAAAATAAAAATAATAAGAATGATTGGTATTATGAAACAAATATTTATATTGACTATTTTTTCATATTTTTTTATGTATATTACTTTGTTTAACATAAATTATGTACCTCACAACTCACAGTATATTTTTAAAAACTTTGAAGTATAGAGTGTCATTTGTCATGTAAGAAAATTAAATGAAATTATTATTCACGAGTGAGTAAAAAAACGAAGCGTGCCAAAATCGCCAAATTCGAATTCATTACCATGCCAACCGCAAACAGTAGAGACTACTTAAAAATTTCTCAACGGATCGCTTTATCAAATGATAAAAAATTAACATTATAAAAGTCAAGGTTATCCCTACCATCATTAAATATACCCACATAAAAACATTAACTATACTCAATTATGACTAGTTGACTACTAATAAATCACATAAAAATATTAGACTACCAATACAATACGCTTCTAAAACCAGACAGTTAAATATAAAACTAAAATAAAAATTAAAAACAAAAATAGATATATCTACTTATAACAATAACATATTATAATAGATAATATTATCTATAGTAGGGTGGGACTATTTAAATAAGAAATTAAAATATATAATAAAGTGATTTGATTTTTTGAGTGTAAATTGGAAGTTGTTATTGGTTGCCTAACAAAGAACAGCCGTAGTATAGGCTTCTGTTCTCTCGACATCCAACAAAAATGTGCACGAAAATTCGTTAAATTCGTAAAATAGATGGTTATATATACACAGAGCCATATGTAATACCATAATGGCGAATCAAGCAAATTGCCCTGGCACCCTCCGAATTCTTTCAAAATGGTCCGAATTTGTCATTCGTCATTCCGAACATTTGACTGAGATAGTAGAAATTACTGAGTGAAATAAGCGAGTTGAATGTAGACATAAATCTCTATAGGTACTGAGTTGACGAGTTGGCGAGTTCAGTCAAATGATATAATAGTTCATATAAATCACTTGAAACTCGCGAACGAAACATGTCGAGTCAGTTCGCGAGCTTTGAATAAGACGTTTTATGCTTGAGTTTAATCTCGTTGATCTCGCGAGATCTCGTCGATTTTTCGGCCGAGATCAATCTCGCTTAAAATGACCGAGATCTCGTACAAAAGAGATCTCGCGAGAACGAGATTGCATTCCCTACTTAGCACCCATAGTACAAGCTTTGATAGTTTGGGGCTAAGTTGATCTGTGTAAGGTGTCTCCAATTTTTTTTTTTTTATATTGTGCCAGGCTGCCAGCCAAAGCTAAATATATATAAGGTACAGCGGGACCAATCTCGAAGGGGGGGTAATTTTAACTGATCCATTTTTCCACTATGATGTTGAGTTCTACATATATCCACTGAACACGCCAACCATATATAACCGGTGGAAAGAAAGAAGGAAACAATTATATTTAGCAATTTTATTTTAGGTGACTAAAAGTCGAAAAGATTTAGAAACTAAACAATGAGATAGATATTATTTTATAATTGAGTACCTACTATTTTAAACAATATAACAGCGTTTTCCACATAGTATGTGTGTGTGTGTGTGTGTGTGTGTGTGTGTGCGTGCGTGCGTGCGTGCGTGCGTGCGTGCGTGCGTGCGTGCGTGCGTGCGTGCGTGCGTGCGTGCGTGCGTGCGTGCGTGCGTGCGTGCGTGCGTGCGTGCGTGCGTGCGTGCGTGCGTGCGTGCGTGCGTGCGTGCGTGCGTGCGTGCGTGCGTGCGTGCGTGCGTGCGTGCGTGCGTGCGTGCGTGCGTGCGTGCGTGCGTGCGTGCGTGCGTGCGTGCGTGCGTGCGTGCGTGCGTGCGTGCGTGCGTGCGTGCGTGCGTGCGTGCGTGCGTGCGTGCGTGCGTGCGTGCGTGCGTGCGTGCGTGCGTGCGTGCGTGCGTGCGTGCGTGCGTGCGTGCGTGCGTGCGTGTATAATTACATACATATAATTCTGGTACCTAAAGTGAATTCTGAACTATGTTCGAAACGTCGGGCCAAATATAAATGTAAGTGATTACGCGATTCAGTTTGTTCTAAAATTATGAATTCTGAACTCTTGAGTCTTCTGCTGAATTCGCCTATGAACCAGGGTCGCTATCACTACCATCCGAAGGAACTACATTGACTCAATGTTTATTCGTATGAGATGTCAAACTTCTATCTTACGGTACATTACAGAACTTCGTTAGACTTCAAGTGTAATAAATGCTGGTTTATCAGAATTTCAGTTGGAATTACAGGTAGAAAGAACCTAATTGAAGTAATATCATCTGTAGTACCTAATATATGTACCTCATGGCCCTCATATGGTAGGTATATGTCGTCTTCTCAATATGAGTCATTATGTTGTTCGCTCTGATCAAATACCTTTTACACGAATACCTATCATTATCTTGGGGTTCTGTAACCTTTACGATAACCTTTGGTTTTGGAGTAAGTATAAGTATAGGCAAGCCACTTGGGGCTTTTGATTGCGGTATGATGATTTGGATATCCAATATCATGTATGGATATACCTACTTATCATATTTTAGATTTGACTCTTTATTTTAATTTTAAAATGTAGACTATAAGTAATGTCACCTCATAATAAACATTTCAAGTGATCCGTTAAACGTTAAGTACGTATATTATTTAACTAAATAATTTGACGATTAGGAAGCTATCTAGGAAGGCAAATCATATCCGAAACCGTTTTGGATAAATCAAGAAGTATGCCTCTAGGTCGTCCCTAGCAGTTTAAAATAAGTATTAATTCATAAGATACCAAAATATAAATAAGGTGGTGATTATATTTATTCCTCCATACTCAATACTAAACGCAGATTCACACTTGTCATATTTTTTAGCATCCTCACGACTACCAATTAAATTAATTGTGTTCGATCAAAGCATGACGGCTGTTTGAATAGGTGTCAGACTCGTCAAACTGTAAATGGGTAATGCTCTTATTTATATCTTCAAATAACTCAAATAAAACACCAATCATTTTTTTATGTAACTTGATTGGCTTTACCTAAGTATTTGAGAAATATCGAAGACCAAATTTATTATTCGAGTATTTAATTTTAATCCCTTTAAAGGCCACGATATGTGATTTTTCGCAAGTTCACAGTTCACTTGTGTATCTAATTGAATAGTTATTTACAAAAATGTTAATAGAAATTGGCCTATTAATTTATTCGTAGTCAAGAAATGAAAATAAGCTAAATTTGTTTTTTTTTTTCTGATTTTTGTCTTCATTTTTCTGACCGACCGAGAGTCCCCTGCATCCTTTAGTAAACGTGTAGGTTAACTACATATTTCTGCCTGTAAATAGATGCAAGACAATGTCCAGCCCAATCCCACTTTAGCTTAGCGGTCTTGACGCCCACATCCACAACTCCTCTTCTGGAGTGTACTTAGTTCCGTGTTTCAGCTGCGATGCGATCAGTTTTACGAACACTACTACGCTCCATCGCCAATTTTATTATTACAGACTGGGACCCGTTCACGTTATGGTGTTTCATGCAGGCCGGGGTTCGGGCAGGCCAAAAAGGAGATGGCGGCATGACCTGGATGAATTCTACACAAAATGGTGGGAAAACGCCGACGTCAGGGTCAAGTGGAAAAAAATGAGGGATGGCCTTTGCCCAGAGTGGGTCACTAAAAGAGGCTAAAAAAATAAATGAAACCTCGGCTTTGCCTCGGTCAACAAATCCCTAAGAGGTTTCTTACTTTTAATTGAGTGACGTAAATGACGAATGATAAATTATAATACTTTTGGCTTTTTACATTATTTGATCAGCTCACATGATCTCAGCTAAGTAACTTGTTTCGAGTCACATTTTTTGCTCAAATCTTGTTAAAAGTTGCGGTAGGTAATTATATGTTATTTTTAAAATTAATCAGGCAGATTGATTAGCGTAAGTAACTTGAATTGAGATAAACCGTGTTTTAATAGTAAGCAGTATTGTTGTTTGAGTTGTATATTAGGTATAAAACCTACTAATAAAACCAAAGTTAAATAAATAACAATTACGTAGTTATATTCATATTCATATTCATATTCATATTCTTTATTCAGTATTGATTATACATTGTCAGGTTTTACATTCACATATTTATATACAATTTACAAAAATATTATCTACTTAATTATAATTAAAACTGAGCTGTCTACTCACTAATACTTTTTTAACCCTGGATATAATATTAGTATTAATTTTACGATAAAAAAACATTTTTAAAGAGCTTATCACTACATAGTATAAAACAAAGTCGCTTTTTCTGTCCCTATGTCCCTATGTATGCTTAAATCTTGAAAACTACGCAACGGATTTTGATGCGGTTTTTTTAAATAGATAGAGTGATTCTAGAGGAAGGTTTTCATGTAGGTATAGTACCCATGCGAAGCCGGGGCGGGTCGCTAGTTAAATTATAAAAACAAGACGCACAGTCAATAATAACGCTACGATACCCCTCATTTCTCCATACAAACGCTCTCGCCTGTTTCCTCTCTGGTTTTTGAAGCTAGATCAATGGTTTTTTCAACACAGACTTTTATTATCAATATCTGTGTCGGACCGTTTTGCTTTTTTTGATATTTTTGTTTTAAAAGGAATTAGAGCCTCTCAAAGTTGGCAAAAACGGCTTAATTGAATTTGCCAGAAAGAAAGGCGTGGTATTCAAAACTGAGATCAATTATCCAAAAAAACGAAACGGTCCGACACAGATAATTTCCTTGTCATTCTGATTTCCAAATTTCGTAACGATTGGTTAAGTTTTGGAGGAGGAAACAGTCGAGAGCGGAACCTCGATTTTTGCAGTTTTTACGCGGGATTTCGCGCCTGAGCTGCAGTTGTCCCTATCGCACCAAATTTAGGGGCGGGGCTTAGTTTTTATATACGTACACTGAAATAAAGTGATGGGAAATACTCGACATCTAATGTCGATAATCTAGTGATGTGAAAAATTATCGATATACTACGTCGAAATATCGACATACCGTGTTTGACGAACTTTTTAGTTAGAAATACGTACTATTATATGTTCATATTTAAAATTGGTGGTCCAAAAAAGACCAGTCTGCTCCGAAACCACGGGGACAATGCCGTCCTTGAAACGTCGGAGGTTAGTGTTTAAAACATAGTAAATACGCGATTAAGTCCCGTTCGCAATTTTAAATATGCGTAAAAATCGTGAAAGTTTGAATCTGTATTATATATTCTGTGGAAATACTAAGTTCATATTTTTATAAGTATAGGTACGTAACAATTGCATACAGGTATAGGTTTATTTTATACATGCATAACTTTTCTCGTCATTGGTTTACTAGTAACAATTATAAAGTTATGCTGTTTTTTACGATAGATTCCACGAATATTAGGCAACTATTTGGTATTCGGTCTTTTCAGCCATTTTGCCGAAAATTTGGTATTCGGTCATCATTGTTTATTTATTACTATTCTGCCGAACACCAATTAGGTAAGTAGTTATATTAGTCATATTATATGTACTTATTTACACACAATAAAAACAGACATAATATTAATAATTTAAGTCATGTTTTAAAATATTAAAAAAAACGATGGGCCTTATTTAGTAAAACATAGTTTGTTCAGGTTGGTACCAGTACCTGCCCTTAATAAGGCCCAGTGCTTATATTTCTTCTAAGTTTTATCAATCATGCCGTTTTGTATATTTTCTTCGCAGACATAGAATCAAAAAATGCCCTAAATAGTTACTTCTCTAAATAAGGCCCATCGCTCGCTTCTTAAGTTTTATAACTTTGTGTAAACATTGTGTTCATGAATTCAATCATCAATTTTTGAGATAAGTATTTATACTACGGTCTGTCGTCTAAAACACATTTATTCAGGACTATGCATTTAAGATATGGTACTCTAAATTAGAGGGGTTCAAGTCTTAACAAACAGTGCGTCAAGGTCAATGTGGTCAAGATAGGCAGACTTTATTTCATATTAAGTTTAAAGGGACAAAATTAGGTACTTAATTAAAGTAGTGTGGGGTAGCCTGCTGTCCTACGGGGCAATAAATATTATAATGTATTGTGTTTATGTGTATTGTGTATCATAAGTACTGGGCGTTTGCGGGGTCGCCTTCCACTCTGAGGCCACCACTCAAATACTGGCGCTGTTGATATAGCTCATCTTTGAAGATTATATCCGATCCATCTCTATTTCCGCAGCGCTACTTCTTGGGTATCGAAGGTTGTGAACATGTGGACACATGGGCGGCATGGGCCTTATTTCATACCTGCATCAAATAAGACCCATAGTTTTTCTGTTTAATAATACTTACTTTTTACTTTTTTACTTACTGCACGAAATTTTTGAACCATTTACACTTATCAATTTATAAAATGTATATAACATTTACAAACTTAATAGCCGGGCCTTGTTTGCATTGACATTACATATGCCCTTAGTAGGTAGATGAAATGAGTATTACCAACGTTTTAATTCTGCGGTAACAAAAATGCTTTGCCGAAAAGTATAAATAAGATCTAAATAATAACTATAAATAAATAAGATAAAAGTATCTATACGTTTAAATAGCCTAGGTTTAAATTTAGCTGGCAAATTAGTTAAAAGCATTTTTATGGTTGGTATGCATGTTGGTAACCACGAAAAAATGCACATTTTATTACATTATGGTAAGTAATTAAATAATTAAATAAATATTGGGGACACCTTACACAGATCAACTTAGCCCCAAACTAAGCAAAGCTTGTACTATGGGTGCTAGGCGACGATATAGCGCAGGACACCATCGCGAGCGCAGACTTCTGGCCGAAAGGTGTGGTTTTTCGGCGATTCCGGGGCAACTTGCCGAATCCTACACCGGGGCAAACGACGCAACGGAGCCACGCTGTTACGTCATCGCCCAAATAAATTGTTTAGTTTTAAACTTGATTGTATGTTTTTTTTTTCATGTTCTTACTTACTGTTTTTTTTTCTTTTTTGTTATCTAAGTTTCGTGACGCATTGGTTTTACTGTAATGTCATGTAAACATGTTTTTACTAATAAATAAATAAATAATACATACTTAAATAGATAACATACATACATACAATCACGCCTGTATCCCATAAAGGGGTAGGCAGAACACATGAAACTAATAAAGCTTCAGTGCCATTCTTGGCAAATAAGGGGTTGAAAGAAAACGAAACTGTGACATTGCAGTGACAGGTTGCCAGTCTCTCGCCTACGCCACAATTTAACCCATATCCCATAGATAAATACAAAACCATACTTAAATAGATAAATACATACTTATATACATAGAAAACATCCATGACTCAGGAACAAATATCTGTGCTCATCACACAAATAAATACCCTTACCGGGATTCGACGAACGACGAACGACGACGGGAACCGAAGACAACATTAAAATTAGGTAGTTAATTAAAGTACTTTGAAGTAACCTGCTCTCCTACGGGATAAATATTATAATATATATAGGTATCCATATATTTTTATTCTTTTCCTTCCGGCGACCGTCCTTTGTCACCCATGTTTCACAACTAAAGAGTAAGACGAAATAGACGAGTGAAGATGCTCTGACTGAAACAATTACTTTTCATATTATTAATGTTTACCATTACACACAGAGCACAATCTCATCGGTAAATATTGTCAATTTTACTTTATTTCGACGTGCGTTTATCATAGCGCTCTTGAACTGTGCTCTTGAATAATACGATTTTGTAAAGAAAATATCTCCTAGATACATACTATCAATTGTGTCGCTTAGTTTCAAACTTGGGTACTTAAATCCATTCTGCTTTAAGATTGAATATATAAAAAATATATATTAACCTTGTAGCAGAATGGATTTATCCAGGTTTGAAGTTAAGCGACACAATACGCTTAATTCGGTATGTAAGAAATGCCTTATTTTTTGTTAAGTTACTGATGGGCCTTATTTCATACATGCAGCAATTTGGGAAAAGTGCACCTACTTAATGCACAATTGCACATGGACCCAATTTTTTGACCCATTTACACTTATCTAATTATAAAATGTACATAACATTTCGAGACTTTTAACCGGGCCTTATTTGTATGTAGATTACAGATGCCTTTAGTTGGTAGATGAAATGAGTGTTATATACGTTTTAATTCTATGGTAACAGAAATGCTGATATGTAAGTATAAATAAGTTTTAAATAATAAAAATATCAAAAGTATCTATACGTTTAAGTACCGATACCTAGGTTTAAATTTAGCTGGCAAATTAGTTAAGCATTTTTATGGTTGGTCTTGTTCTGTGCTAAGCCTTGTATATCTAATGCTAGGTAGGTAATATGTATACACAACCCTAGAACATTAGAAATATAAGATGCATATGTAGCTTTCCATAAAGGTCCTTATGCTTCATAATTATGCAATAAGATTTTGTTTGGCAGATTTTTTGTTAGTATTCTGCTAAAAAGTTCTAATTACCTTGGAACATAATCCGGTGTCTGGTAAGTATAATAGGTACCAAATTGTTACCTAGTTAAATTTTCCTACGCTGTCACTTCTGTCAAACATGTGCAAAAAAAAGAATAAGATTCACATACATTTTTGGTAGGTAGATACTGTCAACCAATTATGTAGAATCCTAGGCCACTCTAGAACCCTGTCGTATTGACACCGTCCTTTATTTGCTACAGAAGCCAGTTTTACTTTTACTGTGAAAGGGTCTAGATTGGCCTATGACCTAGGATTCAGATTAATTGGTTGATTGTACGTACCTACTCCTATACTTAATATGGCTTCTCTTTGAAATCGAAAAGGTTTTAGCTTTTTACATACCGAATAACTTTATTTCGCTAACAATGTGACTATCTTAAAAGAAATCATCTTTTAAGATAATCACATTATGTATAAGATAAGGAATTGTTTCTACCATTCCTTAAAACATTAATATCTTCACGGAGTCCAAAACATTATGCACGAAGTCCGAAACAAGACAAAATATAGAGAGCGCTTGAGCGCGAGTAAGTACTTGCGCCGACGGCGGACGTGGGTGTGTGCGTGCGCCACGCGCACGCACACAGGGCCTCTCTGTGGGTGCCGCCCCCGTCAGCGCGACGGCGATAAAGACCTAAAAATCTCAAATTTGAATTCGTGCTTCGGTATCGTATCCTCTTAAGTTATTCATTATGGTTAGCAATAAAATTTTTCACTTTGCTCAGGATTTTGTTTTGGAATCCTTTCATTCACGTCATTTTGCTGCCTTCTGGCATAATGTAATACTTACTATTTCTTATATTTAAGTCAGGAAAAGATGTATCTACAGTCGCCATCAAACATATCGGAGCTGCCAAAGCTCTCAAAAATATCGGGATGCGCCTCTTTTGTGAAGAGTTAAAGACAGACGCACTCTTACATTTTCACATTATCCGATCTGATATAGGATGTCGGAAGGATTTCAATGGAAAATATCCAAGATGGCGCATGTAATGTATGGGAAATCGGTCCTACATCCGATATCGGATCGGATAATGTGGAAACGGACTAACAGTACGTGTTCCTATATTTTGTTAGAGTTTTAGAAGCCCCGGTAAGTATGACGACGACTGTACAAAGAAGGCAACATTGAGCAATTACGGGGTATTTCAATTAAGATATTATGATATGAAGTCTAATGATAAGAGATCATGTCTAGAGATAGGTTCTGATTAATATACCATTAATCAGAACCTATCTCTAGACATGATCTTACCGTTTTGCATGATTCCCTTGATTACTTAATTGTAAGACCTAGGTCATATATAAACAAAGAACATGAATCATACACAACACAAGTTATTATACTAACGATAGTGTTTCACGACTACTAAAATGTTTATATCTTTGACATACTATCATACCGGAAAATCCAACTATATTTATAGCTATCTTTTATAGTTAATTTCTTTATTTCTATCTGCCCACAGACATGACAATGTCAATGTTCATTTGTCAGAAAAACTATAAAAAAAATGAAAACTGAAAGTTGGAATTACTACTTTAAGGCCCACTTGCATCAACTACTTAACTCAGGGTTAGTGGGCTGTCAACTGGCAAATTCCATATAAAATGGAGGGTTAACCGTCGGGTTAACCCTCCATTTTCATTGGTGCAAGTGGCCCTAAGTGATTACGAGTATTACGACGAACCTTTTATTACCTGTAAATTTTACTATAGGCGATATATTTGTATGTTCATTTCTAAAAGAACCTAAGTGCCTGTACGTTTCAGCATTGCAATATGACTTTTATGAAACATGGCGATAATATACTTAGGGTAAACTCGCCTCATTCGGTGACATGCCTAATTCGGTGATACAAGCTGTGAAGCTGAAGCTGTGTGTGTGTGATTCCGAAAGACGATTTTTGGTTGTTTCACCGAATTAGGCGTGTCACCGAATGAGGCGAGTTTACCCTACCGTTATTTTGCAAATGGCTAGTGTACATAGGTAGAAAGGAGTAGAGATATAATATACGTCAGTGTTGAAGATCACTAAAGTAATAAAATAAGTTTACTAAGACCAAGGACGATTATAAATGGTCCTTGCTAAGACATATGAAAATAAAGATAAGATAAGATAAAATAGGCAATTTGAATTAATTGTACAGTCGATTACAAAGAGATGTATCCACTTTTTCACCTTATTGCATATAAGGTGAAAAACTAGATACATCTCTTTGTAGTCGACTGTACGAATGCTTAGCATGCTTGCGCCTGACGTCAGTATTTAAAATCGTGTTCAGCGACATGGTGTATATTTTAAATTATCAGGCGCTTATAATACAGGGAAACTTACGACTAGATGGAAAATCATGACAGTACCTACCTATACAGTCTTTAAATTACGCTACCGTTTTAGGGTCAAATGTAATTTAATTACATTTAAATTACATTTGACCCTCCCTACTTACAGTGTTGTGTTCCTGCTAGAGAGGGTAACGTTGCCAGAGAGCTGAGGGTACGGTGTGTTAGGGTCGGAAATGCGAACGTAACACTTACTGTTGCCGGCGTCCATAGACTGCGGTGACTGATCACCATCAAGCAGGCCATAATATGAACGTTTGGCGTCGACGTAGTGTAAAACGAGGCTACATTGCACCAAAATTTGCTCCAAACTTTTTACTCATTGATTTTTGAGAAAACTTAATATGCAGAAGTATATTTTTTATATATGTATATACAAAAGTCCTCCCCAATTTCACCTGCCGATATTTAAAATTGTGGTATGATATTAATATCAGCATTATCAGCCCCATATCAAAAAATAAGTTAGGAGCATTGTTACCCGGTGTCTGGGTAACATTGCTCCTGAACTGAATTTATAAAAAAGAATGTAGTTTAAAGTTTAGAAATCAGTTCTACCCCCTGCTCAATCGAATAACGGCATCCGATAAATCGTTAAACCTAGTCCGTTTTCACATTATCCAATCCGATATCGGATGTCGGAAGGATTTCAATAGAAAAAATCAAAGATGGCGCCTGTAATGTATGGGATATCGGTCGACATCCGATATCGGATCGGATAATGTGAAAACGCAATAAGAAGCTGTAACATTTTAAATACGCGCTAGCTCACTATACGTCGGACCAAATAAAAATACAGAAAAATATGTCTGGGTGCATCTATCGCTATGTGATTCGATTGTTCCGTAATATTTTGTACTTAAATACCAGTATCTTTTGTATGACGTTTGAAAACCAAAAACATTTTTTTGCTTGTAGTGTAACTTTTTATTTGACACTTTTTTGATATGTGTATAAGGGTGGATTTAAATAATTCATCTATTTTGATTTTTGAAGCAATCAAACCATATTTAAAGGTGGTGCAAAGTTACCCATAGGGGAGTAAAGTAGCCTCGTTTTACGGTAGTGTAAAGAAATATACTTAATAATTCCACCTCGCTCCTTTACCTACACTTTATAAATAAATAAATAATACATTTGAGTTTTAAAGTCACTGTCTTGTTGGATAGGAGTGAAAAGCTTGATGGCACAAAAAAAATACACACAGATACTTACCAAACAGTCATTTTATTTGCAATATAAGTAAGTTTTATATTAGAACTATACGATTTACAGTTTTATATTATAAAAGTTAGCGAAAGATTTTTATATTTAACGATAAAATCTTTAAATATTTTTCGATTTTTTTTAAGAAATGTAAAATTAAATTATCAAAACATCATGTTAATTTATGAAACACTTATGTAGGTAGTAGGTTATGTAGGTACTGTAAAAATAAATCCTCTTGACGAGAGCGAGAGCAATTTATGCAAGTCCCATCTTATTGCGTACGCATCGTATTATGTATGTACTTGTACAATAGAACGATGTAAAAACACCAAGATTTATGGGACTGACTAATCGCTCCTAGGAAAATCCTGTTTGTGGGTTTGTTTGAATCGATCATGTTTAATTTACTCTACTTTGTACTACATGTTCTAAGAATCCAACACATTATTGTTTTATTTGATTTTGAAATACAATGTGAACTTGTACAATGTTGTTGCATTGTTTCAGACAGGTCATTGTCACTTAATTGATAGGAATAAGGAATAAGTGCTTTTCCGTGCGTGATTAACGCAAATTAATGATAATTTTTTTCAACTTAGTTGTCTCATCGGAAAAGAAGCGATGGATGTCGTAAGCAACGGACTGATATGAGACCCTTTATATTAATATAACATTGGATGGGAACACCTTACACTGATCAACTTAGCCCCAAGCTAGGCAAAGCTTGTATAATGGTTACTAGGCGCCGATATTCCGCGATATATAAGCCGCGGTCCTGGGTTCGAATCCCGGTAAAGGCATTTATTTGTGTGATGAGCACAGATATTTGTTCCTGAGTCATGGATGTTTTCTATGTATATAAGTATGTATATCGTCGCTTAGCACTCATAGTACAAGCTTTGCTTAGTTTGGGGCTAAGTTGATCTGTGTAAGGTGTCCCCAATATTTATTTATTTATATACATACATACAAATTTAGTGCGAAAATCTTTTCCTTCATATTCTAACGGAAACGTACGAACGTATCATGCTATTTCAGTCAGTCTCAGTAGTCAAGTCAAGACGTACTGACGCTGTCTGAACTAACCTGACAAATACGAATGTTTCCGGAAAAATACGAAGGAAAAAAGCTTTTCGCACTACATTTGTAGGTACTTATATAAATAGGAAACACCCATGACAAACATCACACAAATAAAAGCCCATACCGGGTTTCGAACCCAGGACCGTCGTAGCGCATTTGAGTTTTATTTAAGTGCCTACAATAGTTATTTGTTATACAAGGGGGCAAAGTTGTATTTTAACGTCGAGTGTGGAATTGAAAAACGAGTAAGTGAAAGGATTCTTTAGTTGAACCACGAGCGAAGCGAGTGGTTCGAGAATAGAATCCTGAACTTGCGAGTTTTTAACAAACGAGAAGTAAAATACATTTGCACCCGAGTGTAACACAAAACTTTTCCCCTTACTATAGCGAGGAAACTACCACGCAAAAAATGCGTTTATCACTGCTTCCAGTAGTTCCACAGGTGGTAAATCATCTTTATTACTAGATTCACCTACTTTTATCAATTTTAAAGCAGTTAATTTGACTTTATTCAAGGTCAAATTACTTTACCCACTAGTGGATAAAATGCGTTTTTACCCGCTGGTATTAAAGGACAAAACACGTGTTTCCGAGCTAGTGAGGGGAAAAATTATTGAATACAATTGTTTGGCCAATCATCATCCTCCTTGCGTTATCCCGGCGTTTGCCACTGCTCATGGGAGCCTCCGCTTTGACAATTAAAAGGACCTTTGACGTTTGGCAAATACATAGTCGAGTGTAATTTTCAACTTGGGCGTTAACACTTGAATCCCTCAGCATACTCAGGATTTAATGAGAAGGCACACTGGCATTTTATTCCGCCAGGCGGCGCCTGTGCAAGTATGTGCCGCGTAGTGTGTTCCTAGCTTGAATGTCGATATGGTTATTATCCTGACGTCGATAAAAATTACACAATACACATCATCACTAGGCCAAGAACATAACCTAAAAACAGTTTGCAGATGGAGAATTAATATGGTATTAGTTTAATATAAACTATTATCAAAATTGAACGAAACTCCCCAATCTCAATATGACAATGGGAAGGTGGGGAAAATCAGGAGCCGACATAGTGTGGTCACCCTACTTGATACATTTGTATGAGAAAAGTTATGTCTGAATATCTTTAAAACCAGACAACGAATATAAAATATTAGATGGTGGATATTTAGTAAAAATTTTTACTAAATGTTGAAGTACTTTCGAGTGTCTTAGGTGCTACAAATCGTAAGATATTTACATTTTTAACTTTCTCAAAACGTGTGGACTGAGTGAGCACTTACAAAAATTTATTATAAAAAAACCTGACACGTTAGTGGTACGTTTTGTATTTTACAAATTCCCATTTCACTTTTACTAAACTATACACATATAATAGCGGTCTAAATCTTATGTTTTTCATCAAAATTCAGCTTTTCAAAAGTGTGAGGATTGAGTGAGCATAAGAAACTATTTGTAAAAAATTAAATACGTCACTAGGTGATCTAATATTTATAGAGGTAGGTTGGCCTATTTTTTACTAAATGTTAGTATATAAATATTATATGTTAAATGAATATATTCACTGTTTTCGTTGGTAGTTTGTGAGAACTGAGTGAGCACATGTTAATGGCTGTATCTTTTGATTTATCTTTTTACAAATTCAGAGATTCGTTTTACAATTGTTTTAGAACTTTTACTAAATGATCAGCATATTTTATTTTATTTTCGGAAGGTGCTCACTCAATCCACACACACACATATTTTAATGTATAATACTTCTTATAAATAGGTCCAAAAAGGAAAAAAATAAATGACAAGACAAATACAAATTATAGTCTTTATTCATTGCACATGTTCTTGACTGGTATACTAATACTTTACATGACAGAAAAAGAAGAAAGCTACCGAAATCAGAAAATTTTCATTTGGATGTTCTAAAAATTATCCTATGATGTTCTGCATAGGAATTCCTGCGAATGTTATCATACTGCATTTCCTGTATTTAAAAAAAAATTATCTGATTGAATTTCCAACTTTCGAAAACTTTCCGTAATTAACTGGCATTAGTATAATTATCATCGTTCTTAACTAAAATTAACATTCACTTTTTCTACTGCTATCGCTTTTCACATTTTAAATGTTCTCATTTTCTCTCACGATCACAGATTACTTCACAAAGTACAATTGTCTAAGTGATGCCGATTTTCGACGACTGGAGTCTAGATAGACAGTTCAGACATTTATGTCTAAATTTAGCGTTTTTTACCGTACCTGAAAATAAAGAAAATATTTTTAATTTAGCACAACATAATTAAGATAACATAGTAGAACTTGTTATTAATACAAAGTTGTTATGCAAATTTTTGTGCGCCTTAAAGTTATACTTGTTTTCGCCCAAAACAGGGAATTAATTTTAATCTTAATTTTTATACCTACGCACGGACAAAAGTCCCACTTTGTAGATTGCTATAAAGCCGCTTTGTCAGTATAGTCATATAAAGATACATGTAAATCTCGCCTTAATGGTAACCGACAAAGTGGAACGTTTTACTAAACACACTCACATATAAGGTAAGATTTTTGACAGATTTTTGGGTAAAATGTACAGTTATGTCAATGAATATCATGTATTTGGTCAGTTTACCATAAAAAGACTGATTGAATGAGATAAATATTATAGGACATTCTTACACAGATTGACTGATTCCCACGGTAAGCTCAAAAAGGCTTATGGCAGAGTATGAAATTACCTTATTTTAACGAGATGAAAAGAAAGAGAAAATAATTTTCTGCTGACTGTAATATTTCAAATATACTTCGAATGCCAACCGGTCAAGCTTGTATTTTTTTAAAGCTCATCACCACTAAGATTTAATATCCTGATTTTATACAAATCTTTCACTCGCCCAAGAAACATTTTTTTCGTCTAGCCCCCGCCGGGCTGGCCATAAGGAAATTTATTCCAAAAAACAGAAGGTCTATAAGACCATTATGGCATTATGGAATCTGATCCCTTTAATTTAATACTATTTACTAAATATATTGATTTAAACTAACACGATCTTCACTCATATTATTAAATTAAAACGGGACTTAATCGCGTAAAACTTACTACTACTACTACCCTTACTACTTACTATTTACTAAATCCAGTTTGGTAACGGTTGTATCACGTATTAAACTCGCAAAACCCGGGTACCTAAGAGAGCAATGAACTTGAAAGTTCGGTAGACAGGTCAAACTAATATGTAACAAGTAAGACCTTATGACACACAACTAAATTGAATAATTTGGATGCATACACGTATAAATATAGGTATCTGATACGACTAGCGGCAGAATCAGTAAACTAAAACTAAAGGTCACAGATTTCGGCTGACATTTAAATAAAACCTGATTAAGAACAGAACAATTTAACTTTGCGTTAAAAGCTATAACTATTATATTAATGAATGCAAATATTTTTTCTATACCTGTCGGTGTGGTGTTGTTGTATTTATGCCTATTGAGTACCTTATTAACTTTTGGCAAAACAAAACAACACGTAACGTCACATTTAGGTACGCTCTACTATGAAACGTTTTTTATCACTTAAGTGATTAATTGTCTATTATAATACTGTAAACAAATTATACATACCCTCCGCCATAAGAGTTAGAATGAGCAGTAGCCGTAGCAGTGGCAGTAGCGGTGGCACTGGCTGTCGACCCGCTGCTTTGGTAACCTCCGCCATTTCCTCCGCAACCGCCGGGGCAGCCCCCTTGGTTGCCGTAGCCATGTCCAATTTGACTGTCGCCCCCGTAGCCGCCTCCGCCACCATAGCCACCGCCTCCGCCGCCACCGCCGCCGCCGCCGTTACCGCCCCCGTAACCGCCGCCGCCTCCATAACCGCCACCGCCTCCGTATCCGCCGCCGCCGCCATAGCCGCCACCGCCGCCGTAACCGCCGCCGCCGCCGCCTTGGTAACCGCCACCGCCGTGGTGACCGTGATGGCCGCCGCCATGATCTGTAAAATAAAGAGAAAAATATGCTTGAATATGTTTAAGAAATGTAAGAACAGGACGCCTATAATAATAATAATAATGTTGATGTCTGCCACAATGCCAGGTTTATCTATAGTGACTTGAGATTATAAGAACACTACCGTACGTATTCTTTCGATCAGTGGTATTATAAAAAGTCTGTCAAAAGTACATAAAGTAACTGGTTTTCTGAAATGTTAAAGCCCTCTTCTTTCGTCACTCTAACATTAATATTAAGACCCTTGATTTAGTGATCCCGAACACATAATATCCTAATGTTGTTGACTAAAGTAAACATTTCTGAACTACAAATATTTACCGTGATTCTCATGAACGACTTTCACAACTATCGTCTTGGATGGCTCCTGGTAACCACCACCCCCGTTGTAACCGCCGCCGCCTCCGTAACCACCGCCGCCGCCGTAACCGCCGCCGCCGCCGTAGCCGCCGCCGTAACCACCCCCTCCTCCGTAGCCGCCGCCGCCTCCATAGCCTCCCCCAATGCTGAAGCCACCTCCTCCATACTCGTAGCCGCCGCCGCCATGGCCTAAGAGGATTTTCTTCAGCAAGTGCCGCTTTTGGCGGTTAGTTTGAGTCCTTGTGGGTTCTGATGACGCTTTTTGGTCTTCTAGTTTCTGTAATAGAAAGAAAATATACATATAAATATGCGTCGGATTTGGAATTCAATTTTGTAACATTTTATAAATTTTTTCATCTTCTAAAAAGTCCCGGGTATTCTTTCGGGTTTCAAATACAACGTGCAAAGTGTTTAGGCAGATTAGGTCTGGTGATGAACATGTCTAATGCATGTTAAGTTATTTAAATGTTAAACTAATGAATATGTTTTTGCTCTGAGTAATTTTAAACTATCATCTTACATTGTAGGCTGCATAGGAGCTTGTGATAAATATTTAGATTCACGATGTAATAACAAGTATCCACAAAGTAACACTAATAATACTTATAGGTACCTAAGCTAATTTGCACAAGTTCACATTTAAGTACAAATAATAAGCGATATAACGAAGAAGCAACCCGACTGACCGGTCTGATGGTGTTGTCAAACAGGTAGCGCCTCACAATTACGTCTAGACTTATAAACTAAAAGAGCTTAATAAGGTTCAAGGTAAACTTAGTGGTTCTTGAATATGTAGGTAGCTTCATTATGAATTATGAATAAAAAGCTTTCCACGCACGACTTCTAACAATAATAATATAAACTTGGTATATAATTGCAATAGTAAAAATTAATGAGTCTTCAAAATTACTATCTTTTCATGAAATGCTTATACTAATTTTCTTTTCCAATTGCTTACACTTCTTGTGAGGAAAACATAACTACACTAACGACGCTCGCTAAAAGCTACCGAAGTAAACTAAATAAAAATGCTTAATCACTATTTACCTGAACATAAATCGGCTTGGGTGGTCCACCCAAAGATTTGGCAGAAGGCTCAGACCGGCCTTTCGGCGCATTCTGCTGCGCAAGAAGCACTAGCACGGGGAACTGGCGCGCGCGGTCGTTGCTGTGCGTCCGGGAGTCCCTCGGGGGCGCCAGAACGGGCGCCACTAGCACCACCCGCTCCCCGCCGTCCAGGGTGTTGTCCGCCACGCTAGCGCCGACCAGCGCGACCAGCGCCAGCAAGCTCGCTACCTCACCAACGCGTCCCATTGTGATCACTGGCGTAGGACCCACAACGCCAACCTATTTATATGACCAGTTTTTTCTGCAGACTCCGTGCGACGTCACTTCTCAGCCGTTTCGTATGAACCGCGTCTGATTCCCACAATGACGTTATCGTTGATGAGATACATTAATCTATGTTCGATAATTGTGTTTTTCCTGATTTATAATTAAGTATGTATTATGGTGGCTCGGTATTTGAGGTTGATGTAAACAAAACAAAAGATGATACCCGTAGTGTGGGGCGAGCGAAACGTGATATAACACGCCTGGTAATTTGCAACGTCCACGCACGTACACATCTGGTTATTCCCTTAAACCGGATACCTGCTTGGAATGTATCTATATAACGCACACGCCTCATATGTGGTGAGAGCCTTTTTATCTTCTTTTGCGAGATTAAGATAGTTATTTACATATAGTTACAAAGCTGTGGAGATTTAGCTCACGCCTGGTTCGTTTCTTTTTTGAACACGTTTGCGTGCGAGGCTCAGTGAAGTTATTCTTTATTTGTGGCGAATCTTGACTCATATCACATAATATTGTATTATGTTACAGGTTTAAGCCAGGAATAAAGTTCAGTCACATTTAAAATGATTTATGTTAAGAGCACTTTCGTTATACAGCACACATTATCTTGTAATGTCATTTCTTACTCGGAAATTGCAGGCTAACAACAAGTGACCTGTTGGATATGAAATTTTAGGATATAGTGTTTATTGACTATTTGGTAGGCTTTAAAAAAAAAGTTTTACAAAATCCAATTACCTATAATTTTCTGCTGTTAGAAGAATCCTTATTTCTTGACCATAAGGAAAATCTCTAAACGACTGTAGTTTACATAGACTACAAAAGTGAGAAAATATACCAGAAAAATCCTACATACCATACAGATATAGTTAGAATGAACCCGCAAAAGGTAAACCTAGAAATTGCAGCAACGGTGTTGAATTTCTATGAAAATACGACGAAGTGTATAGTAAACACTGAACAATGTTGACATAAACAATTAAACATAAACATCCTTTATATTATTGGCTTTGCCGTAGGTAGTGGCTAGAAAAGTTTGGATTTTCTTCGTAATTACTTATAATAAATAAAAAAAACCGGCCAAGTGCGAGTCGGACTCGCCCACCGAGGGTTCCGTACAAACTTTCTTTCAAACTACCTAGTAAAAATAATCTCATATTTTCATATAACTCTAATGACTTGACTAGAAGACAAAAGTATAGGCACTAATGAGTATTATAGTGTATAGCGCCATCTCCCGGTCAATTTGCTAACTAATTTGCGCGACCTGGTTTTTCAGGGATAATTCTTTATAATGTTAACCGATTTAAACAGTTTTTACTTTATTGGACAGAAGATGGTTTACGTAACATCTCGTATTAATTTGAAGTACGATATTCATCCGCAAGGGTGGGTAAATTGAAAGTAAAAATCTGAAAAGTTTTTTGTGAATTAAAAAAAAAGCATTCAAAATACAAACACGATTATATTTTTCCTGTAATATATAGCATAAAACCAATGTTTACTAAAATTTTCATAATTTTTCGTTGGTAAACTTCGGAGATAAGGGGGGGGGGAACGGTATTTTTTTTTACATTTTCCTTCAAAATTCTTTTTTTTCCACAACAAAAAAATTATAAAAAATAGCTTATTTACGTTCAATTTGAGCTCTTTCCAACGATACCCCACTTGACCTAGTAACTTGAAATTTACAGTTTGCCCCCCTTTCATTTTGGCCATTTTCTACAATTAAAATTAATATATTTTAAAAAATTATACTTTCTATTTGTAGAGGTTTACAATGTTCACAACTATTCCAAATTTCAAGTTGATAGCATTAGTAGTTATCGAGATATTTAGGAATGTGACAGACGGACAGACAGACGGACAGAGTCGCACCATAAGGGTTCCTGTTGTACCTTTTTGGTACGGAACCCTAAAAATGGATAAATAATATGAAATAAATTGAGAAAGTGTCAATTTTGCACAATCAATGGTTAAATACCATTAGCACACTCAATGAAGCCTATCTCGCGGGAAATAATTCGTGTATAGGCAAATTTTGGCATAGTTGTAGGGAATGGTGTTCTAATCCACATACTCAAAGTACTGATGGGTAGGGGAGGAGCTAACGGGTGGAGGGGAGTGTAAAGGTCCCTTTTTTTAGTTATTCGCGAATAACTCTTAAACTGTGGCCCATAGCAAGAAATGTTCTGAAACACAAGTAATCTTCATAAAATTCTCTACAAAAAAGTCTTATACACTTTTTATCTGGGACCAATCGTTCATGAGATACGGAAGGGAAAAGATGGACAATAAAGGAATAAACTCATTTGTTTATGAACAATACGTTTATTCTTATAGAGACGCGGTAGCGTGTCAAGCCAGGTTCAAGTAACAAAAGTAGCAAGCAGCACCGTGTGTAATATTACACGAACCGTTTGGAGCCACATTTGACCCCCTTCTAACTCAAAAACTATATCACATAAACGTGTTATAATGCAACGTAAAAAGAAACCAACGCGCGTAGTAAAAGTATGAGCTATAAGCGCTCCTCAATAAGCCCGGTACTAGCAGCCCGCTTTAGTGCGTTTTCACATTATCCGATCCGATATCGGATGTCGGAAGGATTTCAAAGGCAAAAATCCAAGACGGCGCCTTAAATGTACGGGATATCGGTCCTACTTCCGATATCGGATCGGATAATGTGAAAACGCACTTACCCCGCGCGCGCGCGCAGCCCTTTATAAGCCACCGCGCGGCCAGCGCTCGCTCATCCCAGTCGTCCTCAAAACGTCGACGTAAGACCGCCCCACAAGGATGGGGCGCGACCAGATACAGCCCTCACAGCGCCCAGCGCGGAAAGGGCTACTCACACCTATTTACAAAATATTTTTATTCATTCTTCAATACAAAATATTTGTACGCCTGCTTGAATATTGAATGCACGTGATAAACTTACTTCTATTTTAGGAAAATTTTACTTATTGAATCCGAAAAAAAGGCGTACAAATATTTTTGTATTTAACGTCCAATTTATTTACCACCTACTGAATGGGTATGAACTAGAAGAGGCGATGGCATATTAAAGCCAGTGACAACCAACGACCCAGTGGCACCTGACTCCATTCTCAAAACTATATTTTGCCGATGCAAGACTGGGTGTGGGGTGCGATGCGGCTGCCGAAAAGCAGGAATTACCTACTCCAGTGTCTGTGGTGTATGCTCGGGAGCATGCACTAACGGAGCTCCCATCGAAGTAGAGACGGAAGATAGTTAGGAATTTTATTTATGAATTTATCCCATCAAAGCAAAACTGGGCGGTCGTGATGCTTTGCTTGTCAAGTCAGCTACAATGTAATCGGATCGCTGCGCGAGACAAACTGAGCGAGCGCTGCTGTAACGTCGTTCAACACCCCTGCTGAGGTGTGAGTAGCCCCTTCCGCGCTGGGCGCTGTGAGGGCTATATCTGGTCGCGCCCCATCCTTGTGGGGCGGTCTTACGTCGACGTTTTGAGGACGACTGGGATGAGCGAGCGCCGGCCGCGCGGTGGCTTATAAAGGGCTGCGCGCGCGCGGGGGGGTAAGTGCGTTTTCACATTATCCGATCCGATATCGGAAGTAGGACCGATATCCCGTACATTTAAGGCGCCGTCTTGGATTTTTGCCTTTGAAATCCTTCCGACATCCGATATCGGATCGGATAATGTGAAAACGCACTAATGCGGGCTGCTAGTACCGGGCTTATTGAGGAGCGCTTATAGCTCATACTTTTACTACGCGCGTTGGTTTCTTTTTACGTTGCATTATAACACGTTTATGTGATATAGTTTTTGAGTTAGAAGGGGGTCAAATGTGGCTCCAAACGGTTCGTGTAATATTACACACGGTGCTGCTTGCTACTTTTGTTACTTGAACCTGGCTTGACACGCTACCGCGTCTCTATAAGAATAAAAACGTATTGTTCATAAACAAATGAGTTTATTCCTTTATTGTCCATCTTTTCCCTTCCATATCTCGTGAACGATTGGTCCCAGATAAAAAGTGTATAAGACTTTTTTGTAGAGAATTTTATGAAGATTACTTGTGTTTCAGAACATTTCTTTCTATGTGCCACAGTTTAAGAGTTATTCGCGAAAAACTAAAAAAAGGGACCTTTACACCCCCCTCCACCCGTTAGCTCCTCCCCTACCCATCAGTACTTTGAGTATGTGGATTAGAACACCATTCCCTACAACTATGCCAAAATTCGCCTATACACGAATTATTTCCGCCGACGGACAGTTAAATGTCTTCGTTAGGCGTGCTACATGATCCATACTAACCAGCGCAGCGTAAAGGATTTAATTAAACGATATCGTATGATCAGTGCATGGTTCACCGCAATTAAAGGCGGTCGGGAGCAATTACTCACGCTAATGGACGGTTCCGAGTAATGTGGAAAAGGTACTGCCATTGTTACTTTATTGAATCCCATAGACTGAAAAACCCTTTCAGGTACTTTACCTTAGGAATAGTTGAGATATACTTTTTGACAAGGTCTGAACAATTGGACCTAGTTACTCTGCCCGCTACCCTGTCTTAGCTTAGCCGATGTTTATGGATTCGAATCCAGTAAGGGCATTTGTGTCATGTCATGAGTACAAATCCTTAGGTATGGATATTTTCTATGTTCTATTTCTTGACTCCCCCCAACTGAAGTCTCCGTGAGCTTACCATGGGTCATTTAATTTTATACTTATGCGGCTCTTTGGGCCTGTAATTGCTGTTCATCAAGACTCAAATAATTAGAGCGGTAATTCGTAATCTGACGGCAATTTGATTACCAATCTCCGATGGGGTAATTTATTGGGTTGGTAAGAAAGTAATGAGCGAGCGATTGAATTCCACATAAAATTTTTGAGAGAGTTCTAGAATCTTCTATGGTCGAAAGTATATAAAGGGCGAGTCGCACAGTTTCTCGTCAGTCATTCACTAGCTGTCGCCGAGCTAATATAAGGAAGAAAATGGACGAATTAAAAGTGCATGTAAGGCATTGCTTACTATATGAATTTCAGTCTGGCCATTCAGTCGCCGAAGCAATGCGTAATATATGTCAGCGTGTTGCTCCTGAAGTTGTGTCTGAGACCACGGCGAAACGATGGTTCCAGCGGTTTCGTAGTGGCGACTTTTCATTATCAGATCAACCTAAGTCTGGTCGACCGGTGAAGATTGATGTAGCCAAATTAAAAACCTTAATTGAAGGAGATCCGAGGCTAACGAGTCGTACTCTTGCTACCGAGTTAGGCTGCTCTCATGTCACCATAGAAACACATTTACACGAGTTGGGAAAAAACTACAAATACAGTGTTTGGATACCGCACGAACTTGATAGAGATCAACTAAACCGCCGTGCCGATATCTGCATACAACTTCTGTCTTTTCGCCGCACATTCAACTGGTTGGACCATCTTATCACTGGAGATGAAAAATGGGTCTTATATATAAATCACACACGCAAACGTCAGTGGCTAGCTCCAAACGAAAAAGGAATAGAGGCACCAAAAACAGAGCCTCACCCGAAAAAATTTATGCTGTCCGTTTGGTGGGATATTCATGGTATTATTCACTGGGAACTCCTACCATGTGGAATGACTGTTACCGCACCAGTATACTGTAATCAGCTTGAAAATTTAAACCAAAAAATCTGTCAGAATCGTCCACAGCATGCTAAAGTTTTTTTCTTACACGACAATGCTCGTCCACACATTGCAAAAGTGACTCGGCTAAAACTATTGGAGCTAGGTTGGAAAGTGATACCTCATCCACCGTACTCTCCAGACTTGGCACCTACGGATTACGCATTGTTCAAATCGCTAAGCAATGCCTTGAATGAAAAAAAGTTCGATGATCAAGCCCATCTACGACAGTACATAGCTGAGTTTTTTGAATCTAAACCTAAGAACTTCTTCGCCGATGCTATTCATTCTTTACCAGAACGATGGAGACAAGTAGTAGATAACGAAGGCCGTTATATTTTTGATAAATGATTAAAATAATAAATTAAATAAAAATTACAGTTTTGGTTATGATTCGCTCATTACTTTCTTACCAACCCAATAGAAATTCATGGGAATGGGGGCTATCGCGTATGTATTTGCGACTAGAGGCTCTGTTGTCACGTGAGGTCCAAAAAACTACTACTACTACTGGTTTTGGCGGGCTTCGTGATATAAATTGTAATTTCTTTAATCTACCTGTTGAAAAGAGATCTTCTTCGTGAAATTATCTCAAATATGGTACATCACACACACACATCATACATTATTTGGCACGCTTGAACGCCTTGAAAGCGGAATTTAAAAAAAAGGCGAAAAAATATGATGATAAGATTGATAAGTTATGTATAACGAATAATCTAGATATTATTTATAATTAATTAATGAGATTCTCAAAACTTTGTTTCGGCACCAATCTGCTACGTCTCTGGACCTTCTGAACAGTGGCGCCAACTAGTGAGCAAAAAAACGATAGTGCCCATTGTCTGAGTGGTATTGGAGTAAATTCAGGACTCCTGGATACTTGGATAGTCATAGGGGTGATAGGACTGCAAATTTTGGGAACCACTTGCACTAAATCACAGGACTCAGTCTGGTTCCATACCCGGACATACATAAGCAAGTTGTCAAGCCCTAGACCTACGTTAACGCTTCGGCCAATAATATCGCGATCAGTTAATTCTAATCCTTGCCTATGAAGTTAGCACTGAGATGAGAAACACACATACATAATGGGTACATCATCCTCCTTGCGTTATCCCGGCATTTGCCACGGCTCATGGCCTGGGGTTCGCTTTGACAACTAATCCCAAGATTTGGCGTAGGCACTAATTTTACGAAAGCGACTGCCATCTGACCTTCCAACCCCAAGGGTAACTAAACAAGTAGACCTTAGTGGAATTAGTCCGGTTTCCGCACGATGTTTTCCTTCACCGAAATAATGGGTACATATGTAATAAATATGTACAGTCGCCATCAGATAGCATAGCAAAGCTCTCACTAATATTGGAACGCGCACTTTGGAACGCGCTGAAATATCGATCCAGAGGCCGTGGGTTCAAGTTTCACCCAAGGCAGACATTTTCCACTTTTAAATTTATTCTAAGCCTAATAGAGACGTGTTCCGATATTTGTGAGAAATTTGGCAGCTCCGATATATTTGATGGCGACTACTTGAATAAACCCCATCAGTTTATTGACAGGTTGTGCTCGTACTTACGAAGTAGGGTGACATATTTAAAACAGGAAAGTACGTGATACGCCATGCAAATGAATAGATTTAACTATTTGACCGCGAAACATAACGTCATTTCTGGTATTCCTCCAGAAAAAAAACTTATAGGAAGTTTTCACATTCCCAAAATATAGATTTCTTTGTTTGACGTTTAAAGACAATAATACGAAGTTAATATAAGCAATCTACTTTATTTTTAATGATAGCTGTACAAATGTGAACATGAAATATGCAAAGACAAAGATGACTAAATAATTTAAAAAAAAAATCACACTATGGTTACAATCACAATTTAATTACAAATATTATGGTATATAATTTTCCTTATAGGGTTGGCACGACGCCGTAGGTCCGACCAATACCGTTGTAATTATATTCTGCAACAAGGAGATAAATATTTTGTAAAAACCATAACTTAGAAATGTTAACTTCTCTCTTATAGATCAAGAGCCCAGGCCCGCCAGACCTTCCTCAAATTCTCAAGGATGAAACTTTGGGACAATGTAGAGTTCATATCGGCGGTTAATGTGTGCATATTTTCTAGTTGGGCCCATCGGCCAATTTTTTGCTATCAAGTGATGAAGGTGAAAAAAAAAGTGCTTACTTTCCTTAAATTCTCAAGGCTGATTTTTATATATGTGTTAGAGCACGTTGTTAGAAATTGGTTATCATCAATTCCAGACCGTTTCCGCCGGCCATAACTTTTACCAGACGCGACAAAGTTGGCAAAAAACGACTCTAACTTACCTCATTTTCTCAAGCCTGATTTTGATATATGATACGCAGGGACCTATAGACCGTTTGTAAGCAGCCAGACCAATCGGATGGACCCAACCATCCGCCAGACCGACTTAAAGTTTCGATATGAGCATTAGTAGAATTGAAATATTCCGGGTCTATAAAAGCTAAAAACTTGAATTTTCTACATTAAGCTACGTGTATAATAAATTCTTTATTTACACATAACACATTTACATAATTATATATATTAACATATTTACATAATTATATAAGAAACTAAGACTAAACTTAAAAGCTAGCTAATGTCTAAAATAGGCCCTTGAGGCATTGTACCAAGGATACTGGCGACATTTCCTCGCTGTATCGCAATGCTGATACGTTGTGCGAGGAAGTCGCCAGCTCTTCGGTCACCAGTTACCTCAACCAGACGCTTCGCGATTTCTGTGAACAACTTGTTCGCGCTGGGGCCCCATGGACCTAGAGTTTCTACACCAAAGGGTACAAAAAGGTATTCTTTGCCAAGACTTTTGTATTTATTACGTTTCAAAATTTCGGCACTTTCTGCCGCTGCGCCCGCTTTTATCTTGGTCCGTTGGAGATGAGACGGTGCCAATGTGTCTACGCAGGTAGCATCCCACACTAACATTCGTCCCATACTCCAAGGGACCAAGGACACTCCATCAGGCCTCTTGCCATCATCTCTGATTATGCTACGTGTATATTGTATACTTGACGTAATAAGCGACTTTCAAAAATTTTACTTCTAAGGAAATAAAAAAATGAAAGTTTATATGTGGTGCAAGATTAATTTTAAGCTATGAATTTTATTTACACTGCATAAGTACATGTGTATTTTATTATAAATATAACTTTTACCAGACGCGACAAAGTTGGCAAAAAACGACTCTAACTTACCTCATTTTCTCAAGCCTGATTTTGATATATGATACGCAGGGACCTGTAACTAGACCGTTTGTAAGCAGCCAGACCAATCGGATGGACCCAACCATCCGCCAGACCGACTTAAAGTTTCGATATGAGCATTAGTAGAATTGAAATCTTCCGGGTCTATAAAAGCTAAAAACTTGAATTTTCAACATTAAGCTACGTGTATATTGTATACTTGACGTAATAAGCGACTTTCAAAAATTTTACTTCTAAGGAAATAAAAAAATGAAAGTTTATATGTGGTGCAAGATTAATTTTAAGCTATGAATTTTATTTACACTGCGTAAGTACATGTGTATTTTATTATAAATTTAAAGAAGAAAAGTAAATTAAACTTTTTTTTCGGTCGTCGAACAAGGTGGTTTAAAATTAGTTTTAAGATCGATCCTTTTTAATTTGTGGGCGAGGGACCTCACACTATGTATAAAGGCACTATGTGTATGTTGCATATAATGTCAAATCCCTCGCATACTACAAAAGTTATTTAAGCATTTATATAAGTTCAGTTAAAATGAGGTAGAAAGTATAAGTGTAGGTATATGTTGTGTACACACGTAAAGTATTCTAAACTTTAAGTTAAGTTAAACTAAGTTATATTTATAATAAAATACACATGTACTTACGCAGTGTAAATAAAATTCATAGCTTAAAATTAATCTTGCACCACATATAAACTTTCATTTTTTTATTTCCTTAGAAGTAAAATTTTTGAAAGTCGCTTATTACGTCAAGTATACAATATACACGTAGCTTAATGTAGAAAATTCAAGTTTTTAGCTTTTATAGACCCAGAATATTTCAATTCTACTAATGCTCATATCGAAACTTTAAGTCGGTCTGGCGGATGGTTGGGTCCATCCGATTGGTCTGGCTGCTTACAAACGGTCTGGTTACAGGTCCCTGCGTATCATATACCAAAATCAGGCTTGAGAAAATGAGGTAAGTTAGAGTCGTTTTTTGCCAACTTTGACTCGTCTGGTAAAAGTTATATTTATAATAAAATACACATGTACTTACGAAGTGTAAATAAAATTCATAGCTTAAAATTAATCTTGCACTATATATAAACTTTCATTTTTTTATTTCCTTAGAAGTAAAATTTTTGAAAGTCGCTTATTACGTCAAGTATACAATATACACGTAGCTTAATGTTGAAAATTCAAGTTTTTAGCTTTTATAGACCCGGAAGATTTCAATTCTACTAATGCTCATATCGAAACTTTAAGTCGGTCTGGCGGATGGTTGGGTCCATCCGATTGGTCTGGCTGCTTACAAACGGTCTAGTTACAGGTCCCTGCGTATCATATATCAAAATCAGGCTTGAGAAAATGAGGTAAGTTAGAGTCGTTTTTTGCCAACTTTGTCGCGTCTGGTAAAAGTTATGGCCGGCGGAAACGGTCTGGCATTGATGATAACCAATTTCTAACAACGTGCTCTAACACATATATAAAAATCAGCCTTGAGAATTTAAGGAAAGTAAGCACTTTTTTTTTTTCACCTTCATCACTTGATAGCAAAAAATTGGCCGATGGGCCCAACTAGAAAATATGCACACATTAACCGCCGATATGAACTCTACATTGTCCCAAAGTTTCATCCTTGAGAATTTGAGGAAGGTCTGGCGGGCCTGGGCTCTGGGTCTATTATAACTCTCGCTCATACAACTCTGCCCAGGGACCCCTTCGGTTCAGTAGAAAACCGTATTTAGGTTTTCAGACGTGTCTAAATAAACAACTATACCTAAGTGTACAGCGGGGCAAATCTCGACTGGGGGGCAAATGTAACTGGTCCAGTTTTTCCATGTTTTACTATGTTTGCATTATTACATATAGTGTTCACCGGTTATATATGGTAGGCTTGCTCAGTGGATACATGTAGAACTCAATACATCATTTTGACGACCGGTCTGGCGCAGTCGGTAGTGACCCTGCCTGCTACGCCGCGGTCCCGGGTTCGAATCCCGGTAAGGGCATTTATTTGTGTGATGAGCACAGATATTTGTTCCTGAGTCATGGATGTTTTCTATGTATATAAGTATTTATATATTATATATATCGTTGTCTGAGTACTCACAACACAAGCCTTCTTGAGCTTACCGTGGGCCTCAGTCAATCTGTGTAAGAATGTCCTATAATATTTATTTATTTATTTATCATAGTGTAATAATGGAAAAAATGGATCAGATACATTTGCCCCCCAGTCGAGATTTGCCCCGCTGTACCTTACTCCGTTTTTTTTTGAATTAGAAAATTCGTGTGATTGTCGTCGTTCGACTTTTAGGAAAACAATTTAAAAGCTAACACAAGTGCGGAATAGACAAAATTCGACACGAATGACGATAAATTAAATCACGATCGAAGGGAGTGTTTTGAAACAAAACGAGTTTCGAATTCCCTCTCGACTTAGAATGTAAAACTTCGCACGTGTATCGTACGAATAACTTAATGCGGAAAAATATATTTTTGTCTCAATTTTAAACATCTGTCTCGTGTTTTCCTTTACGTAGGCAGTGATGTAGGTACACTTAGGTGCAAGTTTTCTGAAGTCATAAATATCCGCATTCCTCATGTTGCAGTTCAAGTTAGATCCATAACAATTAAATTTTATTACAATCACACACTATGCATATAAATATGATATAATTTAAATACACAATGTAGGTACAGTAATAGTATTTTATGCAACTGGCGTTTAAAAGAGGTCAAAAAAGACGAGTGGCGTGAGTAACAATTTGAGGCGACACAGTTGCAAACAATACTTTTTCCCCTCACTAGCTCGGAAACACGTGTTTTGTCCTTTAATACCAGCGGGTAAAAACGCATTTTATCCACTAGTGGATAAAGTAATTTGACCTTGAATAGAGGCAAATTTTCTGCTTTAAAATTGATAAAAGTGGGTTAATCTAGTGACGAAGATGTTTTACCACCTGTGGAACTACTGGAAGCAGCGATAAACGCGTTTTTTGCGTTGTACTTTCCTCGCTATAGTGAGGGGAAAAGTTTTGTGTTACACACGAGTGCAAATGTATTTTACTTCTCGTGTGTTGAAAAACTCGCAAGTTCAGGATTCTATTCTCGAACCACTCGCTTTGCTCGTGGTTCAACTATAGAATCCTTTCGCTTGCTCGTTTTTCAATTCCACACTCGGCGTTAAAATACAACTTTGCACTCTTGTATAACAAATAACTATTTCTACGACCATGCACTTAATTTTTTAATAGTTTTCTAAAATAACTTTCGTAAAATTCCCACTGTATTTTGTATTTTGACGCAAAGGCCTTCTCTCTGTTCCTGCACTCAACCTGTCGCTCGCACTACCCCGCGCCGTCGTCAGCCCCCGGCCAGCTCCCTAACAATGCGTTAAGGGCTATAAAGTATGCGTGGGTGCGCGGGGAGCCGGCCGGGGGCTGGCATCTTTTATGTAGGGTTTTAAAGATCTATGCACGATACTGTAAATGACGAATAACACTACGGGAGTAGAAAAATACATATTTTAAAGATCCGATATTTCATTTAAACTTGACGCGGTGAACGATATTATCCCCGTGACTGTTCGCCCAATTCACTTTTGGAAAGTGACCCTGATGGTTCTGATCTGAGCTCGGTCTCCCATGCAGATATCATCTATCCATGTATATATCGTTGTCTGAGTGCCCACAACACAAGCCTTCTTGAGCTTACCGTGGGCCTCAGTCAATCTGTGTAAGAATGTCCTATAATATTTATATATTTATTTATTTATATCAAACACAAATACGCCGAACTAATACGTTGAATTTAAAATATGTCTGGGGTTCGTCCTCCTAAATCTTTACATTGTATATTCTGTCTCACTCTCTCACATATCTTTCTCTTTACTGTGTAATAAAATAAAATGTGGGACGTAAATACCAATTTGTATTTTTTTTAAATTTCTAAATGTTTTTTTTACTGAAGGAGAGTAAAAATAGTACATTACGATACAAGTGCGTAAAAAAGGAAGTTCGGAACGAGTGGCACACATACAAAATTGTATTTTCGTAAAATAATAAATACACTTTAGGACTGAGGTAATAGTTAATTGTTTTGTTTATTACCTGGCACTTGGCTGACGACCACCGTCGTCCCTCTGTTGGGGTTGTTGACGCTGTACGGCGACATGGGAACATTGCTGTACGCTGGATAGTTCCCGGCACCTGCAATAACAATGGAAATAAAGTAAATAAGGTGTAATAAACCGGGATAAGTGGCGTACACGAAGGGAGGCCTATGCTCAGCAGTGGGCGATTAATGGCTGAAATGATGATGATGATGAATAAACTATTTAGTCACCTGTGTGCGTTGCAGAATGCAAAAACGCTTACGATAATCTCTTTCGTAGTTAAGCTATCTATCTCTATCGCTCTTGCGTATTGGCGCGACAGAGCCAGGGTGGCTAGCCGAATGGCACAATCGCTCACGAAACGCTCACGAAACGAAGCGCTAGTAGATATCTATCTCTATCGCGCTTGCGTATTGGCGCGACAGAGCCAGCGGCGTATCGCTTTCGTTTGGCGTCGGAGAAATGACATTCGGCTACGGGGCCAGACTACCTTTCTGCGGCGTTTCGATTTCGTTTCGCGTCGCAGAAATGCCATTCGGCTACGGGGCCAGAAATAATCTACGGGCTGAACATAGACCCTCTATAGACGTCATACCTAGCGATTTTAACGATAAACAACACTTTTTTCGCAAAGTTGCTCAGTATGCCAGAAAGAATCTAAATTATTACTGGCCCCTAAATAAAAATCCTGTATATTTAAAACAAATATATTGCAGTGTTACGGACGGTTTACATAGAAGTAAGTCGATATAATTAATTAGTTGGGCAAATAAACTTTTTGACCGACAATTTTCAGTGTACTCTAATAACAAATTAATTTAAATTTCAGTTTTTAGTTTTGAGTGTCTTTGGCGTTACTCAAAATGTTTGTGGAGTTACATATAAATCGAACTTCTAATTAACAAAGTCTTTTTAATGATATAGGTAGCAAACAGGCAGACGAGCCGCCTGATGGGAAGCAGTCATCGCCGACCATGGACATTAGCAACATCAGGAAGGTCACTTATGCGTTGCCGACTTTTGAGAACCCTGAATACCTGATTTTTGAAGAAGCCCCATGTCATGGCGTAAGTGCGTTTTCACATTATCCGATCCGATATCGGATGTCGGAACGATTTCAAAGGCAAAAATCAAAGATTGTCAAAGGCAAAAATCAAGGCGAACACCTCAGAAGGTAGCTCATTCCACAACCTGCACGTTCTGGGCAAAAACGAGCGAAAGGCCTGTTCTTGGTTTTCCACGTGTCAAGAAAGTGAGGACGAACTTTGTTTCTTTGGCAAGAGGTACGAACGGTGATAAAAGTTACAGTTTAGGTACCTATTGGGTTTAAGGGCCTTGAATATTTGGAAAATAATACCATAACGATGAAAGCAAAAAATCCAGTGTTTAAGGGTTACCTCTTTCAGGAACAACAATCACAGTCGGTGATCGTGCTCTCGCTGGTCCAAAACCTAAAAAAAAATGTTTCAGAACATGATTATGAAACATAACATTGATAAAATTAAATATATATATTTATTCTTTTGAATATTATTTAGATTTATACTTTTTGTGTTTAAACTGGGGAATATTTAGAAAATAATAGGTACTTATATACTTCCATTGTCGGGAAGGAAGGAAAAGCAGACCCCAAATCAGATGGGAATAATAATGCTGAGAAGAGAGAAAGAGAGAGAGAGAGAGAGAGAGAGAGAGAGAGAGAGACTTTTGTCAGTCGTGTTAATTTTTGATATAATTTTGTAAAAAACGTAAAGTAAAAGTAAAGCCTGACCAGAAATATATACTACGCGCCATGTTGCGGAATATCATTAGAATTATTTTCTTCATACTAAATTGAACTGTCGCATATAAGTACATCAGAATAACGGCACCCTCTTGACAATAGTCAATAGGTAAGAAAACACCTTATGTTAATAACGTAATTTAAAGCCAATTTTCCGTCCGTCCATCCGCGGATAATCTCAGTGAAATTTGGTACCAATATGTATATCAATCACGCCGACAAAGTGGTAAAATAAAAAGTGGAAAAAATGTTTGGTATCCCCTACATGTAAAGTGGGGACATTTTTTTTTTCATTCCAACCCTAATGTGTGATATATTGTTGGATAGGTATTTAAAAATGAATAAGGGTTTACTAAAATCGTTTTTTGATAATATTAGTATTTTCGGAAATAATCTGTCCTAAAGGAAAAAAAGTGTCTCCCCCCTCTAACTTTTGATCCATATGTTTAAAAAATATGAAAAAAATCACAAAAGTAGAACTTTATAAAGACTTTCTAGGAAAATTGTTTTGAACTTGATAAATTCAGTAGTTTTTGAGAAAAATACGGAAAACTACGGAACCCTACACTGAGCGTGGCCCAACACGCTCTTCGCCGGTTTTTCATTCTTAATTTATCTCTAAGCTTAATAGTTTGATGTGCAGACGTTTATGCTTTATATAAAACTAATTTGTGATATTACCTGGTCTAAAAAGCTGTCTTTTTATACGCTGCATAATCAAGCCGTTCTCTCTGTTCATATTCTGAAAATAAACAAAAACATTAACTCAGTTAATGAAACAGTAACCTCTGACATAGATACAAACTTTTCAATGAAATTTAACTAAGAAACGTAGTTCTTTTTTGCACAACTGCCCAAAAAAATATTGTTTTTGCGTAAGTATTTAAATCGGTCGCAAAAAAGTTATGGTAGGCTCTGCACTATTAATTGTAAACAGACTTGTGTCTGTTTCCAATGAGAATTGACGATACCAATGATAGATATTTGTATATCTATTGTATAATCTGACCTCAGCTATTCTGATAAACTTCGTGGCGTCATCTTCTTGGAAACACAGCGTTGTGGTAAACAAGGATACTGTCACAAATAACAGAAAAATTGTTCCAATTTTTTTTAACATTTCGACTTGAAAATATTTCTGGCAACAGTCGAGCTAGGTCCGAGTGCGCATACAGGTATAGTGTATATTTTGTGTCGTCTCTTTTTATATTCTTCAGTGGAAATTATGTTTTTCTTATCTTATACAATTAAGCTCTGTATTTTTCTAATTGCACCTGCACATCAAGATCTATGATTATTACGTCAGTACACTTTGTAAGAGTCATGGTCATGGCTATATTAGTTACAGTAGCTAGAGTTGAAAATCAATTCTAGCCAAGTAAACCGCATAGATAAGTAAAATTAATAAAATACCTGCCTACATATTTTATTAAACAAAATATTTTAGAGTACGATAAGTGGGTAAGAATTTATTTAAATTATTTAGGTTCTCATGGAAATAATCGGTTTACCCTTGAATCGCCGACAGACACTTGTTCGAATATTATTTCAAAGACAACGTTTCAAATAATTTCATTTCATCGACAGTTCATATCATAGAACAATCGACACAAGTAAAATCAAACCGTAGACTTTTATTTCGTAGATAACTTATTCCGAGTATACTTTATATCGTGGTATTTCATTTCGTGTTTTTTCATTTCATTTTGTTTTACATTAAATACAATTCATTTCATTACGCATAATATTATTTCAATTATGTTTCTTTCTTAAATTGTACAATTTGTAAACTGTTTGTTTGGTCACAGTTCTAACCTAACCCAAACCTACTCTGTAAGCTGGTCGTTTTTGTGTGTGGTCACAGTTCTAACCTAACCTAAACCTAATTTAAAAGCCATTGGTTGTAGTGTAGGTCGCAGTTCTAACCTAACCTAAACCTACTCGGTAAGCCGTTTGCTTCTGTGTGATCACAGTTCTAACCTAACCTAAACCTAATCTGTAAGCCGGACGTTTTTGTGTGTGGTCACAGTTATAACCTAAACTAAACCTACTCTAGGATTTAAGCCAATGGTCATAGTTTAATTATGGACGTAAATATGTGATGTGCCACGATAAAATCGACAATTTGAAGTTTTCTAGAATAGAAACATCTATTAACGTGTAGTACGACAAATAAGAAAGTATTGTAATAATACGTCGAATAAATGAATTGCGATGTTTTGTAGTTCTGCTATTTGAAGTAAGTACTTTGAAACGAATCAGCGATGAAACAATATTCGTTGAATAGTATTTATAATAACTAAGAAAATTTCAAATAAATAGTAGTTGAAACAAAATAACTCGAAACAATTTTACTCGAACTAAACTTTCGATGATTTGTTGTCGATGAAATGATATTCGATGAAAAGTTTGTCGGCGAAACAAGGGTACACCGAAATAATCAGATAAGATGGTCAGAAACTAACAAGTTTATGACGTCAAACTTGAAGAATATACGGAAAATCACAACTTACCTACGCAATATATTTCTGTATCTTATAGTTGACCTTTATTTTACATCTAATTATATTACACACTTCGACTTATTTCCATTATGTTGTTTCATGCTTCTGTCGACGAATTGGATAAGGGGGCTGATCTTCTAGTTTCTGCAAAAAAAAAAAAAAACAAGCAACGTCTACGCATAGTTACTTTTACTTATGTAATTTGTTACTGAATAATGATATTCATTACTTACTTTAACATAAATAGGCATCATATTATCGATTTTAGATTCTTCACTTATCGTAGTATTAGTCTCACTAGCCAATACCATCAAAACTGGAAAATCCTTCGCAGTTCTTGATACTTTATCATTAACGTTTGCAGTTGGTGATAGCACTGGTGCTATAAGTAATACCTTCTCATTTTCTCCGTCAATTATTGCTGCACTTAATAAAAACACTAACAGTGTTATGATTTTAGATGTATTTTTCATCGTGTCTTATATGGAATGTTTTAGGAAGGATCGGTTCCGTATTTATAAGGTTTGTTCAATGGCAGCAGGGTTCATATCGTGACGGGTGAGGCATGAGTGACCTAATGCACACATTAAGACGATACGGTAGGGGTCAAGTCTCCATACAAACGCTCTCGACTATTTCCTCCCTGGTTTTTAAAGATAGAGAAATGATTTTTTCAACACAGATTGTTATTATTTTTATCTGTGTCGGACCGTTTTGATATTTTTGATATTCTACTTTTTAAAGACTCTAGAGCCAATCAAAAATTTCCAAAAACGGCCTTTTTCATTGTAGCGCAAAAAAAGGTGTGATACTCAAGATTGGTAACAATCAACCAAAAAAGCTAAGCGGTCCGTCATTGTTATTCAGATTCTCAAATGTTGTTCCGATTGATTAAGTTTTGAAGGAGGAAAGAGTCGAGATCGGAACCTCGATTTTAAAGATTTTTTTGAAATATCTTTTGACTGAGTTGTTCTTAATGGACAATTTTTTTTCAATAAATCTAGTTAATAACACTTGTATATTTAACTAAAATTCCCAAGTTGAAAGGGGAGCTCCTTTCCATTTTAGCATTTTCGCTACCGTATCCTCTTAAGCAGGTAATATTGTCAGGAGCCGTCGTGAAACTTCGTTTAATAATACTTTGTGAAGATATTATTAGATGCAAATCAAAATGGCCCTTTCAGATTCAGTAAACTTAATAATTATAAAACACTGGATTTAAAAAAATTGTGACACATGATAAACAATAAAAATGAATTTTTATTTGAATTTAATCTTATCAACGAAATTATTTATTATCAGTAACAACATTACTTATATATTATACAGAGTGGGGCCTGTAACAAAGGCGAAAAATTGAACTCTAGGCTATTCTCCTTATACTGATCAACATTTGTTCGGCGACTTTTAAAAATAACTTGTATTTTGATTTTTATCACCCTTGAAAGTTTTTTCTAAGAGGTAATGTATTGCGAATTCTGTTAAGTCTAAAGTGTGACAGACAACGTCAATGACAACAATAATGGCGTACATTGAAGCTAATATTTATTTTGTATGAAAAATTAAAAATTTAAAGACATCATAATTTTTAAAAGTCACTGAACAAATGTTGATCAGTATAAGGAGAATAGCCTACAGTTCAATTCTTCGCCTTTGTTACAGGCCCCACTCTGTATAATTATCGTTGCAATTTTGCTTACGCTTCTAACTTTAAAAAAAATGGTATGTACGTACGTAGAGGCAGCTCTGGATGGTCGGTATTGTCGGTAATCAAGTTTTTTGTTAAAAAACGAAAATCAAATTATTTAATGAAATGATCGTTAAAATGTAATAAATAGGTATAATGTAATAAATTAAGAGCGCTATGACAAAAAAAGGCGATATATTGTAAAATGCACAATATTTATCGACAAAATTGTACACTTTACTCATACTAAAAGACAGTGAAAGTACTTGTTTCAGTTAGAACATCTTATTAACTGTCGGTTAAATAAAAAACATATGAAAAAAAAAGCTTTTTCAATTAGTAATGATTGTTTTTCTGATGCTCGTTTAGGAAAAACCGCGTGAAGCACAGAATTCGGAGCTCTTATTATGTACAATTTGATAAGATCACTCTCATAAATGAGGTAAATTTAAGTTCCAAATATCTTGTACTTAAGGCCCATTAAACAATATTTATCATTTAATCCTTTGAAATTGAGAAATTGAAAGTAAAACGAACTCAATTTTGTCTTGAAAATACATCGAAACAAGTGATCATTTCTCCGAAAATCTACATGTTATCGAAGTTACTTTAGTATATAAATAATCTGCACAATGTGCTTAAACTGCTGTTATCCATTTGTCGTTATAATATTTTATCATGATTTTTTGCCAATTTTTTGAAAACTAGCCTTCCTGTCGCTATTTTACCGGCGACGGACGCCTGCGATTTCAGTGCCGCGCCGGAGCTCGAGCAGGTAAGACGTATGTCACTTTGGTCTCCGAGTTTTCATCGCAAACGTCGAGAATATTTATTGTTGTGTGGGTCGGACCCTTGTTTCTACACGGGCTATCCTCGCATTGTGTGTGTGTAAACAGCGACCAACGAATTTGATCCTAGATCCGTAAATATTTGCTTTTGTAATACTTTGTTATGTTTGAATGTTAAAGTATTACAACGTTGTGATGATAAAAATGTGAAAATTACAATACGGTCAAGATGATAAGACACATCAAGATGGTACTCGGGATCTGATGATGGAGCCAGAAGGTGGTCACGAGTACCAGTGAACCATGTAAGTAAACGACTTCGTGTTTAGGCTCGTTGGGTTCGTCTCAACAAGACCTTTGACAAGAGGTGGTACTCAGGGTCTGATGATGGAGCCAGATGGTGGTCACCAGTACCAATGAACCATATAACTAAACCCAGAGATGGGGAAATCGTAATCGATTCCGGATTACACGATTACTTGATTTTACTTTGTAATCTGACACTACTGGGTGTCAGATTACTTGTAATGTAATCAAGTGAAACGGTAAATTACCATTACATGTAAAGGAATCACTAATCGTCTATACAATCATTACTATTACCAATAACTCGGAATCATAGTCGATTCAAAATAACTGAAATTATTGACTTGATTACTTTCAGATTACGAATATGTAGTACCTCAGATTGCCGACTGTCACTTTGACACAAAAGTCATCATGGGTGTCGTAAAATAGGTTTTAGGGGTGCTGATTCCAAAATTAATGACCAATGTGGAATCTGACATTGCTGACTGTCACTTTGACACAAAAGTCGTCATGGGTGTCGTAAAATAGGTTTTAGGGGTGCTGATTCCAAAATTAATGACCAATGTTCAATCTGACATTGCTGACTGTCACTCTGACACAAAAGTCGTCATGGGTGTCGTAAAATAGGTTTTAGGGGGTGCTGATTACAAAATGAATGACCAATTTGGAATCTGACAGTGCTGACTGTCACTTTGACACAAAAGTCGTCATGGGTGTCGTAAAATAGGTTTTAGGGGTGCTGATTCCAAAATTAATGACCAATGTGGAATCTGACATTGCTGACTGTCACTTTGACACAAAAGTCGTCATGGGTGTCGTAAAATAGGTTTTAGGAGGTGCTGATTCCAAAATTAATGACCAATGTTCAATCTGACATTGCTGACTGTCACTCTGACACAAAAGTCGTCATGGGTGTCGTAAAATAGGTTTTAGGGGTGCTGATTCCAAAATTAATGACCAATTTGGAATCTGACATTGCTGACTGTCACTTTGACACAAAAGTCGTCATGGGTGTCGTAAAATAGGTTTTAGGGGGTGCTGATTCTAAAATTAATGACCAATGTGGAATCTGACATTGCTGACTGTCACTTTGACACAAAAGTCGTCATGGGTGTCGTAAAATAGGTTTTAGGGGGTGCTGATTCCAAAATTAATGACCAATGTTCAATCTGACATTGCTGACTGTCACTCTGACACAAAAGTCGTCATGGGTGTCGTAAAATAGGTTTTAGGGGTGCTGATTCCAAAATTAATGACCAATGTTCAATCTGACATTTCTGACTGTCACTTTGACACAAAAGTCGTCATGGGTGTCGTAAAATAGGTTTTAGGGGGTGCTGATTCCAAAATTAGTGACCAATTTGGAATCTGACATTGCTGACTGTCACTTTGACACAAAAGTCGTCATGGGTGTCGTCAAATAGGTATCCGGAGGTGTTTGAAAACTAATGACCAATTTGGAATCTGACACTGTTGACTGTCACTTTGACACAAAAGTGATCATGGGTGTCTTCAAATAGGTTCTCATGGGTACTGATCTCAATATTAATGATCAATTTGGAATCTGACATTGCTGACTGTCACTTTGACATAAAAGTCGTTATGGGTGTCGTCAAATAGGTTTCCAGGGGTACTGTGCAATGTCAGGTTCCAAATCGGTCATAACTTTTTAAATCATTTCATTAATTTTAGAATCAGTACCCCCTAAAAACTATTTGACTACACCCATGATTCATTTTGTGTCAAAATGACAATTAGCACTGTGAGATTCCAAAATAGTCGTTAATTTTGGAATCAGCACCCCCGGAAACCTTTTTGACGACACCCATGACGACTTTTGTGTCAAAGTGACAGTCAGCAATGTCAAGATTCCAAATCGGTCATTAATTTTCAAATCAGCACCTCCGGAAACCTATTTGACGACACCCATGATGACTTTTGTGTCAAAGTGACAGTCAGCAATGTTAGATTCCACATTAGTCATTATTTTTGGAATCAGCACCCCTAAAACCTATTTTACGACACCCATGATGACTTTTGTGTCAAAGTGGCAGTCAGCAATGTTAGATTCCACATTGGTCATTATTTTTGGAATCAGCACCCCCTAAAACCAATTTTACGACACCCATGACGACTTTTGTGTCAAAGTGACAGTCAGCAATGTCAGATTCCACATTGTTCATTAATTTTGGAATCAGCACCCCCGCAAACCTATTTGACGACACCCATGACGACTTTTGTGTCAAAGTGACAGTCAGCAATGTCAGATTCCACATTGGTCATTAATTTTGGAATCAGCACCCCCTAAAACCAATTTTACGACACCCATGACGACTTTTGTGTCAAAGTGACAGTCAGCATTGTCAGATTCCACATTGTTCATTAATTTTGGAATCAGCACCCCCTAAAACCTATTTTACGACACCCATGACGACTTTTGTGTCAAAGTGACAGTCAGCAATGTCAGATTCCACATTGTTCATTAATTTTGGAATCAGCACCCCCGCAAACCTATTTGACGACACCCATGACGACTTTTGTGTCAAAGTGACAGTCAGCAATGTCAGATTCCACATTGGTCATTAATTTTGGAATCAGTACCCCCTAAAACCAATTTTACGACACCCATGACGACTTTTGTGTCAAAGTGACAGTCAGCAATGTCAGATTCCACATTGTTCATTAATTTTGGAATCAGCACCCCCGCAAACCTATTTGACGACACCCATGACGACTTTTGTGTCAAAGTGACAGTCAGCAATGTCAGATTCCACATTGGTCATTAATTTTGGAATCAGCACCCCTAAAACCTATTTTACGACACCCATGATGACTTTTGTGTCAAAGTGACAGTCAGCAATGTCAGATTCCAAATCGGTCATTAATTTTTAAATCAGCACACCCGAAAACCTATACTCGTGGTATATGCACTTGAAATGTGAAAGTGAAAATGCTAGAATGACATGTAAACCACGAAGTTGTATAGTCATATTGTTCATTGGTATTGGTGACCACCATCTGGCTCCATCATCAGACCCTGAGCACCACCTTGAAGTAATTAGAATTGTATTTGTCTTATTTTATCATCATATTAATATATACTTTACTCTAATACTTATCATACAACAAAAGCAAATATTTGGGATGGGATCTACTTTTATAATTATTACTTTAATTTTTTAAATAAATTTTAACATAATTGATATTATTTCGCGCTATATTCTCGTATTTTCGTACAAAATAATGTTTATTAGAAACCAAAAGTTTATATCGAGATAGTAGATTGTGGTTGTTATCAAAATTCCATAGAAAGGATCAAGATTGTTTTGTCCATTATTGTAGTGCGAGCGAGTGATAAGACGTGCTAGAAAGGGTCGGCATATTGGGCTCGCGCGGCGGGTAAAATACCTAATTTCGCCCGACGCCGAAATGTTATAACGCTCTTAAAATAAAAGTTACCTCGTTGGTTATTAAGTTCAGTTATTAAAGATTGGACTCAAATATAAGGAAATAAAGAGGTCGTGGAAACGTATCGAAATATATGATTTATTTTGTTTCAAATTGTTATTTCAGTTTTGGACAATTATTTTTTATAATCAGGAAAAGTCAATGAAAATGGCTGACACCCTGAACCCCACAAAACACAGAAAGTAAACAAACCCATTACTGGAAACCGCATTAAAATCGGTTAAGTAGTTTAGGGTTTAGGAGATAATCGGTAACATTCGTTTGCACAAACAAACGCACAAGTACCCTAACCCTAAACGCATATACTACCTTCTCCGTGCCGTCGTGGGTAAAAAGCATCATGGCGTTGTATTGTGTAAAAGCAGGGAGATGTTTGTGGTTGTTTTAGGTAGATAAAAATAGGTAGATATAAAACATGCCGTTTGACATAAGAATTCTCATTAGAAACAAGATTTATTAATAATACCTTCTCGTAGGTATTGGTCGACCTCGATACCCATGGGATTCCTTGATTCAGTTAAATTTTATGACGGGTTTTCTCCATGGCAGGTTTTTCAAGATGGTGTAGGTATTTTATACACCGGTAAATTAACTGCCATCTCATTTATATGTAAACTGGGTACGTAGCCGAATGGCACAAACGCTCACGAAACGAAACGCTCGTAGATATCTATCTCTATCGCTCTTGCGTATTGGCGCGACAGAGCCAGATTACCTTTCGCGGCGTTTCGATTTCGTATCGCGGGATCGATTTTTGAATTTCGAACGCACGAATTCGCCGTTCGAAAAACTGTGCAAAACGACGTAATGCTGTTTTTGAAAAAGGACGGCTAGTAATTTTAAAACTAGTGGTAATGACCACTCGTTTTCGATTCTGTTAGTACAATTAAAATCGCTAGTAGTGGAGATATTATTGAACGAATTTCACGAAATCGAATGGTCGAGACTCAAAAATCGGCCCCACGGGTTTCGGCTACGGCACCCGTTATTTTCATCTTGATAAGTATTTATTTATTCATACGGTGTTACTGAACCATAACAGCTAAATACTTTATTTTTTACACCGTCTCGTTATTATAGCAGTTAAGTACTAAAATCCATTTGGTGCTGTTAACATTAATTTAACACGCTTGTTTACTTATTTATTATAAAATATTATTATAAAAATAATCTGTAGCGAATGTTATAAATTACGACCATATTATAATTGATTAAGATCGTTATTTTCAGTTGTCGGTCACGTTCATGATAACTTAATTTTCATTGATTACGTCCTGAGACTTCTGTCACAAGAGTACCTATACTATACTCTGGTACACCCACTTTGTCAATGGATATAAATAAAAAAAAATCTATGGAAGCTTTTTTTCTTAAGTGCTTTTCTTTTAAGTGCCTGTATGATTCTATAACAAATTAATTATATTTACGGAAACTTAACTTTAACCATAATATTTCAGTAGATATATAAGTAACTTGTGGATCTTTATTTGCCACTGGTACGAAATTACGAATATCAGCACGGCCGCAGGTTGAGGTCAATGATCCTTCATGGCGGTAACACAATGTCAGGTGGAACTTGAAAAGTTTGCCAGTCGTTTATATGTATTTATTTCTTGAACCCGCGAAGGGTGTTTGTTGTAAAAGGGGCATCAACAAGATTGAGTAAGTGAATTGATTGTATGTAGGTAATAAATAATCAGAGAGGAAACGCTGCTAGTGTCTTGGCGACTATGTCGGGCGGAGGCGACTTTCCCTTAAAGTTTTTTATTAATTTAAGTTTTATTTTAGGTTAACTTTAAATTGTACTTGCAATCACAGACGAATATTATGAAAAAAAAAAATGCTAGTAAATAATACAAAAGCAGCATTTTTGTTTTGCGTTGCATTTGAACGCAAATTTTGCCACAAACAAACACAATAACAAAGAATAATATATACAACGATTTCTTGAAACAAGTGTAACATGTTTGCTTGGGGTCAGTATTAAAGGAGTAGATTTGATATTATGACCATTAGTGCGGGGCGGAAACGGCTAATTGGTATGAGAGTACAGTCCCTGCTGGCAGAAAGCATGAAACTTGGCATGTATATAGCTTATAGGTTTATAAGAAAATATGGAAGTAGAAACACGCCGAGGTGTCAATGTTTCCCCTCTTTCTCCCCACTTTTGTATCCCTGATTTCAGTTTTTTAATATTTCCATGAAAACCGTGAAAGCTACCATCACGATGTCTAGGAGACATATGTTCTTCATAAAATTTTATACAATATTGTCTTTGGAAGTATAAAGCTAGAACTTATAATTTTCAAACTATGCTCATTTTCCCCTAACGATATTTCTCTTTGGTGACCTGAACGATAAGTAAGACTAGCGACTTTGCTCTTTTACCTGTGGCGATGTTGCTTCACAAAATTGTTCCTTGGGTCAAACTGATCCGATTTAGCTCAATAGTCATGAAATCGCACGTCACTACCCCCACAAAGACAAGGGGAAAGGGCCGGTTTCCTCGGTGAAAACTATGCATTACTTCTTTTTGCTCTTAGTGACTAGGGCAAATCGTATATCATTTTCGTGTAATATAAGGACGAGTTAATCATTTCTGAAAAAATCGTTGCACCTTATCATACAAAAATAACGATTTGTCACTGTTCTGAACGTAAATGCATGCTGTTCTTATAGAAACACAAAAATCACTATATCTTATGCCTTTAATATTTGAGGAGTTCCCTCGACTTCTCCAGGATTCCATCATCAGAACTGGGTTATTGGCTAATCTGTCCTATGTTTTATTTGTTGATAATTACCGCGATGTAACTGTAAATGCCATAACTTCCATACTTAATGAAATACATAAAAAAATCATTATTTTGCTATAAAATCGTTATTTTTGTATGAAAAGGTGCAACGATTTTTTCAGATATGATTAACTCGTCCCTATATTACACGAAAATGATATACGATTTGCCCTAGTCGCTAAGAGCAAAAAGAAGTAATGCATAGATTTCACCGAGGAAACCGGCCCTTTCCCTTTGTCTTTGTGGGGGGTAGTGACGTGCGATTTCATGACTATTGAGCTAAATCGGATCAGTTTCACCCAAGGAACAATTTTGTGAAGTAACATCGCCACAGGTAAAAGAGCAAAGTCGCTAGTCTTACTTATCGTTCAGGTCATCAAAGAGAAATATTGTTAGGGGAAAATGAGCATAGCTTAAAAATTATAAGTTCTAGCTTTATACTTCCATAGACAATATTGTAGAGAATTTTATGAAGAATATAGTTCTCCTAGACATCGTCATGATAGCTTTCACGGTTTTCATGGAAATAATAAAAAACTGAAATCAGGGATACAAAAGTGGGGGGAAAGAGGGGAAACATTGACACCTCGGCGTGTTTCTACTTCCAAATTTCCTCTAAACCTATAAGCTATATACATGCCAAGTTTCATGCTTTCTGCCAGACCGGACTGTACATCTGGTTAAGAACTCGGACTACATTGGGAGGTATAGTAGTCCTGCGGCACTGTCTATATTTTGGTCTTGTAATCATCAAGTACACAAAGAAGTCATATACTACCATGTGACAATTCCCAACTAAATTACATATTCGCTCTTAGGTGACTTCAGTCTTTCATTATGGTATTTGTAAACAGGTTAATAAAGCGACAACTCTGTTAAACGCTCTATTATGTAATGCATCACAATAGTTTGAGAGACGCAATAACAAGTGCTTATTATCCAGTATTGTCTCGGTAGGAGTGGTCGGCTGGCTGAGGGAATTCCACTGCACAGATGTGTCATCTTTATTTACGATGCAAAGTTACCTACCTAAAGGTAGACAGATGAACTTACGAGTAGGTACCCTTTAACCCTTAAATGCATGACCTTGACAAAGATTCATTTAAATTTTAATTATGACATGCTGTCAATAGAGTCAAAAATGCATGAATGCATGATGCATAATTATATACATCACTATGCATTTAAGGGTTAAGCTAGTGCTTACCTATAACTATACCACTAGTCTGGTTCGAATCCCGGTGAGAGTATTTATTGTGTTATATTGGTTGTGGGTGTTTTCTATACACCCATGACTCAAGTATAAGTTTTTGTATTAGATATATTATTTTCTGAGTACCCATAACACAAGCATGTGTTATGTGTTGTGTGTGTTAGCGTGTGTTTCAGTCAGCCCGTGTAAGAATGAATATTTCAGTGTCAAGACAGTGCCAAGGTTGCCTCACTGTTCCCGTTTTTAGGGTTCCGTAGCCAAAATGGCAAAAACGGAACCCTTATAGTTTCGTCATGTCCGTCTGTCCGTCTGTCCGTCTGTCCGTCTGTCCGTCTGTCCGTCTGTCACAGCCGATTTACTCGGAAACTATAAGTACTACAGTGATGAAATTTGATGGGAATATGTGTTGTATGAACCGCTACAAAATTATGACACTAAATAGTAAAAAAAAGAATTGGGGGTGGGGCCCCCCATACATGTAACTGAGGGATGAAAATTTTTTTTTCGATGTACATACCCGTGTGGGGTATCAATGGAAAGGTCTTTTAAAATGATATAAAGTTTTCTAAAAAACATTTTTCTTAAAGTGAACGGTTTTTGAGATATCAGCTCTCAAAGTCGTAAAAAGTATGTCCCCCCCCCTCTATTTTTATAACTACGGGGTATAAAATTCTAAAAAAAATAGAGGTGATGCATGCTAATTAACTCTTTCAACGATTTTTGGTTTGATCAAAGTATCTCTTATAGTTTTTGAGATAGGTTGATTTAACTGTAATTTTGGTTAAGTTATTGGTTTATTATATTTGCTGCTACGGAACCCTTTGTGCGCGAGCCCGACTCGCACTTGGCCGGTTTTCTTATTCTTATTTTACACAAATACATTTTGATGTTAATTTAATACATTTTGACCTAAAACACTTTATTTAACGTCATTGATACCATTCTGATCACAAAAAATAACTATTAATATTAGGCTATTCAGTTCATTAAGTATCTTAAAATAACATTTTCTGACCTCTGATTATATTTAGTACTACCTCTCTCGTACATATGTTTTATTATGTCGTGGTTTAGGTAACGTCTAAAATTGTTTTCCTGGAAGAGCCCGCTTCTTCTCGTTAAGTCCACCTTTATTTTCTGTTGTATTTTCTATACTCATTAAATTGTTTTTATTGACTTTTGGAAAATAAATCTTAGGTAGGTTCCTAATTGATGTAGGTGTGTAAGTATTGTACTTTTTAGGTGTCGGTTATATATTTAAACTTCTTTTAGTTTAATTGCTCTGGAACTATATTTGTTTGAAATAACATTATAAGATTTATAAGAGCTGAGTAGAATACGATTATATTTTTTAATATACATTTATGTACAAGTAACCGGATGAACAACACCACGACAAAAACTTGTTTATATATAAAAATAGTTTATGAGCACGACTCACGTGGGATTTTATTTGCCTAAAACTATAGGTGCCTGTATAAAAAAAATCATCGTTTTTAAGGATACCAAACACGGTACCAAGCCAAGCTAACAAAGTCCCTTAATACCTACTTAATTGTATTTTGTGGGCGTTCGCACATCAGATACGGGTTAAACCTCAGGAGGTGGGTGGTGACGAAAAAAAAACACATTTTTTTGTAGATACATAGCAGCATAATATTATTAATATTATATAGCTTTTGGCGAACTCGGTGCTTTCAAAAGGATAAGCAGCAGTAGGTAAGTACTTATAAATATTATATAGTAGGTGTTGTAGGTAACATCTACTAGCAGCTATTCCGAATCTGAAACAAAACACAAAGGTACCTAATAAAATGGTTTTAAAATAGGTAATTAATAAAGTATTATTCTTGCAATTAAATTTTTTGCGAAGCGTTGTGTTTAAAATTACTAATGCAGTTTTATTTTATTTTGAATTATTGGCGATTTCTAAAATCACCTTAAAGCTTTACGAGGTTAAAAATCTGTTTTTCTTCTTAGATATATAATAATTTCGTTCTAAAATATGCTCTTTTCATCAACGACAGACAACCCCAAGTGTTGAAATACTCATACATTACCTATTTAGGTGGTAGCAGATCCCTTGCAGGTTGTTCTATTACATTCTTCGCCCGTACACTATCAGGCTTTTGAAAGAATCCCTTCGCCAAATTCGACGACGCTTGGTTTCCATCCGTCCTCAAAGCTACTGATGATAATGTTGTGACTGACTGACTGAATGGTCGTACTTGTCCAAACGTAGTTATCACTTCCGGACTTTGTACTCTCCCAGTCTGAATTTGTTGTCCAGCAAAGAATGAACGTGGTGTAGTGCTTGTAAATCTAAACTTCACTTCTGGTGCTCCAGTTATTTCAGGCGCCGTACTAAATTTAGAATTAGCTGGTACACTTTGACCCGGCAAGGGGAATATTTGAATAGCGTTAACGCAACACAAAGCACTGAACAATGTTAAACTTAAAGTCTTCATTTTTAACGTCAACTCACAGTATTAATTCGAAGCGAATGAATATTCTGTAAACTGATGAAGTTGAATGGCGGATTGAAAGGTGGGAACCTTATATAAACTCTGTCATGTGATTTCCATATACGAGTGCCCAGTTTACCCTGAACCGATAATTTGCCAATAAACTTCTTGGCGACACCGACTCGAAGGACAAAAAGATTCAAAATATGCAGTAGGAACTTACTTAACATTCGACCCAGAACTCTGACACGTTTCCATTTTTAAATCAAGTAAGAATTGTGGAAAATAAACATTGAAAAAAGAAAACTCTGGATGGAGACCATATGTATAAATTATGTAAGTATTATGTAATAGAGAAAAATACATTATTCGTATCAAATTTATTAAATTGATTCTCAGTAGAGACAATAGCAGTAACAGTAGATTCCCTTAACCCCTCAAGCGCCTTGTTCCAGATCTGTCCCAGGTAATTTAAACTGTAATTAACAGATTGAAAGTTATTAACTCAGTAGCAAATTTTTGACAACGGTGTTCCAGGGGTTAATCTTATCACGAGGTTCCTGAGGAGCTCACATGCCATTTTACCCGACTTTATAGTGTCTTCGTTTTATGAAAAACTAGCTCTTGCCCGCGGCTTCGCTCGCGTTAGAAAGAGACAAAAAGTAGCCTATGTCACTCTCCATCCCTTCAACTATCTTCACTTAAAAAATCACGTCAATTCATCGCTCCGTTTTGCCGTGAAAGACGGACAAACAAACAGACACACACAATTTCCCATTTATAATATTAGTATGGATAGTATGGATTGACTTTGGTCATATATTACAAAATGCCAAATACAGACAGTATTAGGCACGCCGCTGATAAGAAAGGTAAAAAAATAATGCAAACGGAAACTTCGCATGATGAACACCACACCACACCGCTCTGTTATGAAATAGCCCTGGTGGCTACCTCCGCATTAATTTGTAATCATAAAAAGTTTTCGATGGGGCTTATTGTGAATAATTGGGAATACCTCCTCGAGAACTACCGGCATAGCCGAAGTAACAATCGTGGCAATTAAAATCGTAAAGCAACTGGCTCTGTCGCGCCAATACAGAAGAGCGGTAGAGAGCTACGATACGTTTAAGAATCGTTAGCGATTGTAACGTTGGCTATATCCTGGCATTGTATTTTTATGGCATTGCGTAATGCCGGCGCCGGCGCAGCCATTCTTAAACAAGGATGTGTATGACAGGAAGATAAATAACGATCATCTTCGAATCCCCACATACCGATGTCACGATTATAAAGGTCAGCATACGCAACGGTCAATAACGTATTTTTTTAACCGACCCAAAACTCAGTACCCCGAAATGATAATTTAGGTACGTATTTTTTAGACAAATTCGTTTTATTTTAACGACCGATCTGACCTAGCGCGTAGTGACCCAGCCTGCTAAGCCGCGGTCCCTGGTTCGAATCCCGGCAAGGGAATTCATTTGTGTGATGAACACAGATATTTGTTCCTGAGTCATGGATGTTTTCTATGTATATATGTATGTATTTATCTATATAAGTATATCGTCGCCTAGCACCCATAGTACAAGCTTTGCTTAGTTTGGGGCTAGGTTGATCTGTGTAAGGTGTCCAATATTTATTTATTTATTTATAGTGCAGAATCTTCACTAGGTACTATACAAGGAGTGTCTTCTCCTCTTGTCTCTTGATAAGTAGGTACCAAATACGCATAATAAATAACCTAATCCCATTATTTCATACATGTTTCCTATAAACTCGCTACGTGAACGACTGGTGCCGCCACTCGCGCTCATTTTCTAGGCTTTTCCATGCAAAACTCATGGAGTCAAATTAGTTCAAACGGCCGCCGTTAGCATTAATTTTTATCATATCCATAAGATGAAGAAGAAGAGAAATACACGTCGTATTTGTAACCGTCACTCACATTGCCAATATTCAAATTCTGTTCTAACTCGGATATCGTGTAACACTTTACATACATACCTGCTTACTTATAATATAATCAGTCTTTGTATCTTTTTCTTAGTATTTGATGTATTTCGTTCTAATACGTATTTTTTGATATTGGCACTACCCGTTCATTCTTCTTTGCAATCTGTTTCCTGCTGCCCTAAGGTTGTCTGGTAGAGATCGATTTTTAGCGATAAGACCGCCTGTTGTTACTTCTTAGTAATTATGTTTTGTTTTGTAATCTCCTTGTCAATAAGTGGTGTAGTATATGTCAATAAGTATATATTATTATTTGTTCTTCCGTCTTTAAACTCTCGAGTCTTGGGTCTTTCGAGCCCGGTCATTTATAACTTTTATAAGACGTGCGTGGGGATATAGATCCAACACATAGAGGCCGTTTGGAGATATACCTAATAATAATTTGACACACCATTGAAGCAATTTAGATATTTGAAGGTCCCGGGGAGAGTTTAGGATAGTTTTAAATTCATTTGAGTATTAAAGTGGAACGCCTGTTACAAATTGATAGCCCCAATAAATTCACTACAAACCGCAAATCAGGCGTGGTAATCCGTGGGAAATCAGGCGTTTATCACGACAACACACTTAATTTACTTGTGCTAATAACTAAACTTAATAAAGATCTTCTGGCCTAATTATTTCTGCAAAACAGGACTTTGAACTTTACATAACACTAAAAACATTATATACTTGTAGAAAGGTCGTCAAATGTTGTCTTTACCCAAGAAGTGATTTATAATTTTCCGATTTTTGGTGTTTCTAGTTTTCCTCGGCTCGTACCAATCAGATGTCCGAATTTTTTGATATTTTACATTCGCTTATCTGTGAAGGAAATTTTAGAAAACGTTAGGAAACTGGACTAGTCCGAATTAGAGAAATAAGGCCTAGTTTTACTCTTGGGGTAGGAAGTTTCTGTGGCGGTCGCTTTCCTAAATACAAGTCCCTACTGTCTTGGTCGACTTTAGGGATTAGCTAGGATGAAGCAAAAAGTCAGGATAACGCAAGGAAGATGATATCTTTGCAGGTCTTTTCTCTAAGGAAACTCGGTTATAATCATATTTTAACCGGGCATTTGTTCTTCAAATTCAGTTTATTTATTTTTTCAATAAAAACATACAGGTATTTTATATTTCAATTTAAAACGTATCTGGATCTAAAACTGCAGTTATAGTTATAGTCAGTTTAAAGAGGTGGCAAAAAGTAGATTAGATTAGATTTTTAAAATTAAATGGCCTCAGTCCCATTGGTGGGACTATTTTGCCAGTGTCAAGGTGGTATAAGCTTATTGTATTCGATTTTGGTACGGTAAGTACGACGTTGTTCGGTAGTTGGCACTTGTAAATTGATAGCTAGATTTTACAAGGGCACGTGGACTATCGGCCGTCGATGACAAAAAAGGGGGCTAAACGCGTTTCGAGATTAATTCTTCATCAGCTTCTCACTATAACATTAGTTTACTGCATAATAAGCTATCGATATTACACTTTAAACAACGTTAATGAGCAAAAGAAGGAGAAATTATTCACGACACGATACCACTAAGATGGCACCCGAAACCGGAAGTCCGGCAAAAAGTATATAAATTAATTAAGAAAAGACAAATCTTTATTGTAAGAGTTTTGAATGATTCACGGTTATTTTCATTAGACTTATATTGACCGGGATATAGACCGTGATTACCTTTTTGATTTTTGTCGAGCTCCCGATATTTCGACGCAGTTGCATGCATCATGATCACGGAAAACTGACGAAGGCGGGTGGATGTTAAAGTTGCATAGACAGCGCGCGATCTACCCTCCTTCGCGCGCGTCGGCTGCGTTCACTTTCAGCGTTACCACTGGTCGCATTCACACTCGATGGTCTGTCCAAACACACTACACTCACAGTGTCACTACGTTTGTTCAATTCTGACTTCACCGGTTTTTTACACAAACAAATCACTGGATTCCATACATTAGATAGTTTGAAGCCATCCTCACGATTGAAATTTTTATATTTGTGAATCTCAATGGCTTCTCTTACCAATCTCGGTATGTAGTGGCGTTCCGTCGAAATTACCTTAGGACTATGCAGCTCGATCCAATGATTTGCACCCGACTCAATGAGATGTTGAGCAATAGCAGACTTGCGAGTATCGTTCTTTTTGACTGCAGCAATGTGTTCTTTAATTCTGCAGGCAATAGTGCGCTTGGTCTGCCCTATGTAAGAACTGCCACAACTGCACTCAACTTTGTACACACCAGGTCGCGCGCTGTCTATGCAACTTTAACATCCACCCGCCTTCGTCAGTTTTCCGTGATCATGATGCATGCAACTGCGTCGAAATATCGGGAGCTCGACAAAAATAAAAAAGGTAATCACGGTCTATATCCCGGTCAAATAAGTCCAAATCTTTATTGGTTCTTTTAATTATTTCGGAGAGTAAAACTTGACAAACTTATGATAATTATGATTCTTTTTTATTTCGAGTCGGATTGTATTTATTTAAAACAGAATACAGATTACTTATTTCATTTATTTCTAAAATAAATAATAACGATTTCTTATTAACATTTTGTACTAAGAGTAATTATAAACTTTAACAATTTTATGTACAAAATGTTGATCTTAATTAATTACATAATACAAGAGAGCTAAATACAGAGTATGCTTTGGGAAATGAACAATTTCTTACGTATGTAAGTTTAAATATTTAGAAATATTTTTCATAATTGCCCATTCTAGTCAAATAATGCAAATTAATTTAATATTATTATTTTGGCAATGGTATAATGCCAATTGGGAAACTGTGCCTTTCGGGCGATTTCGGATTCGCTCGGCTTAGCATTGCTACGAGAAGTTATTAGGGTTGTAGGGGTAGGTAGGTACACTATTGGGGTGACCACACCACCAGTGCGTGCGCTACCAGCTACCACAGTTAAGATTATTAATTGATTTTTGACAACCCTGAATAGCCTAAGTGCGTTTTCACACTATCCGATCCGATATCGGAAGTCGGAAGGATTTCAAAGGTAAAAATCAAAGATGGCGGCATAAATGTATGGGATATCGGTTTGACATCCGATATCGGATCGGATAACGTGAAAACGCACTAAAGGTATAGAGTGTCATGCATTAGAAGGACAACACGGTTCGACCCTGAACCGCTGTCAAATTTCTGTTGTAAGAAAGTGTATTTCCTGTGCGCTTGTATTAGTACTTATTATTTATTCTGTGGTACCTATTGCTCAATTAGTATTAGTTAGCATGTGCACAATGTTAATACTCAATGCAGAATCGCCAACTTTCATGTGGCAATGGTCTTAACTCAAGCATGTTGCATTTCAAAATTCACGATTTATGTATTCTCTTGAAGCTAATTGCTAAGCATATGTAATGTATACATAAATTATGTTTATGTGTTTGGACATGTTGCCACATTATGTATTGACTGAGGCATTTATTGCACATTTTGCATACAAGTACATGTAGATATATTATTTTGTTTTATACTAGCTGTTTTAAACAAAATTTTGATTTGCCTATAATTAAGAATATTTTAGAGCTCTTGCCAGGTTTACGCGAGCGTTTCTATGATTATGAAGACCACCAGTTTGTATAAACCTGCCGGGCAACCATGGTCGCGCGATAAACATGTTTTATCATTTATCACGCGACCATACTTGCATGCCTGGTAAAAATGACATTTTTAAAAACGAACTAATATTCTTAAATACTAATATTTGTGTTTAACTGTTAGAGACTAGAACTGCCAGAAAATCGTCGCTATCGGTACTCAAAGGCCTGGATTTTCTGAAGCTAGCAGCACTGACGCCTTTGCCTCTCCCGTTCCTGCTAATGAATTCTGGGAAGGGGAAGTCGGGAATCCCTCGGTGCCTCACGTCCAATAAACCCTCGCCAAAGGTTGCCTGGAAGAAAAAAATGATAAGGTTATCAACTGAAATATGTATATCATATCATACACTAAAGGAAAAGTTGCTAAGTACCAAGAGCCGGGAATAGAAACCGGGTCTCCAGCTTACGCTACTAACGTCTTTAACATATATTCACTGTTCTGTACATATATTAGACCACCTACTGCGGGGTGCTCATCACAAATTCTCTGGAATCCTCTGGAAGTTTAGGTTACGTACTTTTGACGAAGATAATATATTTTTTTATTTTTTTGATAGATAAAATATGCATTAAGAATTACGGAACGTGCGGAAAATGCTGTAGCTGTAACCTAAGTAATATGAGTGTTATAATAAAAAAAAAATACTTTTTGAAGAACAATGTTGGCAAAAAAAAAATATTTCAGATCTATTCATGGAGTGTTTCATCACATTATAGGTAAAATATAATTCATTTAATGTCACACGTATGTAGGTGAAGACAAGCGTGAAAAATATTTAAATTATTGTTGTTTGATGTAGCCAGGCGCAACGTAATGGATAATTGTGTAGTTTCCATATATTTATGATGTACAATTATAACGGAAAACGTTTTGTAGATACTAGCTAATATGGCTCTGCGTTCCAAAGAGGATCTTGGCCTTCAAAACGAGAGCACGCCACCTATCCTGATCCTGCGCAGCCTCCCACCAATTATCGGCTTGTAGCAGTTGTAGCTTTGTAGCTGACATAGATCTATCCGCCAAACCTACTATTTGACAACCTGTATTTTTTTGTTTACAGAACTAAATAAGGATTATGTGCAAAATTACTATACGTAAATACCTATATATAAGTATAATATATATACATATGATATATGAGATAGTGTCAAAACGATGGTTTGGCTAAGACTAATATGTAAAGTTTAAAATAGTTACAGAGTATACTAGCTGTATCTGTACTTATGTAACGTGTCATAATAAGCATCTGCTCCAATAGCCATTAATACGTCATGTCATGACATTTAAGGATTAAATGTATGTAAATAAATACCAACTTCAAGCCTTCAAAGAATATTTTGACCCTCGCATAATGTCTGATTTCGAAACTAATTTGGTTTTAGTTTAAGTGCACGAGTGACTATTTAAAATTCAGTGTCGTGAGAGAATTGGTGTAGGTTCCGAAAACCATAAAATAAAGAATCGTGTCCGACGTATTCCGGCAACACGTGATCGGCATACGGAGCGATTCTGGTCTTTATTTAAGATAGTGTTAAGATACCTACGTCAGTAAATCAGCAATTCCCGTCAACTTTGTACAATGCCACGTCAGCAAATTTTAATTGATCCTATTTTGTTACCAACATTTAGTAATATAATTCGACTTTCGTAAGATATATACAGGATAATTGTTATAATTAAGAAAATATAGATAATAGAGAACCTTAATGACGAAATAAAACTTAATAAAATCTCAATTCATCAACAAAATCTTGGTAACAAAATAGGAATTAATAAAAACAAATTTAACTTTTCCCTTAATTTTTGTACAAAGTTGACGGGAATTGCTGAAATAGTTCTAGAAACGATTTAAAGTCTGCCTAGAAATATATGACTACGCGCCATCTTGCGGAATTTCATGAGAACTATTTTCTTCATACTATACTGAACTGTCACCCAATACATCAGAATAAAAGCGCCCTCCTGACAATAGTTATATGTTTCTGCACGGGAAGCATGGTCGCGCGATAGACGATAAAATAGCAGGCCGTCCCTATCGCACTATTTGTAAGTGCGATAGGGACGGCCTGATATTTTATCGTCTATCGCGCGACCATGCTTCCCGTGCTGATCTGGTTTTAGATGGGATTGCCGCTGTCAAAAATGATGTTTTTTTTTTTAATAAAAGCGTTAGTTTTGACTAGTGATGTGCCGTTTCCAGGAAATTTCTTTATGGAGGAGATTATTTCAGGAACTGCACATCACAATTTTTGACACTGACAATTTATATAACTTCTTATATTAATAATTGATGTACTTATTGTATTATTGTATCAAAACATTATCATAAATATCAAATCGCGATCATAGTAGCGTTTCATAATTATCACAGAAGATATCCATACTAATATTATAAATGGGAAAGTGTGTGTGTCTGTTTGTTTGTCCGTGTTTCACGGCAAAACGGAGCGACGAAGCGACGTGATTTTTTAAGTGGAGGTAGTTGAAGGGATGGAGAGTGACATAGGCTACTTTTTGTCTCTTTCTAACGCGAGCGAAGCGATATACATGTGAAAACGCTCTAATGTGTTGTATGTGGCAAGTCAGTGTGCAACACTTGTGTAAGTAGGTGCTGAACGTAGGCGATAAATATATCGTACAAAAGATCCGTCTAAATAAATAAGTAGGTACATTATGTTATGACGTGGTTAGGATGACGAACGCACGGAGATGCATTCTTTATTTATTTATTTAACAACATGAAACATACTTATTAGTAGATACATTTCATCACATTGTTTCTATAAACAGGTGGCCAATTATAGGTTCTCACAGATAGAAATCAAAATTAACTTCACTAGGTATTAGGTATTACTAGTAGGTATACAAATATGCTTAGACTATGCAAGTACATAAATCTAATGATAAATTGATAATACAGAGAAGAAACAAGAATAAACAAATAAAAACGGGAATAATAATAGGTAAATGTCGCTATACGCCACCCTTAGGGCGTTTTCACATGATCCGATCCGATATCGGATGTCGGACCGATATCCCATTACAGGCGCCATCTTGATTTTTTCCATTGAAATCCTTCCGACATCCGATATCCCATATATTTACGCCACCATCTTTGATTTTTTCCTTTGAAATCCTTCCTACATCCGATATCGGACCGGATAGTGTGAAAACGGACTAAGGTATTTAGGAATTGAGGGAAGGCATGGAAAAAATCGCACGCTGGATGCAGGCCTCCGTGTGCCTCCGTGGCTAAGTTGGTCAGAGCGACTGCTCCGGCAAAGCTGCAGGTTCGACTCCTTCGAGGTGTGAATTTTTCCTTTAATTTAAAAATATGTAGTATCTCTCGCAGCCCGTTTATGCGCTCTGCCCACCCCGTTTGGGAATACAGATATGAGTTTATGTATGTATGAAACAGGTAAATGGTCTACGTGGCGGCCTCGTGTAGCCTTTTTAGCGAAGAGGAAAACCTTAGTCCGATTCAACAAATCGTAATTGCTACTAGGTATAGTAGTTATGTACATACTGCCTTTGGCACCGGTCCCACCGCGAGCTAGTAAGCTATGAACTATAAAAACGAACAAAAGATAAGCTGAAACAAGAGTTCGAGTAGCATCCATCAATATTAGTATATATATAATATTTGTATGTATTAATTATATAATAAGTTTATTAAGTATATATGTATAATATTTTTATTTATGTATTTTATCACTATTTTGTATTGTACTTCAGCTGTTTTCGATTAATTCTAATCTGTTATTTTTCATTCTCTTTGCACCATTTTTACTTGTCTCTGTTTGGCCCGATGGTTGACTGGTAGAGAATGCCATTAGGCATTAAGTCCGCCATTTGTACTTTTTTTTTTTATTTATGTGCAATAAAGTTTAAATAAATAAATAAATAAATAAGCACCCCGTGCAAATAAAAGATACACGGCGATTTTAATAGCTCACCGCTGGGCGAGTAACTATAAACATCGCCGTGTCTCTTTTATTTGCACGGGAGTGATTATCTTTTGTTCGCTTTTATAGCTTACTAGCTCGCGGTGGGACCAGTGCCTTTGAGGTACGACAACGGTCGCCTCGACTATTTAATTTTGTGTTAACAATGTGGTAACACTACGAATTACAGAATGACTTTATTGTGTTTTTTTTTTAAATCTTATTTATTTTATAGCCATACATAACTTTATTGTGTTTAGAATTTAGAATAAATACAATGAATTCATTCTGTAGTTCTTTAGTTTCTTTCCTTATAAGCCATCCATCCAATAAGACGCTACAGGAGCGAAAATGCTAAAATGGAATGGAGCCCTCCTTTCAATTTGGGATTTTTGTTAAATTTACTAGTGTTATTAACTAGATTTATCGAAAAAAATTGTCCATTCAGAACAACTCAGTTAAAAGATATTGCGAAAAAATCTTCCGCTCTCGACTGTTCCTTCAAAACTTAATCAATCGTAACGAAATTTGAGTATCTGAATAGCAATGAAATAATCTGTGTCGGAACTTTTAGTTTTTTGGCTAATTGTTACCAATTTTGCCACACCTTTACCACACCTTTTATGCGCTATAATCAATAAGGCCATTTTTGGAAATTTTTGATGGGCTCTAGTCTTTAAAAATAAGAATATCAAAAATATCAAAATGGTCCAACACGGATAAAAATAATAATAATCTGTGTTGAAAAAATCATTGCTATATCTTCAAAAACCAGGGAGGAAATAGTCGAGAGCGTTTGTGTGGAGAATGTCCTGTATCGTCTTAAAATTACGAATATAATATCTAAAACTATCGTGAATAATGCGGATAATAGTTAAACTAACATACTCGTAAAACGTAGCATAGAGTAGATTTACATAATTGTTATGAATAAATTGAAACAGGTTTTATTTTATCATTAAAAATTCGTTATTTAATCGTGTGAAAATTATGAATCTACCTTTTAGCATAACTTTAAACTACTTAGCTTTAGGTCCTTTATATAATGTTAGTACCAAAGATTTTAGTAAGGTACAGCGGGGCAAATCTCGACTGGGGGCAAATGTAACTGGTCCATTTTTTCCATGTTTTACAATGTTTGCATTATTAAATAGAGTGTCCACCGGATATATATGGTAGGCGTGTTCAGTGGATACATGTGTATTGTTCAGTGTAGAACTCAACATCATAGTGGAATAATGGAAAAAATGAATCAGTTACTATTGCCCCCCAGTCGAGATTTGCCCCGCTGTACCTTATAGTAGTACGTACTCGTACCTACCTATACATATACAAGACATATTAGAGTAGTTTAGTATCTTTATTGGTACAGTCAACAAATTGGAACCCTAGGCCACTGTAGAACTATGTCATAGTTCATAGTGACGTGTTATAAATCAGGCAGGCAATTATGGTCGCGCGATAAGTGATAAAATAGCAGGCCGTCCCTATCGCACTATTTGTAAGTGTGATAGGGACGGCCTGATATTTTATCGTCTATCGCGCGACCATGCTTCCCGTGCAGATAGTAAGAAATCTCTTACTGCTTGTCATTTTGACATGGTTGTAGAGCGGCCTAGGATTCCAATTGGTTGACTGTACATTGAGTATACGGGTGAATGTTGAAGTCATAGCTAAATACTTTTGTAATTTCTTCAGAAGCGGTTTACTTTATAATATAGTTGGTACAAGTACCTAAAAATACTTGAAATTATCAATTCCGGTCCCTATAAAGCACACATTTTTCCTTCTCCACCTGTTGATACGTCTTTTGACAGGCATAAATTAGCACGCATAATATATTTGCCATTCGTTGTCATACTACATTATTATTCAGATGAGCTCCTCGTGATTAAAGACATTACAATAATCAGATCGCCAGCCGCGATGGCCAGTGACTGGTTCCGTCAACGTGAGAATGATAATGAAATCATCACTAATTCACTATAATGTAATTAAAATTTACATATGCCATGATGACGATCAGGATAATTAATTCACGATAGTCATTGGAGCGTTGAATGTCGCGGGTAAGACGTTTCTATTTCGGTTTTTCTTGTCTAAACTTAGGTAAGTACTCGTAGGTACACGAAAATCAGAACGTGATGGTTTGATTCAAAAATCTTATCCAAAATCTGAAAAGATTTATAAGAATTCATTGTTGTATATACTCATTAAAAGGTAATCTAGCGACACTGTTTATTGCGTATGCGAAATGCTTGATTTGGTTGCCCAAGACAAGAAATCAATGACGCCATGCTATACTTAATTTTTGCTTCATGTGAAGTGTGATACGTTTCGCAGTTGGCACAATTTTGCCTATAAGGTACCTAAACGTTTGAAGTTAGATTTGTCAAATTCGCGGAGAAGAAGGAGAGTTAGTCGTAACGCTTTTTCGATCACTGGCTGACAAAAAATTGCACATTCTTGACGCCTCTGTGGTGACGCCTTTTTTAAGGACTTCAAATCGAAATCATGATGGTTTTTGATTTTCGTACAGAAAAGAATCACCGCCTATAAACTTAAGCTTTACTAAACTATGCTAACATTACCTCATGAGGCTGGAATCCGCCCAGCGAGTTCAGACCGTTGAAACCAAAGGCCTGCGAAGCGCTCTGACTGCCGGAGCCTCCATGGCCACCGAACGAAGAAGCTGATGATGCCGCGCCGGATAGGGAACCGCCGGAACCGCCGAACGAGGCCGCTTGGCTGCTGGCCTGACTGCCGCCGAAACCGCTGGAAAATAATAAATAATGTCTTACTGGTGTTGCAAGAGACACTGTTGGTACTCAATGCGTACTCGTGTCAAAGTTTACCAATGGGTTTTGGAACTGATGTGAAAAATATTTGGCGCCCCGGGCCAGTTAATTTCGCCTTGCCGTTACGGGGTATGCCCTGGTTGGCCTTAAAATAAATGAGCCCAAAAAAAAAGGATTTAGTCCCAATAAGACTAGTTACATAGAACAAGAGATAAAAGAGACTTGCAATAAATTGCCTAAGCCTATGAAAAACATGATAAATAAAACTATGATTTTATATAACGAAGCGTCTAACGCATTAAGTTCCGGTGTCGGTTAACCATAAAAAGGTTGACCTGACCATAATTAAGGTCCGCACAGCGAGCACTATGGAATCATCTCTGACCACAGAAATCACAATAAAAACTAAAGCAATGTTGCAATTTGTGTGATGTAACGGAAGCGACAGTACTTAGGTGATCAACATTAAATAAACATTAAATAAATGTCATATACAAAGAAAAAGTGACCAAGGCCTCCAGTGTTCCGAGCTGGAATCGAACCAGCGTACTCCGCTTACCGGGCGAATGCCTGAACCACTCGGCCATCGGTGCACGAAGAAAAGGGTCGAAATTTCCAAGTATATGACATCATTGGTCACTTTTTCTTTGTATATGACATTTATTTAATGTTTATAACATAATAGTAGTGTTACTACTTAAAAAAATACAAGTTAAAATATTTTCTTTGAATAGTATTTTATGCAACTGGTGGTTAAAAGAGGTCAAAAAAGGCGAGTGGCGTGGGTAACAATTTGAGGCGAAGCCGAAAATTGTTAATAAAGACGCCACGAGCATTTTTTGACTCAGTTAAACACCGTTGCATACAATACTTTTTCTACGACCAAGCACTTACTTTGAAAGAAAATTATAAATTCAATAAATACCTACTTTCAGTCATCTTAGTTATCTAGTGGACCACCTACCATTTCGAATATGCAGTTTGAGTGCAAACATGAAAATAAAATTGTCTATGGTACATGGTTCTTTGAAGCCTGGCCACTAATTAAGACGAATCGAGTCGAGTTGAATCGAGTTCTCATACATTTGAATGCGATTCGACGCGTCGCCAATGATCGCAGCAGAAAACGAACGAGTTTCGACTCTGCGAATGCCAGGCTTTATCTGACATTCTAAGGTTGGCAACAATGTACCTATTTCATACAATATTTCAATTTTCTACGATGAAGTGAATGGTTTGTTAAGTTGGTAGCAATGTATTTACTGAACTGTAACAGCTATATCGTGCTACTGCTACTAAATGTTTTCAGGGTATAGACTAGATAGACTTGTCCTGACATCTTTTATGTAGGGTTTTAAAGTACTATGCACGACCTTGTAAGTCACGAATAACAGTACGAGAGTAGAAAAAATAATTTAATTTGTTCTTAGAGCTTAGGTGATCATTTGTAAATTACATGTTCCCCATAATATTGGCAACGTGCGTGACAGAATGACGCTGGCTGTCACAAATGCACGTCATCTTACATTAATACTAGCGGTGGCCGTTGGATTGGTATGACAATACCAACCAATGCACGCGTCTTCGTGAATGAAATGCAATGTATGGTCTACCTGTAACCATAGCTTATTATTATTATGAATATTACATATCAAGTATTTTATTTGGCGCTATTATAACGTAAAATTATGTAGATATATTTAATGAATCTACGGTTGTAGTCATGTTATTATATCGCTACTGCTGCGACGTTTCGGGTCAATTTTGGAGACCCCTCTTCAGGCATATAGGAGTTCACGCGACGCCTAAACTCCGAGCACTTGGCCCGAAATTGACCCGCGAGAAATTGGCCCGATACATGTCGCAGCAGTAGCGATATAATAACGTGAGTACAACCGTAGATTCATTAGATATTTTTGGATATGTCTCACAAAAGTTTAACGTCTACATGTAGATATATTTGAAAGTGTAGTAAGATATCATTGTAAGGAAATTGAAAAATATGTAAGTGTGTTTAGTAAAACGTCCCACTTTGTCGGTTACCATTAAGACGATATTTACTTGTATCTTTATATGAATAAACTGACAAAGCGACTTTAAAGCAATCGACAAAGTGAGACGTTTTCCCGTGCACACTCACATAGGTATAACACTTCAATTATATTTTGTAAATTAAGTGACAGAAGCTTGAAGGCTCATTAGGAACCATCACTCGATTCGAGATACATTTCGATTGCAATATCAATGTTGATATTTAGGCAACGGTCGCATAGTCCAATCACTAAAAATAAAATTAAGCTGCAACTTGTTTGTCAGGCTCTAAAAATCCGCAGGCAAAGTTTCTCAACGCGATATATTCGCGCAACAAGATGTATGTAACAGTTACATTAGCTTAACGGTGTCGCTTGGCCAGCTGTCTGTCCGTACAGGTTTACGGACAGTTACAAAACATTGCCAAGGTCTGGAATCTTTTACTCTTTAAGCAATAGACACAGTTGCTATATTGATGTATTGATCCTACATTGAGTTGGTGCTCCTAAGCATGGTCTCATTTTAGGTGGCATAGCCAAAATAATCAGATTATAACGAAAATAAACAAAGTATCAGGATGATTTATGTATGTATGACTGCTGACGCAAAGTTAATAGACTACCTAAAGTCTGTCAAGCTAAGTGTCTTCATTTAAATGTAGGCGCGATTAGACGGTAAACAATCGCGCGATGTTCTATGGAACATTTAAATTTCGCTCCTTTTTCTAGTAACAAACTTGTTTGACCGGCCTATGAGTATTATAAATTTTCATAAGCACCTATACTATACGTATTATTATGGTTGTATTGGCGTTTTGTATCACGATCATCAACTTGACTTAGCCAGTTATTCAGACTAAAATAATATCGTTTATTAAGTATGGAAATAATACATGTAGACCGTTTCCAGATTTAAGACCTTTATATAAGCTAAATGTATTAAGTTTGACTACTGAAGTGCCGACGGAAAGTTTCCAAAATTCTGAAATTTTCACATAGGAAAACTTCGGAAACTTTCCATACTTTGTATGGATGGAAACTTTCCATTTCATAAATTTAAATTCCCTTCATTTTTCGTGAAAGTTTTGTGAATTTTTCAAGAAATTTAAGATTTTTTTGGAAAGTTTCTGCAACTTGCACATCACTAAGTTTGACTATTTAAAGAACATGTAAACAAAACTAATCTTAACTCTTGGTAGATCTGAAAAGGTCGACCATTTTATGAACCAGGGATTAAAGTGTTAGTTAACACAACACAATAATTTGCACGACAAAGTGTGCTTTATCTACGTTAAGATCATTTATTATTGGAAACTCACCCGCCAAATCCATTAAATGAGGAGGCTTGGCTAGCGGAATGCGATGCACTAAACCCTTCATTAAACCCGAACGAGAACGACTGTGACGCCGAGTGGCTGGCGCCGAGGCCGTTGGCGCTGCTGCTGATGCTTGCCGACAGGCCGCCGTGCCCCGTCGGCGCCACGTTGAAACCTCCTCCGAATCCAAACCGAGGCTTTACTGAATCAGACGGCACGTTCCTTCCCTTCGTCTCGTTGGGAAGCAGCGTGCTAGGGTCACGCTCCAAATGCTCTATATAAGGTAGAACAGGAGGTGTGATGACCGGCTCCAGTTTTTTCTCCCGCCGCCTTTCGTCTGGGAACACGAACCCGCTGGCTGGCGCGGCCGCGGCGCCGCCCAACGCAACCGCGACACACAAACACGAACAGATGAACTTCATTGCTGAGGATACCGGAGACAATATGTCCGATCAGTGATGTTTTCTTGTTTTAATAGGGTCGCGCGAGGTCAGCGGCAGAGTTGGCATGCGGCACGCGCCGTAGCCTTCAGAAAACCCACTGCGAGTCGCCCGCGCCGGCGTCCTGCTACACAGCATCCCCTCTACACCCACTTCCATAAACCTCTTAGACCTTCTCCTTTTAGATTTAACGACGTTTTGTTTAGCAAATGTAATAACATCCACCGACTGATAGAACGACGCGTAGGCTATGGACATAATGTTATTGATGGGGAAATCCAGACGGCCTACTTATGGCAGGTTGTTTAGAATCTAGGCACGTAGGGACAGTTCACAGATTTACATATGTGACTAAGATTATGTCAGCTATTTATAGAATGAGCTTCCTTCTATCTATTTATCCAAAGTTAAACTATTGATACATAATTATGTATCATAATAAGGATTCTATGATAGTTACATTTCTCCATACAACATCTGATTAAGTGGATTACGTTGACCACTAGAAGGATTGTTGTTTGTTGTTGACCACTAGTTGACTGCCAGGTAATCAATCCACATACATAATTATAATCCAGGGTTGTGCTAGATAAAACGAAAAAAATGCATTAACGGTTAAAGGCCAATTTTAAATAACGTCCTAGCAAGATGTGTGTAAGAAGGACATATTTTTGGATCCGGTAATGCATAACATGGCATCTACTGCAAGCATCAGAGTAGTAGAAGAGCAGTGGGCTAGTTTAACCAACCGGCCACCGATACAGGCCCCGTAGCCGAATGGCATTTCTCCGACGCCAAACGAAAGCGATACGCCGCTGGCTCTGTCGCGCCAATACGCAAGCGCGATAGAGATAGATATCTACTAGCGCTTCGTTTCGTGAGCGTTTCGTGAGCGTTTGTGCCATTCGGCTAGCCACCCAGTACGGGTAGAACCAAACGAAGATAGCGGGATGACCTGAACCGCCTCTTAAACAACTGTCCAGAGGAAACACTCATGTGGGAGTAGTGGAAATTAAGGAGAGAGGCTTTTACCACAGCAGTGGGACACCCAAAATAAATATGCTACAAAAAATGTACACTACTGGCAGCCCTAAGTGTTAGGCTGTGTAATTTGAGGCGGGGCTGCTAGCCGTGTGTCACGGTCGGCATGCGTAAAGTACGCACATTTACACGCTATTAAAATCTGCTACGATGCACCCTGCGGCTCACTCAAGAAAGAGTAGGCATCTACCTAACACAATATATCACATTAGGCGTGCATTAGACATTGGTTTCATTTGAAGATAATAAATGAGTATAATAATTGTAATTCCTTTTTTCCATTTTACTTACACTAATGTAAGTAAAATGGAAAAAGGAATTAAAATTATCTAAAGTACGCCAAAATGAGTTAGGTACAGTAAATTACCGGCAATCGGGACCGGGGGTTATTCCAGGTGTCAATAATAAACAGAGATCGGACGGATTTGCGACATTCTTAGTGACTTACGTCATTTTAATGACTTTTAGTATGAGATGACGCACAAAAATCCGATCTCTGATAATAAATGATATCAATTCTCTTAATAATTAGTAATTACAATACCTATGCTTGCTTTACTTCCTGCGCGGTGCGTTAAGAAATATTTTACAAAATTTGTTTAAAACATTGTAGGTAGGTCAAATGTGGTAAGGCAACCTCCAAATGTGTAACAAATTAGACTGTCAACTCGTATGTACAAAACAAGTAATGGTTTACTTAATCAGTCAAGTGGTTTTAGACGCTACCAATTATTCTTTTTAAAAGCTATTAAATATAAATGAGAGGCGAACAGTAGCTGACCTGTGTCGATTTACGAAAGTTGTTAACACGTTTGGTTTGATAATTGCACAGTAGGTATTTGTATCAGACGATCAGGTCAGAATCAGGTCAATTTTACGTACACATAATATCTACACAGAATAGTAATAACAGCGGTCCGTTTCTTCATAGTTTTGAGTCTTAAATTTTTACACACCTGTCCTTCTGTATGTGTTCGAAATAACCATGATCTTTTAGAGAAGTTGTTTTAATGTAACATACCCTGGACGGTGATGCCATTATGGGCAAAAAAAAAACACAAATCCTTAAAAACTAGTATCTAAAAACTGACAACGTTGTACCATAAACACAGGCTATAGAGCTGCTATGAAGAAACCAATAGCAGTATCTATTCTGCAATACGCTTGAAATGTAAAAGAAGGATAAGACATTCAAACACACATTTGGACATTTTAACACGCTTAGCGGTAGAATTTTTACATTTATCAGTGAAATATCAATAAAAGGCAAAATTTTATCTTAAACTGTCCATGATTGGGTACGTTACCTTATGTTATTTAGTGTTTCGGTGGTACTTGTACGCACAATAGGTACGCACATTCAGCGAGCGTTCATCTGTATCTTAGCAAACCTGAGTAATGTGTATGCAGGGGTGACAAGCTAGTAGTGTTTTCTGTATTATAAATGCATTGGCGGGGGCTTCTTCTTTAATTGGCCTGTCATTCGGTCATGAAAGGCTGTTATGGTCAATGATACTCACTTATTTACAAGGTATCGTGATAATGATAACCCAATCCGTATATCAGGAGCGATCTCATAATCAAAATAACAAAATTAAAATTTTGAAAAAAAAACCCCGACATTGTGGACTGATTTTCATGAAACATGGCTAAAAACACTCCCGAATAGCCTAGGCCTAGATCAGATGTGTCCGAATTTTACCCATTTTTCCTTGCCTCATACCAAATAATTTTGAAATTTGGGCCCAAACCTTAATTATTACATAACTATTATAAGTCAGTTAATATCATATATGTCGCAAAACATGCAAAACTTTGAATATGGGCATTATTGTTACGTATTCCATCCTAGATGATATTGTCCTAAAGGACGTGGGCGATGGAGGAATGGTGTTATATAGTCCTGATGTAGCAATTGTTACTCGATTCGAATATTGTTGCTTCATAATGCCTCTAGATCCGGATCTAATTTAGATAACAGTACTTGAACCGAATAAAACTTTGTAAACTACCTATTAAATAATTAGAAAATAAATCAGTAGATATAAACTATAAAGACGAATTAATTAGACGGATAGAGCTCTCATTGTCTTACTGTTTCGTAAATTTAAGTACACTTAGAGACTGGACATACAATACATACAATACCATTATTACATTCGAAAAGGTAACAAAGATACCATTGTATCATCCTCAAGTTCACACACAGACCGTCAAATGTAACGTAAAAGACATCAAACGCAACGATATCCGAAAGATATAGGCATACATCGCATAATGGCGATGGCGATAATATATAAAAATGAAAGGGGCTCGTTTCTATAAGTACGCACACAGTATGCTAAGCTCGTGTAGGTGAACGCATACCATGCTTGTATGAGTGAGATGTGACAGGTCGACTGGCTGGTCGCGTTTTTGACAGGCCATAACTGTAAGGTAAGCGGGGAGCGGGAGTGGCCATACTGTACTCTTTATTATACTGTGATATAGGTATGTCATTTATACTGTATTCTTCCCGCGCAAATACAGCTTCGGCTAAGCACGAGTAAAATGCTCGGTATCCGATTGGCATCCTTTAGACTCTATAGACGTCCTAATGATACTACTGTAAGTTAGAATTAGCTTGTAACGCTCAACCTTATGAGAACGAGATAAGCACCTGCAGCACATGATTGGCGCGACAGTTGGTGGCCGCGTCTATTCTAGTCCAGTGGTTGGCAAACTTTTTTCGTTAAGAGCCAAAATTTGAAAGAATTTCAGAGGCGGGCCAGATTTACACCAAAAATGCATTTTTACTACAGTTCTGGCCATATCACATACTATTTTTAAGGACCGGTAGTGGGCCCTTTCGCGGGCCGAACTTAGCGCACCACATCTAGTCTATCTCGCGGCGGCATAATCTCGCGACAATCATATGCTATGTGTTTAGCCCTGCTGCTATAGGTAATCGGTAGGCCGCTGTTTGTATGGAGTCTTCGTCGCGCTTACACAATCGCCGTGCGTAGCAATGACATTGGACGGATTGCCCAATTCATCACGCGTACTGCATCATGTATCGGTTTTGACGGCTATGGCTATTTGAATTACGATTTTCAAGTTCAAGTTATCCGAGGTCTGTGTAGGTCAAACGATACGGTTTTAATATATGTGAAAAATTATACTTATACATATACGTACATTTATAAGAAAAAAAATCACCTCTAACTACAAAGATGAATTAGAAACAGTGATTCTAATCTAATCTATATGATCATAGTAATAATACCACCTACTTATATTTCACTTACTCCATAATACCTACTTGTCAAAATTTAGTTTTAGGATGCAAAAATATCGGGTCTAAGTATAGTTTCCAATCCGAACTATGACGCGTAGTCATATATTTCTAGGCAGGCTTTAAGTAAGTAAGTGTTACAAGATAATAACAACCTTTGTTTGCAAGTAGTAAGTAAGTAAGCATTAATAAATATAGGTAGGTGCAAACTTACAGCCGCTATAACTCAAATTTTGCATAAAAAGAATCGCTGAGTAGCATGCTAAGGTGATGTCATCTGGTAAAGCCAAATGTTAAGGGAGTTTTGAAATCCTGTTGTAGAAATTTTACGAAATACGGATCCGGTATCAATAGGGTTATGTGTGGCGAATTGATGAGATGCGTAGGTAGGTTGGTAACGATTGTCTATGAAAATATTTTATTTTGTCTTTGACCAAGACCTACTCACACAGAGTACCAATTCGTAAAATTACATGATTTCGAACAATGTGAATTTGGGGAACCAATTTAACTGGATATAAAACTAACATGAGGGGGGGGGGTTTGGACTATAACCATGGGCCAAGGTAGCGACCGAATGGGTGCCACAAACTACCAGAGGCCGAGGTAGACCAAAGATGAGATGGCGGAAAGACCTGGACTCATTTTGTGGCGGCTGGCGAGAGCATGCACAGAGCCGTCACGAGTGGCGGAAAACAGGGGAGGCCTTTGCCCAGCAGTGGGACACACTATAGGCTATTTAAAAAAAAAAACTAACATAGAGAGTAAAAGAAAAGAGCGTACTACCCCTACCTAGCGCTTATTTAAAAATGACAATGCGCTTACGAACTCTCAGGCGAATGACGATCGATCCTCTCGCGAACAACTTATAATATATGTGTTTGAGCCTGAACTCAATTGTCTAAATAAAACAGTATAAAATATTACCATTTCTTTTAATGGAATTTAAATTACAGGTTTTTGTCTAGGACACGCGACAGAGAGAGTTTTCGATTAGTAAAAAAGGGACGCTGGTGACGCGCACCGTGCTTTTATAGTGTCGCGACGGGGGAAACCGCGGCGCTTCAGTCTTCATTCCTATTGGTCCGGCAGGTCGAGGCTCTGGCCGCTGCTCATTGGATCAGCGGGGTGACCGGAGGTTGGCTATCCTGTCTGTGTTGCCAGTCAGGGCGTTAACAATATGTTATACCTTTTTTAATAAAATATGTTGCTTTTGCTTTTTAAAGGCGTTGGATTTTATGAGTTATGCCAGAAATGAATTGTACTGTACTAGCTTATGGAGACGTGTATGTCGCGTATTGCCAATCGTAAGTACTCGTATATTCCGAATTAGGCGTTTCTTGTAAACATGATTGGTTCCTAAGGAGAGGTTCAAGCTCTTGAAAGGACATACTTAAACATGGAATGCAAGTTATAAATAATTAAAATTGTGTTGTTAATAAACAAAGAGTGCACGAGTGGCGCAACAATGTTGAAAACAAAGAGGAAACGGTAAGAGTTAAAAAAAAGTGTTTTTAGGGTTCCGTATTTTTATTAGCCTGTTTTGGTGTCCCACTGCTGGGCAAAGGCCTCCCCTCTTTTCCTCCACTCAACTCTATCGCTTGCACTTTCCCACCAATTCGGACAAAAATTTTCCAAGTCGTCGCACTCCTCCGCATCTCCTTTTCGGTTTGCCTGCAAAAGAAGTGGTTATTCCGACAAATACTTAGTTCTAACCTAGTTCCGTATTATTCTAATATGTTTGTCAATATAATAATCTGAGAAAAGTTTAGTCCACACGAATTTGTATAAAACAATGCAGAGCTATAAGATCTCAGAAAAGCGTTTATTAACATTTCTACGTTAACATAAATATAAAGTGAAATATAGGTCTACATCACAATCTCGTCGCATTAATGATTTTTATCCGTAAACTATCTTTCCAGTTTACTAACACTCCGGTACAATGTTAATCTTATGGTTTTATTATTGTACTAGCTTTTACCCGCGGCTTCCCGCGTACTAAAAGTATTCTTATTCAAACGTATATAAAAATTAAGATTTTCATTTGGATCCGTAGGTTTCTCTGTACTGTAGGTACATTTGTCTGCGATTATTTCGATTACATATAAATAATACTATTGTTTTTAAAGAAATGCTTGCAATGATTGTACAAATGTTACACATCGACCACAGCGTAGGTAGTAGGTATGAGTAGGTATGTATTTTATATACGCTGGGGAAACCTTTATAAACAAACTACATAGCCCGTATTTCGACACTAATGGTCGGTGGGTAAAAAGTACTTTCTTGAATTATCCCTTACAGCAACGATCCCTTCCCACTGAGCCGCCTGCTTTTTACACTGCCTAGATACCGATTGCCGACCAATTATCCATATCCCTCTAACGATACCCATATTATCCCTATCCCTGTCCCTGTCCCTGTCCCTGTCGCTGTCGCTGTCGCTGTCGCTGTCGCTGTCGCTGTCGCTGTCGCTGTCGCTGTCGCTGTCGCTGTCGCTGTCGCTGTCGCTGTCGCTGTCGCTGTCGCTGTCGCTGTCGCTGTCGCTGTCGCTGTCGCTGTCGCTGTCGCTGTCGCTGTCGCTGTCGCTTTCGCTGTCGCTGTCGCTGTCGCTGTCGCTGTCGCTGTCGCTGTCGCTGTCGCTGTCGCTGTCGCGGTCGCTGTCGCTGTCGCGGTCGCTGTCGCTGTCGCTGTCGCTGTCGCTGTCGCTGTCGCTGTCGCTGTCGCTGTCGCTGTCGCTGTCGCTGTCGCTGTCGCGGTCGCTGTCGCTGTCGCTGTCGCTGTCGCTGTCGCTGTCGCTGTCGCTGTCCCTGTCCCTGTCGCTGTCCCTGTCGCTGTCCCTGTCGCTGTCCCTGTCGCTGTCCCTGTCGCTGTCCCTGTCGCTGTCCCTGTCGCTGTCCCTGTCGCTGTCCCTGTCGCTGTCCCTGTCGCTGTCCCTGTCGCTGTCGCTGTCGCTGTCGCTGTCGCTGTCGCTGTCCCTGTCGCTGTCCCTGTCGCTGTCCCTGTCGCTGTCCCTGTCGCTGTCCCTGTCGCTGTCGCTGTCCCTGTCGCTGTCCCTGTCCCTGTCCCTGTCGCTGTCCCTGTCGCTGTCGCTGTCGCTGTCGCTGTCGCTGTCGCTGTCGCTGTCGCTGTCGCTGTCGCTGTCGCTGTCGCTGTCGCTGTCGCTGTCGCTGTCGCTGTCGCTGTCGCTGTCGCTGTCGCTGTCGCTGTCGCTGTCGCTGTCGCTGTCGCTGTCGCTGTCGCTGTCGCTGTCGCTGTCGCTGTCGCTGTCGCTGTCGCTGTCGCTGTCGCTGTCGCTGTCGCTGTCGCTGTCGCTGTCGCTGTCGCTGTCGCTGTCGCTGTCGCTGTCGCTGTCGCTGTCGCTGTCGCTGTCGCTGTCGCTGTCGCTGTCGCTGTCGCTGTCGCTGTCGCTGTCGCTGTCGCTGTCGCTGTCGCTGTCGCTGTCGCTGTCGCTGTCGCTGTCCCTGTCGCTGTCCCTGTCGCTGTCCCTGTCGCTGTCCCTGTCGCTGTCCCTGTCGCTGTCCCTGTCGCTGTCCCTGTCGCTGTCCCTGTCGCTGTCCCTGTCGCTGTCCCTGTCGCTGTCCCTGTCGCTGTCCCTGTCGCTGTCCCTGTCGCTGTCCCTGTCGCTGTCCCTGTCGCTGTCCCTGTCGCTGTCCCTGTCCCTGTCCCTGTCCCTGTCCCTGTCCCTGTCCCTGTCCCTGTCCCTGTCCCTGTCCCTGTCCCTGTCCCTGTCCCTGTCCCTGTCCCTGTCCCTGTCCCTGTCCCTGTCCCTGTCCCTGTCCCTGTCCCTGTCCCTGTCCCTGTCCCTGTCCCTGTCCCTGTCCCTGTCCCTGTCCCTGTCCCTGTCCCTGTCCCTGTCCCTGTCCCTGTCCCTGTCCCTGTCCCTGTCCCTGTCCCTGTCCCTGTCCCTGTCCCTGTCCCTGTCCCTGTCCCTGTCCCTGTCCCTGTCCCTGTCCCTGTCCCTGTCCCTGTCCCTGTCCCTGTCCCTGTCCCTGTCCCTGTCCCTGTCCCTGTCCCTGTCCCTGTCCCTGTCCCTGTCCCTGTCCCTGTCCCTGTCCCTGTCCCTGTCCCTGTCCCTGTCCCTGTCCCTGTCCCTGTCCCTGTCCCTGTCCCTGTCCCTGTCCCTGTCCCTATCCCTACCCTTATCCCTGTCCCGGCCCGTCCCGGCCCGTCCCGTTTCGTCCCGTCCCGCCCCGCCACACCCCGTCCCTGTCCCTGTCAAATGTTAGGCAGTGAATTTCAAAAAAATCCTTTCATAGTGCTCTTCTAATTTGAAATCTCTTGAACCAGAAGTAAACATAAAAAAGAAATCCATATGGCTATTTTTGATATTTAAACCCCATTACACCACAACAAAGGAAAAGGTATTTCACTTCCGCCTGGTTAGATTTTAAAAGCGTTGTCATTATCGTGATCAGCAACCCAAAAAACCATAAAAACGATGCCTACCCATATTGGTTTTTTGACTTTATCGCCCCCTTTTCACCCTTTTAGGGTTAAAATTTTCAAAAAACCTGAAACATATATTTAGTCATATGTCTTTAGGAATCCTCCTGTGAAGTTTCGAATAAAACAGTCAAACTAATCTTGTTTCCCCATACAAACTTTGAACCCCCATTTCACCCCCTTAGGAGGTGAATTTTGAAAACTCCTTTCTTAGTGCTCCTCTACATTATATAAGGAACCTACGTGCCAAATTTGAAATCTCTAGGACCAGCGGTTTCGGCTGTGCGTTGATATGTCAGTCAGTCAGTCAGTCAGTTTCTTCTTTTATATATTTAGATTAGAATGTTCGGGAAAGTTCTTATATTTTCTAGAATGTTCTAGAACGTCCCAAAACGTGTAAAACTTAATGTTGTTAATTAAAATGTTCTAAAAATTTCTCAAATGATCTAGAAAAGTCCAGGATGTGTGTAAATGTTTTAATCGATATGGAATGTTCTAGAAAGCTCTGAAAACTTCTGGAATAATGTAGAAATTTGTGTAATATGTAAAACTTATTAAGTTTAACACATTTTGGAACGTTCTAGAACATTCTAGAAAATATTAGAACTTTCCAGAACATTCTATATCAACTACATTAGTTTAACACATTTTGGGACGTTCTAGAACATTCCAAATCAACTGCATTCAGTTTTACACATTTTGGAACGTTCTAGATCATTCTAGAAAATATCAGAGCTTTCCAGAACATTATATATCAACTACATTCAGTTTTGCACATTTTGGAACGTTCTAGATCATTCTAGAAAATATCAGAACTTTCCAAAACATTCTATATCAATTACATTCAGTTTTGCACATTTTGGAACGTTCTAGATCATTCTAGAAAATATTAGAACTTTCCGGAACATTCTATATCAACTACATTCAGTTTTACACATTTTGGAACGTTTTAGATCATTCTAGAAAATATCAGAACTTTTCAGAACATTCTATATCAACTACATTCAGTTTTGCAGATTTTGGAACATTCTAGATTATTCTAGAAAATATTAGAACTTTCTAGAAGATTCTAGAACTTTCTAGTACATTCCAGATCGATTGAAACATTTACACAAATTCTGGACTTTTCTAGATCATTCCAGAAATTTTTAGAACTTTCCAGAAGTACAGATGTACTTACCCACATTTTTTATATTGCGTGACACATTTAAAATTATATTTCGTGATTCAGAAGTACAGATGTGCAGTACAGAAGAAGGACAGATATATATTTTTTTAACATTTTCGCCAACCACAGCCACCCACTTCCACCCAACGCGACCAAACTCCCTTACTTTCATCTAGAGACCAAGGGGTATTTACCACCCCAACGGGGGGTTGATTGGAATTGATGGTGATAGAGAAAACCCCGGACATACGTACATTAGCGTTAGCATTATATATATATAATATAGATAGATTTATCAGTGCGCTTGCAAGGTAACTACTATGTAATATTGTATAAAACCTATTAAAAAAAATACCAATACCGTAATCTAAGACAATGTAAATAAAAATATTTACTTATTAAGAAAGATATACATGTTATAATCATTATGTGAAATGTAATGTAGGATATCACCGACGCGACTGTAAAAACGTAATAAAACATGCAAATATAATTCTCAGTAATTTTCAATGTTGTCACGTTTCAGAGAATACTCGGGCTTAAATTATTCAGTCTTATTTATGTTTTTCAGTCGCCTCAGTTGTGTCAATATAAAAGTACCTATCACGTGTAATTTGCGCGTTAAAAGTATATGCGTCATTAAGAAATAAAGAAAATTACATATGTACTTACATTCTAAGAATACGCGATGAGCTTTGAGCAGATTGTGTCTAAAATCTCATTAAAATCTCTGAGTCATTTGGAAAATGAACAAAGCTGATTCGTTTGGGGTTGGGCCACGTGGAACAAAGATATTGTCTGTATTATTACTATGTTTTCAGGAGCCACTGAGCTGCGTGAAGCCTCCATTCGACACACTGTTTGTTCAGCAGGTGTCTCACTTTGATAATACTTAAAAGCAAAGTTGGTGCATCGATATCCAGTCTGTATTCGTCTGCCCGGGTAATTCGAGTTCTCTGATACAAGTTTGAAAAAGAAATAAGTTTTTACGCCGAGTATGGCGTCTGTGAAATTCCTCATTGTTGCTGCAGTGTTTGTCGGCTGCGCCAACGGTGAGTAGGTCCAGTCCTGCAACTCCTGCACTTATTGCGTCATCCTTTGTGTCACTTCTAGAAGCGTTTAGCAGACAATGCAGTAGGTATATATATAGCCCGTAAAGTGAATCGAAATAACACAGTTTTTTGTATTTTGATCGTGACCTTATTTGCCGATTTTTCAACGAAGGAACAAGCTCTCCAGACTTAGGTAAAAGACCATATTTGATGATATTTCAAGGTCTTGAAATAACTCTGAACATGTAATCGTGGTATGCTGATCATGATTTACGTTTCGTTAAACTAAATATATTATATAAAATACTATTCAGTAATTTAGATCGGTAAATCATCGAAATTATAGGTAGTACATATTCGGAACTGATGGTCTCTCAGTTTCTTCACACTTGATAATTATGAGTTAATTATTTGAAGGCGTAAAAGTATTTACTCTTGTAAAAAATAAGTGTTCTAAATTCTGTCTTCAGTGTACATACATATAGATGTAAATACCTAATAATAATGTATGTTAGTTAACGATAGTCAATTGTTTCCACAGCTAAATTCGTCTGGGAACCTGACAACGACGACGACTTCCCTGCGTAAGTATCTACCTATTTGCATTCGAAAGCTTGTGTTCCTGTGTAAAACCATTTACAGTGCCTATACTTTTTTATCCAAGTAAGAGACGAGCTTACTATGTATACAAAGGATTTCCTAAAATGATTAGGCGTAGTTTAGTTCTGCTTCGAATTAGGTTGTTATATCATTACGGATTATAATACAATGTTACATTAGTTAAGCTCTTCCGATTCCATAAAATCTTATCCGATTGTGTCTAAATCGATTGTTATCGATAAATCAATTAATATATACATCAATCTGTACCTACAAAGCTGTATAGTTATAAGAAGAAATGGCTATAATTATCAATTTATATTAACCAAATTTCTTTTTCACTATTTCAGATTCAAGGTAAGAACAGTTCCTTAACGGAACTCTATAAGGTAACACATGGATCTTGATAGAGTAGCTAAAAAGTTCGTCTTTGTTCTCACACTCTCAACTAAAACTCACTTTGCAGATGCAAATGCCTGTGCCGCCCACCCCTCCCCGACAACCATTCGCTCCCTTCGCTCCCTTCGCTCCCTTTGCTCCCTTTGTTCCTTTCCAGCCTTTCGCGCCGTTCCCCCCGATGCAGCCATTCGCTCCCTTCCCCCCAAGTGCTTTCAACGTCCCAATGCCGCATATAATATCGGCTGACGAGATTAGGAAAGCGAAGCCGGGACAGAACGGCGTGTACAACGGCGTGATGGTGTCTTCCAGTAGCAACTCTTATGTGGACAAAGACGGGAAAGTCGTGAAGAAGGGAGGCACTTCCGTGCTCACCAACCAGGACGGAAAGGTGAAGGAGTGGAAGCGTAAGTATATAAGTTATATGATTTGTAAATTAAGGTTTTTGATAAACAGAGGAAATATTTTGCTGTGTTAGTAGGTATACAATGAAAAAAGTGTTCATCCAAAGCCATTAAAAATATGCAAAAATTAAAGAGTCAAAAAATACGATTGCAATGAATGCTCTTTAAAATGTCTCTTTTGAACCTAACGCATTGATATAATTGTATAAAAAAATATTACTTTTGACGGTCAAACCTAGCTAGCGACTTTTAAGTTGAATATTTACTTAGCAATGCCTTTATTTATTTCAGACGGCAATGCACCACCTGATATCAACAAGCCTATCCAGTAAGTTAATATAATTTTCATCTAGCAAATACATAAGTTGCTTTAGTATTGTATATCTAAAGTATTTAAACTATAGTGTAGATACATAGGGCTTACATTTATTTCATGGCCGTGTAACAAAAACAAGTGACGCATAATTTTATGAGTAAAACGTTATGTACTCAGCTGTTTATTAAGTTTTATTGTTCAAGAATTATTTCATGTCGTTCCTATTGACAAGTAAATGTAATTTACGTACGAATAGGATTCAAATTATTGTACAATTATTTTGTTAAGATCATGTATGTACTTAGTGATTGTGTTATTAACCTCAAAAGTTATTGCAAACAAGCCGAGACAAATTCCATATTCAATTCAATAATAAAAATAATTTCATTAATTATTTTAAAAAGTATAAAAATTACCGAGTTTTCCCAAACTGCAAATTTTTAACTCTTTAATTTCCGAGGTATTACTTACGACATATAACAAATTTAATGTTGTTACTTGGTTATAATAGACGAAACTGTTTTTTCCAAATATAACAACGCAGTAGTATGGAATTTTGCACTTTTGTGAAATAAACCCTTTTGTTTTCAGGGTCAGGCAGCCTTGGTGAAGCCCCTTCCCAATTTCCCTCACTACACAACACCAACATACAACACAGCTACCAACATTAACTTCAACACATTTTATTTTGAATACAAAGACGAACAATTTTTTCATTAAATTGTTTTTATTAGCCTAACGTAGCGTAGGCATTCCGTAATAAATAATTCTAATTTAAACATTGAATTTTAATTGTTACAGATACCTAAAGTGGGTAACACATATTTAAGTACAGTCAGACTAAGCTAAGTAGACAACGATTTTGATATTGGAGACTTTGATGTTTTAAATAACGCTTGCGCAGTTTGTGATCCTCAAAGCTCGAAGTATTGGAGACGGCAACACGCATGTAACAACTTTGGAGTTGGATGCATCCATAGGCTACGGAGAAAGCTTACCATCTGGGGCCCATTTCTCGAAGCTACAAGTTACAATTTACAAGGTAGTCAATGTCTAATATGACAAGTTGGAAAGAGACTTCCGCTTGTAACTTGTAACTTTCAGTTTTGAGAAATGGGCCCCTAGGCCCGTTTCTCGAAAGGTACAAGCATTGTATTACAAGTGCGCGAACTGTCAAATCGTATGGGTTGTCATAGAAACACACTTGTAATACAAGGCTTGTACCTTTCGAGAAACGGACCCCTGCCGTATGCTTATTTGCCAACGGTGTAGTACAAATAAGTGGTACCGGAATTGTTGTCAACTTCTCTTGGTCTGACTCTTAAAGAGTTTTTATAGAATACTGTTACGTTACTCCAAATTAAAACATTCATATCACCCGTGCTATATGTAAAGATTACAGGCAATTAATTCGTACATACAAACACTAACATCAGAATTACCGATCCTGTCATTTGAAAGCTCTACACTTGTGTATGATACTATGCGAAAAAAGTAGGGTGTAACTATTATAAATATTATGATAGTGGGTATGATAGTGGGCGGCAGGTACCAGATCCCATGATGCTACGCAAAAACAGTATTATAGGATCTTCCCTCAGTTTCAAATTAATGAAGATTGGCATTTACAAATTTTGATTTGCACCAGAATATCTCTTTTCCAATATAACCATGTCAACTTGAAATGTAGCCGCATAGAACAGTCGCACTTCTTGGTTGTTTTCGATATCAGGCGACCAAATGTTGGAATGATATCCCTCCATCCGTAAGACGACTAAAAGTAAAAAGTAAGCAATCTTTCAAAATCCAGTTTCAAAAGACATTACTGGAGAAAAAAAACAGGGATACCATACGGATTTTTGGTTGCGGATTTCAGGATTTAATTAGCACGAGATCCGAGCTGCCCTCACTGACCCACTATCAAAATACAGTCTGTAATAGTATAGTTCTCTTATTAAACACTTATATTTACGCACTGTAGAGCGTAGAGCACCGTATGGATGAGTGCGCGTTCAGCGACTCGACCCTTTAACTCGCGAACCAAAATACCACCACCAAATTCAATAGGTATCCATGCAAATATATTAGTAGAATATTAATAGTCAACAATAAAAACATAATATTCAAAGCAATAGCATCCATAGGTACTATCGAACCAACTGATTCATGACCCACTTGGCAGATAAATCGTTTGAATTTTTCAAACCTAAGGCTTATAATGCACGTAGATTGTTTTAAATACTCACTAAACTATGTCGCTACACAAATGCCAGTGTCTAATAAAGCGATAACAAGTTCTTCACCAAGGAAACCCTATCTGCAAGTGAATTTCGATTTACTTTACATTTAGATGGTTTGGCAAAATGATCTTATAGTGGGTCGTGATTCAGTTGGTTCAATAGTACGTAACCGTATTCTGTCACCCGAGAATTGTAAGGGCCACTTGCACCACCGAAAATGGAGGATTAACCCGAGGTTAACCCACCATTTTATATTGAATTTGACAGTTGACAGCCCCCTAACCTTGAGTTAAGCGGGTGGTGCAAATGGCCCTAAGGGCCACTTGCACCAACAAAAATGGAAGGTTAACCCGAGGGTTAACCCACCAGTTTATATGGAATTTGACAGATGACAGCCCACTAACCCCGAATTAAATGTTTGGTGCAAGTGGGCCTTAGAGAGATACTTATATTTCTAGTGACTTTTCTTTTCAATAAGACGCCATTTTGGAGCTTGCAGGATCAATAATAATGTTTGCACAATGTTTAGGTGTATATTAAGACGGGTTAAATATGCCACACATATACAACAAATAGTTTCAATACATAGTTTACACAATACATACTTACTTGATACTTGGCAATCACATAAGTACCTATTCAGAAAACTTATCAATATAATTTTAATTTTCAGTTTCCCAAATTCAGAAAAATGAAAAAAGTAAAGGTACTAAACCGTTTACGTTTTTTTGGCTTGAAATAATCGGTGTGGTAACGTGTATGTGGTGTAGTGCCAAGCTTTATATTCAGGCAAAATTTGCTGCTAGAATTTGCTGATAGAAATTATTAGATTATAATTAAGTCTCATGATATGAATTTCCGCATTGTATTAAATATCTCTAACCCATGTTATAATTTTATTCAAAACTTATAACAAACAATGTTCACAACTTCACTGAGACAGTAAAAACCCAATTTACGTGAAAACCATACTTAAAACGAACTTTACCTGTCCTATTTACTAAAAAATACATAAAAGACTGTTTCTATGATAGATAATCTTTAAAAAAAAAAATATATATATATATATATATATATATATTTTTTAATACAGTTGCTCAAAAAGTGCCCGTTTTTTGGCTGTTTAGCGTGCGAGAAGTTGTATTTTACGAACTAGTGCGTAAAAAGTATATACGTTCCATTTTACGACTACTTACCGAGCTGTTTTCATATTAGTCGTTTACTAAGACAGAATATAACTATAAACATACTATTAAGTGATTAATATTTAAAACGTTAATATTTCATATGTAATTGTTTACTTTTAGTCATACTAAACATAATTTATAAAATGGTTTATACTTTGAAAAATCGGTCATAATGAGTCGTGTAAACAGAACATGATTGGAACGAAACGCGTCTTCTACTGTCAAAGTAGAGGCGTCTACCATGTTTTAACTTAATGCACGTTCAAAAAACCTCAATATGTTACGCGATTTGTCATAATTATTTTACGTTATTTGCAATACGTCGGGGCATAAATGGATCGATTAAATTAAAATGTAGTTGTACATTAAACAATCGTCCCAAATCGTAAATGTTTATGTTTTTATGGCACCCAATGAAATAAATTATGTTAGATGAATAGCAAACTCGAAAATATGCACGCAAGTTTAAAAGCTTCAAAAATACGCCTTTGAATTGTCAAATAATCCGTCAATGTCCATGGGAAAATTGATAGTTCGGATTGTTTTATTTCGTTGTAAGTAGTAGTGTTTTTTCGCAACTGTATTAAAAAACGTCGTTCGTCACACGTGCGAGAATTCCGTCCCGAGATTTGCGCGATTTGCGCGAGACTCGCGTGCCGCTCGTGGCAAAATGTCTCGGGACTCGTGAAGTAATGACATACTTCTCGCACTTATAACGAAATGTACTATTTCAGTACAGATGTTGTTTTTTTAAGCACTAGTGCGAGAAGAGGTTCATTATATGCCAGGTCGAAACTTCGGAGGCTCATCTGTACTGAAAAACGTAGTACGATACACGTGCGAAAAGGAAATTCGTAACTCGTCTCGAGTTAAAACACTTCCTTCGGTCGTGTTTTAATTTATCCCCACTCGTTTAGAACTTCCTTTTTTACGCACTTGTATCGTATATAATGTACTATTTTAATACAGTTCCTCAAAAAGTGCCCGTTTTTTGGCTGTTTAGCGTGCGAGAAGTTGTATTTTTCGTACTCGTGCGTATAAAGTATGCGTTCCATTTTACGACTACATACCGAGCTGTTTTAATATTAGTATATTTGACTAAGACGGAATAAAACTATAAACATACTATTAAGTGATTAATGTTTAAAACATTGATATTTCATATATAATTGTTTATTTTTAGTCATACTAAACATAATTTATAAAATGGTTTATACTTTGAAAAAGTGGCTCATAATGAGTCGTGTAAACAGAACGTGAAATGGAACGAAACGCGTCGTCTGTCATTTAAAGTAGTGGCGTCTTACCAATGTTACCAACTTAATGCAAGCACGTCCAAAAACCTTAATATGTTACGCGATTTGTCATAATTATTTTATGTTATTTGCAATACTTCGAGGCATAAATGGTCGATTGAATTAAAATGTAGGTATATATTAAACAATCGTCCCAAATCGTAAATGTTTATGTTTTTATGGCACACAATGAAATAAATAAATTGTGTTGGATGGATAGCAAAATCGAAAATATGAACGCAAGTTTAAAAGCTTCAAAGATAGGTACGTCAATGTCAATGCGAAAATTGGGAGTTCGGATTGTTTATCGTTTTATTTCGTTGTAGTAGTGTTTTTTCGCAACTGTATTAAAAAACATCGTTCGTCACACGTGCGAGAATGTCATTCTTCACTCTTCCCGAGATTTGCCACTCGCGAGCCGCTCGTGGCAAAATGTCTCGGGACTCGTGGAGTAATGACATACTTCTCGCACTTATATCGAAATACTATTTCAGTACAGATAGTGTTTTTTTTAAGCACTAGTGCGAGAAGTGGTTCATTACATGCCAGGTCGAAACTTCGGAGTGCTATCTGTACTGAAAAACGTCGTACGATACACATGCGAAAAGGTAACTCGTGTCGATTTAAAACACTCCCTTCGGTCGTGTTTTAATTTATCGCCACTCGTTTCGAACTTCCTTTTTTACGCACTTGTATCGTAATGTATACTATTAAGTACCTACTTATAGGAAATTCTGTCTTGGCTTGGATACACCGTGTAAAATCCAAATACTTACTTATTTACTAATATTATAAATGGGAAAGTGTGTGTGTCTGTTTGTTTGTCCGTCTTTCACGGCAAAACGAAGCGACGAATTGACGTGATTTTTTAAGTGGAGATAATTGAAGGGATGGAAAGTGACATAGGCTACTTTTGTCTCTTTCTAACGCGAGCGAAGCCGCGGGCAAAAGCTAGTCATAAATAAAATTAAAAAGTTAACTGTAAGTACAGTCTAATTACAAGTGTCTTGCAATTACAGATGCCGAAATTCGAGCCGATCGTCTTCGAACCCATCGACATTGACCCAATCGAATTTGAGCCGATAAAATTCGACCCAATACCGCCCATTGACATCGAGGACATTAAACACCATAAACCCGGCAAGGGGGAAACCTTCAGCGCTTACTCCGTGTCATCATCATCCAACAAAAGGACGGTGAACGGGAAAGTGGTTGAAGACAACGCCGCTTCCAGTGTCGTCACCAACGACAATGGAAAGGTGAAGCAACAGCACGCCGGGTACAACAAAGGTGACAAGCACTGAAGACCGATAAAATGTGACGAGTGGATGGAACTTGAAGTCCACTCGTTGACACGAAATGTTAATTAAATTTAAGTACTAATTTTAGATCTAAAATAAAAATTTCGTCATAGTTTATGTGTGTAACGCCGTGTCTTGCGTGGGCGTCTCATCGCATCGTCTGCATCCATATCGATTAGGTTTGATTTCGTATACGTCGCGCGACCATCGCGCGACCGTCGCCCACGCAAGCCACGCAAACAATGAGGAGGCACACTGACATTTTATCCCGTCAGGCGGCGCCTGAGCAAGTGTCTAGGCATGTCACTGTCATTCATATGTCTGTGAGAGAAAAAACATATCATCTTCTCACTCTCATGTATGGACTAATAGGGTGGCGCCATCTGAGTGCCTTTGAGTGTGCCTCCTCATTGACTAATGATGCATGAAAAAATATCTTATTAATTAAAAAAAAAAAACAATTATTGCTTTAAATCTATTGGCCAATCGCTTTATCAAATCCTTTTTCCATCTAAATACAGTACTTCATTTACAATGCCACTCGCAATTACCAACTTAAATAAGTACATACCTATCTGATTGGTGTAATATTAAAGCTTCAAACCTTCATTTTAATTAATAAAAAAATAACTGTTTAGTAATCAACTCAATCAATCAATGCCAATTTAATGCACATTATTAAAAGTTTTAAAACTATCACATGTTAGAGAAAAATTAACACCGATCATTTTATTTTCAGAGTTCTGAAAACACTCTTATAAATATATAATTTAAAACTTCAATAAACTGTAAGTACTAACCAAGATAATACAAGTGTTTTATTTATGTTCCTACAATAGTCTCCTTACTTTTAGATACTTATATCCTTTCTTTAAATTGTTGAAATAATGATAATCCATACTAATATTATTAATGGGAAAGTGTGCGTGTCTGTTTGTTTGTCCGTCTTTCACGACAAAACAGAGCGACGAATTGTCGTGATTTTTTAAGCTGAGATATTTGAAGGGATGGAGAGCGACATAGGCTACTTTTTGTCTCTTTCTAACGCGAGCGAAGCCGTGGGCAAAAGCTAGTATATTATAATGTTGAAAAATATTTGCGGCACTTTCAGCGGGCCGCGGGAGTGGCCATACTGTACGATAGTACTCTTTATTATACTGTGCTTCAATAGAGTACATTTATAAGGTAATCAATAATCACACTTCGTTACGTGGTGCACTACACATCCCAACTGACAATCAGCTAAAATGTAACCAAAGACACTCCGTAACTCCGTATAGACAGATAAAGTCTAAGAAGAAAACGTACCTCAGAACCATACAGAAAAAGGTACGGTGGCCTAGATGGCGTTTAGGCTTGTGCCGTTTCGTTCGTTGATCGGAGCGCTCCGATCTCGTTCAATCGCTTCCATGAACTAGTTCGCTCTTTTAGGTCTTTTGCTCATTTAGTTCAGCCAGACCAGCGACCACTGCGGTCGGAAAGATCAGAACGAATGGGACCGAATATATAGTGTCCAAATTATACGAATAGTCCACAGATAGTAACATTCCGGGCCGAAAGGTTATAAAGTAACCGAAGTTTAATATGAAAACTTGACTTTTTTTGTTGCTCTGCTAAGTAGCTCTCGCTCTCGGTCGGCGCAGTCACACATTCGTTCTCGATCCAAACCGCTCGCGCTCGCCGATCCTATACTGAACTAAATGAGCAAAGACCGATTCTCAGACCACGGAAAGATTCAGTTCATTTCGGTCATTGATGGGATTTTATTCCTAACAGTTCATAGTTCGTGAACGACACAAGCCTAATGGCGTTACACCTTTGGGAGACGCTCAGATAGATGGCGCTAATATTAATATTTGACATTTTAACACATATCAAGCTAAGAATATAGGCCAAATTGTCAAAACTGAGGTCCAAAAGTTTTAAGCCTCTGTCTAGAGATGGCAGTATAATGTACTGTGTTACGTATGTTACTTTGACAGTAACTCTATAATACTCGATCCTCTTTGTTAAATATAACTCACACTCAATAGCACAAAGACCTTGGTTCCTAGAAAATAAATCGCTCAAAATCTTTTCATGGACATACAAAAGACAAATCATTCGCATCTCCATGACTGGCGATTCGTCGTTGAAACTATTGAAAGAGTAATTTACTAGTTCTACTACCTAGTTAAAATATATACCATGTCTAATATCCTGAATCTTAGTATTTTTTGCGCAAAATGAATTGGCATACCAGATTAATTAACTACGTCGTTTTTTTACCACTTTGGTGGCAAACAAGCATAAGGTCACCGTAGCCTACGAACGCCTATAACATCAGCCTAGAGCTCAGAGGTAATTTTGTGTGCACCTGATCCAATAAGTCATAAGCAGTTATCGGACTCTTGGCGTCATTTCTAACAATATAAGGTTTATTCCGAAAACAAGAAAAAAAATACGCCCAACTGTCCAAGGTCATAGGTGATCGGGAAAACCTCAGCAGGAGCTCATGCTACAGCCGGAGCATTAGTATTTTATGAAGGATGCTGTGATCTGTTATTTGTATACAGATAATTTCGATCATCAACATCATTAAGTAAAGAAAAGAGGTAAGGTGCATTAGGGTAATTCCGAATGACAGAAATGCTCTGGTAATTCCGAAAGGGGAATCTTGATATGATGGAAATAATGGTGATTTTTATGCGACTTTCGTAATTAGACGACTTTCGGAATTACCCTAATGCACCTTAGTAGATTTTTTTTGAAAGAGGTAATATGTACATCATACATAATAATCACGCCTGTATCCCATAAAGGGGTAGGCAGAGCACATGAACTACTAAGTTTTAGTGCCACTCTTGGCAAAAAGGGGTTGAAAGAAATCCAAATTGTGACATTCCTCGACTTCTACGACACCCTCGGTAATACGGTATACGGTAATATGTAGATTATAATATGGTACCTTCTGCTTGAGGACGTCACATGACACGCAACTACCTATCTATACAGTCAGTTTCTAGATAATACCTACAAAAATTTGCCTAAATACTCTCATTATTTATGTCCAAGTGTTTTCTAAGAACAATGATTTGAGTCGGTTCACCGGTTAGTATATAATCTCGGCAGGTTTAGAAGATTTGTCAGAATCTCACTTGCTTCCAGAGTCGCCTGTTCAAGAATTAAAAAAAAAACATGTCCAAGTTCGTAATTATACTTTTGGTAGCTACATTCGCAGCATGCATCAATGGTAAGTTTTTGTAGATTAGAGAAAGGAAACGATATATTTTTGCAGATCATGTCGGTAAATGATGCTTTCGTATATACCGGTTGTCCCTAAAACCAATTGGCGTTGGTTTTTACGAAAAGGGGTGATAGGCAGTGCTCGGACAAGTCATCACAGAAACAGATATGGACATGGGAAAAGACTATTATAGAGTCGAGACTTAAGATTATTATTATGTAAAGCTGATATTATCGTAATTTATAATTTAACATTTGACCTTTTTAGTCGCATATCTGTCATGGATTTGTCAATGTGGCATGCTTGAAATGGCGACCTATCTGGCCTAGCGCGTAGTGTCCCTGTCTGCTACGCCGCGGTCCCTGGTTCGAATCTTGGTAAGGGCATTTATTTGTGTGATGAGCACTTATATTTGTTCCTGAGTCATGGATGTTTTCTATTTATATAAGTATTTGTATATTATATATATCGTTGTCTGAGTACCTGCAACACAAGCCTTCTTGAGCTTACCGTGGGATTCAGTCAATCTGTGCAAGAATGTCCTATAATATTTTTTATTTATTTATTATAAATGGGCTTACTCTTGGCCACAGACTAGCCGAAGGCAAAGACGTGGCCTACGATGTAGTGAGCTCGCCCAGAAGATGCCTGTTCACTCTTTTCACTTATTTAAGTGGTTTTGTGGTGATCATTTAAATTAATACAATTATTTGCTTATTTATGGTTATTTCAAATTATTAATATTATTTCAAAAATATAATTAAATAATATTATACATAATGCGACTCTATTGATCTTGTTCTATTGCAGTCTTGCGATTGTTTTGCGATGACTTGTCCGAGCACTGGTGATAGGACATCTCAAAATCTCATCTGAAAATGTCATGGCTTTTGAAATTCATTTCAAGTTCAATTTATAAAACTTAAAGGAAAAATGCAAAAAAAGGCTTAATATCTCGAAAAGCGTAACATTTTTATTAAGGTCAAATTCGCATAATGTGATAGCTATTGAGATGTCCTATCACCCCCTTTCGTTTTGGCTTTGGTTTTAGGGACAGCCTGTATACTTAGTAGTTATATATTTAATTTGCACAGCATATGAATTTTACCAACTTTAGTAGGGTTGAGTTTTTAAAGTCAACATTCCTAGTTTGTAAACGCAGTAAACACGGTTGTATGTTTCAGCTGACGAGAATGGAAATGGTGGTCTAGATTTCTTGTAAGTGTATAAAATAAGAAACTTATTGTTATTATGTTTTTATGTCTTCAGGTTATTTGACTTACATTTATTTTATTTATTTTTCAGTGGTAACTTTATGAAGCCAATTAGCGATATGGCGGTGAGTTATTCTTCTTTATGAAAAATAATACTTCTACTTAATGTCAGAATGTGCGCAGTATAGGAAATAAGATTTTTTTAACCTATTTCAATTGTAGGTACCTAAAGAGCTCAGTAACAATAGATGGACTTGACAACTTTACGAAATTCCAAAATTTCCGCTTAGGAACATTTATTTCGAAATAATTTTTTTTATATGGACATTTTTCATTTCCAGGTACAGATGTAGTGCGAAAAGATTTGCCTTCGTATTATTACGGAAACGTACGAACGTGTCATGCTATTTCAGTTATTCTCAGTACAAGATGTTCTGACATTGACTGAACTAGCATGACAAATACGAATGTTTCCGGAAAAATACGAAAAAAACCTTTTTCGCCCTAATCTATATGTTGGTTTAGAATGTTCAAGAATGTTTATTAAGTGTAAGTACAGTCAGCCAAGAATGGTTTACTTACCACTTTTCGACTCTATATTAAACACATAAGGTCGAAAAGTGGTAAACCACTTTTTGGCTGACTGTATCTACCTACTTTATTCACGTGTTTATTCTATTTCACAGCAAGGTGGCCAGAAGGCTGCCGAAGATTTCATGAAGGGGGTAGCCGGAGTTGGTGGTGCATTCAAGTTGCCTGGCAGAAAAGACGACGCAGGCGCAAGCAAAAAGTCCGCAAACAGCGACAAAGACTCCAACTAAAACAATATGACCGGCTTCAAAACGGCTAAAGAAATGAACGGTCGCGTTTAAGTGTTCTGTTCAATAATTATTCAATAAATTAGTCACGTGATTATGAATACCTATATTTTATTTCACCTCCTCTTTTTCTCCACTGCAACTGTTAATAAAGAAATTAAAAAGTTTGTTGAATAAAATATATAGGAATAAGAATACATAGATGGATATTGCTTAAATGAAATGATGATGATGATGTTGATGATTTAGGTTATCCTGTAATGTTGCTTTAGATATTTTATTAAATAAATTGAAATTGAATTAAGACTGGGAATACAAAATTAAGGCTTCAGTTCTGGATACTAGAAATATACGTAGATAAGATAACCATAACGATAAAGTGAAAGTGGAAAATATAGTTTTTTAGAAAAGTTGTTCGATTGGCGTCGTGAGATTTGTAGGAAAATAATTTAAAAACTAACATATTTGACTCTTTTCTTTTTAATTTTAACCATAACACGAACAACTTATTTCCAAGTCATATTATTTATATTTTCTAGAGATGCCTGAAATATTTGATGAGACTTCGGTGAAATCGACGTTATTATTCTAATCTTCAAAAAAACGGAGTATACCTACGTCGTATTTTGTCTCGCAAATGGTCTCGTCGGAAGATCAGCGCTGACCTCCGGGTCGGCATTATGCTGAGACGGGACCATTTCGTGATAAACTTACCCATCCTTTGTACATTTGTAGTTTTTTAGTCAATACTTTATGCATAATGTGTAGATTTTAAGTTTATTACGAATAAATATTTTGATTGATTGATTGATTGATCGTATTTTTATAAAAATTTAGTTCAGCACCGATAGCATGGTCGCGCGATAAACGATAAAACATCAGGCCATCCCTTCGCACTTACAAATAGTGCGAAAGGGACGGCCTGATGTTATACTCGTACCATTTAGTGTCAAATTTTATAAATAAACCAAGATCCTATGACTGTCATCCTCACGTCTGAGTAGGTATGAAATCTGAAAGTAATCCCAAGACTCAGGTAGTTTTGTTTTGGCAAGTAATAGGTACCTAATAAACGGGTCTAAAATATAACATTACAGTAAAAAAATAGTTATTTGTTATACAAGGGAGCAAAGTTTTATTTTAACCGAGTGTGGAATTGCAACATGAACTAGCGAATGGATTCTAGGGTTGAACTACGAGCTAGCGAATGGATTCTATGGTTGAACCACGAGCGAAGCGAGTGGTTCGAAAATAGAATCCTGAGCGAAGCAAGTAGTTCAAAAAATAGAATCCTGAGCGCAGAAGTGTTGCAATACACACGAGGTAAAATAACTTTGCATCCCGTGTGTAACACATAACTTTTCACCTCACTAAAGCGAGGAAACACGCAATAAAAACAACTGGAAATAAGTCAATTTGCGTTGAGGTATTACAATTTCCACGATGCACTAACCGACACCACAAAAGTTTAAAATTAAGAATCAAGAAGAAAAATCTATTTGGGTGCGTTCCGTTTCACGCGTTTTGAGATTACAATGTTACTTAAGGTGCGTTCTGAATAAGTACAACGGAAGAGTCAAAAATACAATTTCTTGTACGATTTCAAGTGTTTTATGGTAAAATCATGTTATAAAATTGTTTGAATTTTATGTTTTTAGTCGGATACAATTCGATATGAAATTATTTTTACGTTCGCATCACATGATTTGTTAAGACAATTTAAGCACAGGGAGAAAATTGTCCTGTCTGGGACATGCCTTTACAAGAAATTATATTTAAAAAAGTAACTAATGACACGTTCGGATTTCAAATATTCTTTGCACTCTTGTAGATAAAATGCGATTTTGCTATCTGTTTTTAATAGTTATTTGTTATACAAGGGGGCAAAGTTGTATTTTAACGCCGAGTGTGGAATTGAAAAACGAGCAAGTGAAAGGATTCTATAGTTGAACCACGAGCGAAGCGAGTGGTTCGAGAATAGAATCCTGAACTTGCGAGTTTTTCAACACACGAGAAGTAAAATACATTTGCACCCGAGTGTAACACAAAACTTTTCGCCTCACTATAGCGAGGAAACTACAACGCAAAAAAATGCGTTTATCACTGCTTCCAGTAGTTCCACAGGTGGTAAATCATGTTTTTTAGTAGATTCACCTACTTTTATCAATTTTAAAGCAGTTAATTTGATTATATACAAGGTCAAATTACTTTACCCACTAGTGGATAAAATGCGTTTTTACCCGCTGGTATTAAAGGACAAAACACGTGTTTCCGAGCTAGTGAGGGGAAAAGAATAAAAAGTCCTTTCCGAGCTGGTGAGGTGAAAAGTTATTTATAAGATGGGGGACGAATGTTCGACATGTCAGCGTAGATATTTCAATACATTTAGTATAAAATATGGATTACTTCGCGAGTGTGAAAACATTGTGTAGGTATAGTATAAGAAAAGAAAAGCGTCAAAATTAAATACGAAATGGGGAAAACCATACTGGCAAATAATGTTTTGGTTAAAGGTCAAGGTCCAAATTTCCCTTATTCGAGCAGTTTCTATAAGAGTGTGAGACACCCGGAGACTTATCAGGGCCTTCGAATGTGAGGACGGAGCAGGGATCCTGTACTAAACAAGGATTCCGAAGAAATAACACCCGAAAGAATTAGGAAATCTTCAAAATACACGTTTTTTGAAGGAGCTTACCTGATTGAAATGACAGAGGCAACATTTTCCGTGATTTTAGTATACCTATTTTATGTTATCAGTATAAGTTTCATATTTGTGTAGGTATATCATAGGCAGCTGAAGAATTACAAACTCGAGTTATTAAAGCCCGCCTTCGGCGTCGGGCTAAAACAGCCTCTCGTTCGTGATCCTTCACTTTTCGCCCTTAGTACACAATGTACTATTTGGTTTGTGAGGAAACTTTAAATGATGATTCTTAAGTTGGCAGAAAGTTGAGGGTTGCAACACTTGCAACTAGAGATGCGACGGATAGTAGTTTGTCCTCAAGCCTCTCTTCTTCAATTATATTCTTAAATCACTATCCGGTCTCAGGCCGAATACTACTCAATTATCCGGTGGGCCGGATAATGGATAGTAACCGGATATCCGTTGAATCTCTTTCTAGTCCCTTGCGTCAGGCAAAATCGTTTTCCCCTCACCAGCTCGGAAACACGTGTTTTGTCCTTTAATACCAGCGGGTAAAAACGCATTTTATCCACTAGTGGGTAATTTGACCTTGAATAACGTCAAATTAATTGCTTTAAAATTGATAAAAGTATAGGCAAATCTAGTAATCAAAATGATTTACCACCTGTGGAACTACTGGAAACAGTGATAAACGCATTTTTTGCGTTGTAGTTTCCTCGCTGTAGTGAGGGGAAAAGTTTTGTGTTACACTCGGGTGCAAATGTATTTTACTTCTCGTGTGTTAAAAAACTCGCAAGTTCAGGATTCTAATCTCGAACCACTCGCTTCGCTCGTGGTTCAACTATAGAATCCTTTTACTTGCTCGTTTTTCAATTCCACACTCGACGTTAAAATACAACTTTGCCCCCTTGTATAACAAATAACTATTAAAATTGTATTATGGGCAATTACGACAAATTCTTACTAAAGACACGTTAAGATGAGATTGTAAGTACGAGTATGAAGAGTCTAAGGTACGATACGATACGATATTCAACGTGCCAGTTTACAACCCCATGAGGTATGGGGATACTATAGTTTTATGTTGTATAGAAAATATGAAAAGGAAAGCTGCTGCTGCAAGCTGAAAAGGAAAGTTGCTGCAAGATGAAAAGGAAAGTTGCTGCTGCACTCTGAAAAGTCTTGCTGCTGAACAATCTGTTTATAAAATAGTAAATTATAAAGTTGGTAAGATATGGAAAAAAACCGGCCAAGAGCGTGTCGGGCCACGCTCAGTGTAGGGTTCTGAAGTTTCCCGTATTTTTTTTCAAAATCTGTTCAACCTATCAAGTTCAAATTATTTTTTCTAGGAATTCTTTGTTATGTTCGACTTATGAGATTTTTCATATTTTTAAACTTAGAGGCGGCGCAACAAAGTTAGAGGGGGCGGGGACACATTTTTTTGTACTTCTGGAGCGATTATTTCCTAAAATATTAACATTATCAAAAAATTACTTTGGTAAACCCCTATTCATTTTTAAATACCTATCCAACAATATATCACTCGCTAATACTTCATACTTCATACTTATTTATTCATAAAGCCAATTTACATGTCAACATTATAATATAAACTTAAAATTAGAAACAAAACTTACAGTTCCATGTACCTTGTTTAAATAAAGTTAGTTAATTAAGTACAACATATATTCATTAAGTTATTAATTAGATTTTTTACATTTTTTACATGCCACATTAAACAGACACTGACTTTGTAAGCACCAGGAATTCCCCGTAGGTGTAGAGCGGGTGTTCGACAAGCCACTTTTTTAATCGGTACTTAAAGTTGCACAAACTTGGCGCTTCTGTTATATTTGTTGGGAGGCTATTGTATACGGTAGGTCCCATTATATGCGTCAGTTTATTTGATTTTTTTAATTTCCTACTAATACCTACAAGTTTTGTGGCGTTACGTGTATTATAACTAGAACCTGACCCTTTAGTTTTAAAAGAGTCTAAGTTTCCTCTTACGTATATAGCTACTTGCATGATAATAATTGCCGGCAGTGTAAGGATATTGAGTTTTTGAAGAGGTCTTTTGCCGGGGTATCGGTAGGCACTCGCGCAATGATTCTGACGGCGCGTTTCTGCATTCTAAATACTCTTTCCCATTGTGCACAGCGCCCCCAAAGCTCCACGCCATACTGTATCAACGCGTGTACCGTGGCAAAATAACAGGACCGGGCTACCTCTGGAGTTACTGTTTTCGCGACACGAGCTAAGGCAAAGCAAGCACTTCCCAACTTGCTACATAACCTGTCGACGTGCAGGTCCCATTTTAAGCCCTGATCAATTTGGAATCCTAGAAAGGTGGTGCAGGTTGTTTGTTGGAGTATATTTACATCAATCTGGACTCTAAGTGGCCTCATAATTCTGCCAGTCAAATTGAAGTGCAAGAAGTGAGTCTTTTTTAAATTCAGGGCAAGCCCGTTACAAACAAACCACCGCGATAGCTGTGCTACCGTTGTGTTCAGTTCGCACTCTATACCATCAAGAGTAGGCGCTGTAACAATAGCAGCTATGTCATCAGCGTACATTAGAATTTCGGCTGCATGAATTGACTCTGGTAGGTCATTGAGAAGTAGGGAAAAGAGAATATTAGATACGGACGAGCCTTGCGCGACACCCATTGTTACTTCTAAGGGATCCGATCTTATTTTCCCACCGTCACTAACTGTTATTTGGGACCTTTCTTTGAGTAGGCTAGTAAACAGAGCCAGCGATGAGCCACTAATGCCGTAGTGCTGCAGCTTCGCTTCTAGTAGAGCATGGTCGGCCACATCGAAGGCCTTGGAGAGGTCACAGCACACAATTGCTACTTGCAGTTGACTCTCCTTGGCGACCATGATACGCCGGATTAGTTCTCGAGTTAGAGAAGTCGTCGAGTGTCCAGGGCGGTACGCATATTGTCGTTCAGACAGCGCACTCGTATCGACCAAGAAGTTGGAGAGACGGCTACTCAGGCCACTCTCGAGAACTTTTGATACTGCAGGGATGATAGAAATAGGCCGGTATCCATCTATGTCCGCTCTCTTTCCTTTACCCTTAAAGATCGGAGCAACTTTGCTGGTTTTTAACAAGGAGGGCATAACGCCTTCCTCTATGCAGCGGTTGAAGAGTTCCGACATAGCAAACGCGAGCGGTATTGGGGCTAGTCGTAAAAGCTTCATGCTTATGCCAAACACATCAGTCGAGGCTTTTGGTGGTATTTTTGAGGATATAAGACGATGAACCTCATCTGCAGTAAATGGCTGAAGAACTAGGGTCTCTTTCGTAGCAGGCCGAGCAGCACGCAGTTCGCGTATCGCACGAGCAACATCCGCACGCGGAGCCCCGCACGCCATTGCAGCACTCAGAAACCTACAGTTAATCGCATTCATGGCGTGTTTTTTGCTAGGAAATGCTACCCCGTTATCATCTAAAATAACATCAGCGACATCCAATACGGGGCTGTTATTTTTACCGCGTTCCTTGTTTATTACTGACCACAAGGCTTTCAATACATTATCACTTGATTTGATTATTTTATTGTAGTGACTTGATTTGCAGTTTTTCATTAAACTACTATAGTGTAGTTGCATGTTCGATATAATGCCATCAAGAAGCTCACCATTGGGCTGCCTATTTCTTAATGCTATGATATCAAATAATAATGATTTGTACTGTTTCACTTCGGCTGTAATCCACGTTTGCTCTACCTTGTTCTTAATTATTCGTTTTTTAAGGGGGAAACAAATTTCATATTTATTCACTATAATATTTAGAATAGCTGTCGTCAGTCTATCGGCGTTAACGTTTTTGTAACAATTTCCATCCAATCGACACTGTTAATGGCTTCAGCAAAGCGTGCCTGGTTGCATACAGAGAAATGTCTACAATATGTATGAAATTCATTTACCATTTTTGTGCTTCGTAATCGCAGCTCAGCTTTGATTGCGAGGTGATCACTTAAATTAGTTACTACTGCACTAGCATTTACTGAGCCTGTCGATAAGTTTGAATATAAATGGTCTAAACAAGTTGCGGTATTACTAGTTATGCGTGTATAAAAATTTACTTCATTTACGAATCCATGCGTACAGAGCAAGTCAGACCATTTTTTAAGATTCATATTGTTCTCGCCTAGGCAATTTATATTAAAATCGCCTATAAATATGCAATGTAGCTCTAGGTCATTTATTTTGTCTAGAACCCGCTCGAACACCACAAGAAAGTCAGTTATGCTCACAAGATTAGTTCTATAAATGCAGATTACCGTTATGCCATAATCAATAAGATCCAAAGCCGAAATTTCGCAAAACTGCTCTATGGATAATTGAGTCAAGTCGGAATTTTCAACGCATTTAACACCTTCGCGTGCATATAAACACGACCCACCGTGTAATACATTCGTCCTACAATAACATGATATTAATTTGTAACCTTCTAAATGTACACAACTTAGTTTCGGTAACGTAAGCCAGTGTTCGGTGACCCCCAAGATGTCGCACTTCAGGTCGCTGTGCAATAACACTTCCAGGCGTAATGTTTTATTCTGGAGAGCTGCTATATTTTGGTGACATACAGTTATTATGTGAGGTCTAGTACAATTGGGGTTATTCTTTATCAAAGCGTGGCTGTTGCTGCTCGTTGTTCCTGGTGGTACTGGTTGCAGCCTGTTTGCCTTTACGTTGGTGTCTACGGGGACCGCTAGGCGAGCGGTGCTGGTGTTGCTGGTGGGAGGGCGCGCCCGGCGCCCACCGCTGGCTCGAAACCACTCACTTACCACTGTTCCAGTCGGCCAGATATCTGGGGACATGATTTCGTCAAACTTGCTACAGGACACAGTTATTGCAAACGATGCGTAGTGATCGTGTTTCAGATGTAGTTTGTTAACTGTGCTACTAGTATAACCGGTTTTGCGAGCAATGTAGGAACGAATAGCATCCGGTGTTGTGCTGGTCTTAAAAAAACAGGCATGTATTTTTTTAACGCGTTCAGTTGTTTGTACTTCTACGTCCATAGGGCCAGTTCCTGTGACGGCGATCCGTTTCGGTTTCTGTGTCATACGACCATTTTTATATAGAACAGTCCGAAATTCATCGTTTGTCTCTGTATTGTTGCTCTCGAGGGTTGAGACGTCAGGCTCTCGTGATCTGTTTTCGCTGGTAGCGCTTGATTTAACTCTACCTCCGCTGAGCGCCGCAGTTGAGCTAATATTTGGGTCCGGATTAATACTAGTGTCTGGATTAAAACCTGCCGTTCGGCTCGCCTCGGGAGTCATGACGTGCGTTAGTAATCCATTTGCGCTTGCAGCGCTTGATTCAATTCCAACTCCGCTGAGCGCAGCGGTTGAGAAAATGTTTGGGTCCAGATTAATACCTGCCGTTCGGCTAGCCTCGGCCTCGGGAGTTGTGACGTCATGCATTGGTATTGGTATTTCGTCTGCGCTTGCGCCGCTCGATGTCGTTGGGTCTGGAATAATACTTGAAGGTCGGCTCACCTCGGGCGTCTTCGCGGCTTTTGGTGTACGTAATCCGCTAGCAGTTTTAGCGCTTGATTTTGTCGTGGCGCTTTTGCTGTGCGCAGTGGTACCAGCTTTCAAACGTGCTTGACGCATTGGACGCTGGCGCTGCAGCGCTGCCGGGGCTGGTGGAGTAGTATAGGCGGTGATAGACTTACGGTTTTTCGCTGAGATACCCTCCAAACTCGATTTCTGGCTATTTATTGTTTCTGTTTGCTTCAGAATTATGTCATTTTGCTCGCTTATTTTCATTTCTAGTGCACTTAAACGATTTGTCACTGAGTTTAGTGTTTGTCTCAGCTCTAGCATAGAGCTTTCAAGGGCCTTAAAAGGCATTATAATATGGTTAATTTAATTATTTTGCCGAGAGGCGATCCGACGTGCGAGGGAATCAAGTACCCACCATAATAGGGTTGAAATAAAAAAAATCACTCTCCCTTTACCCTAATAAAACATCTTTTTCCGTTTTTTTTATTTTTGCACTTTGTCGGCGTGATTTATTTACATATTGGTACCAAATTTCAGCTTTCTAGTACTAACGGTCACTGAGATTATGCGCGGACGGACGGACGGACAGACATGCCGAAACTAATATAAGGGTTCCTAGTTGACTACGGAACCCCAAAATTGGAAAATTTTGAGAACGGATATTAGGAAAATATAATATTGGACAATATAAATACTTAATGCAAAAAATTACAATGATTAAGTATATGTGCTTTGGGGAAAGATTTCTCAAAAATAAACACTGAGAGACACGTTAGATTGTTACCTTGAGGAATTAAAATAACTTCAATAGTCCGACTTATTTTACTTTATATTTAGGACTTAAAATTTTAAGTTTATTTAAAAACATTGGCACGTCGCCTCTTCATTAAGAGCCCGTAGACAAGTGCAAAGCAAGGCTAATGGATTCGTATTACATATGTAGGTGCGACATAGACAGTTGCGTTTCCTATATATATTAAAGGCGCCATCTTTGACATCTACCTTTGTCCTTCCTACATCCGACATCGTGGAAATCGGATTGGATAATCCGGCGATCCTGCCGGTGAGTAAGGCTGCCAGAGCTCAACGAGGGTGCGGTGTGCTGGTGACTGAAAGACCTATGGGACGAATTTGTCAGTCTATTGTTTTTGTTGCCAAGGAGGGTTTGGGTTGCCGACGACTCAAAGGACTCGTACACTCAAGAACTTGTACACTCTTTTTTGCTATGTAGGTACTTAATTATTCCATCTGGTGGACCGTATGCTTGTTTGCCACCGACGTAGTAATATAAAAAAAAGCGATTGGCCACTTGCCTACGGGCCCAAACAGCGTTGTTTACGAGTCGCAGCAATGACGCCAAAATCCTTGGCTCTTCGAAAACAAATCGTCTACAATTTTTCCGCAAAAATACAAAAGACGGTTCGTCATAACCATCATGAGGCGATTTTTCATTAGAACTATTGTAAAAGTATAGTGCCTTGTTTGCATTGTCTCTAATAACCTAATTTAAATAATTTGGGTGGATTCGGCAAACATGGCACTTTAATAAAATATATCGAAATAGAGTTTACAGGTCAAGTTAATAAATAGTTTCCTCAATTATTAGACCTAATAAAATTTAAAAAAATGTTTTTAAAAATTATTGCTTAGTCATAAATTAATGTATCTAGTTTTCGTTTCTAAAAAAGTAAGTAACTGCATAGGTTAGTGACACTACAGTATGTAAAGAATGAAACATAAAACACATACCTAGCCTATATATATATATATATATATATATATATATGTACATGTAGAATACGAAACAATCAAAATCTTAAAAGACGTTTTTTATACCTATAGTTGACAATCAACACCCTATTGCGTTGGCAATTAGGGCAAATCTCTAGTAACTGGCCAATTTTAGTAACTGGCCACCTAATATATGTTAAAAATGATTTTTATTTACAGGCTAACAAAGTTCATTAGTACAAGGTAGGTACCTAAAAGCTCATATCTAGCCACTTTTTTAGTTACTGGCCACCATATTAAATATTCACATATAAACATAATTCAACTTCTTTTTCTGATGTATATTAATGACCTACCGGATATAACAACACATCAATGCACACTATTTGCTGACGATATATCGATTCTAGTGACATGTAATAATGAAATGCAATATAATAATGACATTAATAATACAGTAAAATCTATAATTGAATGGCTAGAATACAATAATTTATCTGTCAATATTGACAAAACTCAATATGTCCAATTCCGTAGTATAAGAAACAAAGGAAAGTCATTAGATGTCCGATACAATAACTCGCAAATTAAGGAAGTCGATGTTGTAAAATTCTTAAGCATCACCTTAGATATGCACTGTAGTTGGAAAAATCATATAGACATAGTGTGTGATAAGCTCGTAAGATTTGCATATGTACTAAAACGACTTCGCAATATATCTCGTTGGAATACAGTAGTGATGGCTTATCATGGATACGTAGCGTCTCAGCTAAGATATGGACTCCTTGTATGGGGTAACTCTACTGACATAATTAGGGCTTTTATAGCGCAAAAAAAGTGTGTAAGGGCAATGTGTGGAGTACCCCAACGAGAATCTTGTAGGCCACTATTCGCAAAGCACGAAATTTTGACACTGCCTTGTATGTATATTTTTGAAGCTGCTGTGTTTGTAAAAAAATATCCACATTTGTTTGTCAAGGCTAATCAAGTATTCCATAGAAACACAAGAAATCCTAATAGGCTTGTAATTGATTTTGTTCCTAATAGTGCCCTTTTTATGAAAAGCAGTTATAACATGTGCATACAAATATTTAATGCTCTCCCAGATACAATAAAAGATCTTACCCTTAATTCATTTAAGACAACTCTATCGTTGGCTAAAAATTAAAATGTTTTACTCTATTGACGACCTGTTTTGCATGTAATAGTATTACTTTAAGTATTTAGTTAAGTTTAGGTTAAGTGTATTTGCATGCTGAATCAGCAAAATATGTATAGCTCGATAAATGTATATACCTACCATCTCATTGTACCATATTTTAAGCGAATAAAGAATTTATTATTATTTCCTTTATTTATCTTCCTTCTTAAGTTAGGTTTTGTACAATATGAGTATAAAGGTAAAATAAAAATAACACTTACAAAACAATATAAAACATATAAACACATTATAAAAAACCTAACCTAGGGTGCCGCCAGCAGCGGGGCAGGGCCCAAGCTGCCGGTGGTTAGGGCTGCAGAGAGAGGAACCGTCGGACTATCCGCGCCGTGTCCAAGATCACCGCCTTCTGCATCTGGCCCTTGATCCATCCACCTAGATATATTATTATTATTATTCATTTTAATAAGTACCAATTACTTACCAAAAGGTGGCCAGTTACTAACCGGTGGCCAGTTACTAGCGAGTTAAAAAATGACAGGTTTGCTTTATTAAAAAAAAAATGGTCACTCTGTTCCAGTTTACTCCATGTAATAGATATAATAACATTGCTATTAACAACTTCTAACGACTTTAACAAATTGTTTTACAAGCAACTATACAGATAATCACTTAATCATTGTAATTATAACTAAATGTCCCAAATAACCGACTTCCAAATTAGGTTTACTATTATGTTTTTTCTACAAACAATACCTAGCGATTAGTTAGTATTTGGTATATAATCCGGGCATATGAAACAAAGTCATCAGAATCACGCTTGCTTTCAGCAATACTGTATTACCCGTTGAGAAGAAAAAAAACAACATGTCTAAGTTCGTAATCATCTTTTTGGTGGCTACATTTGCAGCATGCATCACCGGTGAGTTCTTTATATCGGCCACAGAATAGTAAATTACGGTAAAAGTGCGGAAGAAAGGAAATTCGAAGAGTGTGGCGATAAATTAAAATATGATGTGGAGTGTTTTAAATCGACAGGAGATGCCTACTAAGTCCAATATTTGTTAAGTTTAAAAAACAAATTAAAATATTTGATTTATACAATAAACTCCACTAACCTCCATCATTTTACTAAAATTAGTTTTACTTGTTTCAGCCGATGATAATGGAGACGGCTCTACAAGCTTTATGTAAGTTGTACATTACAGTGTAAGAATAATTAAACATAAACAGGGCACAACGTCACATCTCGGACACTGGTGATCTAATATATGAAAGAGGCGCGTTCGTAGCACACATTCTAAGCTCGTGTAGGTGAACACGTACCATGCTTGTGTGAGTGAGATATGACAGGTCGACTGTTCGCGTTTTTGACAAGCGGTAACTGTGAAATAACCGAGAGGGGGTGTGCGACACTTTCAGCGGGGGGCGGGAGTGGCCATACTGTATGTATGTCACAGTATAATAAAGAGTACTATCTTTATTATACTGTGACAACGTTTTTATAATTTTATTTTAAAATTCGTTTTTGATTTTACAGGGGCGATTTTATGAAACCGTTCAGTGACACCGCGGTGAGTATCAAATTATTATAGTTTTCTATAGGTTTAAGTTACATAACTTACTTCCTTATTGATTTAAAAAATACGTTTCTAAATACCTTTAGGCACTTATTGTACCCAGTGCTCAAATAATTCTTCTGAAGGGAAGTTTCCCCAAATTAGTACATACTTGTACCCAATAAAATTTAAAATTAGAACTGTAGGTACACTGCACTCTGCAACAATCCATAATTGCTTAGTATAGGTTCTATCACACGGCTGTAAATTTCTTTATGCTAATAGGAGTAGCTTTTGCCTGCGGCTTCGCTCGCGTTAGAAAGAGACAAAAAGTAGCCTATGTCACTCTCCATCCCTTCAACTAACTCCACTTAAAAAATCACGTCAATTCGTTGCTCCGTTTTGCCGCAAAAGACGGACAAACAAACAGACACACACACTTTCCCATTTATAATATTAGTTGGATTACAGAAAGCTGCTGAAAATTTGGTCAAGAATCTTAAACCTGCGCCCAACGAAAGAGTGCAGGCTACTTACACTGAAGAAGAACATCATTTAGACACAGTGGACGGCAAAGTCGTTGACCAAGGAGACTCCCAGAAGAAAATCAAGAACGACAACGGAAAAGTTACTGAAAACACCTCGAAACATTAAAATAAACGAATGATCTGAATAGAACATTGATTAACTGAATGCTGCACTGAGTAAAATTATTAGTGTATTAATAAAATAAATAAGTCGCGCGATTTATACCAAAGATTTTTATTTACCTACCCAGTACTCAACCCTGAAACATATCGTCTACCGTCTAAATTTAAAATTTAATACAATTAACACTTAAATTCTGAAACATTTTTTGACTAACAACAATTAACTACCTACATTAGTAGTAACTTATTCCAATTTGTGTATTTTTTGGCACTGCTGCCAGTTACACATCACTTAAACAATATTTGAGCCTTGTGACAATTTTGGGAGGCAAAATATGTAACTATTTTTTTTACTTGCATATCATCATATTGTAAGTAATGGGCAAGCAAACTTAAGATAATGTGAAACACCTGAAGGCACTAAAGAAAAAGTCTAATAAAGATTATTTTTATTTGACATGTTACGATACGAACTTACCCCAACCTCCCCCAACTTCACGTGGCTCTGGCGCGCACGCGTAACTATATATTCGCAGGTGGATAGCCGAAACCATCACAACTTCTCTAGCTGTTACAGTTCGTATTCAAAATACCTATATCAAATAATTAAAAATGTCGAAATTCATAATCCTACTTTTCGTTGTGGCTTTTGTTGCTTGTGCTACCGGTAAACATATTTGGTTTTAGTTTCGTTTATATTTAGACTAAAAATTCGCCCCAGTTTTGCACGCGTTACACGAAACCTGCTGGCCGATTTTTGAGTCTCACGCGTTCGAATTCAGAAAATTGTCTCTGAAAATAATAGGCAAGTCACCGTTTACAACCGGTATTTTAGTGACAGTGAGACTCAAAAATCGGGCCCCTGAACCTAAAACCTTTCTCAAGTGTCACTCCAGAATCCGTTTTTTAATTTTTTGAGTTTTTTGCGAACCTACATACAGACAGACGGACGCAACGGGGACTGTGTGTGTGTAGTGTGTGTTATAGGGTGTAGGATGTAGGATGGGATGGACAGACATACAGCGGTTGCGAAGCTGTAAGCTGTAAGGGTTCCTAATTACTCGCGTAAGCATGCAAGTTGAATATGCATCGAAAACTTAGACATAAGACCTATTTTGTTACCATATTCAAGCAAATAAGGATTTTTTTTTTCATTCTATAAAATTCTGCAACCTTGAAATGAGGCATATGGTATACTAGGGTAATTCCGAAAGTCGTCTAATTTCGAAAGTCGCACAAAAATCACCATTATTTCCATCATATCAAGATTCCTCTTTCGGAATTCCCAGAGCATTTTTATCATTCCGAATTACCCTAATGCACCTTAGTCCTTTTTGTTTTTATGTGTATTAAAGGCCCCGTTTTCATTCGTCTACGACACGTACGGGAAGAAGGGATGTTGAAATTTTTAACCCGTCATCGTCAACACAGCAGTTTACCTATAAACTTTATAGAACGAAGTTTCCGGTCTCGTTTGATAAATTCAATAACCTAACCACACAATTAAAATTTTGAAAAACCCCCGACCGCGACATAGTGGACCGATTTTCATGAAACATAGCTAAGAACACTCCCGACTAACTCAGCTTTCAAACAAAAAAAAACTAAATCGAAATCGGTTCATCCGTTCGGCAGCTACGATGCCACAGAGAGTCACACACACAGACAGACAGACAGACAAACAGACAGACAGACAGACAGACAGACACGTCAAACTTATAACACCCCTTCGTTTTTGCGTCGGGGGTTAAAAAGTACTGAATACAGGTACAGTCAACCAATTTGAATCCTAGGCCACTGTAGAACCTTTGCACAGTAAACGTCAATGTGACTTCTTATGGCAAATAGAACATGGTTTAAATAAGACAGGGTTCTAAAGTGGCCTAGGATTCAAATTGGTTGACCGTACATACATAAACTCACTCCTGTAATCACAAGCGGTATAGCCAGAGTATGAAACTGTTCAAGTTTCAGTGCCACAAATCATACAATATAAGGGTTTAAAAGAAAACGACAAAGTGATATTAGTGTTATAACGTTATAAGCTTTGTTTTTGAGAAATTATACATGCATGTACTTTAAAATCACATGTGACTTTAAATTTTCAATAGTCACTGAATCTTGAGAAAGATGAAAAAGGAATTAGGTTTTGGGTAAATCCGTGCAAAGCCGGGAGGGTCGTTAGGTTATCCATACTAATCCATACTAATATTATAAATGGGAAAGTGTGTGTGTCTGTTTATTTGTCCGTCCTTCACGGCAAAACGGAGCGACGAATTGAGGTGATTTTTTAAGTGGAGATAGTTGAAGGGATGGAGAGTGACATAGGCTACTTTTTGTCCCCCACTTCCCTAAAATGAGGGGTGGACGTTGGTATGCAGCATGTCGCAATTTTCGAATTGCGCGAATTCGCGGGCAAAAGCTAGTTTACTTACTTATTTTACTTATTTTACTGTTTTTTAATTATTTTCAGCGAGCGATGATGATGACGACGACGCCGGTTTCCCGTCGCTCGGATTGTAAGTACTCGTGTAGTCTAATAATAAACTTTCATACCTATACAAAAATATACAATACAATACAATACAAATATTCTTTATTGTTCACCAATATAACAAGATTACATCACATAACTTTAATTAACTGTGGTAGACAACAGGCGGTCTTATCGCTAAAGAGCGATCTCTTCCAGACAACCTTTGGGTAGTGGAGACAAGACACAAAAAACAACTGATTTGAGTAGGTGATGCAGTGAGTGATAGAAAACGTCAAATAATCTTAATACTAATAAACATACATAAATAGGAATTAAAATAAACCTAAATATACCGTACGTAAATATATGACAATTTATTATATCATTTCTATCGAAATATACACCCTCTTTTATTGAATTCCGCTAACTTTAAGGGAAGATTCTTTAGTTCAATAATATAATCAATTTCTTTAATATACCTAATCAATTTCTCTAACAAACTAGCCTCCTAACTCTTACGGTTATCGAATTATAAAAAAAAAATACTGAACACGTGTGTGGCATTCCTTACCACTTCCTAATGTTATTTGTTTTGACATGTGCCGTCAAACACTTGACAACGACTTTAATGTTATGATTAAGGTCCTCTCACACTAATTAATCCATTTATTACCTATGTATTGAAACAAAATATGTATTTTTTTTTCGAATTTAACAAAAAGCGATACACCGTAGGGTGGAGCGAATTTAAAAATTTTGGATATACCTATGCAATTGAATACCACTCAAATAATGCCTAATTTTATGTAGATTACGGGAAAAATAATTTAAAAAATCTAGCTTATCGTATACTTTTGGCCCTCTACTATTGCATTTAATTTCGTCATGTTGGAATAATTTTAAAGGGTTTTTTTCTGCTTTCTAGATTTTCCGGCTTATTTTCAGATGTGGTAAGACATTTTATTACTATAATTTTCATAATTTACTCTTAGTTTGTTGCTAATAACATTTTCACCGCACCAACTGTTAAAGGCTTACTTTGCTATTCGAAAACAGATAGCAAAATTGCATTTTATCCACAAGAGTGCAAAGTAATTTCCTACACATTTTAACTTGTTGTCTTAAACGTTTGGCATTCAAATTCATCATTTGAGGGAAACTCAAATTCTTCATTTACTTTTATTCACATGTGGGTAAAATGCACCTTTTTACCACACCAACACGAACAAAATACTAACTATAAAACATCAAATTAAATCAAATCCATCAATCTATTTAGTACTAGCTTTTACCCGCGGCTTCGCCCGCGTAATAAAAGTATTCTTATTGAAACGTTTACAAAAAATAAGATTTTCATTTGGATCCGTAGGTTTCTTTGTAGGTACATCTGTCCGCGATTATTTCGATCAATTCTCGACTGGGGGGGGGGGGGGGGGGGGGGGGGGCATTGTAACTTGCTGTACGGTCAGCCAAGAAAGTGGTTTACCACTTTTCGACTCTATTGATTGAAAAGTGGTAAACCACTTTTTTGGCTGACTGTACCTTACACATATTACTATTGTTTTAAATGAAATTCTTGCAATGATTGTAGAATTGTTACACAGCGACCACAGCTTAGGTAGTAGGTACGAATATGTATGTATTTTACCTGTATAAATATTTATACTGGGGAAACTTCATACAACCCACATAGCCAGTACTTCGACGCTATGGTCGGTAGGGTAAAAAGTACTTCCTTGCATTATCGCTTACAATTTTTTCCATTTTGCTTATCTTACTTACTGCAAACGTAAACATATAAAAGGCAGGCAAACAACGATCTTCTTACAGCACATTGAATGTAATAGTTATTAAGGATGCAGGATACTCGCCAATGCCTACTTAATCCCTTCCCACTGAGCCGCCTGCATTTTATACTGCCTAGATATCGATTGCCGACCGATTATTCCGACCCCAATCCCTATCCCTATCCCTATCCCTATCCCTATCCCTATCCCTATCCCTATCCCTATCCCTATCCCTATCCCTATCCCTATCCCTATCCCTATCCCTATCCCTATCCCTATCCCTATCCCTATCCCTATCCCTATCCCTATCCCTATCCCTATCCCTATCCCTATCCCTATCCCTATCCCTATCCCTATCCCTATCCCTATCCTATCCCTATCCCTATCCCTATCCCTATCCCTATCCCTATCCCTATCCCTATCCCTATCCCTATCCCTATCCCTATCCCTATCCCTATCCCTATCCCTATCCCTATCCCTATCCCTATCCCTATCCCTATCCCTATCCCTATCCCTATCCCTATCCCTATCCCTATCCCTATCCCTATCCTATCCCTATCCCTATCCCTATCCCTATCCTATCCTATCCCTCCTATCCCTATCCCTATCCCTATCCCTATCCCTATCCCTATCCCTATCCCTATCCCTATCCTATCCCTATCCTATCCTATCCCTATCCCTATCCCTATCCCTATCCCTATCCCTATCCCTATCCCTATCCCTATCCCTATCCCTATCCCTATCCCTATCCCTATCCCTATCCCTATCCCTATCCCGTCCCCGTCCCCGTCCCCGTCCCCGTCCCTGTCCCTGTCCCTGTCAAATTATCATGCTAGGAGGTGAGCTTTGAAAAATCCTTTCTTAGTGCTCCTCTAAGGAACTTCCGTGTCAATTTGAAATCTCTTGAACCAGAAGTAAAGATAAAAACTAAACCTATACTTATGGCTATTTTGGATATTTTAACCCCATTGCACAACAACAGGGGAGAAAATTTCTTTTGCACCTCATTAGATTTTAATATCCATAAATATAACCATAAAAACGATACCCATATTGTGTTTTTAACTTTACCCCCTTTGCACCCCTTTAGGGGTCAAATTTTCAAAAAAACCTGAAACATGTATTTAGTCATATGTCTTTAGGAATCCTCCTGTGAAGTTTCGAATAAAATAGTCAAACTAATCTTGTTTCCCCATACAAACTTTGAACCCCCCATTTCACCCTTTTAAAAGGAGAATTTTGCAAAATCCTTTCTTAGTGCTCCTCTACGCCATATAAGGAACCTATGTGCCAAATTTGAAATCTCTAGGACCAGCGGTTTCGGCTGTGTGTTGATATGTCAGTTAGTCAGTCAGTCAGTTTCTTCTTTTATATATTTTTTGATATTTAAACCCCATTTCACTACAACAGGGGAGAAGGTATTTCACTTCCGCCTCGTTAGATTTTAAAAGCGTTGTATTTATCGTGATCAGCGACCCGATTAGTCATAAAAACGATACCCATATTGTTTTTTTTACTTTATCACCCCCTTTTCACCCTTTTAGGGGTTAAATTTTCAAAAAACCTGAAACACGTCTTTAGTCATATGTTTTTAGGATCTCTCCTGTGAAGTTTCGAATAAAACAGTGAAACTAACATTGTTTCCCCATACAAACTTTGAATCCCCATTTGACCCCCTTAGGAGGCGAATTTTGAAAAATCCTTTCTTAGTGCTCCTCTACACTATATAAGGAACCTACGTGCCAAATTTGACATCTCTAGGACCAGCGGTTTCGGCTGTGCGTTGATATGTCAGTCAGTCAGTCAATATCTTCTTTTATATATTTTTTTGATATTTAAACCCCATTGCACCGCAACAGGGGAGAAGGTATTTCACTTCCGCCTCGTTAGATTTTAAAAACGTTGTATTTATCATGATCAGCGACCCGATAAACCATAAAAACGATACCCATATTGATATTTTGACTTTATCACCCCCTTTTCACCCTTTTAGAGGTTACATTTTCAAAAAACCTGAAACACGTATTCAGTCATATGTCTTAAGGAATCTTCCTGTGAAGTTTCGAATAAAATAGTCAAACTAATCTTGTTTCCCCATACAAACTTTGAACCCCCATTTGACCCCCTTAGGAGGTGAATTTTGGAAAATCCTTTCTTAGTGCTCCTCTACACTATATAAGGAACCTACGTGCCAAATTTGAAAGCTCTAGGACCAGCGGTTTCGGCTGTGCGTTGATATGTCAGTCAGTCAGCTTCTTCTTTTATATATTTAGATTTATGATTCAAAATCATCATTTATAGGTAAATTCTACCAGCCAGCTTAATGTCAATGAGTTTGAATTGATTTGGTTTATGTCGGTTGATATTTTACAGTTAGTATTTGTATTCCGTTGTCACCGTGAAAATCTTTGAGTCACACCACACAGTGGCAAAATCTATTAAAAAAAATACAATTTTCAGAAATTGGGACCCAAAATTAGTGGCAGTTGTTAACAAAAAAATAACTCGCTGTCAGTTTTGCAACGACAATTAAGCATAAAATCTGCCTAAAAATCAACTTTTTTCCCGTTCTATATGCAGATCATTAATTATTTATTTATTATTATTTTTTATGATTTATTATTCATATACGTCACACAGCATAACAGTAAAACCAAAGCACTGAGAAACTAAAAAATAAAAACAATTCATACAGCACTAAAGTAGTAAAAAACACAAAACAGACGAAAAAAAACAATATTCTATTTAGGCGACAGCGTAACAGCGTGGCTTCGTTGCGTCGTCTGACTCGGCGTAGGGTTCGACAGGTTGCCCCGGAATCGCCGAAACACACCCTTCAGCCAGAAGTCTGCGCTCGCGCTAGTGTCTCGTAGCGGCCGCGGCACGCGCACCACAAACGAACTGAAGTGCACGTAGTGGCGCGACTGCATCTGGAACACCCTCAGCGTATAGCCAGTATTCTGGCGAACGTACTCCACCAACTCCCTATTTATCCCTTATAGTTTATGTAATTAACACAAACAATTTTTTATTGAAGTTTCATACTTAGTTGCGTTACAAAACTGACAGTGAGTTAACTTTTTGCTAATAACTGTCACTAATGTTGGGTCCCAATTTCTGAAAGTGCCCATATACCGTATCAACTGGTAAAACAAATCACTAATAATTATTAAATTCTTGCAGGACAAAACTTTTGACGACTTGAGGAACATGAAACCGGACGGCCCGAACAGCCATGTTGAGGGTAAATCCCATTATCAGTCCGATAGTGAAACCATTGTAAATGGGAAGGTGGTAAACAAAGAACATGAGACCGACGATATTAAGAATAAAGATGGAGAAGTACATGAAGAACACAGCAAACAATAAAACCTCTCGAAAGGAAACCTGGACTTCAAGCAAGAAATTGATATTGTAATGAATTAGGATTTGAATATTGTAATGAATTAGGATTATTAATTTATTATGTTATTTAAGTAGTTAGTGTAAATAATGAAATTAAAATAATCACGCGACTAAAATATATTGTACACTTTTTTATACCCCAAAATTACAATTAAATAGATAATATTCTAGAAAAGAGGCCAATCATTGACGCTCCGTAGCTGTAGTAGCTATCGCTCTCTGGCCTGGTAATAATACGGAAGAACAATAAAGAGAGAACCATGAGCTACGGAGTCTGGACGATTTGCCATGTGTATGCACAATATGCACATATGCTACATTCCTCCTCATTCTCATGCTCCTCCGCTACATTACAAATGAAACAGCAAATGACAACAGGTTGGACAAATTCCAAAGAAGTATTTATTGTTTAATCGTAGTTAGGGTTGCCAGACGAAAAAAAATTCCCCTCACTAGCTCAGAAACACATGTTTTATCCTTCAATGCCAGCGGGTAAAAACACACTTTATCCACTAGTGGATAAAATAATTTGACATTGAATATAGTCAAATTTTCTGCCTCAAATTTGATAAAAGTGGGTGAATCTAGTGATGAATGAAGATGATTTACCACCTATGGAACTACTGGAAGCAGTGATAAACGTGTTTTTTGCGTTATTTGTGCACATCAAGTCATGCACTGTGACTGTGACTGCAAAAGTTTCATTGATATTTAATCCTCTAGAAGTAATATGTACTTGATTCCCTTTAGCGATATTAAGCGATGTCAGGGATTTAGTACCGTTTAGTAGCCAAAATTTCGTAACCGGCTACAAACCGGGAATCTTGATTCCCATTTTGTAGCCGGTTACGTATTGTGCCAGAGTAGTACCGTTTGGTATCTATGTTTTGTAACTGGCTACAGAACGAGAATACAAAATTCCCTGTTTGTAGCCGGTTACGTATTGGGCCCCGAGTTACTGATCGAAGTTTCTACCAAATCGAAGCTAGGACGGTGTACAGACGGACAGAGCGAAACTATAAGGGTTCCTAGCCAACGTAGTTGACTACGGAACCCTACAAAATTACTCAATGTCAGCATTATTCGAATAAATCATGTATTCATATACGGCAAAAAAAATGCCATTTGGAAGCTGGTTACCAACCATGGCTACGAATCGGTAATGATTTAGTCTTATTTTGTAACCAGTTACAATACGGGATTATTTTTCCCGTTTCGAAGCCGGTTACCAAACTTGGTTACAAATCGGTAATGGAAAAGTTCTAATTTGAAGCCAGTTACGAATTGGGATTTTTTTCCCGTTTCGAAGCTGGTTACCAATTTTTAGTTACAAAACGGTACTAAAAGGATGTCAGGAAATATGTTTATAAATATATTTGCAACAATAGTCAAGAATGTCAAGATATTTCAATTTTGTAACTGGCAACCCTAATCCTAGTAGCATGGACTCCAAAAATGCACGTATTATTACAAGTGTTTGTATTGTTTACATATGTAATATAAATTTCAGTAAGTATAAATTAACCATTGTTACAATTTAAATAAAATATATGGAGAGTAAAGGATAAAGAAACGTGATAAAGGACATGCTTAATTAATTTAGTCTCCGAAAATTGTATTTAATAAACTGCTGAAGGGGACATAGGGAAAATCTTAACGGAAAAGCTCTATAGAATAAAGTTGAAAATTGAAACAATTTTATGCGTTAAATTACCTCCTATTCAAAGTTACGTCAAATCCTATTAACTTTTATACTCATGTATATATTTTTTTCATTAACAACAAAAAAAGTTATAATACAAGTTATAATAATAAACTTACCCGTTTTTACTGTCCTCTCTTCATAACTATTGTTTGTTGTTTATTTTATTGTGTTCACATTAAGCTTTATTGTATTTCTCCTCCATTAAATTAACATGTTGTGTCATGTCATCCACCTGTGCGCGGTTACTTTTCTTTCATGTAGCTGTTTTTCTTTAATATTTCCATGTGTAAGAATGCAAATCCAGGCCCATTTCATGGTTAACTGTAGAAACTCACATTAACGGCAAAATAACATAATTCTCTGGCTTCTTCTTTTAGAAATATTTGTACACAGGACTAATTATGTAGCACTTTAATACTTAATGTAAGTTTTAATATTAAAATGTAGGTATATGAGTGAAATGGTTCAATTTTGTTATTTTGAACTCATTGGCACGCTGTGCGACCTGACCGGCCATTTTTATTTATTTATTGTGTCAATATGTGTAAACCTACCCGCAGTCCAGATGGCGCTGATTACCGCCTCGCAATAGTGGGTGCGTTCAGATATGTCGGAAGGGCAGGCCGCATAGCTGCGTTCGTGGCCCACAAACTGGTCTCGCCGGAAGATCAGCGCTGACCCCTAGGGGTCAGCATTTACGCTGAGGCGGGACCATTTCGTGGTAAACACGACATATTTTAGTTTGTTATCTTATATTTTTTTTTGTAATTATGAATTACTTATGTAAATAATTTATGTGTTTACCATGAATAAACTATTGAATCTGAATCTGAATCTGAATCTGAATCTAATTAATTGATCAAATAGGGATACCCCCATTTGCCAGAATTTCATTTGCCATAATTTTATTTGCTACCCTATTCAACAATCATAATATTGTTTCTCATAACATCTTATGCCATAATCATTATTTACTATATTAATCAAGTGCCAGAAACTTTGTTTACCATAAAGTCAGTTTCCATAATGTCATTTATCAGAATCATCGAAATCAGTAATTACCACATTCCATACCATCATTTGTCATCCAAATTAGCGACCAGAAAAGTCAATTTCCATAATGTGATTTGGCAGAATCATCGAAATGCGCAATTATCACAGAGACGAGACTACTAGAAGTACTAGAGAATGAAACTGCTATCAGAAAGTAGGTTAGGTTAGGTTAGAACTGTGACCCCCTGGAAAATAAAACTGCTATCAGAAAGTAGGTTAGGTTAGGTTAGATCTGTGACCCCATGGAAAATGAAACTGCTATCAGAAAGTAGGTTAGGTTAGGTTAGAACTGTGATCCCCTGGAAAATTCAACCGCTTGAAAAGTAGGTTAGGTTAGGTTAGAACTGTAACCCCCTGGAAAATTAAAAAGCTATCAGAAAGTAGGTTAGGTTAGAACTGCGACCCCCTGGAAAATTAAACTGCTATCAGAAAGAAGGTTAGGTTAGGTTAGAACTGTGACCCCCTGGAAAATGAAAGTGCTTGAAAAGTAGGTTAGGTTAGGTTAGAACTGTGACCCCCTGGAAAATGAAACTGCTATCAGAAAGTAGGTAAGGTAATAATATGGGCAACAATTAATATGGCAATAATTGCTTATGGCGTTTGAATATTAAACCATATTATTGGAAATTAAACGAACTTACCTGTAAGTGAAGTTCTATTTCAATTATATTAGCTGCACAAATTCCGAAATGATATATATTAACTTGTAGTACGCCGAAGTACATACAGCCCTAGCCATGATATTTAGAGTAAATATTAAAATTTTTGAACGAAAATTCAAAAACGTTGCGTCACATTTCCGAACGGAGCGTCTCCGTCACGCCGTTCGGCGCTACCAACTTCATTTAGTTTAGAGTGATACACCAGGACATATAACTTCACTGCCTGCGACTCGCTACCCGCTAGGCGATCCTCAATCGCAAGATTACAGAGCGGGAAAAAGTATGCTACATAATAGCTACATAGTATATGCTTATCTTGTAACGCGTAACTCGCGCTGGCAGTGAATATGATTTAACAATAATTTTTGCTAACAACTCAGCAAAGCCAGCCTTATCCTAAACTTTGTCAGGGATAGCTCCGGGATCCCTGGTTGTCTAGGACAACGCGGGTCCTGGGCGGAGGGTTATCATTTCGGAATTTGTGCAGCTAATATAATTGAAATAGAACTTCACTTACAGGTAAGTTCGTTTAATTTCCAATTATTATTACGCTGCACAAATTCCTTCAATGATATATATTAACTTGTAGATGTTTAGAGATATACAAAGTTTATTTCTGGCTTTGTATTAGGTATACAATGTTAGCCTAGCAAAATTATGCTTGTCAAGATTATGTGAATTTTTAACACATGATAATCCTTATTCACTTAAATGTTATGTTGCATGTAATTTTTATTTGTGAATGTGTGTAATTGTATATTGTACCTATGGACTAAGGTTGTCTGCAATAAATGAATTATTATTATTATTAAATCTCCAATTTCTAGTGATATCATCATTTACCAAACATTAATAAATTTATTTAAACCAAAAGGAAATCCTTCCTTGTTAATATTCATCTAGCGCCATCTTATAATACTTATGTTTTATAACTGTCAGAATCAGCAAAGATACATACTATCTTTGTTTTTAAGAATTAACAACTCAACAACTATAGGTACATATAAACATGTCTTCGTAATATATTATTGATGCTCTAGTAAAATAAATCGTAGACACTAAGGGCCTATTATAAAATTTATCGATAACTTTAGAAGTATCAGGCCTGATGTTTTTCTGGTTACATCAATATTGACTCCTAATCGATTTGCGGCTAACACCGACGCATGGTGGGTCAAATGGGAGGTGAAAATGGAGGTGTCAATACCACTATCTTATTTACTTAATCCACCTACTAATCTAAGTGGTTTCTCGTAGGCAATAAATAGTCGTTCACACCCACCACGGATATAATTCATCTTGTGTATATCATATAACTATATGTTGTTATGCACTCGTTGATCCGTACAGCTACCTACTTTAGAAGTTTTAATAAAGTCTGAAATTTCTATAGGGATCTTTTCAGGATAATGGTAAATAGTATTACATAACTTTATCAAGTCCTACAAATTTTTGCACTCCGTGTGCTGTAACAATTGCTAATAGGGTGACTAATTTTTTACTCGGATATTTCACACACTTGTTGACAACGTTGACAAATTGTTTAAAACTAATTACGTCTCGATATTTAGGTTATGGTGGATATATACGAAAAAACGCACCTTCATAAAGCGTTTCACGTTATCACCTGATGAGATCTTTTCTCTCAATAAAAGCACCAAAGCAGATGTGCAACAATTGACACTTTCATACCCAGCTAGCCAGCTACCTCGTTACACAATTTGTCAAAACCTAGTATTTGTGGAATAGATGTCTTAAAACAATTAATATTATTTTCCACAAAACATTACATAATATTTAATATGTAATATGCTGGTATATTATACCAGCGTGTCAAGTACGTGTGATACTGCTTGACGGTGTTGGGCGCGAGGGACTGCAGCATGTCACCGCCGCCGCCCCCTTCAGCGCCAGCGCTGCCCGGAGAGCCCCGCGGCAACCAGGATAACACGTCGCTGAAATTGCTGGTCGCTGGAATAACATATATATAAATGAGAGCTGGGGCCCCATTCTTTGCATTTGACTTGACAGATTTTATAAAATTGAGCTTGCCACTTGGTACAATAACAATACCTCTTGATTTTTGTAGAATACATACATATACATATATGTTTTAGAAAAATCATTTACTTTAGGTATTAGTGTGAATGGGGGAAATATCGTAGAAACAAAAATAGGGTGTCCATGAAAAAGTGAATGCATTTAGCATTTGCGCGACTAGCAGATAAGTCTATATCCAGATTTCTAAAACACTGCAGGACACCCTCTAAACATTCATCATTTAATTCACATTCAAATTCCGAATGAGCCTTTTTAGATTCCTTATCGGCTATCACATTACGTTCGGATATAACATATGAGGCAAATATTGTGGTAATATGTCTATCTTCACATTCACTCCACTGCCAAATTTTGCCTAGCAATTGAATTAAGGTGCAGGTAACATGTTCCCCCGGGCGATGAGTATACATATATGAGATGACTGTGAATTATCTATTCTTAAAAGAATCTCACAGTCAGATAGGATCAGATCAGAACAAAATGTCTTTAAAGATAAGAAATGCGCTATATAAGCTCTAGATAATTTATGTGATGTTCTCTCCCAACATCATTCCATAACCCGGCAGCTGTCTCCCTACCACAGGAGCCGCCTCAACCTGTCAATGAATTATCTCTATAAATTTCTCTATAAAATTTATTACACTAAATTTTGCATTTAGCCTCATTTATAGTTCTTGCCACCATTCTAAATCATTTTTTACACTAAGCATATAAGTAAGCATAATGAAATAATAATTGTCATTATTTTTTCTTAAGTATATATATTTTTGTCTCTATTTATTTTGAATACATGTAGCCATATTCAGTGGCAGGACAAATAGAGACTAGCAAGCCAGTTAAACGGGCAACATCCCTAATATAATAATTTGACAAGTTTATAAATAAATTTATTTCTTATTTAACTTTAGATTGATTCTTATCTGGTAAAGAAATATGCAATTTCTTAGAGTCTAATATGAAACCTAGATATTAGACAGCATATCTTTGTTTTAAGCAGTTTTTTCTTCCTTTAAGCCCCAGATAGGAAATGATATCAAATGTAACTTAGTGTCTTTTAACTTTTGTCATGAGAACTTCCTACAGTAAATATGTCATCTAGGTAGTTGCTCATTATGCAACCTTTTAGATCTTATATGTTTCATGACAGGTCTGAGTAGTCACTGTACATATAAGGAAACATTTAATTCTAAGGGTAAAACATGAAACTGAAATATTTCAGTATTGGACAAGAAACAGGTATTTCCTATATTTATGGTGTATATATGTCATAAAATAGGGCATCTTGAAAATCTAAAGTGCTCATGAAGCAATTTTTGTGCCATTAGTTTCCTCCTGAGTCCTGACATGTAAATTAATAAATTCAATTAATTTTTTAGATTCTTTAAAAAATCAAAATAAATCACTAATCTCTGTATGATTCTGCCACAAACAATATTTTAGACACATATTACTTTCCAAAAGAATCACAACTCACAAGGTAAATGTTTTACAATACCTTTTATTAACAGTTCAGACATAAAGTGTTTAGTAAACACCACACTGTCAAAATCAGAGAAAGATATCAATTTAGGAATAACTGATTGTAATGTCATAGATAAAAATGAGATTTTGTTCCCAGATGGCCAAGACCAGACCCTTGGGTCATTGGTCATATTCTGCCAGTGCGCCAAAAAATATTTAATTTGATCGCAGTTATACCAACCTGATCATTTAACAGCTATTGTAATAGTAATATTGCTGAGTGCGACACGTCCGCTGATGGTGTGGCTTGGCAGAAGAGGTGGTGTTGTTAGGGTCTACTGTGGTACAGCTTCTGACCTTGGGCTCTGGGTATGTCTCTGTGTTATTGGTTGGGCCCTTGAAGTTGTATCTTCTACTAGGTTATATCTTCTAGGTCTCTTCAGATCTTCCCATTTTATTGTAAAGACCCGACGTTATAAACATCCTTTTAAGTTGTAACTCCCTGCGTCTCACAAAAGATGACCAATTCATTCAGCAAATGTTATGAGGGCCAAGCCAGTGGCAAATAATGCGCTTGAGACTTCAGATTATTTCTGTTCTATGGCTTTATACTTTGTAACTTCTGGAGCAGGATGTTTCTTAGTTGACTTGTCCTTTCTTTTCTTTATTTATCTCTTTGTAAGCTGGAAAAAAGGTTTTTGCCAAAAAACAACCTGCTCAAGTGCCTCACCGAGAGGTTAAGACTTCATCGCTTAGATCTTCAATTGCTGAAAAATAGGAATAGCATTTTAGTGCACTTACAAAGCAGCACAACCTTTACACATAGTGCCAGATGCAGTTAGCAAGCAGAGATACCTAGTATAGTATTCCAATCTTGCTCAGCACAAACTTCATACAGTGCCAAATACAGTTAGCAGACAGAGATACCTAGTATAGTATTCCAATCCTGCTCAGCACAGACTTCAAACACAGCGCCAAATGCAGTAAGCAAACGGAGATACCTAGTCTAGTATTCCAATTTTGCACAGCATAATCGTTCTTCCATGGCAGAATTGGCAGTGCAAGGTGTAAAAATTAATGTGCATGACCTTCAAAAACATACAACACCAACATCTCACTAGCGGTCAGAATGTGTTTAACAAAGCACACACCACTATCACCTCACAAAAAATATTAGAAGTTTGCAATTGTAAATTCTTTTCTTACCATTTTATGCTTCACTATGAAGGTCGTCCGCGTCTCAATGACAACTAATGGAGACCTGTTACTACTTCTCGACGCCGCAGGCAGAGATAGTGATCCCGTATATAAGGCAGAATAAGGCCAATATAAGGCCTAGGGCACGGTTTAGGTCTTGTAAGGTAAGGCAAACAATAAATTCCGCAATGCCCGCCATCATGGCGGCGACTGCGGCGAGACGCCTGCGTTGATCGGGACCTTTCTTCTGTCTTCCTCTCCTTCTCTTCTTATTTGCTCGCCTAATTTATGATACAGATTACTTTCCGCACCATTTACTTTTCTTCGATACATTATAATTCGCATTTTTTCCACTTTTATACGCAGAAAACACTTTAAAATTAGATGACGCGTAATGGCCGTCGGCTGCATGAAAACGACAATGAAGTTGGTAGCGCCGAACGGCGTGACGGAGACGCTCCGTTCGGAAATGTGACGCAACGTTTTTGAATTTTCGTTCAAAAATTTTAATATTTACTCTAAATATCATGGCTAGGGCTGTATGTACTTCGGCGTACTACAAGTTAATATATATCATTGAAGGAATTTGTGCAGCGTAATAATAATTGCCTGCACTTTATGCAGAAAGCAAGCCACTTTGCACAGTGATACTAGGGACCAATACAAATGATTTCATCCGAGGAAACACGATTTTCATCCACTAGAATTCAAGATGGCGGACATTTTCCAAAATGGCGGCCTCATATTTTTAAAAATTTATAGAATCACAACGGCTGCACCGATTTTGATGGTTGGTATGTCTATCAGTTTGTATTGAAGCTTTTATTAATATAAAAAATTAAAAACATAAAAAAATTAAGATGGCGGCCGAATAATAAGAAAAATATGAAATTTTCAAACTTTGTTTTTCATTCTCGTGAAATTTACCAATAAATTTTCTATGATATGGCCACATTTGTATATATATAAATTAAACCTGATAATATTATCTACATAATAAAATAAAAATCATGAAAATCCGTTGAGTAGTTTTTGAACTATACCCATTTCAAATGGAGCGCGCGGATTTGAAAGACGTTTTTGGACGTGCAGTAAAAAAATTTGGAATCATAACAGCTGCACCGATTTTAATGGTTGGGGTGGCTATCAGTTTGTATTAAAACATTTATTCATATAAAAATTAAAATCATTAAAAAAACATTCATTATACGCGATTTAATCCGTTTCCATAGTTTTATTTCATTAAAAAAAATTAAAGATGGCGGCCGAATAATAAGAAAAATTTGAAATTTTAATTTTTTTTTATTCGCTCACGAAATTTACAAATAGTTTTTCTACGATATGGTCACATTTTAATTTAATGAAATAAAATCTGATAATATCATCTGCAAAATAAAACAAAAAACGTTAAAATTCGTTCAGCAGTTTTTGAACTATACGCATTGCAAATGAAGCGCGCGGGTTTGAAAGAAGTCTCGTACCGCTATACACGCAAGACTGATTATTTATTTTGGTCACCACTTAACTATATTACTATTCAGAATCAATGTTTTTAGTATTTATATACATTATTAGTATTTTATTCCGAGTTTAGGTATATTTAGATAGCCCCCGTAAACGTTTATGGTCATAATTTTTATTTTAATACGTAAAAGAACTTAAATAGGTACACATAACAGTTGCATCACTTCTCCTTTTCAAGGCTAGAGATAATCTCCGACAACTTCTGTAGGGGGCTACAGAAACATATATTAATACAAAACTTATTTTTTGCTTCTCGTCTAGGTTATATTGAAAGATAAAAGAGTCATTCAAAATAATATCAAAATACAAGGAAATAATGAATAAATAATAATTTATAATATCATTTTTGCTAAATAATTTTTATTTTGGCAGCTGCCTGTGCAAATGTTACATTGCATTATTTGCATTGCGTAGGGTAGACCCACAACACGTACAGCGTATTGTTTCGCAGCCTGTTTCACAATCGCAATTGTCCAAGTATTCCCATTCATACCATATCTCCCTGTTTTCAGACCACTGCAGTACCCAACTATCATTGTACGTCTTCCAACCCCAGGGTGATGGCATAGGCACAGAAGTAATATCCAGAATATGGGGCGTTGTTATACGACACGGAGCGCAAGTGCTGCCGATGTTGGTTACTAATTTATTTTTGGTGGTAAACAGTTTCTTGCTCACCAAGTTCAGGTGAACTTTTCAAGCATGGCGATTATTCCTCTAGGACTTTGTAGTTACTGCGATGTTTCTAATGTTTCTATCAAAGCTGGTATAACTTCAGGGTGTGCAAACAATGTTTTAGAACATGATTAAGTGGTGTCAGACGTAAAGACGTGAAAACCACGAAGAGCAGTCGGTCTTCCAGGATCCAAAGTGTTGGCTATTTTATAACTTATACTCTGGCAGGTTATTCTCATTTAAAATATTAAGAAAATATACTAGATAAGACTTGGAAATTTCCCAATATAATTAGCTCCATAAATCCCATGCTTAAATGCCAAATTGGGATCGTTCTTAACACATATTTTAGTCAGCAAGCATGGACTCAGGCCTGTTTTCCGGTATGGTTTGGCGGCTTAGGCACTCGTAAAGTGTCGTTTTGCCGACATTCCTGCCTCCATTTACATCACGTCCGATCACCCAAGTAACATCTTGAAAGCCTCCACGGCTACAAACTGCGAGATAAACTCAAACAACAAAGGGCATGGGATACTAGTACCCGTTACCACCCTGAACTCACTCGAGGCCTCTTCATGAGGCAAAGACCTTTCGGGCTCTAACCTAGGTCCAAACCCGAATCTGGCCACTGACTTTGCGTCTATCCTTCACCCGTACTTCAGACTCCAGTAGTTTTTATTTAAATACCAAGACATTTGTATCGGAAGATCTGATGATACGCGTGAGTCCCTGTTCCGCCATATCTTTTGCGCGAGGTACAATGAGGCTATCAGCTTCTTCCGGTTACGTTTCTATGGTTTACCCTGAAATAGCAGAGCAAATGTTCTCTGAGGAAGTAAATTGCTTAGAAAAAAAAAATCACCACACTAATAACATCAACAGGCCACAGTTTCTGAAACAAGCCTTGTTGGTTGTCATACTAACATAACAGTGTCTTCCTGGAGGAATAATGGCCAAGCTTGAAAAGTTCACCTGCGGCCTATATATGATCCGCAGACTCCACATTTATCGGTGAACTTGGTGCGCAAGGAACTGTTTCCAACCAAAATTAATAACCAGCATTTCACCAACATCGTCAGCACTACAAAACATACGCTCCTTGTCGTATAACAAGCAAACCATCTCGAAACGTAGACTAAGTAGACGAGAAGCAGAAAATAAGTTATTTTATACATAGATATTTCTGTAACCCCCTACAGAAGTTGTCGAAAATTATCTCTGGAGTCCTCGGAAAGGACAATTGCTATTAATACAAATGTTATGTTATGTGCATTTAAGTTCTTTTACGTATTAAAATAAAAATTATGACCATCAAAGTTTACGGGGGTTATCTAAATATACCTAAACTCGGAATAAAATACTAATAATGTATATAAATACTAAAAACATTGATTCTGAATAGTAAGTTGTGACCAAAATAAATAATCAGTCTTGCGTGTATAGCGGTACGAGACTTCTTTCAAACCCGCGCGGTTCATTTGCAATACGTATAGTTCAAAAACTACTGAACGGATTTTAACGTTTTTTGTTTTATTTTGCAGATGATATTATCAGATTTTATTTCAATAAATAAAAACGTGACTATATCGTAGAAAAACTATTTGTAAATTTCGTGAGAATAAAAAAAAAATGAAAATTTCATATTTTTCTTATTATTCGGCCGCCATCTTTAATTTTTTTTTTTAATATTTTAATTTTTATATGAATAAATGTTTTAATACAAACTGATAGCCACCCCAATCATTAAAATCGGTGCAGCCGTTATGATTCCAATGTTTTTTACATCATGTGCGAAAACGTCTTTCAAATCCGCGCGCTCTATTTGAAATGGGTATAGTTCAAAAACTACTCAACGGATTTTCATGATTTTTATTTTATTGTGTAGATAATATTATCAGGTTTAATTTAAATACATACAAATGTGGCCATATCATAGAAAATTTATTGGTAAATTTCACAAGAATGAAAAAAAAAGTTTGAAAATTTCATATTTTTGTTATTATTCGGCCGCCATCTTATTTTTTTATGATTTTATTTTTTTTATATTAATAAGCGCTTCAATACAAACTGATAGATACCCCAATTATCAAAATCGGTGCAGCCGTTATGATTCTATGAATTTTTTAAAATATGCGGCCGCCATTTTGGAAAATGTCCGCCATCTTGAATTCTAGTGGATGAAAATCGTGTTTCCTCGGATGAAATCATTTGTATTGGTCCCTAGTATCACTGTGCAAAGTGGCTTGCTTTCTGCATAAAATGCAGTTTTTTTCCGTAAGCCCTATGACTATACCCGGTTATGAAATGGGATTTTTTTTCCTCGTAGAAAACCATTATTACCTCTATATGCAGTTTTCTACGAAGATTTTTCCTTCTTCTTAGCTTACCCGATTATGAAATGGGTTTATTTTTCCAAGGCGGCCAAGACTCACTTTCGGGCGTCGCGCCAACAAAGTAAGTAAGTAGTAGTAATTTTATACATAATATATATATTGTTATTTGTAATATTTAATCTTATACATGTACCTATATTTCCTATTTAAGTAAACTCGAGTCAAAGTTTTAGTTTAAGTATAGTCAAGTGGTACAGATATTAGTTTCCAGTTTGTTATTACATTTATACTATAATGAACATATATCACAATTTTTCTTTTAACCCGTTTTGTTTTAGAAATTGCTTAAAGTGGCACTGAAGCCTCTGTATACCCCTTTTAGGGACATGCGTAAATGTATGTACATCAAATGCAAATAAATAAAATACTCTCTATATATTTAAACTATGTATCTACATACCCCACATTTCCCCCTAGTCACGTGTCAGCCGCCTGACGGAAGCGCATGCGCACCTATATATTTCCAGGTGGCCGCCGAAATCTTTACATCAGGGTGCGTAGCCGAATGGCACTAACGCTCACGAAACGCTCACGAAACGAAACGCTAGTAGATATCTATCTCTATCGCTCGTGCATATTGGCGCGACAGAGCTGGACAAACTGGCGCGGCGTTTCGTTTTCGTTTGGCGTCGGAGAAATGCCATTCGGCTACGCACGCAGTAGCTGCTGTATTTCGTGTTAACAAAAAAAAAACTAGTTAACATGTCGAAGATAATCCTTTTCGTTGTGGCTTTTGCTGCTGTTGCCATTGGTAAGTGTGATTTGATTACATGTCTCATTTTTGTATAATAACCTAAAATTTACTTATTTAAAGTTTATTTCAAAATAAAATACAAATTACAGAATAAATGTTTTAATGCACTATCTACTAGTCAGTCATGTCATAAGGCAAAACAGAAATCCACGGAGCGACTTAGTAATGACGGACAGACGTATTAATTATTTGAATTGTCTGATAAAATAATTATGTAAATACTTAGCTCAATATTTATTTTGCGGCTATAGATATTTAGCAATGAATAGTTTGAAAAATTCGCATATAAAACCCCAAAATGTACAACTTAGTCATCATTTCTTTAAAAACTCATTGTGGTCTCATTTCGTAGGAAATAAATTATTATATGAGTAAAGTTGTGTTTTTCCAGCCGGAATCATTCCTGACTCTGCACCCATCGCCCCTGACGAGCTTTCATCTCCACCAACTGCATTTGATTCGTGAGTACGAATATTTGTTTAACATAAGCGATTAATATGTAAAACATTTCATAAATTGTGTGTGTGTTTATTTTACAAGTCTCATATTTTCATATTTTATAAGCAAGTCAGAGCTCTAACTATAATTCCGAAATGATGAAGAAACAAAACAAAAGTTGACATAAGTACCCTCTTAAAATCCCTAACTAAGAAAATGATAATATCTTGCATACGTTTGTAAATTATTAACTAGGAATTTTACTCCGAAATATACAATTGTGTTTGATACCAGTTGCCGTAGTTATTGATAGAAAATAATGATGAATTTTCTTTAATTGAACATTGTCATTTAGTGTCAATGACTATATACTCGAATGTACACTGATATCTGATATAAGAAGTATAATATACGTTTATATCTGTAGATATATAATTTACTAGCTTTTGCCCGCAGCTTTCCTCGCGTTAGAAGGAGCCAAAAAGTAGCCTATGTCACTCTCCATCCCTTCAACTATCTCCACTTAAAAAATCACGTCGATTCGTCGCTCCGTTTTCCCTTGAAAAACGGACAAACAAACAGACACAATGTTCCTAATGTTCCTATAAGACAAGAGTATTAGTGTCGCATTTAGCCTGTTAAAGTGTATAGTCATTTCCAGGCCCATTAAACCGCTTGAGGACCCCACCAACAGCTCCGTAAGTACTTCCATCTTATAGACGTTAAACTTTCGTGAGACATATTCAAATATTTAATGAGTCTACGGTTGTACTAACGTTATTATATCGCTACTGCTGCGACATGTTTCGAGCCAATTTTGGAGGCCCCTATTCAGACATATAGGAGTTCACGCGACGGTTCTTGCTCGGGGTTTAGCACAAATGTAGTGAGTACAACCCTATAGAATCATTAAATATTTCAATCTTTTTTCGGTTTTCGGAGAAAAATAGGGTTACATTTTCACAAAGGTAAATTAATAGAATTAGGTATTTCCGAAACATTTTTGCAACTTTAGAGACTATACGTCAGTAATGGACGTAACGGTCAATGCATTTTCGCCTTAGAGACGACCATGTATACATTCCTACAAACGTGTAGAGAAAACGTCCCATATAACCATAATCGGTCGCCGTTCCTACGCAAATCCTCCTATTTTGTGTACACACAGTTCTTCGGGTCTCAATGCTTAGTCGCAGTACGGTCGACGTTTAGTCGCGGCGACCCAAATGGGGACGATTAGTAACAGGCACAAATGGTCACAGAAGTGACAGAAGTGTGCACTACGCGTGCACACATTGTTACCGTTTGGCGACTACTTTCCCAAAATCATTCGTTCATTTCATTCTTTTCAAATGGCGACTGTCAGAGACGTCAAAGTAAAAAAGAAATAAAATCATTTGACATTAAAATGTAATGGCGTAAGAATTTGTTAAAGATAAATATTGTTTGCATTTGTAATATAATGTGGGCTAATTACCATGGCCAATTAAATTGCTCGAGTGATTTCATAAAATAAGTCTAAATTTATCAACGCGCCATCAATTTACCTCAGTTTAACCAGTAATAATATTATTGACTACTCGGTGTTTGCGTGTTATGTATATTGATTGGTGAAGTTTTAGTGCTCCGGTGCATATACTATACTGAAATAATAAAAATAATGCCTAGAAAACCAATAAAGTTGTTAAAATATGGATTAAGACGGTAATATTCCATGTAAAAAACAGTCGCCAAACGGTCACCAAACGGTCGACAAACGGTCGCAAAATGGTCGCAGCGTACACGCGTGACCGAAAGCAGTGATAATTTATTGGATTTTCAAAATGGCTTCTTGTATTCTTTTTTTCCAGGTATCCTCAAACTTTATAAACAATTAAATATGCCGTCGTACTCAGTTGCCCTCACTAAAGAAGATTAAAAAAAATTGTAACGTGCGTACCGAGCTGCTGGGTTGTAAAGGATCGGGGATCATATTATTATGGTCTTCTATAGAGCAACTAGTATTTTGCGGCATTTCACAATTGACACTTGTGGAAGTAGTCGTCATTAATATTACTATCAACATTAATTTCAGCGATCTGTACTTCTTATTAAGTCAAGATTTTTGTATAGATAAGTGTCTACAAATTTGTAATGTTAAAGAGACATAAATAAAACGTAGTAGAGTAAATAATGTGTTTTTTTTGTAACCCAAACAAAATACTTGTAGATACGAGTGCGGAAAAGAGGAAAATCGATACGAGTAGCGATAAATTAATACACGAACGAAGGGAGTGTTTAAAAATCGACACGAGTTGTGAATGTCCTTTTCGCAAGTGTATCGTACGATGATTTTCAGTACCTAAATCTAAGCTAAGAGTTTCGACCAGACAAGAAATGAATCATTGCTTGATTTGCTCGCACTACTGCGTTAAAAAAAGCAGCATCTGTACTGAAAAAAACTATCATTGCGCAACAGAAATTCTATTAATATCACAGTAAATACTCTATTTCATTTGATTCTTACTTTTATTGTGTAAAGCAACACTATACTTCATTTTTATCAATAAGAATTAAAAATTATATATTTAATACATTAAGTAACTATAAAGTGCTTATCTATTTGTATTATCATTCTGCACTTTTCTTAACTTTCCCACATTTCTATAAAATGTCGAAGAGTGCTTAAATGGTCGTCGTCGTTTATTATTATTTAATTCGCTCATATTTAAATGATTCAAAGCAACCAGTCCACAACTTCACAAGACAGTTTGAGAAACCTTCGTATTTCAGATTGTCATTTGCGGATACAGTGGTTTAGGAGCAGTTCGGTAATCAGACCTACACATGTGTGTACAAATTCTGTAAATGTCACTGTCAGAAACCGTTCTGACAGTGACAATGACAGCCACAAATTCGTCCACATGTTGTTACCGTTATGTGTGCAAACGTCGACTAATAAAGTGTCGTTAAAAGTCATTCTGACAGTGACATTGACAGCCACAAATTCGTACACATTTTGTTACCGTAACGAGTGCACACGACGACTACATTTTGTTATTGTATCAATACGGTCGCATTGTTTACACGACGTTACCACGCGTTATGTCACATTTGACAGTTAGTTACTGATTTGAAGATTTTGCGACTGAAATGGTTGTATGGGGTTAGAAAAAATACGAAGACGTTTGTAACTTTTTTAAGAAAAGTCGATTCCATTTGTCCTAAGTTTCATTTATTTTACAGGAGGACCAATTAGACGATTTTGAAAATTTAAAACCCGAAGATGATGACACTGTTGTGGAAGGCAAAAAAAGCGTTGTAAAGCAAAGTCAGCAATCTGTAGATGGCGTCCCAGTCTTAGACAAAAAATCGACCGATCTCATTAAAAATGATAATGGCATTGTAACAAAGAGTCATACTGACACTGATGCTCTGCAGCCGAGCAGCGAAATCGAATCCGACAATAACGAGGACTGTTAATCAAATTGTATTTTAAATAGGTCCTGTATACGGAAAAATGGAAAAATAAATGCAGTCAATTATTTTCTATTTTATTTTATTTACCCAAAAAATTCAGTTGTCTAGTGATTCCTATCAAATAGGCTTGTGCCGTTTCGTTCGTTGATAGGAGCGCTCCGATCTCGTTCGATCGCTCTCACGAACTAGTTCGCTCATTTAGGTCTTTTGCTCACTTAGTTCAGCCAGACCAGCGATCACTGCGGTCGGAAAGATCAGAACGAATGGGACCGAATAGTGTCAAAATTATACGAATAGTCCACAGATAGTAACATTCCGGGCCGAAAGGTTGTAAGTAACCGAAGTTTAATATAAACACTTGACGTTTTTGTGTTGTTCTGCTAAATAACTCGCTCTCCGTCGGTGCAGTCACACACTCGTTCTCGATCCAAACCCTCGCGTTCGCCGATCCTATACTGAACTAAATGAGCAAAGACCGATTCACAGAACACGGAAAGATTCAGTTCGTTTCGGTCATTGATGTGATTTTATTCCTAACAGTTCATAGTTCGTGAACGACACAAGCCTACTATCAAAGTTACGACCGATGACGCTACGTGACGATATAAATGCAGTCTGGCTCATAGGCACTAGTCCCACCGCCAGGTTTTTTTTTTTTTTTCAATTTATTTAGGTAAACAAACAGTCACTACAAAACAGGCTTATTTAAAGTATAATAATAGTGTTTACAGTATGTGTGACCAACAACGTTCACTACTTACTAAATACAGTATGAGCTGGGAGCTGTTGGCTATAAAACGAACAAAATATAAGGTAACGGCGGCTATCAACGCGGGTATCGAAATCGACGTCCATTACCGCCGCATTTGCAAATACGCATTTTATAGGCAAACCGACCAATTTCCTAAATAAAGTTACTCACACAAAGGAAGCCTGTTTAGTTGACTAACGCACATATAGGCGCTAGAGAGTGTGAATGAAAGAAGACACTCGCTATTTGACAGTTTTTGCCACGGGGCCGCAAGAAGAGCTTGTGTCATACTGACGCGTGACGCTAAACCTAAGTGAACTCCAATCTCATTTAGTAGTTTACGTAATAATTGTGGTAAATAGGTGAAAGTTATGCATTTTAAAATATTGTTTATAGTTTTCTACATGACTTCTGAGTACTTTTTACGTATTGTTTAGCCTGGAAATGTGTTTAAAGTGGAAATTAAAAGACAGCGGTGAAAGGCGCCATTTCGTGAGTAGATTCTATTACTGTGGTATACCACAGTAATGGTTAAAGTAGTGATATTAGTTCTTTATGCTTTATTTTAAGTATATGTGATCAGTTATATAATGTCTTACAGTAGTTTCAATCTTGATCTATTCACGCTATCAAAGAACTATTTACGTGGTATGAAAAATATTCAACAAAACCTTAATTTTTAGCAAAAACTTCATTACTGATTTCGTAGTTTCTATGAAAACCGTTAATTTGTCAATTTTTTTAAACATTGAGATAAAGTCTGATGTTTACTTACCAGTTATGTAAACTTGGTTTTAATATAAAGTTGCAATATTTTATTTTGATTTGTAATGAAAATACATCTGTATGACATTGTTTTTATTGGTCGGAATTAGATTTTATTATACTCCAATTTATGCCTATCACCGATGGTACGATCGGATAACCCTCGGTAATGGAATGTATAAGAATCTATTACCGATCCATGCAATATTTGTTTGGGTCGGTAATAGGTTCCTAAAGAAGTATCTATTACCGAGCGACATATTAGTCTTGTATCAAAATATGACATTTAGAGTACCGTAAGTACAGATTTCTTAGATGAAACTGAGTCTTCTGTGGGTATTCATAAAGGAAAATAGTATAGGTATATGTATTTGTCATAATTTGTATATTCAACCGTCGGTATTAAGCTCCGAATTTTGAGATGGGTTTCTATTTACCGATGGCAGAAAAACACTGTCATTCATACCCTCGGTAATGAAATCTCAATTCGCGTTAATAGAACCGCAGCTTGTTCATTACCACGGTAATAGAAAATTTAGGTATGCTGGCTTCAATAATTATTTTATGCCATATAATAAACTAAAATGATCCAAAAACTCTTCAAAACTAATAGTTCAATAAATACTCTTCCATAAAAAAAATATTTGTGGTCGTTAACGAGCTTTGATACCCCTAATTTTTTGGAATCTTTTGAAATCTTCCTGAAGTACCACGTTAATAGGCGCCATTACCTTAAGCACTCCCGTGAAAATAAAAGAGATAGCTCACCGCTGGGCGAGTAACTATAAACATCGCCTAAGGGCATGGATTAAAAAAAGATCATAGAAGAAAATGTATAAAATGAAACTAAATTATTATTCATAGTATAGTATCTTATACTTTTAAACGAGCAATTCTTGTATATTTATTTATTTATCTTATACTTTTAAACGAGCAATTCTTGTATATTTATTTATTTATTTATTTATATATATATTTATTTACACTGACGATCTCGGAAACCGCTCTGACGATTTCGTAGAAATTTGTTATGTGGGGGTTTTTGGGGGTGAAAAATCGGTCTAACTTATCCTTAGGTCCCGGAAAACGCGAATTTTCGAGTTTTCATGCGTTTTTCTTCGCGCGCCATCTCGTGTGCAGTAGTTGTACTGTTAATACAGAATTCTTTCGGTCGATGTAAGTACTATTTATTGCAAACACTAGATGGCGACACAGGTCAAGGCTAAAACGAATAGAAAAATACACTATTTGAGTTTTTGTGGCGAAATGCGCGCCATCTCGTGTGGAGTAGTTGTGTTGTTAAGGCTGAGAATTCTTTCGCTCGATGTAGGTACTATTCATTTTTGAACTAGATGGCGACACATGTCAAGGATACGAAACAGAACCGAGCGAAGCTCGGTTGCCCAGATATTGTTGTTTAATTAGCAAAAGGTGTATTTGCACAAGTGGCATACATTTGAGGTAGATCATATTAATTAACATTACAATAGAAGTTTTAATTGTAGACTCGAAAAAAACGTGTAAATGACACGTGATATTAAATTTCTTACGAGAAATGCGTCACTAGAAAAGTCGGTACATAATACTACACAAGTATCTCGTATTAGTTATTTATACAAATTAAAATAAATATTACATTACACCTAAGACCCCGTGTGGTGACGGGTTAAGACCCCGTGTGGTTACGGGTTAAGAATTTCACCATCCCCTTTCTTCCCGTGGGTGTCGTAGAAGTCGACTGTGGGATATGGGCTAAATTGTGGCGTAGGCGAGAGGCTGGCAACCTGCCACTGCAATGTCACAATTTGGATTTCTTTCAACCACTTTTTGCTAAGAGCGGCACTGAAACTTAGTAGTTCATGTGCTCTGCCTACCCTTTTATGGGATACAGGCGTGATTATATGTATGTAATGTATATGTATTACACCTAACCTAATATAAGTTTTTTGAAGATAGTTTCTAAATAAGTATATATGTACTCGTATATTGGAACTATGATACCCGTATAAGTTTAAAGTTTGGTAACCGTAATTCAAACATAGTGTTGCAATAGTTTTAAAATTTTCCGATTGGAAGATATTTTCAAAATACTTTTACACCACGACTGCTTTTCCAGGGTAGGTACTTAACTACTTACTTCTATCTACAATAAATCTTAGGCCTAATTTAGACGGCGTGCGAACTCGCATGCGATTTTATTTACATTGCGGGCTGTTCAGGTCACATACAATTTTGCACAGCTATCAAATACCGCCATGTAATAAAACTCGTATGCGAGTTCTCGTACCGTCTAAATGGGCCCTTATAGAGAAGAAACACATGTTTCTTCTATATTATTTTTAATGTTGTTAACAAATCATATTGAATTGCAGACATGGAAAGATTTACCGGTGTTTAGCGGTCAAGTATTTGCGACGTACTCAGACTGCGTCGTTGCTTAATTGCTTATTAATTTCAACAGGCGCTATTATGTTATAGACTCGCAAATTGCCTATTTTTGCCAATACAATAAGCACAGACGTTATTCTTCGCAGAGATACCATGACGTCCATGACGCACTTGTCCCTTTGTTAGTACAGTCCAGTTGACAAACATGTTACCAGCCAACGTTCCATAAATACATTTCCACTGCCATGTGTCTCAGTGTCTTAGGTGATTGTAATTTTTTTTTAATTATAAATGGGCTGACTCTTGGCCACAGACTAGCCGAAGGCAAAGACGTGGCCTACGATGGATTTTACTTTGGCTGTAGTTCTACTTAAGTATAATACTAGATTCTCTTTGCTTCAACAGATAACATAATAACTAATAACTCCTACTGTTTAGAAGTGTAATCGCTGAACCCATTTAGAAGAGGTAACAATTGGGCTTCAAGGGTACGCTGGGTATTCACTCGTAAGGGTACGCTGCAAGGTTGGTTCCCCATCCAAACATAGTTAGGTACAGGCTAATTTTAAAACGACTGGTTATAATGCTTTGAAATTTCATTGAAACCTAGATGTAACTAGCTTAATTAGTTTATGTAACATCAGCGGGCGTAGCACACTGGGCACACCTCGGACACTGGCGATCAAATATATGAAAGAGGCACGTTCCTAGCACACAATCTAAACTCGTGTAGGTGAACACGTACTATGCGTGCATGAGTGAAATATGACAGGTCGACTGTTCGCGTTTTTGACAGGCGGTAAATGTGAGGTGACTGAGAGGGGGTGGGCAGCACATTTTCATTTCAACATTTCATTTTAATTTTTTTTTTCAAGGTGAAATTCGCTGCGACTTGCCGCAGACACGTGAGAAATTATAAACTTTAAAACTTTTCCAAATATTTGATTACTTACCTACTTAATTACTTTTAACTTTACCTTTTAAGAGGATACGGTAGCGAAAATGCTAAAATGGAAAGGAGCCCCCTTTTCAACTTGGGAATTTTAGTTAAATATACAAGTGTTATTAACTAGATTTATCAAAAAAAAATTGTCCATTAAGAACAACTCAGTCAAAAGATATTTCAAAAAATCTTTAAAATCGAGGTTCCGCTCTCGACTCTTTCCTCCTTCAAAACTTGATCAATCGGAACGAAATTTGAGAATCTGAATAACAATGAAATAATCTATGTCGGACCGTTTAGCTTTTTTTGTTAATTGTTACCAATCTTGAGTATCACACCTTTTTTTGCGCCACAATGAAAAAGCCTGTTTTTGGAAATTTTTGATTGGCTCTAGAGTCTTTAAAAAGAAGAATATAAAAAAATCAAAACGGTCCAACACAGATAAAAATAATAACAATCTGTGTTGAAAATATCATTGCTCTATCTTCAAAAACCAGGGAGGAAATAGTCGAGAGCGTTTGTATGGAGAATTGACCCCTACCGTATCGTCTTAAAATGTTTCAAGTGTTTCAAAATGTTTTTGTCGCATGCATATATTACTTATAGAATAAGCTAGCACGATATATGCTGAGTATCGGGATGAAACGAGTTTCGGGAGGCAAGCGAGTGCGCAAGCGCTGCATAATTATTTCGATTTTATTATTCAACGATGCCTCACCTTAATGAAGGCGCTAGTTCATTATATTTATAAAGCTACTCAAAATAGCGTTACAAACAATTCTTGTTTATACGTCATCGTAATGACAGGCGTGTGATTCTTGCGTGTACGTAGACTGCTGTCCGTTTGGATACGCTCGCAGTTTGACGGAATTATTGTTATTCAAATGAATATCTATCATTATTGGCACTACTTTGTTGTGATAATCGGTTTAGAATTTTGGCGGTTTGCGCGATTCCGTGTAAAATAAGAATATCATATGATATCATGATAAATAAATAAACATCTGACACAAAACAGCCTAGCCCCATATTAAGCGTAGCTGTACTAGGCAACGATACATATACCTTACCGATATCGATACCTTTAAATTATAAACTGTAATAGAACATCTAACAAAAAACACTAAAGAAAAAGCGATCTAACTCACTGGTGGAAAAGCTTAGATAGCAATAAAGATAAAATGATAGAGCATCAAGATTCCATAGTATACTAGAAATCAAATTCGCTGTCTGTACTTACGCTTAATAATATCATCCTAAGGCATTACCCTTCACGATAAGGTATATGATATGGCAAATTAGTACCTTTATCAAGACAAGTAATTCTGGTGATATTTTTGAATTTGCAAACAATGTCGCAAACTTTTGTTTTCTTCTTTGTGATTTAAATTTCCCAGTTCAGTGTTTCCTCTCTTTAGGTCGTGTGACGAATCGGAAAAAGAGAACAAAAACTACTTGTTTTATGAATCAGAATTCCTTCATGATTTGTATAGTTAGTTACTAGTTTGGTAGGTAGTTGCTCTGTTTATAATAGGACACATTTCAAGATCTACGGATGGAATCCGGTCCTCAAATGTTATAACTTGGGTAATTGTATGTATAACAGTAGGTACCTATGGATGAAATAAATAAATATGGATATGAGTATGAATAGGTCAGTTATAGTTCAGGTATCATAATATAGTAATTCGGTGCATTTATTTACTGCCAAAAACACCATTTGCTAAAATCAGGTCAAGGCACTATAAACAGTAGATTGGTTGGGTAGGGTTACTCGTAGATGGGGTCAATCACTGAAAAAGAAACATTATATTTGACTGATGTTCTAAGAACACACATAGCTAGCTGATAGCTCGTCGTATTTAAGACATAAGGTTTTTTTTTTTATTTTAGCCAGACCGTTAGTAATGTTAGTATGCGCGTATGTATAAAGGGAACGGACTCACCGTGCGATTGATGAAGGCGAAATGTTAAACCACCCATATAGTATTGATTCCATAAAATTAATATACATATTGCTAAGAACTGGTAGGCTGGTACTTACATACAACGACGTATACCGCCTTGAATTCATCGTTACGTGCACTACACAGAGATAAACCTATCACGTTAATTAATAATCATTATAACAAAACAAATACTGAGAATACAAAATAATCTGCTCATGGCTGCACTGAAAGATTATAAAATGACGACTGCCAAATAAACTCAAGAAGTGTCACACGTCATAAAAACATTTGAAGGAGTATTCATAATTACAATGTAGTCTTTGCTATATCAAAAATATGTCTAGTGGCTCAAATGAAACTAAACGCCATGTCAAATAAATCAAATCATAAAAACAAAGGCAGTGACACGTGTCAAAGCCTTGTCAGTTCTGCAGACCATACGAGTAAGTACCAACAATTCTCGCGATTCTTCACAGAATTCGCAGACCATATAAGCGCAAAACGGAGACGAATCCGGGCATTGCGCCTCGGCGAACCAGCGGTCAAACAACTTTAATATATACACAACGACTGTTTGTTTATTAGATCAGTTATCGAAATGCCGAAATTCACCTTCGTTTTAGTGATTCTGGCTTTGGCCGTCAGCGTGCAAGGTAAGTACCGGATGTTTAATCAAAATATTAGAATTACAGATGTGTTGAATATTTGACAAGTTTTTCCAGTGATCTGAATGATCTGATGGTTATAAACAATGGTATCGAATCAAAAACCGTCAAACTGCCGATGGTGCGGAAAGTCTTTTATTATGATTTGGCTGCACTGAATAAAGGAAGTTCCTTCAAAAGTTTACAAGAACTCTTTTCCATAAGAAGACTTTCTCCATCTCTCTTCAATTATATTATACGTTCTCCCGTTGTAAAACATGTCCATCCAGGTATTTTGACTTAGTAGTAGGTAAGTACGGAAAATTTGCTAACGTGTCCTATTGGTCCTATTTCTGCGTTATCTAATTCTAATGGGTTATTTTTAGATTAGTCTGAAAATTCGGTTTGGTATGATCTGAACCAAATTGTCCGGATTGGTTAACTGAAGAAGATTGTTTTATGGTATATAATAAACACTATATACTTGTAAATATTTTGTATGAATAGGTAATCGTTTTCAAAAAAAAAACAAATAGGCCATACTAGAAAACAAGGCTTAGTGGCCAATACCGGGAAACACTGGAAACTTAATAGTACCTATACTTACCTTTGATAGTTTATTCAAGATTTAGTGCTGCAGGGTCGAAGGATGAAACAAGACTAATATGCTAACTTAGCAGGTGTATACAATTATATTAAGTCATCTAAATATAAAAAATAAAAAAACCAAGGTTTTAAAAAGTGTTCGAAGAATTAATCCTAATCCTAAAGCCGGCTTTTGCGTTAGTATCAATGGTATTATTGATGTCAAAGGTGTACGAAAAATATCTCCTACCTACTTTATAATCTTATTTTATCTAATAATTAACAAGAAAGAAATACCTAGGAGTTTTACAATATTTTGTCATTGATAATTAGTTTAGTGTACCTTCCGATTTCGCTATTTACAGTCTAAAATATATTTATAGTCCAATCAAAATAGTATAGAATATGCGCACTTTTTATACGCCTACTATAAGTTTTATAAATAATTGTGATGAGGCTTTTACGCCTAAAAGCGGGCCAGACAGGTACCTATATGCAGGTATCTTTTGCGTAGCAGGAGAGCAGGAAAATAAAAATAATGCTAATATATTGTAAACTCAGATAAATTGCCTCATCGGTCTATAGCTTACCCGTTTCCGATTACAACTAATGCATCATTAATATTTATTAAATATAAACATTATTGATAAAATATTGTCAAAACCACTAAATAGACCAGTCATTATTCTATTTCGTGATGTCTGAATTGGCGTGCACAAAATAGAGAAATACAAATACTTATACAAATCATGTATTCAGTTAATAGCCCACCAGGAGCACTGTTACACAATACACATCAACGTTACCTACAATAGCCTCGTAGCGCCCACCATACAATTTTTTTGATAGGGAATTTTGATTCTTATTGTTATTGAGATTGAATTCAATTTCATTTGTTCGAAAAATTTTAGAAACAAAAATTATATTTTATTTGTTTATTACATGAAAGTTAAAATTCCATTGAAACCATTATGTACTTTAGAAAGTACATTGGGCACCACGAAGATAGATTTAAAATAAAATTGAATTTAGAATTAATAATGGTAATTGTAACTAAAGCATAAAGCTACTAAAATTTATTAGAGATGTATAGTCTAAAAGTCGAATTATCACTAAAAACAACAAATATATGCAATATAAAAAACGTAAAACAGACATAAAAGATGCAAATGACTCTTAATGTCAAAATTTCATAATTGAGTGTAATATGTATACTGAATCCAATTATCCTTAGAGATATATAGGGCCTCCAAGAGCCAAATCATACAATTAAAATACTAACTAAAAGAAATAAACAAACGAGAGTCGAATAAAGTGTCAGTGGAAAATGTACGATATTTGCATGCGTAATATGCATTTACCTCCCCGATATTAGAAACCTGTTCGGCTGGGACATTTGGTTTGGTGGCCAAAATATTTGTTGACCATAATGACCCGGGTTATGGCCAATTTGGCCAAATGTCCATACTTATCCCTGATATTTGAGTGCGCGCCAAAATGTTGACTTTAAAATATCGTCAAATGTACTTATTTTTTTGTCTGTACAAAATTCACAAATTCCATCGAAGCCAAATACGAGCAAAAAGACAAAAGTTCGTATATATTTAACTACGTACTATCGATGGTGACACGAATACGATCAATGAAACAATTAGTAAGTGGTTAAAAGATTTAACAGATAAAATATATGTAAATGACAAAATAAGTGTCATTTACATTTATACCTAAGTAGGTAATGGTTTATTTATTTTTTATTATTTATTTATTAACACACAAATAAACAGTTTACATTAGAACAGTGTCCCACAAAACAGTTTTCACGGTTTGACTGTGGGATCGAGCAGTCTCTACTCTCTTACATTATCACTATTATCATGTATATATAATCAACATATAACTATATTATCTATAATACTAATTATTATATGCAGTTTTTAAGGTAACTACGTAGCTTTTTCGCAAACTTCATGTTTCCTGTCTAATGTCAGAGGGCAGGCTGTTGAGTATGTAGGGAAGGCGTTTCTGAATACACCTATCGCCGTAGTAATTAGTGACCCTCGGCACGACAAGCTTGCCCGCAGACACCGACCTGGTACCATAAACTTCGTTATAGTGTAACTGGGTATGCTCTTGACTGCCATGATTATTATACAGTATTAAATATTTATGCTTAAGGTTCACTGGAAGAATATTACAAATTTTAAACAAGTTTCTATAATCTTTTTTATTTTTATCTTTAGTTTTATTATTGACTAATAGTTTTAGGAATCTAATTTGCATACTTTCTAGTTTGTTTAAGTTAGTTTTAGTTGTTAATCCGTAGCAGTCAAGGGCATAACCAATTATTGATTCAACTAAGGATACATATAAATATTTAAGGATATGCAGAGGAACTTTAAATCTAAGATAATAAAATTTTCCTAATAATACTTTTAGTTTGTTATGAATAAAATCTACATGGTGTGTCCAGGAGAAGTGTTAGGTTTAGGTTTAAAGAACTTTATTTCTCATAAAGAATTACATAATTCACTTACATGAGAAAAATTTACATTTCACAAAACTAAGATTAAGCATACAGTGTACACATTACACAAAAAAGTTTTTATTTTATTTTAAATAAATCTAGTGGGTAGAAACTCATTACAAAATTAGTTATCGCTAAACGCTCGGAACATTTGTGAGTTCATCAACTTTGAGGCCTAAATACGTTACACAGTTAACACGGGAGATGGGTTTACATTGACAGTCTAATATATCATTATGCATACAAGAAAAGTCGTGGGTAGTAATAGATGTTGTTAGATAATACTTCTAAGTAGGGAGATCGAATTAATAATAGCTTAGTCTTATCAACATTAAGCACAATGCCATTATCACGCGACCAACGAACTACTGCATCGACATCTTGCTGAACCAAGCGGCAGGTGTCGGGCAGCTCGCTCGCACTGCCGGCGCGCAATATGCACAGGTCTTCGGCGAACATGTGCGCCGAGCAGTGCCGCAGCACGCCGCACGTTTGATGGTCCATGACATATTATATGTAATTGTTCCTCACAAAGTAAGATTCTATAGGTGATTTTAATAAACGGTCAATCAAAGTATGCTAATTCAAGCACTAAAACTCACAATAGGACTCTTCACCGGTTACAATCGTCCTTAATATACATTTATGATCAATTAAGGACGTTTTATTCGTACCTCTGAGTTTCTCTCAAGATTTTCCGCACTTTTATTTTTTTTTTTGCAAGATGTGCAAGATTTGTGTACGTAGATGATGACAATGATGACGTTAAGTCATGTTTCATTTGTTTGTAAGTAAAATTTATCAGTCTGTGAGCATGCCAATTCTAACTTAGGCCTTAGGTTTTGACAAGACATGAACTTTTTTAACAAATATGACATTAAATACGCTTGTCCTTGCAATGTGCTGAAAAATCTTGAAAAATTAGATTTTAATTTATTTTCAATTGTATTTATAGTGCCCCTTGGCCTCACCAATATGATTTTAAAAGGTTATTAATTGACAACGTTTCAAAATTCTCAATGTCCCTAAATCGAAAACCATTTCGAGATATGCGCTTGTAGATCACATATTAAATCATTTTTAAAAAAAAAAATTCCGTATTTTTAGTATAAAAAATCTTAAAAATAGTTTAAAGGGGAAGTGACGTCAAATAGCTGATTTAGAGCTGCCACTATATCAAAAAAATCTTCCAGCTGGGATATCACTTGAGTTTGACAGTGAAACTTATCACAGTTCGTAGCAAAGATATTAAAAAAATCATAGCTTAGTCTAGATATGATTCGTAGTCATTCAATAGTGGTTGACAGTGACACTTGTCAGACATACCGGACTGTTTAAGCTGACTGTTAAAACTTTTTTTTTAGGAATGATTTTGTCGTTTTCTTAGGTGTATGAAACAACACATGTGACGTCACGAAGTGTAACTTACGCTCTTTCTGCTCGAACCAGTAATAAAAAGGGAATTTCTCATTAAAATAGCAGTTTTTGGAAAAATAAAAAATACGTGTATCTTTTAGTATTGAGTTCTTTCAAACCAAACAATAAAAAGGTGTACTCAAAAATATGAAATGTTGTCAATTCTTTTATATTTTTCATGGCTTTTGCATTGCCTCATTAGTATTTAGTCATAAAATTCTCGCGAATTTTATTAACGTACTAATTGGTCAACAATTTCGCGGAAATCATTTAACAATAAGCAATATAAGTACATTATGATATGATAAATATTTGACTTACATTTAGTATTGACTTTACTTATTTACACCTCAAACCACACAATACATATTTTGTATCTCTTAAGTTCTTTGTACCTTCTCAGTCATCAACAGTTTAATTAAGGAAACGAAAATAACTAACAAACATACGAATAATATACTCGTATACAGCAACTACGCGTAATGCATAATATACATATATTATATATATATTTTATATTATGCATTATGCGTCCGCGGTCCCGGGTTCGAATCTCGGTAAGGGCATTTATTTATGTGATGAGCACAGATATTTGTTCCTGAGTCATGGATGTTTTCTACGTATATAAGTATTTATATAATATCTGGGCGACCGAGCTTCGCACGGTTCTATTTTAATATATCACGTCTTTAGATAAAAAAACTCTTATAAATACAAAAACAAAAAAAAATACAAAAAACAAAAACTTAATTTCTGGCCGGGATTCGAAACCCTGACACATACGATCTATCTGCGTAAGTACAATCGACCGACCTCGTACGACTGAGCTAAGCGGAATCGATGCGCGCGCGGCGAAAATAACGACCATATTTGACGTTTACTAACGCGAAAGAAAAACTCATGAAAACTCGAAAATTCGCGTTTTCCGGGATCTAAAGCTACGCTAGATCGATTTTTTCACCCCCGAAAACCCCCACATAACAAATTTCAGCGAAATCGTTAGAGCGGTTTCCGAGATCGTCGGTATATATGTATAAATAAATAAATATACAAGAATTGCTCGTTTAAAAGTAAAGATATATCGTCGTCTGAGTACCCACAACACAGGCTTTCTTGAGCTTATCGTGGCCCGTGGGCCTCGGTCAATCTGTGTAAGAATGTCCTATGATATTTATTTTATTTAATATTTATATGTAGGCCTGATTTAGACGGCTCGCGAACTCGCATGCGATTTTAGTTACACTGCGGGCTGTTGTGGTGACCTACAATTTTGCACAGCCATCAAATACCGTAATGTAATAAAACTCGTATGCGAGTTCTCGTACCGTCTAAATGGGCTCGTAATGTATATTCGTTGATTACTTTGCCAAAATTATTCAATATATAACACGTGTGACTGTTTTATGCATAGCCTAATGTAATATGCCTAATATGCATAATTTATACGACAATACCTAAATTAGTTAATACTAGCTTTTGCCCGCAGCTTCGCTAAATTGCCGAATGCTTCATACAAACTTCCACTTCCCCTTTTAGATAAGTGGGGGGTTAAAAAGAGACAAAAAGTAACCTATGTCACTCTTCATTCCTTCAACTATCTCCACTTAAAAAAATCGTGTTAATGCGTCCCTCCGTTTATCCATGACAGACGGACAAAGAAACAGACACACACACTTTCCCATTTAAGTATAATATTAGTATGGATTACAAAAGTCAAAGATCTCTTAAAGGCTGCCGAGACAAGCCAAAGGCCACCTGGCCAGTTGGAAATGATAAATTTTAGATGAATAATCCTAATTTGCGTTTTATTCACATTTAATTAGCTACTGCCAAATATATATTAAATGTATATCATGAATAAGGTCAGTGCGGGCAAGACCGGCATAGTTTATTTGAAATAAAGTTTGAGTGGATAAAACTCTATAATTAATGTAGTCTGGCGTAATGCGCATGGACCTATGAGATAGCAAATATTATATTTTACAAAGCTTTTATAATATTTTGGTGAAATAAGGTACTTTTAAGTCATAAAAATCACATTTTATAAGGCTCGGCGGGTTGACCGTCCTCCCGCGATGAGTACAGAAAGACCGTCTAGTGCTTGTTGTCGCGTAATTTCATATTAGACTAGGTTCCAAAATCATGATCTTTGTTATTTTACGTAATAACAGGGCAGAATGTGCTCGATAATTAATAAAATAATGTTAAAATTTTGAACATATAAGCATTTTTCTATTTATAAGGCAAGACCGGCATAAGTCCCGTGGATGGGGTTCATAACCTTTTCTTTTCAGGTCCAGATATTGCATAATACTGTTTTTACAACGAACACCTGCGATACAATTTAGTCACGATATTACAGACTCATATAAATCCAACTACTTATCTGTTTTTGAAACTTTTTTATTAAGAAAAGGAAATATTAAGATGTCATGAATTGGTTTGGTAACATTTCTTAGCAATGCTTGGTTTTTCTATACTTACTACCAGAGCTACCACCTACCTGAGCTACCACCCCCGAAAACCTATTGACGACACCCATGACGACTTTTTGTCAAAGTGACAGCCAGAAATGTCAATTAACGGTCGGGTAGCCGTAAAATAGTCGGTCAAAAGTGTCAAAACCGTTTTAAAGGGTACCCATACGGTCCCTGTTGGGTAATGCTGATTATAAAAATAATAACCAACTTGAAACCCTAACTCTCTTCTGAAATATTTGTCACCGCATGTTGCACAATCTAAATATACTTAAACAAAAATAATAAAAAACGGTTAGAGCTTACGATAATTCTACCAACTTAAATATGATGATGAATAATGCAGTGTAGGCTTACTTCTGTTCACCTCTTATCATTCTTCACAACCATGTGACATATATTTTATTTTTACTTAATACTTTCCAATGATTTTAGTAACACCATACGAATCATTATCAAAACTGTATTTCGAAGTTAAAATCAAAAACGGTACAACTATCATAAGCCAAAAACGTACCTTTATATTGATATTGTTTAGACTCGACTTATTTTCAATAAAGCCTAAAAAAGGTTGGCAACTCCTTGTTTATCATATGCCGGTCTTGCCTTTCTCTTTTAAGCCGGACTTTCTGACTAGGCACAATTTCTAAGTTACATATTTCAGAACATAAAACTAGAAATTGAGCGCGTTTTGAGTAGAATAATAGTACTAGTCAGAAATAACGGTTATTAAATGACTGCGTTACATACATGATATACAAAATATTCCAACTGCTTCTATTTTATTTTATTTTTTTGCGGAACCATGTTGAACTTGATGTTCGAGTTCGAAACGAGAAACAAGTTTATTGTTAACTAGTGTTCGTCCTAGGGATATGTATTGAAGACCAATGGATTAAGGATGAAAAACTGCTATACCTCCAGAGGTGTGAGAGGCGTAGATATATAAACAAAAAAGTTATAGTCAATAGACGGTCTTTCCGGGTAGACGGTCTTCCCCACACTGACCTTAATCAAATGGTTAGTCATAAACTTAAAGCCGCCATACATTGATTTTAGTCTAAGCCGCCATATTAATATTTATGCGGCCGGCGTCGTCGGTTACTTCAATACGGTTACTGTAGATATTTTTGAAGTTTATTTTTCTTGTGCAGATTTGTTAGGACTACTTATTTATAGGCAATGAACTTGAATTGTAAGCAATTAAAAGCGGGTTAATTTAATATATATGCGTATAAACCACCTGACATTTCCACCTATTGCTGTTACATCCAGCAATTCCAGCATAGCTCATTTTATGTTGATAAGCAAATTGTAAGATGCTTAATAAGTAAGTACTTGAAAAATCTAGTCACGAGGCAGTGTATCAAGCCAAGATCAAAACAGGGAATCAGTGATCCAGCAATTCCAGCATAGCTCATTTTATGTTGATAAGCAAATTGTAAGATGCTTAGTAAGTACTTGAAAAATCTAGTCACGAGGCAGTGTATCAAGCCAAGATCAAAACAGGGAATCAGTGATCCAGCAATTCCAGCATAGCTCATTTTATGTTGATAAGCAAATTGTAAGATGCTTAATAAGTAAGTACTTGAAAAATCTAGTCACGAGGCAGTGTATCAAGCCAAGATCAAAACAGGGAATCAGTGTAAATAATTACAACTTTGCCTTTTCAACATAATTTACTCCGTGACCGTCATACTTATATCAGTAAAAGCGAAATAGGTGCTCAACTCTTAAAATAATTACAGATACAAATGTTCACAGATTAAAGTGAAATTGTACATACACGTAGTTATTGTTGAGTTATTTCACTTTGCGTGTACAAAGCTATAAATTGTTATAGTACTTATCTTTATTGAAACTTTATGCTTCAGGATTCCCGACATTCGAGGATGACGTGGCAACGGCTGCGGCTTCCGGAAACTGGGCCAAAGTGCACGAGATGTAAGTATTCTAAGTATACTTGCAGCTACAATATTAAGATACAACCAACATAATTATAATACATACTCGTACAACCCATACAGGCTTAAAAAGTTGTTACATATTTTTTTTACAATTACTCATTGCTGTGATGGTTTTCTATTTTCTTGTGGCTTATGATATAAAATTATATGTATTAATTTTAAAAATAGATAAATTTCACAAAATTGAATGTACACATAAGTGTAGGTACCTACTCCATTTCAAATACGAAGGCCCGATACTTAAAACTTAATATGTATACCTTTTCTTATATAATTCTTACTTTAGTATAATTTTTCACTAGAAGTACAAGTTTTTATCTTTTCATATCTTTACTTTTTTAATATAAAATTGATTGTAACGCTTGTTTGTTTTATTTTTTACAGTTTGAGAAGGAACTTCGCGCAATCGTTCGGGGTAAGTTCTCAGTAACCTACCGTTCCTAAAGGAATGAATATACCTAATATAATGTACTAAGTACACTACTACTTTACTGATTTTACTTTTGAATCAAAACTTATTACATATGTATTTAGAAAACATGTTATTATCTCGAAAAGTTAAATCAATAATCTTATCATCAGAAAGTGAAAGTTACGTTTATTCTGTGATTTTAAATTAAACGCATTCAAATTAAATGAAGGTAATTTAAAATAATTATTTCATAAAGCAGTTTGCTCAATTTATCGGGTTTCACCAGTAGGTTATTATCCTCGTTATTATTTCTTTCAATACCGTAGGGCTCTTAAAATTCACCTATTCTTCCCTGATTCCAGCCGCACGCGATGGGAGACGTCCGAAGCCTGAAGCCGCCGTCCGGCGGGCACGTGTTCGCCGAGGCCCAGTCCACGTTCGAGCACGCCTCCAGCGTCGCCGGCAAGTCCAGCCACGAGCGCGGCGGCCACAAGGTCGTCAACAACGACGGGAAGGTCGCCGAGTGGGACCTCCACTAGACGCCGACAGCCACGAGGGGGGGCACGGCGGCCACAAGGTCGTCAACAACGACGGGAAGGTCGCCGAGTGGGACCTCCACTAGACGCCGACAGTGGGACCTCCACTAGACGCCGACAGTGGGACCTCCACTAGACGCCGAGGCACGGACCAACGACCAACACTAACATTGCACAAATAAAATAAACAAGTCTGTATTGTCATTGGCATGATGCAAGATGGCGCCCTTAGGCCCACTTGCACCAACCTCTTAGGGTTAGTGGGCTGTCATCTGTCAAATTCCATATAAAATGGTGGGTTAACCCTCCATTTTCGTTTGTGCAAGTGGCCCTTAATGTATAGGAAATCGCACTCAAGGTTCATTTCTTAGACGGCGCGCGAACTGTCATGCGATTTTAGTCGCGTGTTGAAGTTACTGCCTGTTGAAGTTACTACCTACAACTTGGCGAAGACGGTTTGGTGCAACCGACCCTTAGTGCGTTTCCACAGTATCCGATGTCGGATGTTATTTATAATTCTGCACACCAATTAATGCCGTGGTGTAATGAAACTCGCATGCGAGTTATCGCACTGTGTAAATGGGCCTTTAGGTGGTAGGGTGACAAGATAAAATGATTGACGACCGGTCTGGCTCAGTCGGTAGTGACCCTGCCTGCTAAGCCGCGGTCCTGGGTTCGAATCCCGGTAAGGGCATTTATTTGTGTGATGAGCACTGATATTTGTTCCTGAGTCATGGATGTTTTCTATGTATATAAGTATGTATTTATCTATTTAAGTACGTATATCGTCGCTTAGCACCCATAGTACAAGCTTTGCTTAGTTTGGGGCTAAGTTGATCTGTGTAAGGTGTCCCCAATATTTATTTATTATTTATTTATTATTTATTTTGATATCATTCATAAAGATGCTTGCTTTGGCTAGTAGATTGACAAATCTGCGCGTCATTCAATATAAGTTACTACAAAATATAAGTTACAACACAACAGTAAGCTACAAAATTGTATGGAAAAATTATGAATCCATTTTATCGTGTTATTGAATCCATTGTTATCTTCGCCATGCACTTGTAGCTGACTGTACAGTAGGCACATTTTAGTTTGTCTTGCAGTGACATCTATAGTTTATTTGCCGATATCACTAATGTCCATTTCCATCTGTCCATTGTCAATGATATTGTGTATGTAGTTATGCAGAAGTAAATCAAAGATTTCGAATTTGAAATTATTTACCAAAACGTTGCTGTTACACTATAATACAGACTCGCTTATTTACACGTAATGCCCACTTTTATGTTAGAGTAGACTGTATCGAGAACTTTTCGAACAACTTTGGTTTAGGACTGCACTTTAGTTTTAGATGGAATATATCGTAGATACGTACAAATAGTTATATTAGTATTATAGTAGTTACACATAGTAGTAGTTACATTACAGTACCTGCAACCCTTAATTTTGTTCGATCCATTTGAACAGTCTATAAAATAAACCTATTTCGACAGTGAAATATTGATAATTTTTAAATAATATATTTTATTTCTGTTAGTTCTATTACCAATGTAACCTAGTATCCATAACCATGTACATTTTGCACACATTACAGATTTAACCCCACTCTATGCGTTTTACTCATTATGTCTTCCTTGTAAACTTGGCCCAGAATACCTAAACAGCTAGTTGACTATAGTGCAGATTAACAAAAATTTTCGTTAAGTTCAATATATAAAAAAAAACTTTAATCGTTCTGATTCTGCACACTGAATATAATCAGTTGATTCTATGTTATATAAGTAGTTTTCGCAAACCATTTCCATTTGTCCAATTTATGTAGCACAAGTGCCTACTAAATAAGAAATAGCAATTTCATTTAGATGCATCTCCGGAACAAAGTCCATTTTAACCACCGTAGTTATATGTACATTATAAGCCATACAAGTTGTAATTTTTTACACGGCAATATTTAAGGTCTTACAGCTAACAGAGAACCTAAAAGTGTTATTCAATGTTACCCAATATTTTCCTAAATTTCCATACAATATAGACACCAAGCGCACGGCGGTGGAATAGAGTAAAAAAACACCTGAATCGTTCACCTGAATCGTCATATTCAGTACTAACTACCCGCCCTGGCTACGCACAGGGATTATCATAATTGTCATAAAAATGGTTATAGTAAATTAAGACATGCCATCGCGGACTTTTTTGTAGACCTTTAGAGAGACACAATTTCGCCATGCATTGTTTTGATATAGATCAAACGGTTTGAGCAGCGTTTTCGATTATAGCTCTCAGCCAGCAGGATGTTGTCGGACTAGATTAGAAAATATCGTAATTTTTCTTCATTAAACCTTTCTTCAAAATTCATTTGCTCTATTCACAGCTGAAAAGTTGTGAAAAACACATAAAAATCCGTTCAGTAGTTTTCGAGTTTATCGCAAACAGACATAGACAGACGCGGCGGGGGATTTTGTTTTATAAGGTGTATTTAAAAGTAAGTAAAAGGCACCTACCCACTGTCCATAACCTGCCAATCAATGACCGCAAGCAGGTCATAGTGTTATACATTTTCTTGTACCTTAATCCTCAAGGGAAAATTAATGATGACTTAATCTTAATGCAAAAAGCGACTTCGTATCCGGGAGCGGCGCGTGGCATGGAACGTGAGACACGAAGTCAGTGGTTATCCTATGTACACAATTTAGATTAACATTATGGGCTTTGTTCTTTATTTCCATTATCATCCGAAAGCTTGGCTACAGGCTTAGGAATGGGCACCTAAGCCTGTAGCCAAGAGTGCAATCGTTGATGCTGCGTATGGCATCGTAGTGACCTATATCACAGTATAATAAAGAGTACTATCGTACAGTATGGCCATTCCCGCTCCCCGCTGAAAGTACCGCCCACCCCCTCTTGGTTACCCCACAGTTACCGCCTGTCAAAAACGTTCACCTAAACGAGCTTAGACTGTGTGCTAGGAACGCGCCTCTTTCATATATTTGATCGCCAGTGTCCGAGGTGCGCCTATATAGTGAGTATAGTGACTTAGTGACTCTCTCGCTCTTCCGTATTGGCGCGCCACGACAGAGCCAGTTGCGTATCGTTCGTCAGGGAGCGTCAACGATTATACATTTGGCTAGAGGGCCTGCGCAGGTAATATGATCAATCGCCACTGAATCTGTTTTACCTATTGTTTTTACTCGTATCATTACAACAAAGTAAATACACCTAAACAAGAGGTTAAGGGGCATTTTCAGAATTTAGGACTCAACATTAGCGTAAGTCGTTAACGAAAATTAACTCGCTGTCAGTTTTGTGACGACATCATCCTCCTTGCGTTATCCCGGCATTTTGCCACGGCTCATGGGAGCCTGGGGTCCGCTTTGACAACTAATCCCAAGATTTGACATAGGCACTAGTTTTACGAAAGCGACTGCCATATAACCTTCCAACCCGAAGGGTAACTAGACCTTATTGGAGTTAGTCCGGTTTCCTCACGATGTTTTCCTTCACCGAAAAGCGACTGGCAAATATCAAATGTCATTTCGCACATAAGTGAAAAACTCATTGGTGCGAGCCAGGGTTCGAACCCGCGATCTCCAGAACGAAAGTCGCACGCACTTACCGCTAGGCTACCAGCGCTTCTTGCGCGCTTTTGTGACGACAAATACGCATAAAATCTGTTTAAAAATGTACTATTTTTTCGTTCTGAATGTAGATTATCGCTTAAAGTATATGTAATTAACACAAAAATAATATTTTTATTGAAAATTCATACTTAATTATCGTCACAAAACTGACAGCGAGTTAATTATTTACGCTACGCTAATTTTGGGTCCCAAATTCTGAAATTGCCTTAAGAAACATTTTTTATTTACGTAATAGCAAATAATAAATGTGCGTAAAGTTATAAACAGAAGTTATCTGTTATGTCGACCTCCACCTTGAACCGCAGTCAACGGCGGTCACAACGCAGTCAAGTTTATTTATATCTATACAGGTCAATCATTTATGATCATCACCTGTAAAAATCCTTTGACATCTTACTAAGTAATTATTCTACATTACCTGCCTTTCAATATTTATAATGACTATAGCAATCCATATAGGATAGGGTAGGAATTAGGATGGTCCTGATGCCACTCCTGCTGACCTCGCCAAAGTCGCCATTGGTCCGTAAGCGAGCAGCACGGGAAGCATGGTCGCGCGATAGACGATAAAATATCAGGCCGTCCCTATCGCACTTACAAATAGTGCGATAGGGACGGCCTGCTATTTTATCGTCCGCAACTGGCTTGGTCAGGCCTATATGTACCGGAAGTTGGAAAGAGAGAGATGGAATGGATGGAGATGGAATGCTCAGCGTTACTTATTTATCACGAACATTGACATCGTGGGAGGGACATCAACATAATTATAATTATTAATTATGCGCGTTCAATATTGATAGGTTCAAACCACAGAGGGATAAGTAACGGAAGAGTTGTAACTCCATACATCAGTAAATGCGGGTTATTTGTATTGTTAGTTAAGTGACATCTAGCGACAATTTGTATAGTTTAGTGACATCTAGCGACAATCACGCGTCAACTAGCGTAAATTAATCAGTACTGCTACTTGTCAATAGTCGCGACGAACGAAAAGGCTAATGCTCACCAATTTTTAGCTAATATTACAATAGTATTAATCAGTATTCTGTTTTCAATTCCTTCTGCTTGTAATATAAGTTGTAAACTGTTCTAATATTAAATTTTTGGCAGACGAGACACAGTTGCCACCTAGTATCGAGTAGTGGTACTGATAATTCACGCTATTTAACTATGCCTATACAAATAACCCGCATTTACTGATATATATAGAGTTACAACTCTTCCCCGTACTTATTTCTCTATGGTTCAAACGACTAAATTTCTGAAATACTGTCCTTAGAATCTTTTACACTGTGGATAAAAGAAAAAAAACGTTAACTTTCTCCTCTTGTGTACCTTGACTTGATTAATGAGTGGAGTTTGCCAGTGGTTAACGACTTATTTTATCTATTAATAGTAATTAAATTATCAATTACTTAAGTTGAACAATTTGAACCTGTTTAAATAGTTGTAGGTAGTCCTACGAATGGTATAGGTAACTTTTTAGTAAGCCTACGCAAAAATCATTAAATACTTAAAGAATATAGTTAATTAAAGTAAATGTCATATGTTAATTCATATTTTAATTACTATAAATCAATTTTTAGTTTTACTTCATTAAAACGATTCAGTTTTAGTTAGACATGCTTTAAAAATAATTAAAAAATAGTAATTAAATAATTTTAATTTTGATAATGACATAAATTATGTAATTTCTTTAACTTAATTAATGTCAGTAAAAAGTAGAAAATATCCTTCAGAAGCCCAATTGATCTGGCCACAGTAGCCACTAAAGACACAATAAATACTTTGCCTTTATAATGACTATTTTTATTTATTGTCTAAAGAATATAAATATGTATAATACCCAGCTAAATGCATGCCATCGCAGGATTACGGAGGTTGTTGCCGGTTGCCGCAGCCGGGGCTACGGTCATCCGTGCTATGGGGACCCCTACACCATGTTCGAAGGTATGCCGGCTCATGGCAGGGTCTTGTATGAGCTACAGCAATGCCCCAAAAATATATGCCGATGGCTATAATTTCTTGAGTCAAAGTGTAATGCAGCCTGTCATCCAGGAAGTGTATGAAGATCTGAAAAGATGAATTCCGGCAATACTGTCACAAATAATCCCCTAGAAGCCAACATATCACACACCGGGTGTCCGACACTTGTCTTCCTGTTGATGGGAGTATAATACAAAGCCCACATGCCCACATATACCTATCAGACATAATGCAACATGGAGCACTTTAAACACCTACCCAATCAAAACTACTTGGTATTTGCGGAATTGTACATTTTAACTGCCAGACTATAAATAAATAATCATTATGTCGAATATGACTTTAGCTTTTGCCATTGGCTAAATTTGGCCTATTCAATCCGATTTTACAACAAGCATGTTTTGTTAGGAAAATCGATTTCGCATTCATTCATTTACTTGTTGTTCTGTTGATACAAGAAAGTAAATAAATCATCCGGGCATACAATAGTTATCAGGGACATTTTCTTTTGTGGATAGTTGGCAATATACACTAAAGAGAGCCTAGCAAAATTCAATATTTACTTACGTAACGATCAGGTAAAAACATTGGTAAGTAATTAAGTAGGTACTTATTCGATTTTTTTTACACGCCATTGCTATTTAGTAGGTACGGTCACTTACTTTAATAATTGTTGATCCACTTCTAGCTCATTTTATACTGGACATCTCATAGTTAAGCATATATAAGCTAAGACGTTCCAGTATCAAATGACCTAGAAGTGGATCAACAATTTAGTGACTGTACAAGTTATTTTTATTCTTCCAAAACCGGTTAAAATTATGATTTCATGTAGGTTGGCGACCATAAATTGAATGATAAATATTTAATAATTTAATCCATACTCCATCCATCCATACTATCCATACTATCCATACTATCCATACTTCCATACTCCATACTAATATTATAAATGCGAAAGTAACTCTGTCTGTCTGTCTGTTACGCTTTCCCGCTTAAACCACGCAACCGATTTTGATGAAATTTGGAACAGACAATCTTTAGACCCTGAGACAGAACATAGGCTACTTTCTATTTCGAAAAAAAGGGATGAAGGGGTTGAAAAAGAGGTTGAAAGTTTGTATGGGATTTCTTAATTTTAAATGATAAAACCATGAAACTTTATATTTTAGCACTTGATAACAAATCATTAAACATATATTTAAAGTCACATACAGGTCGAACGCGATTAATTAACATTATTTTTACCTTTAAAATAAACATGGTGGGAAATAAACATTAACTAAAAGCGGGTAGATTATATTTATTTGTCTACCCCGAACATTTATATAAATTAATATCGGGTAGTTTTGTGTTGTTTACATCTCCGGTGACATTTTGCTGGGACGTCAGTCTTCCGCGACCACGGCCAGTGCAACCTGGCCGAAACGTTGGGAAAAAAGGTAAAAATAATGTTAATTAATCGCGTTCGACCTGTATGTGACTTTAAATATGTGTACAAAGCGCGAGAACTTAAAGTGTTATATCATTAAACATCTTGATAAGGGATAGGGATAGCGATAGGGATAGGGATAGCGATAGGGATAGCGATAGGGAAAGCGATAGGGATAGCGATAGGGATAGCGATAGGGATAGCGATAGCGATAGCGATAGCGATAGCGATAGCGATAGCGATAGCGATAGCGATAGCGATAGCGATAGCGATAGCGATAGCGATAGCGATAGCGATAGCGATAGCGATAGCGATAGCGATAGCGATAGCGATAGCGATACGGATACGGATACGGATACGGATACGGATACGGATACGGATACGGATACGGATACGGATACGGATACGGAATACGGATAATATGGGTATCGTTAGAGGGATACGGATAATCGGTCGGCGGTCTCTTACAATCAATGTGCTCTAAGACGATCGTTGTTTGCTTGCTTGAAGATTACGTTTGCGATAAGTACATATAAGCAAAATGTAAAAAAATTTAAGGGATAATAGAAAAAAGTACTTTTTACCCACCGATCATAGTGTCGAAATACGGGCTATGTGGGATGTTTATAAAGGTTTCCCCAGCGTATATAGAATTACCTACGCTGTGGTCGATGTGTAATATTTCTACAATCATTGCAAGCAAAAGTATTATGTGCAATCGAAATAATCCCAGATAAAAATACCTACAGAGAAACCGAAGGATCCAAATGAAAATCTTAATGAATACTTTTACGCGGGCGAAGCCGCGGGTAAAAGCTAGTAAACTATAAAGTTCGATTGATTTGTAATGCGTTAGAAAATTTAAAATTAATATTTTCTTTGCGTTGGCATACCTAGTCCAAAAACTTGTATTTTACTCAGTAATATAAATGTTTGTTTACTTAACCTTGAAAAAAGCTTTAGAAATCTCTCGCACTGTTAAAAATGTTTGCTTGTTCAAATATTTATTACAAGGATTAACAACACCATTATTCTTAGAGAGGTAAAGGTACACAACTTGGAAAGCCAACATATCTTATGAAACTTAGTTTTGTGATGAGTGGTAAGTAGTTTTAAAACGCAGTTGTGCGGAACAGAGTACAATTTTCAAACGACTAATAAAAATTAAAATCTGAATTTACCTATCAATAGCAAGTTTAAAAAACAGCACGCATATTTTAAATAAATCTTATTCAAAAAGATTATTTTTTGTTAAATATAAAAAGTATTAGGTACTTACAAATAATCATTGCGCCAACATTATTGTGTAGTGTAGTGTAGCCATTATTTTTTACATGTTTAATTTTCCAGACTAGGAAATTTCGATGGCAACCATATTAACAAATGCCTACATCACAAATAGGTTTAGGTACGAAAGCCTTGAGGAAAACGGCATTACGACTTTTACAGTCTACCACTGAAAACCGAAAAACTATTACAATAGCATGACTTCCTTAATTCAGTTTTAAACTTGTTTTTCACATTATTTTTGACATACAAAACAATAGCACGCAGTCTTAAAAACGTCCACTACTACGTCTACCTAACAATGAAAACCCAGAATCTATTCCAATGTCATTAGTTCCTTGATTCAGTTCACAAAACATGTTTTTCACATAATTTTTGACAAAAGAACGCAGCCTTCTCTAGAAAAACCTCCAGCGAAAAGCATCCCGCTCTTGTTTCACGTCCATTGTCATGATAAACTAAAAGCCGTGAAATAATTCTCAGAACTGATTACTTAAGTACACAATTATCGCCTTTCTGCGTCAAAAATTACAGTTTAAAGTTGTGTCGAAGTTGGTGTATTGATAAGCAAGTATGGAAATTATTTATGTGGTGTGTGGAGCATGGAGTGAGCACTGAACGCCGGGCCGGCAAGGAGCATAGTTGTGCGCGGGACGAGAATCGATTTGTAATTGCCAGTATTATTGAATCATGAACCGGCTTATTCTGATTAGTGCTGTGTGCATGCAGTTTGGCTGGATATTTGGTGAGTCTTTGAATGTCTGGTTGTGATATTTATTTTTAAAATGTTTACTGAAAGTTATGGTCCTTCAGTATTATAAAGCTCAACGTTGTCGCATTGATATAATTGCGCCAAACTTATAATTTGTTAGCTTTGGATTAAATTGGGCTGATAGGTAGTTCCTCACTCTATGTAGGTCAGAAATTATTTTAGGATTTGGACATTGACATCTCAAGAATAGAAAAATAAAGATTCCTTACGGTTGTTACGGTTTAAATCATACTCTGGTTATACCTATTTAAATAAAAAAAGATTGGTCGAAAATTAGAGGTCGTTAGGTATATCAAAAATGTTAAAACTTTAAAATGTTAGGACAACAAGAATAACATTGCTTACTTGACCATGTTTGATTTTGATACAATAGTACTAAAGTCCTAACAATTAAGACTTTTGTCTTAAATATGTATAAACAGATAATCATTGGGTACCTAAATATACATTTATTATAATTTCTACCTATACATTAACAACAATATACATAGTACAGTAAGAATGTATCTGTAAATACTCGTATTGACTTTATTGAGGAAACCCAAACCATAATTTTATAAACAAAACCACATTAAAGTAAATAAAACTTTAAATTGTGAGCGTGGGATCTTTTGCGAAGTTTTGCAAATAATATAGGTAATTGCAAAAAAATGACGCAGTAGATTTTTATAAAGTAGTACCGTTGCTGGTATTTAATGGACATACATTTAATCATTATTTTTTGCCGATTCTTGATTAACGACCGGCAAAACGGAATATCCGGTCTCTCCACATCCGGTAGAGCTTGCTAGCTTGCTAAAAGCTGTACTCGTTTTTTACCTCGAATCTATGATATAGTGACAAAAACCTGAGACGTCTTGATAAGCTATTAAACTTAACGAACCATTAAATTATTTCGGACTAGTTCTAAGATCCTGGGTATAAAATAGTACCACTTTTAATCATTCATAGTATCTCTATGTACAGTTGCCATCAGATATGTGGTCAGGGTGCTCACAAATCCATACTAATATTATAAATGGGAAAGTGTGTGTGTCTGTTTGTTTGTCCATCTTTCACGGCAAAACGGAGCGACGAATTGACGTGATTTTTTAAGTGGAGATAGTTGATGAAATGGAGAGTGACATAGGCTACTTTTTGTCCCTTTCTAACGCGAGCGAAGCCGCGGGCAAAAGCTGGTATGTTCATATGTTTTTAAGCAAAAGCTCCGACATATTTGATGGCGATTGTACGTCAAGTTGTGTGTTTATATTTAGAAACATCGAGTAAAAATGTTAAAAGCACATTTTTGCTCTTTAAGTTTTAAACGCACGTAATTCGAAACAGGTACTTACCCCTATTTTTAAACACATCGTATTAAATCAGTTACCGTATTAAGCATTGGGTCCGACCAACTCTAGTATTTATTGTTACAATTAAGTATTCTGTTTTGTTCACAAGGAAAATTTTTGTACTTCTACCTTTGTACCCAGCCAGTAATTCCAAGTCCAACATTGTAAAAGGCAATTAATTTTTTTTATTCGCCATAAAGTTATCATTATCACGATAATCTGTGACGATATTACACGCATTGTACATTTTATATGGGTATTTTATTGTGGATGCATAGCTTTTAACCACTTACATTTTATTCATATTAATTTAAGTACTTTAAAAGTACCTTAAAAATCAAATAACAAAAGCTACGGTCTGTTTGTGGAATACAGTACACCCTACAGTTTAATTGTTAGCTCTTGTCTATAGCTACTCAATTGCTTTTGGCTACTGTAGTTACCTTTATTTTAGGGATGATTTCCATAAAAAAAGTCTCCATGTTACCAATTTCCCGACCATTTAAATAAGATCGTCGCCCATTTTTGAGTCTCACGCGTTCGAATTCAGAAAATTGTCACTGAAAATAATAAGCAAGTCACCATTTTAGTGACAAAATCCCGTACGCGAGATTCAAAAATCACCCCCATGCAATTCCCATTTGTGTCAGTTTTGATAGTTTCGTCGTTAATCACTGATCACAAAGTCTTAAATCCTCATCATTTTGCCAAATTAAATGATTTAAAAGTATAGTACGTATGTTCATTTTCTTAAACAAATACGTATTTATTTAGAGTCAAAATATTATTATTTTAAAAATATCACAAAAACCGCGGAAGTGACGTATAGTCTGAGACCAAAAAGAACAGAAATTAAAAAGTGACAACATTATAGTGTCATCCCTTTCAAATCAATACGTGTGAGAAAACGATGTTGCCACTTTTTAATTTCTTACAGTACTCTATATTTTCAGAATATGGCCTAGTAAAATCTTGAACTACTATGTAAATGATTAATTTGACAAGTGTATTGGGGCGATAACGATAGCGCTAGAAAAGTAATAAATTACGATATTATAACATTGCGACGCCGAGATCTTGATATTAAGGAATTAAATAAATCAATATAACGCAAATAGCTTTTATCGGCTATATTTTTATATGGAATATAAATTAATTTTACACGCTCCGACGAAGTTTATCGTAACTAAGCTGTCCTCTCATAACGCTGCGTTTCGGGAAAACATATGCTCCATTGCAATGTACATGTTTTTGAAGAGGAATATTTAGAATCATTGCATGCTGGGCGAATAAATCAAAGAAAGTATAATTGTGGGTTTAATAATAAACAGACCATTCACCAATTTAAGAAATCCGACAAAACTAAACAAAACGAAAGCTAAGTTTACGGTTGAACTTGACTTGACAGTTGCCTAGCAGGCTATTGGAGTAGATACCCCAGTTACTCCAGAGCACGGTGTAGGTATAAATTCGTGAATTAACAAGGGGACATACGATGTCTTTTTTTCACAAGGACCCTAGATTATAGAAGACAATGACCCGGACCGGTGTCTAATTCATTACGATTGTTTTGCTACAAATATGCACCATCATTAATATTCATACAAGTTTGTGACTTGACTATAAAATCAAAATTCAAATAAATGTTGTCGCGAGTAATTTGTGATTGTGATAATAATTCTTTATTTATTTAAACTTTAACATTAGCCTGAGTAATGATATTAACACAGTAAATGTCTTGTTCTCTTGTTAGAATTTGGCTAATTTTGACTAGATACATAATTCTGTTAAGTACCTATTCACTTATTTTTATACTTCGGCTATGGCCATATAGGCAGTGGGTAAGTCGTGTACATTCAGAAATGGGCGAGGTACAGTCAGCTTCAAATACACAGTTACGATCACGGACACCAAATAAGTACATTAGAACATTTAGAACACCATCCTTATTTCTATCATCACATCACGAGGTTGTGTTATCATATTTGTTTACTTTAGACAAAACTACAAGAATTGCGGAAATTTGTTTTTACGATGTGAGGTAAGGTGATCTTACCAATACTTACCGATTCTGACAAAAAGCACTATGTATTTTCAGAGAAAAATATTTTGAGCTTATACTAAAATTTGTCTAAGACATGTATAGCTAAGAATGTTCTATTTGACCTTTCCATTCCATTGCCTACTTCAGCTTTGCATCCAATAATTATATATTATTCATTTAAAACGATATAACGCCTTAAGTATCTTAATCGAATATTAATTGTTCAGACATTAATATGCCTCTATTAGGTGTGTATGGTACTTATCCATGTCTCGTGTCTAGTCTCGTGACTATACATATCCGTTTCATTTAGAAGAAGTTTGCTTATTAAGTTATTAAACATTTTTTGCTGCTATTGCTGCTTTATTTCTTTGACAGCTATATGATTATTTTTTGCTACATTAACTTCACTTGTTAATTCATCCACCTACTTATCATCAGTAAAATAAATAGGTATATTAGGTATATTAGGTACTAGCATTTGCCCGTGGCTTCACTCGCGTTAAATTCGAAAATTGCGGAATGTTCCATACAAACTTCCACCCCCCAGTTTAGGGAAATGTCTCCATCCCGTCAACTATCTCCACTTAAAAAATCACGTCAATTCATCGCTCCGTTTTGCCGTGAAAGACGGACAAACAAACAGACACACACACTTTCCCATTTATAATATTAGTATGGATGAATTTAATTTAGTTATTAGCTATTGTAATTTTCTAACTTCATTAGTAAATAATAAGATATATTTTAAATTTAATTACTATTTATTAAGATAAATGTTATCGACGATATTTTAAATAAGTGAATAAAGCATTTCCTTACAATAATGACAATCTTACTACATATACACATAACAAACAAATTGGCGCTTCACATCACCGATTTTCATCTTAGCTAGGCAATTTGAACACTAATCGTTTACTCCGTACTTAGGTATAGGCTTGTGCCGTCTCGTTCGTTGATCGGAGCGCTCCGATCTCGTTCAATCGCTCCCACGAACTAGTTCGTTCTTTTAGGTCTTTTACTCATTTAGTTCAGCAAGACCAGCGACCACTGCGGTCGGAAAGATCAGAACAAATGGGACCGAATTGTGTCAAATTGAGTCCACAGATAGTAACATTCCGGGTAGAAAGGTTGTAAGTAACCGAAGTTTAATATGAAAACTTGATGTTTTTGTATTGCTCTGCTAAGTAGCTCTCGCTCTCGGTCGGCGCAGTCATACACTCGTACTCGTTCTCGATCCTATACTGAACTAAATGAGCAAAGACCGATTCTCAGAGCACGAAAAGATTCAGTTCATTTCGGTCATTGATGGGATTTTATTCATAACAGTTCATAGTTCGTGAACGACACAAGCCTACTTAGGTAAAGGGCGATTGAGATAATTTCGTACGCTACGGTGTAAACTATCGGCATTGTCGCTGAGTATCAGGTTTGTATATGTTATATTTGCTACTAGCTTTTTCCCGCGGCTTCGCCCGCGTACTATTCTAATCTTGTTTCCCCATATAAACTTTGGACTCCCATTTCACCCCCTTAGAAGGGGAATTTTGAAAAATTCTTTCTTAGTGCTCCTCTACACTTTATAAGGAACCTACGTGCCAAATTTGGGATCTCTAGGACCATCGGTTTTGGCTGTGCGTTGATATGTCAGTTATATTCTGTCAAACAAGTCTGTCAGTAAATAAGAACTAAGAAAACTATAGGTATCCTTTTCTCTAGCATCCTAAAGAAAAGGATGCATATAGTTTTCTTTGTTCTTATTTACTGACAGACTTGTTTGACAGAGTATAGTCAGTCAGTTTCTACTTTTATATATTTAGGTATTTTAATAGACACACTCCTTAATCGAAATGCCGATTGTTTTATTTGTCATAATATCAGTGGACTTAATTATGCACGTCGTTATGTATAATTTGGGATTCCCCAAAAGAACAAAGACACGGTTTAGAAAGTAGTTTTTATGTTGTGGAAAGGAACATAATTACTAAATATTGAAATTCTCTTAATTGGCCAAAATCAAGGTTTCTAGGAATGTGATTTGCAAAACGGTTAATTTGAAACCGATAGATATATTGAGCTTTGTGTAATTTGTCTTTGTTATGTCGTTTGTTGTTGCCGCCAAACTTTCACGCAAGAATTTAGACGGTCACGTAGGTACTAATTGTCAAAATTATCTGTATTCTTTTCAAGCTTTGACAGGTTATTTGTATAAGGATACAAACAAATGTCGGCCTTATGGTAATCAAAAAAGTCGGATCTTTTATTATGTTTCGACACATCTAAGAACTAGATTCGATTGGTAAACTTTTTAAACTAACCATTTCTAATTGATTTGATTATTAAAGCCTTTCAACACACTCTTATAGCAATTACCCTCAGTCCTTACATTTTGTATGGTACAGACGTCAGCTCAGTAATATAATATATGTGTAGGCTCGAGTAAATTCTCACCCTATCCTAGGTCATGTAATTATGTGTGTGTAATTAAATTTATTTGAAAAGTGTGAAGATTTCCTTAGTAATCGTAAACGTGATGACTGACATAATAAAGAATTGACGTAATCGTATCGAATTATAAAACCATTCGTTTCGGCAATCATCATAACTATAAATTTTAAATTTATTATAAAATATAAATCGTACGCCAGCTATTGATGTATTAAAATCATTATTTAATTTTAAATTGTTTACGCCAGATAATAAGGAGATGCATACAATGTTGCTCGGCTGCCTAGTTATTTAAATGTATACATACTTATATTCTTATGTTATAATACTTATAATATTCGGGCTTGATTAATTTAAAGTATTCTTTACCACAATGTAACGGGACAGGGTCGTTAAATGCAAATGCATTTTTTGTTATAATCATCGCGGAGCTTTGCGCGCATTATATTCTTATTGCATGGCCGAGCATGATCTCATGCTCATCCTGTGCGCCTGCGCTGTGTCGTGTATTCTTTGTATGCACGTTATGCTTTAGGTATAAACGAATAAAATATTCGACATTCTTACTCAAATTGTCTAGGCTCCACGGCACAGTAAGCTCAAGAAAGCTCTTGGTGTTGGTATTTATTCAGACAATCGCAGATGTATGAGTTGTTTAGAAAAAAATACGAATTTAAGGAAACTAACTAGTTATGCCATTCTGTTTCCTAATTCCTATAATGGACCTAACTATAGGCCGAAGTAAACGGAATTCAATAAAAACACGGTGTAGATGAATACGCTATATTTTTGGGTACTAACTTTGTTTACATGTAGATTTAAATAACATTATACTATTCTATCTAAAATAATTACAAATTATGAAATAAGTAGGTAGGCAACCCCGCTTTTTATCATTTAATGCATTCTGCTGCATTACCTCGCTGAATGGCTAATATGGATATCATTTGCACTAAAAACGATTCGATCATCTTCATTTTGTCTAAATTACAATAATTATAATTTATAATCTTAAAATCATTGTTGAAAATATATTTAAGATTTGATTGTAGAACCCTGGAAGTAACTGTGATTCATAAAAACTACTAGACGGTGTACCGTAACGTAGTAATTTAATTATTTAATTTAACTACACAGGTAGCCCACGTCATTTTACTATAAGAAATACGTAATTGTAATAAATAGTAAATCACAATTCATGCGTATTTACGCTTTTGGTGCCTTATCGTTTATCGTTGTAATATTCGTAACTTTGGAAAATGTTGTACATTTATTTTACTGGGGCGTTTCATTCAAACATGATTTATTATTTTTAATGAAAAAAAAAATATTTCATTAGAGATAGATATGTTTGATGTTTCAGAGATTGACGATATGCATCTTTAGTCTCAATTGTTATTCGTAATAGTAGAGGAGCCCAAGAGGAGATTCTTTTAAGGTGCTCGAATGTGTCAAACTAAAATTATACAAATTGTAACCGCAAATTAATAAAACTAGGAAAATGCGCTGCGTATAGACGACGTATAAACGAAACTACTACATTCTACGTCATTTTCATGATTGATTAATTAGGACTATTATCACGAAAATGACGCCTGAAAATGTTTAAGATATCTTTCCACGGGTAGCAAGATATCACTTATGTCTCTTATATCTTAATCTAAGTCTCTCGAAGTTTTTCTCGAACTTCAAAAATAGCCTGTAGCACTCCCCTGCTATTATAAATTTTAATTTTTAATTTGGTGTTGTCGATAAATGATTGTCATCCACATTAGTCATGTGCTGTCATTATACCTTGTCAAATCGGGCCTCATTACAGAAGTATGCAAAAATGTCGATAATACAAATCATGAATATACTGAATTAAACATTCTGTCACAGGGTCGTAAAATACTTATTTATTTAACTTTATATTGTTTAGTCATGCGTGAATAAAACTCCGTGAAAGAATTGAGGGTTCTAAATTGATTTCATTTCAAAACTTCTCGTCGACCGCACGCGTACAAGTGAGTTATTTAAAAATATGTTTGGAAAAATCTAATGAACTTTATGTTATAATTATTACGTGTGCTTAAAAATTAAGTTGTATTTGGACTTTGCATTAAAGAAGAGTTGTTATGCTTGATAACAAGTGCACGGTCTTTTACACCTGGACATCCAATTAAATTCTGATTAAAATAGTCCTTATTACATATGAAGCATAAGGAGAAAAATATTTATCTAATAGAAAGAGATACCTATTTATATTAGTAGGTACGTACCTATTTCGATATCTTAATGTATTTATTATAATAGATAGTATAACTGGTATAGATATTATAAATTTCATAAAAACGCGTTCAAAATGGAAACGCTTCTAAGCTTAACTTTAATGTTTTGTATCTTTTCGTGATAAAAACACTTGCTTATTCAACAAATCAAACGAGAATCTGATGGTGAAATATCGTGTAACACATGTTACATTTCAATGTCAAGGTTAAACTAGACTGAGTAAATTGTTCGTATGAGTCTTCTCCGAATTTGCACTTGCACGGAATATTTTTTCGCCCTACGTCGTGATGGCGAATGGGCCCTATTCAGAAAAGGAAATTAGGCATCAATGTAATATCAATTCCACATGAACATAGTAGGGTTCCATTGGCAATAATATGATGTGCTTTAGGTAGAGAGAGAGCGCATCTAACAGTAAGTTTTCCATATAATTTAACTAGCTTTTACCCGCGGCTTCGCCCGCGTAATAAAAGTATTCTTATTGAAACGTTTACAAAAAATAAGATTTTCATTTGGATCCGTAGGTTTCTTTGTAGGTACATCTGTCCGCGATTATTTCGATTAAGGTAAAGCGGGGCAATTCTCGACTGGAGGGCCATTGTAACTGATCTATTTGCTGTACGGTCCGGTTTTGGCTGACTGTACCTTACACATATTAATATTGTTTTAAAAGAAATTCTTGCAATGATTGTAGAATTGTTACACAGCGACCACAGCGTAGGTGCGAATATGTATGTATTTTACCTATATAAATATTTATACTGGGGAAACTTCATACAACCCACATAGCCAGTATCTCGACGCTATGGTCGGTAGGGTAAAAAGTACTTCCTTGCATTATCGCTTACAATTTTTTCCATTTTGCTTATACTTATTGCAAACGTAAACATATAAAAGGCAAGCAAACAACGATCTTCTTACAGCACATTGAATGTAATAGTTTACGGATGCAGGATACTCGCCGATGCCTACTTACTAATACCTTCCCACTGGGCCACCTGCATTTTACACTGCCTAAATATCGATTGCCGACCGATTATTCCGACCCCAATCCCTATTCTTATCCCAGTCCCTATCTCTATCTTTGTCCCCGTCCCCGTTCCGTCCCTGTCCCCGTCCCTCCCCTATCCCTATCCCCGTCCCCGTCCCCTATTTTTATCCCTATTTCTATCCCTATCCCTATCCCGATCCCGATCCCTATCCCCTACCCCTACCCCTACCCCTACCCCTATCCTTATCCCAATCCCAATCCCTATCCCTATCCCTATCCCTATCCCTATCCCTATCCATATCCCTATCCCTATCCCTATCCCTATCCATATCCCTATCCCTATCCCTATCCCTATCCATATCCCTATCCCTATCCCAATCCCTATCCCTATCCCTATCCCTATCCCTATCCCAATCCCAATGCCTATCCCTATCCCTAACCCTATCCCTATCCCTATCCATATCCCTATCCCTATCCCTATCCCAATCCCAATCCCAATTCCAATCCCTATCCCTACCCCTATCCCTAACCCTATCCCAAACCCAATCCCAATCCCAATCCCAATGCCTATGCCTATCCCTATCCATATCCATATCCCTATCCCTATCCCTATCCCTATCCCAATCCCAATCCCTATCCCTATCCCTATCCCTATCCCTATCCCTAACCCTATCCCGTTCCTGTCCCTGTCCCTGTCCCTGACCCTGTCCCTGTCTCTGTCCCTGTCCCTGTCCCTGTCCCTGTCCCTGTCCCTGTCCCTGTCCCTGGCCCTGTCCCTGTCCTTGCCCCTGTCAAATTATCATGCTAGGAGGTGAACTTTGAAAAATCCTTTCTTAGTGCTCCTCTAAGGAACTTCCGTGTCAATTTGAAATCTCTTGAACCAGAAGTAAAGATAAAAACTAAAGCTATACTTATGGCTATTTTGGATATTTTAACCCCATTGCACAATAACAGGGGAGAAAATTTCTTTTCCACCTCATTAGATTTAAAAATCGTTGTATTTATCGTGATCAGCGACCCGATAAACCATAAAAACGATACCCATATTGTGTTTTTGACTTTACCCCCTTTGCACCCCTTTAGGGGTCAAATTTTCAAAAAACCTGAAACATGTGAAGTTTCGAATAAAATAGTCAAACTAATCTTGTTTCCCCATAGAAACTTTGAACCCCCATTTCACCCTTTTAAGAGGAGAATTTTGAAAAATCCTTTCTTAGTGCTCCTCTACGCCATATAAGGAACCTATGTGCCAAATTTGAAATCTCTAGGACCAGCGGTTTCGGCTGTGTGTTGATATGTCAATCAGTCAGTCAATATCTTCTTTTATATATTTAAACCCCATTGCACCACAACAGGGGAGAAGGTATTTCACTTCCGCCTCGTTAGATTTTAAAAAACGTTGTATTTATCGTGATCAGCGACCCGATAAACCATAAAAACGATACCCATATTGATTTTTTGACTTTATCACCCCCTTTTCACCCTTTTAGGGGTTAAATTTTCAAAAAACCTGAAACACGTATTCAGTCATATGTCTTAAGGAATCTTCCTGTGAAGTTTCGAATAAAATAGTCAAACTAATCTTGTTTCCCCATACAAACTTTGAACCCCCATTTGACCCCCTTAGGAGATGAATTTTGGAAAATCCTTTCTTAGTGCTCCTCTACACTATATAAGGAACCTACGTGCCAAATTTTAAATCTCTAGGACCAGCGGTTTCGGCTGTGCGTTGATATGTCAGTCAGTCAGCTTCTTCTTTTATATATTTAGATTGCACATTCGTAAATGTGGTTTCGGACGCTGGTTTTCCCGGCGCGAACACAACAAATGATCTCACTCTGTTTTTGTATCATCTTTAATGGACCTCTGAGTTAAATGTTACACGATCTAATTTTTGGATTATTAACACACGTGATGCGCATTATTTTTGTGGTTGTTTAATAACACCTTCTGTTTTTAATACGTTTGTAGTTCTGCGAAAAAACGTACAAAAAGTTAAGTGCATAAAATCAAACAGCAAAAAGGTCCTTAATCCACCAAAATCTGTGGAATATACCTGGCCCCGTAGCCGAATGGCATTTCTCCGACGCCAAACGAAAGCGATACGCCGCTGGCTCTGTCGCGCCAATACGCAAGCGCGATAGAGATAGATATCTACTAGCGCTTCGTTTCGTGAGCGCTTCGTGAGCGATTGTGCCATTCGGCTAGCCACCCTGTTTTGTGTTAGATACCCAATGGTAATTGGTTATGTAAGTGATTCCTATGATGCACATTTGCTTGTTGATGATGTAAGGCACATGATATATAAAAACAAACTTATCTACTGCAATTATGGCCGGGAGATAATTGACTGCGCAACATATTTACTTAATGGGTTTAATTACTGATGCATTTTAAGATATACGAATGAGTAAAGCGATTATGCTATAAAATTGTCCTATTCTGAGCTGGTTATTGTTACATTGTAAACCATCTTTATCATTTAAAGTGTCAAAGTTTTTGATTGAAATATCGTTTTGGTGTGAGATACTTGCGCCACATTATAGTTAACACCATTGGTGAATCATACTTGTTAAGTATAGCTGTTTGTTATGGTTTACTGTAGCAAATAAGTACTATAACGAAACCTATATCACATTTGAACAACATTTTTATTCTGGAAGTTATAAATACTGACTATTGACTGGAAAAAATTAACAATTTTTAAGAAAGACGTGCCTCTCGTTTATGACCAAGGCACACTTGAGTCAAAAACGGTAATAATAACCAATATATTTTCTTGTATTTCAGGAGCACCAAACCCGGCAGGTGTCGGCGCTTACGCATACCAAGACTCGGATGGCAATAGGTACGGTGGCACATACGGCCTAAGGGACGACCAGCTCAACCGGAACTTTAACCCGGTGCCCTTCGGCCCAGACTTTGACGATTTCTTTCCAGAATACTTTAGAAACTTCGAGAACATACTGCAAGAGTAAGAAACATTTGGTAGCTCAGCATGAGCTTCCGGTGAAGGAACTTTTGCGTGATTTGAATTTGATAATCCAATTATCTATCTTATTAACAGTAAGATATATAATTGATCTTTCGAAATCAAATTTGGTTGAGCTCGGCTTGAGCCTTATAGGGTGGACGGTTCTGTTTTGAATATAGGCTGCTGCCTAATTGGTAAAAGGTGTTTTCCGGCATGCGTAGGAGCAAAGATAATATAATCAATACGTTTTAAGAGGTAGAACTAAGTACAAATTGTTTAAAAAAGTCCATATTAACGATTTCCAAAATAGGAACTGAATGATGATTTTGTTTAATGTGCACTAAATTTGTTGCACAAGTCACGTCCTCGTAACCCCTTTTGCACCTTTTTATAAAATGTCACAACTTGACAGGTTTGCATCGACATCATTTACACGACAGACATTTGTTTGTCCAATAGAAAATGAACTTGTATGGGATGTTGTCGGTTGAGACTTATATAATTGTAGCTTTATAAAATTCCAAACTGGCACCAATTTTCGTAACTACAAAAATTCACATTTTGTATTGTGTGTATGCACTTTCCAAATTGTACATGTACTTAGTTTTAACTCTATGTAACCATATGTTTATTCCTGTTAGATACTAATTAATTTGTTTCCATTTAGGATCGAACTTACATATCCGGTAGATCACCTTCAGCCGCTGCCACCGTTGAAACCGTTCCCACCGCTGAGACCTCTGTGGTTCCATCCTTTGAACACAATACATCCACATCCTCTATTGCAACATCTGCAACCACTGACTCCCCTACACTTACCACTGTTTCATCCGCTGCAGTTATTGGCATTTGATCCTCTGCAATCAGTCGCAGAATCTAGAACAGCTCTTCGACCCCTACCACCTCTTCCACCATTACGACCTCTTCAACCACTACAGCCACTTTCGTCCCTACATCCTCTCCCGCCCCTACAACCTCTGCAACCTCTACAACCTCTGCCACCACTACAACCTCTTCTATCGCGGACACTACAGCCACTTCCACCCCTACAACCTCTTCCGCCTCTACGACCGCTGGAACCGCTACAACCTCTGCCACCGCTACAACCTCGTCTGGCGCGGACTCTACAGTCTCTTCCACCCCTACAACCTCTTCCACCCCTACATCCTTTTCAACCTCTGCAACCTCTGCCACCGCTAAAACCTCTTCCACCGCTGCAACCTTTTCTGTCACGGACAATCCTACAACCCCTTCCTCCCCTACAACCTCTTCCACCCCTACAACCTTTTCAACCTCTGCCACCACTGCAACCTCTTCCACCCTTACAACCTTTTCAACACCTAGAACCTCTTACACCACTTCAACCTCTTCTGTCGCGGACAATCCTACAACCCCTTCCTCCCCTACAACCTCTTTCACCCCTACATCCTTTTCAATATCTACAACCTCTTCCACCACTGCAACCTCTTTTATCGCGGACTCCACAACATCTACCATCGTTGTTACCGTTTAAACCGCTGCAATTTTCACTGTTCCATCCCTGGGACTTATTTTCAACATTACAGTATAGAACACAACCCTTAAGATATCTGACTCCACTCAATTCGCTACTTCTATCTCAGTTATATCGACCACTGCAAGGTCTTTATCCCGTATTTCCCCATCTACCTCTGAGACCCCTACAACAATTCCCATTGTTGCCTTTTCAACTACATCAAGCGTCACCGTTCAATCTGTGGAGGGCAATTTCACTGCAGCTGCCTTTACAGACACTGCTGTTTGCACTGAGGACAGAGTTAGTTTCGTTTTATAAATGTGTGGTTTTGTTTTGTGTGATTTGAATTTCCTATAGTTTTTTAGTGTCGGTGGGTATTGAAATAAACACAGTTTGGTAAATATTATCATTCTCCAGTTTTACTACATTCCTACATAAAATATTTAGAGTATGTTACAGGATGGTTACACTTTTTCGATTGTTTCGACGTATACGTATCTCTTTCTTGATTCTTCTCTTGTATGGCTATATTAATAGCAAGTCTTTAAGTAATTCCTTTTTAATTTAACCAATCATCAACCAAAAGGCTTCAACCTTTCATTAATTTCAGCTACTTTGGTGTCTTACTTTTTCTGGGTACCTACTATTCTCTCTCCTTTCTGCATATCACACCTACCTATCTAGCTTGCTGGTGAATCATTCTCTCGCTTACGAACTTGAAATTTACGTGTGTTTTTCATACGCGCTATTCTGACTAAAAATGAAACTGAAATTGAAATTCGAAATACATATTTGTTTTACATCGTATTTTTAAATATCAAAATAAGTCTACTATTACTTCGTCAGAAAAATAAAGTATAACTTTTGTTAGAGTCTTCGCGTAAAAAGAAGATTCATAGATTTTTACCAGATGATAATGTGTTGGATCGAATCCCATGCATTAGGTACACGAGTCACGACTCTCCTCTATCTGCACGGACTAAAAGTAGGTAATGTAACTTAGATATCCATATCAGATTATTAATATTCATTTATTTCTTCTCTAATAATAAAACAATGGTCAGTAATCCCTTTATTTCATATTCAGTTTCATTAATGTTTTCAGCGCGTATTACGTGTGTGTGTGCTAACAGTGTGTTTGATTTGCAGGGTGTTTAAATCGAATAAAGAGTATCAAAAAAAGGCGTTTGACGCTTCCAAAAAAGCCTACGACGTTACGTCGAATCAGGCTGGTTTCATGAACTTCGACTTCTCCAGGTTCCCCTTCAACGGAGGGTGGGGTAATTACGGGATGCCCAACTTTGGAGCTCAGAACTTTGGGGCGTACGGCCACAACTCGGCGTATGCATCGGGGTCGGCCATGCCGGGATTCTCGCACCAAGTAGTGGCTATTAATCCAGCTAATCCGGTAGGTATTAATTTTATTTTATAAAACAATGGTTAGTAAATATTATTTAATAGTACACAATAGAAAAAAAGTTTTCAATATTGATTATACTTGTGTAAGTGTGTCTAGGTCTATAAATATACTAAAGATTAAATTGCCAACTTCACAGGTCAAATTGTTTTTATCAAAGTTCAATTGTTTTCATCAAGATTAAGGTAACGTTATTTCACACTGAAATACACGCATGCTTTCCAATAAATTACGCAGCAATATCATTATATATAATAAAACTAAGTCGATTAAAAGTGTGCGTGCCGATAAAACTTAAAAAGGAGTCCCGGCACGATAAAGGGACTTAAATAGTGTGATAGCCCTTTATCCCCCCTCGAACAAGAAAGTTCCCGTTTTAACCTAAAGGGCGTGTTTTTAAAGATATAAGGGCTTCTTCAACCCTAAGTATAGTGGCGCCATCTGTTGTCGAGTAGTTGAACTTCATTCAGAACAACGATTATTTGGGTTACATTTCGAAAGGCGCGAAATTTAAAATTCCAATTTCAATAGTCTTAAATTACATTTGTTCTGTTATCGAGTATTTGAACTTATTAAAGGGACTTAAATAGTGTGATAGCCCTTTATCCCCCCTCGAACAAGAAAGTTCCCGTTTTAACCTAAAGGGCGTGTTTTTAAAGATATAAGGGCTTCTTCAACCCTAAGTATAGTGGCGCCATCTGTTGTCGAGTAGTTGAACTTCATTGAAAGTATTCTACAGCAGCAGAACCTATTGTCACGGCAGACGATAATATCGAGAACATTCTAGAAGGTATGAGAAGGAAAATATTCTAAAACTTTCTCGAATATTCTAGAGCCTAGCTCTCTGAATATATAAGAGCCCGGTGTCGCCCGCCAGAGTCAGTTCGATTTGAACAGTGAAACAAGCGATTTCGAAACGAGAAGGAAAAAAGTTATCTGTGAGCCTTTATTTTGAAGTATCACGTGTGAGTATTTTTAATAGTGTGTATAATAATTTTCCAATATAGCCGAACAACAATTCCCGGTATGTAAAATCTCAGGAAAATCTGGACGAGGTCAACTTCTAAAACAAGCTAAAATTATCATCTGGGATGAATGCACCATGGCCCATAAAAATCACTAGAAGCCATGGACAGAACATTACAAGAATTGCGAAAAAACTCTGAAATAATGGGAGGAGCTCTACTCATACTCTCAGGAGACTTTCGACAAACACTTCCAGTTATTCCCAAGTCAACACCAGCAGACGAGATCAATGCATGCTTAAAAAAGTCACATCTCTGGCCACAAGTACAAATACTGCAATTAACAAAAAACATGAGAGTTGAATTATCAAAAGATGAAACAACAGCATGTTTTGCTAAAATACTTTTACAAATAGGCGAAGGTACATATCCTACTGATCAAACGAGCGGCTTCATAGAACTCAATAGTGATTTCTGTAACGTAGCCACCACTGAAAACGAACTAATCGACAAAATTTATCCAAATATTATTCAGAACTATACCAACGTAGAGTGGTTATTTCAAAGAGCGATTTTGGCCACTAAAAATAATATTGTTGACGATATCAATTTTAATATTCTAAAGAATATACCTGGTGAAGAGAAAATATATAAATCAATCGACACGATGGTATCCATTGAAGAAAGTGTCAACTTCCCTACTGAATTTCTAAACTCTTTACAAGTACCAGGAATGCCATTACACTGCCTTCGTCTGAAAGTTGGATCTCCAATCATACTACTCAGAAATCTAAACTCCCCAAAACTATGTAATGGAACGAGGATGATCGTAAAACAGTTATCGAATAATATCATTGAAGCTGAACTTATTTCTGGAAAGTGCAAAGGACACACAGTATTTATACCTAGAATACCACTGATCTCTTCGGAATTGCCATTTCAATTTAAAAGATTGCAGTTTCCAATTAAATTAGCCTTCAGTTTCACGATTAACAAAGCGCAAGGGCAAACTTTAAAATATTGTGGCATCAACCTCAAAGAATCCTGCTTTTCACACGGTCAGCTATATGTAGCTTGCTCAAGAGTAGGAAATTCGAAAAATTTATATATATATACCCCGGATAATAAAATAAAAAATGTTGTTTATAAACAAGTAGTGTAAATGATGAGAAAATGTTTTCAATAAATTTTTTTACCGTTTACGTCATAGTTTATTTTTTTATTTAAACTACCACGTAATCTCATATCAACTCCCGAGCGAAGCCGGGTATCATAGCTAGTAGGCTATAAATGCTATAATGGGTAATAATTGAGATCGACCGTCGGTATGACGGTGTGCACGGACCGGATGAAATTTAGAGTTATAAGTAAATCTAAGTTGGCAGAAAATAAATTACTTACACAAATATTGAAGAAAAAGTGACCAAGGCCTCCAGTGCGTGAGGCTGGAATAGAAAATAATTTAAAATGTGTCAATTAGTAATAATGTAATCAGTTTTTTGTCCCTAACTTTTACAAAAATAAAAAAAAATACTTGATTTTCATAAAAGATCTGGATCGCATTTGTCTCATTTCCTGTTAAAAATAGTTTTCTTGATTTTGGAACTATGTAATTCAACCGAATTAAATTGCATTAAGTACTACTAGCCAATATAGTTTTTATCACAAAAAATCATTAGTGAATAAACGCGTGTACTCAGTAGGTACCCTAAGTTTAATTTAATGACGGTTACGCTCGCGTATGAATTAAACTGGGTAAATTCAATCAACGTAGTAAACAGTTATCTGAACCGTCATGAAAATATTTCATACTTTGAGTACTATTACTATGACTGCGTATCGTGACTAAAATGTAACACGTTTCTTTACGTTTATGTGCGATATTTACATACGCCGGCGAATAAACTATGTAAATAAAATATAATTATATTTATACAATTAGGGAACAAATCAAATTATTTTACTAAATATTTTTTGTTTTGTTGTTTTTGAAGTAGTCACACTACTTTAACTATATAAATTATAAATTGAAATAGATATCATACACGAAAGAAAAACGACAAGCGTAAGCTGAAGACCCGGGTTCGATTCCCGGCTCGGCCACCAGTGGGCCCTGTCATTTTTTTCTTTCGTGTATAATATCTATTTCACTTTAAAATATATGTACTTATGAGACACAATGTTTGTGCCTTTTGCAAAGTTATATATCTGTATCATGATTAAACGTTTTCTTTTAACAAAAGTAGTAAAATAAAAACTAAAACTAAGTTGTTGCATAAATAAGAAAAGCCCAAACAGAAAATAATATTAGACACAGACAATATCAGACACAGAATAACAAGAATAAAAAGAACACCATTCCAATAGTTCGACCCCATGGCAATATTCACCGATTGATAATAAGATGGTCCTTTCAAACAGAAAAAAATAATCGTCGCATTCAAAGTCTACATTCGAAAAGCCTTTAAAGAATATATTTCTTACTTACTTATTCACGAACAATAGTTAGTGGTATTCTCCCAACTATGCGGCGTAGCACTTATAATTCCCATACAAGATGTTTTCCCATCTAAGAACCGACTGTCTCATCACATTCTCCATAACAGTTCTGCCTCGTAGTTTGATTTGTATATTTTTAGGGTTCCGTAGTCAACTAGGAACCCTTATAGTTTCGCCATGTCTGTCTGTCCGTCCGTCCGTCCGTCCGTCCGTCCGCGGATAATCTCAGTAACCGTTAGCACTAGAAAGCTGAAATTTGGTACCAATATGTATTTCAATCACGCCGACAAAGTGCAAAAATAAAAAATGGAAAAAAATGTTTTATTAGGGTACCCCCCCCCCCCCTACATGTAAAGTGGGGACTGCTATTTTTTTTTCATTCCAACCCCAACGTGTGATATATTGTTGGATAGGTATTTAAAAATGAATAAGGGTTTACTAAGATGGTTTTTTGATAATATTAGTATTTTCGGAAATAATCGCTCCTAAAGGAAAAAAAAAGTGCGTCCCCCCCCTCTAACTTTTGAACCGTATGTTTAAAAAATATGAAAAAAATCACAAAAGTAGAACTTTATAAAGACTTTCTAGGAAAATTGTTTTGAACTTGATAGGTTCAGTAGTTTTTGAGAAAAATACGGAAAACTACGGAACCCTACACTGAGCGTGGCCCGACACGCTCTTGGCCGGTTTTTTTCATATATTAAAGCCTCTTGGCATGGTAGATCGTCTATCACCGTAACGTACTCAACTACTCATCCATATAGTGCAAAATCATACCCTTTAAGGGTGATGCAGGCACAGTCACGAATATAAATTGCTGTGAACTAGAAAGCCTTGTGGCGTACAAAACACGGCACTTGACTTCATTATGATCCTATTAATACTAGGGCTCTGTGAACGACTAGCTAGACGAATGTGTAAAAGTAGAAATTATCGGCTACAAACATAGTATACAACGCTCGCCAACCTCTCGCCAACGTCATCCTTCTCATCTATATCTATAACTGCTTACAGGGCCAACCGAACGTGGACATCAAGAACCGCTTCGGAGAAGAAGGCACCGGCACCGGCACCGGTGGCAACGGAGGCTACATGAGCGTCTCCAGCTCCTCGTACGCCACGTCATCCAACGTCAACGGACAGGAGAAGAACCACCGCGGGGCGGAGACCGTCGTCAATAACAACGGTGTGGTCCATCGTTATAAGGTGGAGTCTTAAATACTACCGCGGCGCGATCCTCAAGAACTCTAGGGGCATTGACGAAATTGTCGGATACGTGACGCTATTAAAACACTTCACTTCTGACAAAGAAGCCGATATTTGATAGTATAGTTTTATAACCTGCCATTACAATCAATGCTATTCAGATAGTTGTCACTTGTCGTTGTGTGAATCCAAGCAATTTGACCCTCAACGCAGCTTTTTGGACTACGCTAAATGTCTGAAGATTCCTTCATTTACATCATATTTACCAAAATCTGCACGGTATTCAGTTACCGCTGGATAGCGTCATGTCAACGACAAAGAAGACTTTTGTGGAATGCGCTCCGGACTACAAAATTTTAACTGCGCGTTTTAGCGTCAATATTCAAACTATTACAATGAAAGGAGTTTGTGGAAAACTTTACTGAAATATGTCTCAAAAAAATAAGCCGAAAACGTAAAAAAAAACAAATTTAAGCTCTTTTATTTCAATCACATGAAAAGTTCTCCTGTGGCGCATCTTTAGCAATCCTCCTATAGTTTTCCTAGTGGATGTTATATGTATGTTGGTAATAATTAAGCCGATTTATCGCGTGCTTCTAAGTGACATATATTTAAAGTTCTACTCATTCTCCTATGCAATAAATACTGTTACAAAGCTGGTTTGGTATGCATCCATTCATAAATGAATGTACGTGTAGGTGCATACCAAACTTCTTTGCAGACTAAGATGCCATCCTTTTAACTAAGGGCACATATTATTTATTGTAAGGGAGGCACTAGCTTTAGTATTATCGTTGTTAGTATACATGTTGACCAATGTATTAACCTTTTTATAGAAGCATCTTTCTGGCGTTGAGTGAACGGAAATATGCTTCTTTCGAAGGTTTGTGATACATTATGTTTTGAGTTAAGTATGTTGTTAATCATTAATTCCTAAGCAATAAATGTGCTGTGACTCTCTTTTACCTACCCTCTGGATAAGGAATTTATATACCTAAAGCGCTAGTTATTTTATTGCAAGTATATAATACATGTTAATTAAGTTATCCCACTTTTTTGTTTTATTTCAAACACTTTGCTAATGTGTTTTTCGCCTTACCTTTAATACCTTTTAATTATATTTTTGGAAATGATATCTTTGAAATATCATGTTTTGCTGGTAAGAAAAAACTGCAGGTGTCTCATAAAATAAAACGATTACTTAGTAAGTAAGCAAGTTCAAACTGTAACCGAGTATAAAAAGGTATTTAGATGCGTCACAGATCACTCAAGATATCATTATAATATTCTCATAGGAGCTTGTACACCGGTTACATCCTGAACATTAGCATCAAGGTCTTTACCTAGAGATTACATCAGTCGTCAAGAATCGCCGAGACATCAATGAAACACAATGACAGCGACATTAGTTTAATTTGGCCAATTTCCCGTCAATTTTTATCTTTGGCGTAGTCGTTTCGTAAATCCAAGCATTTCTGCCTTGAAAACAGCCTCTCGAACTTTGTCCAGGGTTAACTCCTCTGCTAAACTCCTGACATTTCCTGCAGTAAAATTCCTTCATCCCGTCATCTGTAATTTTCCTGTGAAATTTCACTGTTCCTCTTGGATTATAAATTTGATTCTCACTATCTGGATTTCTCCAATTGATATTATTGAAGAAATTCGAAGGTTTCCATACCATTGGATTTGTTGCAGAGTTCGGATAGTGGTCGATGTCATCTCGGATGTTTCTATTTATGAAAACTGAGTCAGGGTAGACTCTGTTCTTGAAACGGGAGTCGGGTGTTCTTAATTGCGTGGTTTCTACTGATTTTAGGCCTAAGACAATGGGTACTTCACTGCTATCTTCCTGTTTGTTTCCTGTACGTCCTATATTGTATGTTAACGCTCCTGACTCCCCTGAAAAACACAATTAAAAATATTCGTGATACCTATTTACAATAAGGTAAACAAGGGTTTACTCCTTTGCTTGAACGGGCATTATTGCAACTTTTAGACCTAACTAAAAATTCTGCTTATAAAGAAAAAGCAACACAATGATGATTTATAATGTGGCGATTTCTGGATCTCCAATCCTATGTTACTTTGCCCTATGAAGGGTTGAATGTAGTTGAGTGGCTCCTATAGTTGCCATATCTACAACAATATCAACGATTACATTTTATAATTTCATACTTGTAGATAAACGTACCATCACTAGAAGAATGCAACCCTCTCCTATTATTGTTCTTGAGTTTGGTGGAGACAACTATTGTGTGTTTGACTTCCACGTCCTCATCGTTGGCTTGGCTCATGTTCGTCGTTACGGAGGAAGATGATTCGCCAGTCTCATCGAAGTCCAATTTTGATGAAATACTTTGACTCGATGATACTAACACTGAAACATGCGATACACAATATTATACATACAATAGATAAATAAATATATACACCTACAGAACCAATACCAAGCCGAATGCTGGAAACAAGTTTAGGTACTGGCAGCTAGTTTTATTTAGCGGTCACTGTCATTAGACAGAACTTGTTACCAAGTTACTAACCCTCCAATAATTCCATTTGCCTAAATACTCTAATCCTAAAAAATAGGCTATACCCACGCAATTACTAAACATTTAAGAGTTCTTTGACCACTAAAAACAATATTTGCGACTCTTTGACCTTCGTAAAAGTAATATGTTCTTTAACAGTGCGAAAAAAAATAAAAAAAAATCTTATCAGCCCCTGCATTTTGGGAACTCATCTGAATGTCCATCGTCCAAGCGCGTGGGGCCGTTTTTATTTGCGTATATTTATTAGTATATGTTAATAAAAGATTACTGAAACTGAATAAACAATTTTTAATTTAATTTTTAATTTAATTTTAATTTAATTTAATATGTAGCAGGACCTCTTTAATCCGTATTGAGACTTCATCTACAGGTCAAGTAGGTCTTGAGAATACACCCAGTCAAAAAACAATAATATCGGAGCGGCCAAACTGGGCACAAACAACTTAACACCTCTGTTATCAAATGCACGTAGTTACTAGCTTCGATAAATATAGCCTTACTCCAAATGGTGAAGCAGAAGAGAGCAGTCATGGTGTCGTCCTTGCGCGTCGCGAGTAAAGGCGTTCTGCGCGCGCGCAGACTTATATAAACTGCAAGATTGCTCTAAACGATGTCCCACAGGAAGTAATTATCGCATTGATGTACAAAACTAACTTCTTTTGTCTCAAGGTGCTGTGGTTTAGGTATTCGTATAAAAATAATGCTATGTTTTGTGATGGTGTTTTTTTTATAATTTATATTTATCTTTTTTGGAGCGCAGTATAAGAATATTGTGTTTCGAACATAGTAACACCTCGGGGGTTGCAGGAGTTGCTTTTATAAGTTATGGAGATCGCTTACCTTGACTACCGCCTTGAGGCCCGCTGTACTCTTGTTTGCCACTTGCGTATTATTACAACAAAATACTTGGTTGTGTTGTATCATTAATTGTGTAAGTGGACTTCCACAAATACCAGATATACAAATTAATGATACCCACTTGGGTATCATTAATTTGTATATCTGGATAAGTGTGGTATGAATATTCCGATTCTCTTATGTTATTTTTCTTAACGAAGTACCTAAAGATGATACAAAATAAATATAACACGATACCCTACAAATAACCTCCATCTTGCTCCAACAAACACCCTTTTTTGTGGGTTTAAACATCATCTAAAGACTCTCAAAGTATTTTTTTTATTATTTTCACGAGGAGTTAATTGAATATGAGTAATATTACCAAACCAAATAATAAACATAGTTAGATAAGTACAGTTTAAGTTCGCAGATAGGTATGGGTAGGTATTGCGAACTGAAATCACCACCACCATATTCAGAATTCTTAAGTAAGCCAAAGATCAATAAATAATAAAGATATTCTATTTTAGCCCTTTGAAGTTTTAACGTCAATAACGCCTGATTGAAGTCGTCGGTCGCCGTCGGATCGTTACTGACCACTGACTGTAATATCAGTCGCTGTCAAAGAAACTGAGAGTTTATAGTGTGTGCTTATGAACTAAAGTAGGTAGACTAGGTAGGTATTCAAAAGGTAATATAACAGTAGATTGGACCGTATCCTTGTTTTCCGTATTAATCGACCTAAAATAGTATTAATAAATCACTCTTCTTCCGTCGAAACTCAATAAATTCGAATTAGTTTAAACGAATTTACGTTTAAACTAATTCTTTGTTTTATTATTTTATTGAAAAATGTTTAACTTTAATAACAGACATCATACAAACTGTGACTGCTTACTACTGCCATCTATACGATTCATCTAGAACCAATATGCTGTTTACGTAACTCCGCTGGGCTAGCCACTTGCCGCCTCTTGCTAACTTGCTAAGGTGTCCGTTTAATGTGCTCATTGCAAGATGGCGCTAAGTCCTAACTTTATACTGTTACTTCAAGCTTTTTTCCTAAAGTTTTAAATATGTAATAAATTATTTTTATACATTAAAACTATGCTTTATAAATACAATCAAATAATAAATAAATAAATATTGGGGACACCTTACACAGATCAACTTAGCCCCACTAGGGTGCTAAGCGACGATAATTATACATTCTTAAATAGATAAATACATACTTATTGCTTATATACATAGAAAACATCCACGACTCAGGAACAAATATCTGTGCTCATCACACAAATAAATTCCCTTACCGGGATTCGAACCCAGGGGGCCGATTTTAGAGTCTCACGGCGTTGTTCGAATTCAGAAAATTGTCACTGAAAATAATAGGCAATTCACCGTTTTCAACCGGTATTTTAGTGACCAATAAAAATATAACTCCAAATAAAATTAAATGGAGCTTTACATTATTACGCCCCATAATATACCATCTACCTACAGATTATGTATGACTTCCTTGATATAATATAATAACAACAAACAAGTGGTACTAAAAAAATATATACTTTTCAAAACAACTATTTCGCTCCTTGACACTCCTTGAGTTGCAGGTGTACGGTTGGAGGAATATCAATAAAATACGGACCTCGATTACATGTGTTTATTATTGTTCAAACGCAATTTACAGACTCCTCAATACATGGATGATACATGACTAACATGACATATATATCTATAGATACACTCATACACCACACAGGCGTCTACAGGTTACGGTGACCGCATTCCATCAGGCGGACCGTATGCTTGTTTGACACCGATATCTATATATATTAAAAAAAAATTAAAAAAAGAGTCGCCCAACGTGGGGCTCGAACCCACGACCCTGAGATTAAGAGTCTCATGCTCTACCGACTGAGCTAGCCGGGCAGTTGTTACCCCTGTCGAAATTAATCTTCAGTTCCGACAACACATATTAGTTGTTTAACTAAAGTTCATTTTGTTCTTGTTTATTCTTAGATCACCGCATACGCAACTAACCGAGATATTTTTTGTTAATTATTTACAAGTAAAATTATTCTATACATTTCTTGATTTTATTATTGCGTATCACAATAGCAGACCTTATAAAACCGACAACTGGTTAGAATTTATAAAAACTTTATTCTATTTTACGCTTTGTCACACCGTGAGCCCTCAGTCCGGCAGGTACTTAAATTGTCACCTCAAAACGAGATTTATTATCACGCCCTACCTTTTTTTCTTTACCTTTAGACAGGACTCTATGGACCTTTGTGCTTTTGTGTGGAGCTTAGATTGTGACATCTCAATTGATATGCCTTTGGAGTTTTTATTGTAATATTTTGACTTGAATTTTTTGAAGAAATTGTTGCGATTAAAGCGATATGGTCTTATCTATGCTTTCTTATTACCTTGTATGGGGACAAAGCTGTGCAACTGTTCTGAATGAATGCACATAACTCCCGTCATGTTATAACATAAATATTATTTAACTTAAAATTTCTTGATAATGTAAGAAATACAGACTATACGAAATTACGAATCGTAATTATGTAGGTACTAGGTGCATATTATTGTACCTCACACCGAAGTAAAGCTCCTATCAGATATTTAGATGGCATACAAGCATTCAATGATGTACTCGTACCTAATGAATATTTCTGCCTATAAAAATCTCCCAATAACTTAATTACTTTCTTGAAAAAAGCCAATCTCTTTGTTCCTCCAACACATAATAAATGAATGTTCGCGCAACAAAAACACAGGTACTGCACCTAAGTACTTACCAGGCTATTTTCTCAACCGTTCCATTTCCACTCCCCGAGCTAACAAGAAAAACCAGAAACAAACAGCAGATAGCTTCTGTAGGCCTCGTCCGCTCAAAGTCAAAGGCGCGCCCCCGGGACCCGCGATCAAATGAGGCCCGGGCCGCCGTATTCCGTTGCGATTCCACAATTAAATGGTGAAAACCATGCAGTTGAGATATATGCAACTAGTGTTGGAGCGAGATTGTAGAAACTATAGGTTTAAAAGTAAACTTGAGGGTAAGTACGTATGTGTAGAAAAAGTTTTTCGCGATTTGTGACTTTTCTAGCAGGAAATTTTTTTTGGTCCCATACAAGCTTATTATTATATGGATAGGAACGGGATCGATTGGCGACTGGCGTCAAAAAAAAATTTGTCAAAAATGCCCTTTTTCTCGCACCCTATAAGTTTTTTTCAAAATCTCTTCAATTTGAAATCGAGGGAAGGTTTCCTTAGACCATTTTCGCGTAGGACCACGAAATCTCATAGCTGCCCTTACTGACCCGCTATCCAAATACAGCCTGTATAAATAGGTATGGCATTGTCCCCAAAAAATTTTTAATAAATATTTAATTAAACTTCAATTATTGGACTCTTTGTTTCAATATACTTAAACACATCGTCATAAATAAGACAATACTAAAGCTCAACATGAATACTGAGATTTTTAGGTGAATATCGCCGCGCCGTCGCGCTGACGGGGGCGGTGCATGAAAAACGGTAGTCCCACCATTCGTTTATTAAAAACATTGTTACATACTCGTATTTAAATAAATAAATAAATAAATAAATAGTGGGGACACCTTACACAGATCAACTTAGCCCCAAACTAAGCAAAGCTTGTACTATGAGTGCTAAGCGACGATATACATACTTAAATAGATAAATACATACTTATATACATAGAAAACATCCATGACTCTGGAACAAATATCTGTGCTCATCACACCAATAAATGCCCTTACCGGGATTTGAACCCAGGACCGCGGCTTAGCAGGCAGGGTCACTACCGACTGAGCCAGACCAGTCGTCAAGTACACTCGAATACAAGAATATAGAATCGAATATAGTATTTACAAGTATACTCGAAAAACCTGATAACACCATAGTTCTATTACGAATTTCACATATCCACTGAACAGGAAACTCAAAGATCGTGCGACAAAAATAAGGACATAAAGGAAAAACGTGGCTTTTACTTTACATGTGAGCATTGTGACGTGATATTACGGCGTGACATTTCGTGAGGAAAATTGGATTGCCGCGTATCGGAGCTGACACAGTGATCATGGAGATTTAATGGGATGCCTACTGCTATGAGTTACTTACACCTATCTTGTTACAGTAAAGTTATGCTTTGGAGTGTAAGAAAGGTGTTCTATTCGAAGAGAATAAAATACTTAAGCATTTAAAGGGCGTTGAACTTGAACTTAGAAGAAGTAAGTATTTCAATTTTTCATGTAGGTTGTTTGGACCGGGGTGGCTGATACCATGTAAATATAGGACGAAACGAAACATAAAATATCACCTTGTGTTACATATAAGATTTATACCTACTATTGGTAGAATAGATAGAGGTATTGGATACAAAGGTATCAGAGTACGAGAGAGTCATGTTACTAATAAAGAATTCAGTAACTTATTGATCACATATGAAGGCAATAAATGTTTTTATAAGCCTAATATGCATATTTAACATTCGAACAATAACACTTCTAATCTAGCGTATGATCTCTTTTCAAGCCGGTCTTACACCGAAACTACAACCGAATAGACTTTTTGCATCTCGTTACTAAAATTTAAACAGCTAAAATGAAATAGCGGCACCGTTTGAACTTAAATTGTTTATCGTATTTAATTTGCATTCTCCGAAAAAGTTTTTGTCGAGTCCTGGCGTGGTTAGAACAAGGACTTAAGTTATTATTCGTGGTGTACATAATACGATGCTCCGTTTTATTTGGGTGAGTCGGATCGTGATTAGAGATAGGAGTGGAGTTCTAAAGTTGTATGCCGCGGAGTCTGGTTATTGATTGATAGCTGGTTAACGTAATGCTTAGATCGATTGGCAAAAAAGTTCTATAATGGGTACATACCTACTCGTATAAAATCATATTGTGTGTGTTACCTGTCGTGTTATGTCTATAAGAACGTATGCAAATAGGTACCTATTCGCATAAATATTGTATAGGGTCAAGCAAAATGGAAACATCCTAGTATGTAAACATATACCTACAGTGGCTCAGCTCAAGCTACACCTAAGCGTCATTTACACCCGAAACATTAATTGTCTCCTCCATGCTGATTATATTTATATCAAAGCTTCGCTCTCGTTACCCGAGATCACACAGATCTGCCGAAAACGGAATAGAACCGTTAAAACTTCGTTTTTTCCAACTGTGCACTACTTATTATAGGATAATTTTCAAGTAGGTACTTATAGGTAATACTTTATTTGTATGAGGTTGTTTTGTTTACAAATTGAATCGAAGTCTAATTCATAAAACTTACAACTTAACATCACCCACTCAGCTATAGCATACTTAAATAGGTAATCCTATTTTGATTGCATATTCATTTTTAAAATCATTTTATCACCGCTTCCTCCTCACATGCTCCTTAACATTTAATCTCCCCGCAATCGTAATTCCAGCACACCCGGCCTGCACGCCGTTCGGATGCACTGCACACTGCAGCCAAAGTGCACTCCGCTGATTGCGCGGGCCATTTGCATCTGCAGCACCGTATTGGCAGTCTTCTACACACCATTTCTTAAGTAAGGAAAACCTACGAGAAGTATATAGGCTGTATCAGCTGTATGTAGTATGTATTACGAATGCAGAAAGACTTACGTATGAACAAGTATACCTACCTAAATAAGTAACTTTTAGATTAACTTACGTTTAACGGCGCTGTTATTCTGATGTATTTGGTGATAGTTCAGAATAATAATATTTAGTATGAAGAAAATTTGTCCTAATGAAATTCCGCAAAATGGCTCGTACCTAGTCATATATTTCAATTCAGGCTTGAATTTTCTAGTTCTTTAATACCTAATTCTCACCAGGAAAATTTTTAAATTTACAATATGTAGGTACTAGGCAGTTCAAATTGTCATGCCACGAACGATTAGTATTCTAAAACTGCAGGCACTTTAACGACTATCCAGTACGATAAATACTAAACAAACGTGTTCTCCCTAAAATGCCGTGTTTCAAACGTTTTTTGTCCGCAATTCGCCCGTCACGTCACAGCACGTGACTTGACCTGGGGTATTATTCCAACGCTTAGGTGGAGTAGGCGAGCTAAAGGTTCAGAAGAACCAGTATTTTGACTACCATTCTATACTCGATGCCAGTTAGCTTGTCAATACCGGACAGTGACCACACTTCCATCCCGAAATCGACATTTGTTAAGATAAGTCACCATTTCTATGAGAAAGGGTCTCAAAACTGTAACTGTAAGTGTATCTTGGCACGGGGTTGTGTGAAAGGGTGCTGTGTACAGTTGTGCACTCTGATTTGATCTAAAACACGGTGGCAGTTTCATTGCTCTGTGTTGTTTCCCTAAACTTTTACATCCTCGCTAAAAATGTCTCTCCGATACCGGTCTACCTAATCACATTTAATTTCCGTAATATGAACCGTTCCGTGTCTATCAATAGTATCAATTATATTTTTTCACTTTACTAATAAAGGTCGCATGCTATTTTTAAGGATGTAGAAGCATTTTACCAAATTACTATAAAATTTAGCCAGTATTTCCCTTTCTAAGATTTAAAACTCTACAACTGTAAAATTCAACAAGACCATGCGTTATGCTGTAGCTGTTCTCTTGTATATTATAATTTATTTATTTATTTGAAAACATATTTCAATGACATTATAGATAAATCCAATGCGTCATGAAACTTACAAAAAAAAAACAGTAAATAAGAACATGAAGAAAAACAAACAATAAAAATTTACAACTAAACAATTGATTTGGGCGATGACGTAACAGCGTGGCTCCGTTGCGTCGTTTACCCCGGTGTAGGATTCGGCAGGTTGCCCCGGAACCGCCGAAAAACCACACCTTTCGGCCAGAAGTCTGCGCTCGCGATGGTGTCCTGCAGCGGCCGCGGCACGCGCTCAACGAACGAGCTGAAGTGCACGTAGTGACGCGACTGCAGCTGTTGCACCCTCAGCGTGTAGCCAGTCTTCCGGCGAACGTAGTCCACCACCTCGTCTGCCACGGCGGAGTAGTGCAGGCGAGACACATACAGCGCCCTACTCGGTGTTGCGACCCGTAGACCAGAATTAACCGGCTCTGCAGTGCCACACACAGTCTTTCGAGGCGCCCTACGTGTCTTGTTTTTTCTTTCCACCGGTGTGAATCCCTCCTTATCCACACTGACGCTGGAGGACTTCTTGAGTGGGGCCCGTTCATCACGCACCTTAGTAGGTGCCTTGACCCGGTCAGCTGCTGAGGCTGACCCACAACATCAGCATAAGCACGCTGACGTAGTGTCGAGTTTATAATATTGTCGAGTTTGTAATATTCTTCTGTGGTTATGCTGGTGGTGCCTCGAGAAACTTACTAATCGGCGCCCGCGCATCGAGAATACGACTTGTACCAGGAACCGCAGCTGTCACTCAAATACGAGGAAACTCGACCCGTAATCCATACGTCTTGGCGTAATCAAAACTTACATGTATACCTGCGTTGTAAAAACTTCGGTTAGACGTGGACATGACGGTTTCAAAAGATCTATCATGCCGAACTTACGATTTAGTAGGTAAGTATGTAGCAAGTTATGAAAAGCACAACATTAAATGAGGCATGCGCCTCACTTGTTTGCTTGGCGCCGATGAACGCTTTGCAAGTTTTTAGAAATTGTAAAAAGTTTAAGAAAAGTTGGGTTAGTATACCTATGTTAAAATGACGTCATCAGCTAACATTAAGTAAAAGTCATCTCAACTCAAGAGCTGTCAAATAACAAATTAGCTTACGCATGTGCCGTCAATCGTGACTGGTTTGTATGAGCTATACCTACCTACTAAGTAACACTTGATAATTATCGATTAAATAAACAATTTAGTTCATATGCTTCAATTATAAATCCAATTACTCGGCCGTTGCTAAGTGGAAGAGGCAATGAGCAACAACAAACAGAATCAGTCAAGCTTCGACCGTCAATATAATAACTCTTCGGTAATCACAGTCGTGTTCAATAAAAAATAAATAATCATAACAAATAAACAAGGGCCTTAATCATCTCGTGTCAGATTGAAAAGTGGGGTGACCGTGAAATCTTGTTATGTGGGATAATCTCTGTTGACTTGTTGCCCCGCTTGCTGTTCGTTGCTTGAGTATATTAAGTTTAAGTAATCGTATAAATTCACTTGTATATTTGTCCCAGCGTTTATTTTCAAACATTACTTATAAGGCTGTCTATATATTACATAGATACAAATATTCACTGATACGACGATATTGACGACGTCTTTGCAAAAAGTATAACTTAATTTGATATTAACAATATATTATAGGAATTATTAATGAAATAAAGAAATGATTATAACTTATGGGAAAACTATGTTCCAATGTACTTTTCAATACAAGTTATGCCACTAAAGATGACATAGTTGTGCTTGCTGGTTGTGTAACATGGCAAACCTGCATGTTGCAGTCGCCGCGCGCACTGGCCGCTAAGAAGAAAAAGTACGGCCATATCACGCGTCTTTTGTTTTTTTGCACAAAATTTTCTCTGCCGGGGAAGGCTAATATGCATTTCAAGTGCAATTTATTTAATTGTATTTAAAACTTTTGAAATACTTCTATTGTAAAAACAGTGTGTTTGTGTTGGGCTGCCTCTTATGCAGGTATTTATAGTTGTATAATATGTGTAAATAGTTCTAAGTTTATTCGTTTAATGTTGAAACCTAATCCAAGTCTTATTGTACGTCACTGTGCGAAAGCGAATAAGGCTTGGGCTAGGTTCCGACTGCAGATCTAAGCACGCACGATTGTTGCAGCCCTTTCTTCTACTTTAAAATTTAAGAAGAACTTTGCTGAACGTCGCTGCTTATACTACTTACTCAGCGCTGGAACATCTTCAGCTTGGTTTCTGTACAACTCGCGCAGTGGCACCCGCGGACAGACCACGTAAACCACGTTATGCGGCTCGACGAAGACCAGCCTAAGGAACGTAGAGGCCAGTGACGATCTTTTACTTCTAAATACCTACTCGCGTACTGACAGATAGTACCCACTTTATTGTATATATTAGTTTTTATATTATATTGTTTACTGCAAGAACCTTCGTTCAATTTCTCCGCTGCTAGTCGGCTACAGTTGTAAGTTTTCACCAGTTTGAACTACAATAAAATAACCAATAGACCAAAAGATTTCCTTACTTCAATGACGATGTTTGTGGTTGATGAAATTGATTTATTTACAAGAGCTCCATAGAGCTGATGGCCTAGCGGTAAGAGCGTGCGACTTTCAATCCGGAGGTCGCGGTTTCGAACCCCGCCGGCTCGTGCCGATGAGTATTTCAGAACTTATTTGCGAAATGACATTTGATATTTACCAGTCGCTTTTCGGTGAAGGAAAACATCGTGAGAAAACCAGACTAATTCCAATAAGGCCTAGTTACCCTTTTGGGTTGGAGGGTCAGATGGCAGTCGCATTCGTTAAAGTAGTGCCCACGCCAAATCTTGGGATTAGTTGCCAAAGCGGACCCCAAGTTCCCATGAGCTGTAGCAAATGCCGGGATAACGCGAGGAGTTTATAGTTCTTTAAGACTGTCCCGTGATGTCAGTTCGCATGGTCACCCGAAGGTGGCACTCTGCTGGAGTTGCATCAGGCTCGAATATTTTAAATGAACGTTCCGTTAAGTGTTTGTGTTGTGCTTTTCATAACTCTTTAACTTTCTTTATAATTACTAAGCTGGAAATGATTGGTTATGTTGTCAAGCCAAGTTTGACGTTTAATTTTAAATATCTGGGCGACCGAGCTTCGCTCGGTTCTATTTTAATATATCACGTCTTTAGATAAAAAAAAACTCTTATAAATACAAAAACAAAAAAAAGACAAAAAACAAAAACTTAATTTCTGACCGGGATTCGAAACCCTGACACCTACGATCTATCTGCGTACATTAGACCGACCTCGTGCGACTGAGCTAAGCGGAATCGATGCGCGCGCGGCGAAATTAAGGACCATATTTTATGTTTACAAATGCGAAAGAAAAACTCATGAAAACTCGAAAATTCGCGTTTTCCGGGATCTAAGGCTACGCTAGATCGATTTTTCACCCCCGAAAACCCCCACAAAACAAATTTCAGCGAAATCGTTAGAGCGGTTTCCAAGATCGTCGGTATATATAAATAAATAAATAAATAAATAAATAAATAAATAAATAAATATACAAGAATTGCTCGTTTAATAGTATAAGATATGTTTAACAGGGTTTCTTGAAAGGATATTAGGGTGCGTAGCCGAATAGCACAAGCGCTCACGAAACGCTCACGAAACGAAACGCTAGTAGATATCTATCTCTATCGCTCTTGCGTATTGGCGCGACAGAGCCACACTACCTTTCGCGGCGTTTCGTTTTCGTTTCGCGTCGGAGAAATGCCATTCGGCTACGGGGCCAGATCACATCCCTGTAACTAGGGATCTGAATAATTTCATTTTATGAAGAGTAACTATACCTATATAAACTTTTTTTAATTCAAAAATGCTAACTTATTTACAAATACCGTGAATTAGTTGACCGCCAAACATTAAAAAAAAACTGTCAATCTGCAGTGTCATATTATGTCATAATAACTATATCGATTTAAAGATGGTTTAAAGAAACAGCACATACAAAGTTCCTTTTTCTTCCAAATAATTAAACTTATGTTGTAAAAGTGTATTGTAAAAGTAAAAATATGTACCTACTTCTTCGGGATGCGCCGGAAAGAAGCAAAAACCAAAACGGTAAGTCAAATAATTTCAATATGATTAGTTTATTAGTAATAACAATATTCTAATCTTTCTGGTTTAACCCATTGGTTGACTGGTAGAGAATGCCTTGAGGCATTAAGTCCGCCATTTGTACCTTATTTTGTTGTGCAATAAAGATTAAATAAATAAATAAATAAATAAATATTCAAGCCAAACTATTTCATTTCGAATTGTTATAACAATATCCACTAAAACTTCACCACAATCCTATAATCCATCAAAACAAGTGTCACTCTGGACAAACCAAAAGTAGTATATAAGTCTCACTGCCAACTGAGAAACATTGAATAATTAATTATTAACCTCCCTAGCCAAAGAACCTTGCTCACATAAATCTGAAATTTTAAGACAAGGGGAACACCACCTGCGCTGAAAAGGTGCAAGTGCACTTCATTTACCCACCTCTTTTACTCCCCCACACAATCATTTCATCCCTTTAAGCGTATAAACTTAAAGGTGTGTTTTCAATGTCTATGGAATATTCTGACCGCATTAGTAAGGTGGGAAGCAATGAAACCGGTTGCTTAGTTTATGAAACAGGAATGATAAGGGCTAATACAGATATGGCAGATAATCCGCTGAATGGAATAGGCACCTGGTGCCGGCACTTACTGGTTGTTTAATTATCTGTGCTGACGGTGAAAGATCATATATAAAGTAGGTATCCCTATGCATGGTATCAGCAATTTAGTATTTGCAAAAACCTTGATGCAGAATTTTTCTTTTCGTTTATCTAGTTTTCCGTAAAACGATTTGTTTTCAAGGGTTGTCAAACTTTAAGAAAAACGGGAATAAATGCAAAAGAAATTACCGGGTACATATAAGAAATGCAAGGGTGTGAATGGTATAGCCAATATGTGAACGTTTAGGATGGCATGAAGAGCAGCATAAATGTTAATGGTTCTTTATGTGGTTCATCACTTGCAATCAGATGACCACTGCTGCCCCTCTAGCACAACTTGCTTGTCGCGCGCGAGTCCATACTTGAAGTCGCGCTTGATGTGTGAACTCGCGCGCGACAAAGCAAGTTGTGCTAAGGGGTCTGGATTAGACAAGGAAGAAGCAAAATATTTTTATCGAGGCAGGACGTTTTCTTAAGTACGTACTTAAAAAGATTATTTAATATAATTACAGAACAAATATTTTAAAAATTATCAACCCCTAATAATACGTTGATTCAGGGGAGATAATGTAAAAATAAATGGGAGTAATATTATAACTTCAAAAATTACTAAAATTAAACACAAGATTCCACCTCTGCGTAAGGCCGCGAATCCATTACTTGATAGCAGACGGCTGTTACCATAAATTCTAATCACAATTTTGGCGGGAAAGAAAAATATGACAGTAATAAGAAAATATAGCGCATACAAACGAGTCAGTGAAGACCAAGTTGGCGTAAGTATAATGGTGAATATTTGGGCGTTAGGAGAAAAATACTGGGTTTACAGACCAATTTTATTGCGGAAAAGTTTTCCGGTTTTACTTTGGCTGGATAAAATAAATAAGTAGGTAGCTATTTTGGGCCGATATTTACATTTTTGTTTTAATTTCGAGACAATTTAGCTAATTTGATGCGCTTATTCTTATTAGATACAACACTGTTCCTTGGCTTAACATTGGACAAAAATCTACAATGGAGTCCTCATATAAGGAAACTAGCAAGCAAATTAAGTTCAGCCGCATACGCCGTTAGGAGAATCAGGCAACTGACTAATGTTGAGACAGCTCGCCTAGTGTATCATAGTTATTTTCACAGTGTAATGTCATACGGTATTCTGGTTTGGGGCAAAGCAGCTGACATACAGACTATCTTTGTATTACAAAAGAGAGCCATTCGTTCTATTTACAACTTAGGAACACGTGAATCAGTAAGAGAACTCTTCAAAGAAATTAATATCTTAACTGTAGCTTCCCAATACATTTATGATAGTATAATTTATGTTGTTAAGAATTTAGACTGTTTCACTAAGAATTCTGATATCCATAATTATAACACTAGAAACAAAAATAAGCTTGCCATAAAGAAGTTTCGTGTCCGTAAAGTACAGAAGTCATTTGTTGGGCAATGCATTCATTTTTATAATAAGTTACCTGACACTGCTTTGAGATTACCCCTCCCAGCTCTTAAGAACTACTTAAAAAAATCATTGATGTTAAAGGCTTATTACAGAGTCGAGGACTATTTGACAGACAAACATGCATGGCCCGAACCAGAAACTACAATAATTTTTAAGAAAAAAAAAACCGTCGCCTTTCGGGTTCTGGTGAAAGCTACTTGCGAATGTTGGATTATGTAGAAATGTGTAAGTATTTTTTAAAACTGCTTTTAATGCTTTAATTATTAGATGGAAACACAAATGAATATACGTATAACGTTAAGGTTTGAGGAGTTTCCTCAATTCCTCATGAATCCGATTATATTATAAGAAATCGAAGCTTGACAAACTTTGACTTCAAAACATATGCTTAACAAACATAACTAAATAAATGTCACTGTTCTGAACTTAAATGCATGCTTTTCTTACAAAAATACCAAAGTCACTATGAGTGTGCCGTTCAGGTTTGAGGAGTTTGGTTCTGGCCATCATCAGCAGTTCCACTGCACCAAATGTCACTGTTCTGGACGAAAGTGCATGCTGTTCTTATAAAAATACCAAAGTCACTATAAGTATGCCGTTCAGATTTGAGGAGTTCGGTTCTGACCATCATCAGAAATTCCACTGCACCAAATGTCACTGTTCTGGATGAAAGTGCATGCTGTTCTTATAAAAATGGCAAAGTCACTATAAGCGTGCCGTTCAGATTTGAGGAGTTTGGTTCTGGCCATCATCAGCAGTTCCACTGCACCAAATGTCACTGTTCTGAACGAAAGTGCATGATGTTCTTATAAAAATACCAAAGTCACTATAAGCGTGCCGTTCAGATTTGAGGAGTTCGGTTCTGACCATCATCAGAAATTCCACTGCACCAAATGTCACTGTTCTGTACGAAAGTGCATGCTGTTCGTATAAAAATACCCAAGTCACTATAAGCGTGCCGTTCAGATTTGAAGAGTTCCGTTCTGGCCATCATCAGCAGTTCCACTGCACCAAATGTCACTGTTCCGTACCTAAATGCATGCTGTTCCTTTATTAACACAAAAATCACCATATGTATGCCTTTCAGATTTGAGGAGTTCCCTCGATTTCTCCAGGATCCCATCATCAGAACTGGGTTCTGAGAAAAATGGGACCAATCTGTATGTATATACATTCAATCAAAAAAAAAATTTTCAAAATCGGTCCAGGAACGACGGAGATATCGAGGAACAAACATAAAAAATAAAAAAATAAAAAAACATACAGACGACTTGATAACCGTCCTTCTTGAGATATGAGGCGACGGTTAAAAAACGAATAGCAATTAAAATAATTGTATTATGTATAGAGGACACAGTTCAGATAAGAAAGCACATCAAATATTTTATATTTTATGTTGTGTAGGTAAATTACATATTTAATGATATTGAGATTCATATCATCTTTTTCTTCTGTGACAATTTGATATGTTTTCTCTGAAGAAGAACGACGTATTATTAAGCAATAATATAATTTATTGAAATTAATTTCCATAGAGTACCTAGTCTGTTCATATTCTTTGATGAATACTTTTGCATGTTAAATTGTATCTTGTAATTTAATGCATGTTAGTTATAAGATGTAATGTTTTGAAAAGAAGTTGCCCGCCGAGTTTCTTGCCGGTCCCATAGTGGATACCCCCCTCCCAACTGAGGGGGGACTGAAATCTTCTCGAGGCTGAGGCGTAGGGTTAGAGCCGGCGTAGCTTTATTTGACGTTCATATGCGCATTGTAATATGCCTACTTGAAAAATAAATATTTCATTTTCATTTTCATTTTCATTTTCATTATTCTGCACTGGACGATATAAATATACGTACCTAATCAGAATTTGTCGACCATACCATGCGTTTCTGCAATTAATAGTTCTTAGTTAATGTTGAACATACTTATAGTTCTTAGTTAATGTGTTAATGTTGAACATACTATGGATTCTTCCTATTTATATTTTATCCACTAAATCGTATAAATGTAAAAAACTACTGTAAATGAAAATAAATTAGAAGGTTTTAATATGCGAGAATTTCTTTCATTGAATAGATTAACTCGAAACCTATTCATCATTCTCTATGCCCCACAACACAATGAAGCAGCACTATTTTGGCAATATTCTGATGTTTATCTCCATTCGTGAGTGCGACATATTCTCCGAATGAGCACCTGCGTCACCCTTACAACTCTTACCAGGGCAAGTCAAAAGGACATATCTTTCTCTGGACTTCTATGGCCTATACCCTCTTTTTAAAAAGATCGGACAATCGATCCTAACTACCCTGTCTTATAGTGATGAAATTTTCTAAAGCGATTGCAGAGATAAGTTTGAAAGCATGATTTAGGATACTTTTGGTTAAATTGAGCACTTTATCTGATATTTAGTAGGATACGATTCGTGGAAGTGGTCGATTAACCCCCGGTTTTCTTTTTTTCCACCCCAACGCTAAGTTACATTAAAACATTGATGCTTCTTTTAAAAATATCGAATCCATAAAGTGCTATGATTAATTACTCGCCACGTGCCATCTGTAGAGGTTTTCTATCCATTGCGTTGGATGTGACAACCCTAGCAGGGGTCAGCGGAAAAAATAACAAATAAAACAAACATTCACTGTTATGAATTATGAGTTATGACGGATCATCATCATCCTCCTTGCGTTATCCCGGCATTTGCCACGGCTCATGGGAGCCTGGGGTCCGCTTTGACAACTAATCCCAAGATTTGGCGTAGGCACTAGTTTTACGAAGTTATGACGGATGTTTTTGCAAAAGTGTGTAAAGTGATTTTGCGAGGCTGATGGTGCCCTGAGAAGCTGTTATTATCTTTAAAATACGCTTTTCAGTTCGACATGCCTTATGAGCTCAAGATATTAAAAATCTTATTGAAATTCAAATTCTCGGATAAAATAGGGCACAGTCATGCCCTGGTTTCGGTTACCCTTATTGGCCATAGCCCATAATAAATGATAAGTACAATAATATTAAAATGACCACTTTTTAAGCTTATTGTCATCCTACTTGCGTTATCCCTCATGAGGGTCTGGCACTAGTTTTATGAAAGCGACTGTAATTTGACCTTCCAATCGAAGGAAGGAATATATAGGTCTTATTGGGATTAGTCCGGTACAATGTATTCCTTCACTGAAAAGCGACTGGCATGCTCTTACCGCTAGGAGCTAGCACAGTATAAGGACGACTCAGTAGGTAATCTCCGGCAGCGGCGACGCGATCGGTATTTGGCTCTCTCGCACGCGCCGCGCGCGACGCGACACGTCAGCGCGACCCGTACTAACGCGACCGGCATCCTCCGAGTTCGCATGTACTCGCTGCACCTTGCTGCGTGCGAGCGCTACTCAAAGACAAACCTCGCAGCCCAAAATTTGTTAGAAGAGTTATTACTGCTTTTCTACTGTGGCGCTAGGCCACCAGCGCTTCCTCCTTTTTAATCTTATGATATGAATAAATGAAGTACTTTACTTTATGTATCATAAAGTTACGACACTAAACGATGAATCTGAAAAGTGGATAACATTCTATGATTTAATAAAATAACCTGATATTTGATTTATAAACTTGCTGACGATTTTTTGATCAACGTTTTCCCTTAAAGGAACGTTGTAATCCTAACATATTAAATTCATGTTTTGTTTTATTGAACACCTTTGGCGTACCTATTCATGCTTTTCATGATCAATATGAGCCTGCATGACTCCCCAACTTAACCTCAATACGCGGCCATTTGTGACGCGGCGTTCTGCATTCAAATCGCAAAAGCCATGATATGATACAAACGAGCCGGTAAGCTAAACTGTCGCGATGGATCAGGGCTGGCACAAACAATTCAGGATTTTTTCAAAATGTTATTCTTGTAATGTATACTTTATATACTTATGTAAATAAACATAATATATGAATATTTTGATTCAATTTAAGTACTTTACAATATGAATAGATATGTGGGTGTAAGGTAAGTAACGGAAAAAAGCGCCCCGCCTTCCCTCTATACCTCCCGTTAAAGAGGCATCGGACGCCCTTTGCTAACGTGGTGAAAGTTGAATATACCCCTACCCGTCAAATCAAGACAGGCAGTCTTAGTAATAGATATAGATATTCGGTAGGACGAAGGTTTCTTTTAAAACAGTCGTCCGTTCAGTGACATGGCAACCACATTTTCTGCTCCATAATATGTATGAGCTTACCTAAGCAGTAGTATTGTGGGCCGATGTTTGTGCCAACCCTGGCGCGCCCCGTGACTGGCATGACTCAGCAAACTACAGTTGTACAAAACTACCCTTACCCCAGTTAGCAATGTCGCAGCGATACGAGTAGACAGATAATTATCACTAGAGGCACTGGATGGGAGGCTTATTTTAACTCACTAAATCTATTTATTTTGAAATTGGAGAGAAATTCAAAAAGTGTCTAATTGCAAAGTTTGAAATGGCATTTTGATGCCGTCAAGTCTGCAAATCTGCTTTCAATTCATACCTATAAATTTTTGCCCATTAGTTGATGTTCTCACATACTTCTATTTGCAGTAATAAAATGTTATATATTTAAAAATGAAATAAATACGTATATGAATATATTTATACGTTTTTATGAATAAGCCCTTTCCTTTCGAGTGTTCTTAGAAAACATGTTTTAAGTAATATCTATCCATACACAGGTACTCTGTCATACCTACGCCAGACAGGCAAGCATGGTCGCGTGATAAACGATATAATAACCTCAGGCCGTCCTTTTCGCCCTATTTGTAGGTGCGATAGAGACGCCCGATGCGATAAAGTCTATCGAACTATGCTACGCCCGCAGGTAGATATTATATTCCAACTTTTTAAGTCAATAAGATAACCCTTCATACCTAAACCGTCCAGCTTCCTTATCTCTTCTCCTTTCGTCTTTATTGACTCAACAAGGCTGCTATACTTGAGGAACGTCCTCAGTAAATAATCTAATGCTACATTTTTTGCGACAAAAGATCGTTGTCGAGGGACGGCGGACAACTGTGTCAATAATAGTGGGCAAACAGACCGCCTTGTTTAGCCTGTATGATAAATAAACATGCTGTTCACTACTGGCCCCAATTTGTGGTTAACTTGTAACGATGTACATATTTTAAACTAAGTAAATACTTACATTTATTTATTTTCAGCAACTCTTGAAACATGTAAGAAAAATTAAATGACAGATAAAATAGTTAATGATCATTTACACGTAAATTATAATACTAGCCAGGTCAAGACATCAAGTTAAAATTTGCATGAAATTACTTTGCACTCTTGTGGATAAAATGCAATTTTGCTATCTGTTTTCGAATAGCAAAGTAAGCCTTTACCTGTTGGTGTGGTGAAAAATCTTATTAACTCTAGACACATGTAACAAAGTAGGTAGGTATCAAAGACATACTCGTTGTAAAATTTGCAGTCATGCATTATAAACAGACATTATTTCAAGAAAACTTTTACTGTTTCTCGAACTGATACTTCATTTATTTAGGAGGTCAAAACCAACTTGATTTATTGTTTATCAACTTGAGTTTTTCAGTATAAGTAAATGATTTTACAGAGACATTACAAAGGTGCTGAAAATATATCATCATTTGACAATTTGATATGGTAAGCTTGTATTGTCAATACAGCTTACCAAAAGCTTACACTACAACTCCAAAAAAAAGCAGATGGTTAAAGATAATCACAACCCTTTATTTAAAACCAGTAGCCCCATGATGACATAAATAAACAAACAAAATTATCACCCCACAGACACAGACACATTTGTATAGTTATTACAAATGACATTTAAATAACAAACATGCCGCCTAAAACTATCAACTATTACTAGTATTATAGAGTTTAAGTTCTTTGGAATATGATTGATAATTTCTTTTTAGGTGGTGTAGTAATTAGTTTATTAATCAGTAAACAATCGATCAACTACAGCAGTACGCGCAGGCGCCGGTTCAACGCTAACACGTAAACAAACATAGGATTATGATTATACGGCGTTCGATTATCTATGTCATCCATCATCGTACGATGGAATTAATCAAAGTTGTTGAAGTTATAAGAAGTTGACGGACGACATTTTATGAATGTAGTGATGGGAAAAATAAAAGACTGTCAATTTTTGAGGTCAAAAGTAAAGCTTGTTAAACTTTAAAAATGCTTAGGTACTCAAAACCTTCAATATACCTACCGTATAGTTCGTATTTAGACCGCTATTTGAATTTTCACTGTACTGTGCTATAAAAAATGTCACATAAATAAATAATATATCCGAGGGAGATCTCGACACTTTTTTAATTTAATTATGTAAGATTGACCTATGAATTATATCGTCTTTAAGAACCAAAAAAAAGCATGTTGACATCACAATTCACAAGGAAGCAATATTTTGCAGTACCCGCGTCACGAGCATTTAGTATTACCTACGAACCCTAAAGTTTTAAGCCTTTATTATTCGAAAGCCATTATTCATGTCTTGTAGCTTACAAGCTACAAGTTATGAATAATTTTACTGACTGACTGAGCTTTAAGCTCAGAGCTTAAGTCACAACACTACAGAGATACCTCGACGGATCCTTCTTGAAGGAAAGTTGAGAGTGGTTTAGTTTAGTAATAGTATCTTTAAGGGCAACAAAGTATCTTAAGATGGCCCTTAAGCATTATGTAAACTTTTGATGAGGCCATTTCCTGTTTTATAACATCGTCATGTTGTCACTCGCGATGCAAAAACCAGAAGCATAATATTAGGTGTCTTGTCTACATTACACCGCAGAATTATAAAGGGGCTTACACACTTGCGTATGTCTGGTGGTTGTAGACTTTGAAATCGAGGAAGTAACGGCTCCTCGGTCTGTGTACAGTGCAGTATAGTGATTTAAGTATATTAACTGTACCATACACTTAAACTGACTTAAAATATTATGTGTTTGTTTTTGGTTCAAGTAGGAATTATGGCCAAAATATCCTGATGTGTAGCTGTCGTGAATCACATTTACGTAGGTATAGTAGCTCGAAGTTATGAAACTTGGATAAAACTTGGCCCACATACTTAATATAGGCACTACTATCTATTGTAATAGTACCTAAGTAATATCTGCTTATATGGCTTATATTAATTTAGATTATTAACCCCCGACGCAAAAACGACGGGGTATTATAAGTTTGACGTATCTGTCTGTCTGTCTGTCTGTCTGTGTGTGTGTCTGTCTGTGGCATCGTAGCTCCCGAACAGATGAACCGATTTGGATTTAGCTTTTTCTGTCTGAAAGCTGAGTAAGTCGGGAGTGTTCTTAGCCATGTTTCATGAAAATCGGTCTACTATGTCGCGGTCGGGGGTTTTTTCAAAATTTTAATTTTTAACCGAATTTAACTTTATTAATTTCAGGTTTAGTTTATTTATTTACGTTTATTACATAATTCTATTGATAAATAAAGTGAATAAACTTATATGAGTAATTTTACTAGAAACAGCGTCAGCGACGGCAAGTAGATGGGTTGACTAGTGATGACTGTTGTCTGATTTCTATTTTCAAAATTCAAAAATGTTTATTCTGGAAATACTTAAGCTCTTTTACATGTCATCTTAAAATTATATATATGTACATCTTATTCTAATTTAACATAAATCCTTATCTTCTACGAATTCCTTGGCAGTATAGTAAGCCTTTTGTAAAAGCTGTCGTTTTACGAATAATTTGAATTTATTTAGTGACAATTCAGATACATTGGTAACTTATTTCAGGCCCTGTCCTGTACAGAAGTCAGCTTTATTTACAAGAGTATCAATTTGCGGCTCTGCCGATCAATCTCGTGGCTTTAGAGAACACAGGAGACGCTTAATTTAAATAGTTTAGATCAAGGCAAGACTTGTTTAAAAAGTGGCAGTTGTTTAAGAATAATATTTTTAAGTATAAGAAGTTTCAGTTTGTAAATACCTACGGTACTAGAGGTAGATCGCGTTAATTAGTTTAGAACTTACAAGTTCAGCCATTAATAGTATTTTATGCAACTGGTGGTTAAAAGAGGTCAAAAACCGGCCAAGAGCGTGTCGGGCCACGCTCAGTGTAGGGTTCCGTAGTTTTCCGTATTTTTCTCAAAAACTACTGAACCTATCAAGTTCAAAACAATTTTCCTAGAAAGTTTTTATAAAGATCTACTATTGTGATTTTTTTCATATTTTTTGAACATAGGGTTCAAAAGTTAGAGGGGGGGGGACGCACTTTTTTTTCCTTTAGAAGCGATTATTTCCGAAAATATTAATATTATCAAAAAACGATCTTAGTAAACCCTTCTTCATTTTTTAATACCTATCCAACAATATATCACACGTTGGGGTTGGAATGAAAAAAAATATCCGCCCCCACTTTACATGTAGAGGGGGTACCCTAATAAAACATTTTTTTCCATTTTTTATTTTTGCACTTTGTTGGCGTGATTAATATACATATTGGTACCAAATTTCAGCTTTCTAGTGCTTACGGTTACTGAGATTATCCGCGGACGGACGGACGGACGGACGGACGGACAGACAGACATGGCGAAACTATAAGGGTTCCTAGTTGACTACGGAACCCTAAAAAGGTGAGTGGCGTGGGTAACAATTTGAGGCGAAGCCGAAAATTGTTAATAAAGACGCCACGAGCATTTTTTGACTCACGCTCTGTCTTGCGTGAGCGACGGGCGACGCGACGCGACGCGACGCGATGCGACGCGATGCGACGGCGATGGCTCAAGGTCATCGCGTATCCATCGCGCGAAACTTCGGCACTAGCATTTGGTGATTAGAATCACAAGATTCGCCGTCTTTCACAATGTGCAAATGGTCTAGCGGGTTTGACTTCTAGGTGGAATCGTTTGCGCCGTGAGTGTCGTGAGTTCGAATCTCGGCTCAGGCATTCTTTTTGCATTTCTATTTACTTTTTTTCTTTTATGTTCTACTAGCTTTTGCCCGCGGCTTCTCTTGAAAGACGGACAAACAAACAGACACACACACACTTTCCAGTTTAATCAGTATGGATTATTTGATTTTGTTTACCTACTTATTTCTTTCTCTAAGATTCTACTTTCTTATTTTTTTTTAAGAACTCCGGGTTTTATACTAACAAGGAAAGTTTTAAGTAGCACACAATAATACTGCATTTTGTTTTTATTAACATAATGTTTATTTTAATCCATACAAATATTATAAACGGGAAAGTGTGTGTGTGTCTATTTATTTGTCCGTCCTTCACGGTAAAACTGAGCGACGAATTAACGTATACTATTTACTTATAACCAAAGAGGATCGAGTATTAGTTATATAGGTCTTTGCTTATAACGAATGCTATTTACTTAATGTTGAAATGAAAAAATGTCATACAGTGTAACCCAGTATTTTTTAATGCTGCCATCTAGTGTCGACTGGCATAACCACTACACTAAGAGCCCTTATTCCTTAGAGCGTTCATCAATTTCGTGAAATAGCCATTGATAGATGGCGTTGGCGCTCGGTACGCGAGCCACCGGTAACGCAACACACAGGCAAGAATGATCTTGATAGTTTTGAATTTAATTGCTAGTAACAATTCTTTTGGTTTCATGTGTTAACTTTTTTGTAAAGTTTACAAGAGATAAGAATATATTATTATTATATGGTACCTACTAATTGTAAGTAACTTAAAATAAACAGTTTCAAAGAGCTGAGCTGTGTGCAAAAAATTACATGTGTTATTGGCCCGGCTAATGAGATCAAACATGGTCGAGTTACGATAAGTAGAATAGCAGTTCTATTATTCATTTCCTGACTCGATCATGTGACCTTGGACATCATCGAGATCGACGCTGCTCATCAGCCCAAATGTAATAAACCCAAATATAGTGGAGTTATTATGAGTAAAATAGCAGTTTTGTTGACCATATCCTGACTCCAACATGAAAACCAGAACCTCATCCTGGGGGCCGGTTTTTGAATCTCACATATGGGATTTGTCACTAAAATACCGGTTAAAAACAGTGAATTGCTTAGTATTTTCAGTGACAATTTTCTAAATTCGAACGCGTGAGACTCAAAAATCGGTCCCCTGGTCCCGAAATATAATAATAATTCAAACTCTCATCAGATTTCAAGTAAAATTTCTTGGATAAAATTGCATGTGTAAAAATCAGGCGGACCGTATGCCTGTTTGCCACCAACAGGATCAAGATTTGTTTAGTCGCAGTACCTATACAGCACTTCTCAGAACTATCTAGCTGCTTACGCTTACGAGAGCACGGTGCGCCGGACTATCGAACGTAGATCCACTGTCTATGAGCGCTGGGCGCAGACTGAACAGGGTGGCTAGCCGAATGGCACAATCGCTCACGAAACGCTCACGAAACGAAGCGCTAGTAGATATCTATCTCTATCGCGCTTGCGTATTGGCGCGACAGAGCCAGCGGCGTATCGCTTTCGTTTGGCGTCGGAGAAATGCCATTCGGCTACGGGGCCTGAGCAGTGAGCGGGCCCGTGTCAGCAGTGTATTTTATTCGAATTTTATGTGCTTTAAAATAGTACATAAACGATACAAGTGCGTAAAAAAGGAAGTTCGAAACGAGTGGCGATAAATTAAAACACGACCGAAGGGAGTGTTTTAAATCGACACGAGTTACGAATTTCCTTTTCGCACGTGTATCGTACGACATTTTTCAGTACAGATGAGCCTCCGAAGTTTCGACCTGGCATATAATGAACCACTTCTCGCACTAGTGCGTAAAAAAACACCATCTGTACTGAAATAGTACATTACGATACAAGTGCGTAAAAAAGGAAGTTCGAAACGAGTGGCGATAAATTAAAACACGACCGAAGGGAGTGTTTTAAATCGACACGAGTTAGGAATTTCCTTTTCGCACGTGTATCGTACGACGTTTTTCAGTACAGATGAGCCTCTGAAGTTTCGACCTGGCATAAAATGAACCACTTCTCGCACTAGTGCGTAAACTGTACTGAAAAATATCTATCGACACAAAGGTACCTATGTCTTATATGTATGTTTTTTTTTTATATGGCAACAAGAAGTTCTGGTTTAGGATAATATTATTATTTAAGAGTTACAATAAATGCAGGAATCGCAGGAATTACAATGAACGCCCCTTAAAGAGTAGTCTAATTATATTTTTTTTGTATGGGTACCTGTCCTTGTTAGTATAAAAGCTGGAGTTATTAAAAATAAAATAAAAAAAATAAGAATGTAGATTCTTACAGAAAGAAAAAAGTAAACAATCAAATAATAGAAAATAAAAGAAACAAAAATAAAACTGCAAAAGCACGCCTCAGCTGAGGTTCGAACTCACACCGCTGGCGCGGCGTCCAGACGTCGAAACCGCTAGGCTACGAGCCCGTTGTAATAACTAGTTAATTTTGTGATCCTATTCACCAAAGTCAAGTGCTAGTACATATATCGTAGAATCGTCCCACGATAAGTTTGCAACGATTTTCACACCCTCGCCAGTGCAGATGTTATTTTAAACGTCAAACTTTGATGAAATTATGACGTTTACTTAACCCTTGCAGAGGCGGGGCTATTAAAATCTATGCAGACTTATCGTGGGACGATTCTAAGGTCATCGCACTAGTGTTTCATATTTTTAGTTCACACTTAAATTTTAATATTTTACGCAGACAATCTCGTATCACCGTGCACATAATCAAAGGCTCTCAATACAAGTTACAAAAGTTGTAATTTCCTTACTTTTTAGGCACATTACTCCTTTGGTCAACTTATGTTAATTTGAATATTTTGAATTTTTATTATAAGAAAATATAAAGAATGAAATGTGAGACTAGTAATCAATCGTTATTTCTCTAGTCCGACCTCTCTACGTATTGAATTTGCTTCTAAAAATCAAATAGCTTGATCGCGCGCCCATCGCCATCGCATCGCGTCGCATCGCCATCGCGGGCCGTCGCGGGCCGTCGCTTACGCAAGACACTCCCATATGAACACAGCGGTTTGATCGCATCGCGTCGCATCGCGTCGCTTAACATTCGCATGTTCATCGCTAGTTCGTCGCGTCGCATCGCCGTCGCGTTCCGTCGCCCACCTAAGACAAGTCCATAGAGATAGAAGGTTTGATTTCGTCGCATCGCATCGCATCGCGTCGCCGTCGCGGGTTCGTCGCTCACGCAAGACGCGGCGTCAGTTAAACACCGTTGCATACAATACTTTTTCTACGACCAAGCACTTTGAAAGAAAATTATAAATTCAACAAATACCTACTTTCAGTCATCTTAGTTATCTAGTGGTCCGCCTACCATTTAGAATATGCAGTTTGAGTGCAAACATGAAAATAAAACTGTCTATGGTATGGTTCTCTGAAGCCTGGCCACCAAGACGAATCGAGCCGAGTTGAATCGAGTTCTCATACATTTGAATGCGATTCGACGCGTCGCCAACGAACGCAGCAGAAAACGAATGAGACTCGATTCTGCGAATGCCAGGCTTTATTTAACATTCTAAGGTTGGAAACAAATGCAACAATATATTTCATAAAATATTTTAATTTTCTACGATGAAGTTATTGGTTTGTTAAGTTGGTAGCAATGTATTTACTGAACGTTAACAGCTATATCGTGCTAGTGCTACTAAATGTTTTCAGGGTATAGACTAGATAGACTTGTCCTGTCATCTTTTATGTAGGGTTTTAAAGTTCTCTGTACGACCTTGTAACTCAAGAATAACAGTACGGGAGTAGAAAAAACAATTTAATAAACTCGAGAGTCCTTGGTATGAGGCGAATATGTATCAAATCGCCTCATAGATGTCCGTGTCTTCTGAATTCATTTTTATACTTATCTTATAGAGTCTGTTCTGAATGAGAAGAGTCGTTAAATGTATGGGGTCCAATGCATTCCACGACTCTTCTATTTCCGAACAGACTCTTCTTATATTTTTACATTTCATTAGTGTAAAAGTTTCGAAACCAAATGTGTTCCCTATGTAACAAAATACAGGAAAATTTAAAAATCAGGAATTGGCTTCTCCACGACCGCTATCAGTCAGAGGCAAACCGTCGTTTGATGGATGGCTTCGGACCATTTTTAATCATCTCTGCTCATCGCTGCCACACGCATATACACCACAGATATTTAAAGGATTATACGCTTTATGGAAGAGTCTAAACGGTTTGTAATACTTTGAGCATTCATTGTCAAAGTGTTTTATGTCGTAAGTTCTTTTTCAAGCCGTTAGTAGTTCCGCTGTCAAATTTACCCATCGTATATCTAGAGCGGATATTGTAATAGCCGTAATTTAAACGGAGCTAATCGAAACACGCCAGACCGAGCTCCGCATTAAACAGAGGCAGAATGATCGGTATTGATCTTCGGTGCAATTAATCCAGTTTAGCCTCGAACCGACTACCGCGATACCGGAGATGATAAATTACCATGTAACAGAGACAAAGCTTTGCAGTAGCATTGTTCCTGGCATACGCTCCGGCCTGCTTTTATAGACCCATCAGCGGCTCACTCGCGACAAAACCCGGTTCCATTACGCGTAGCATTGTGCCAGCACTCAATGCATGATTAATGGCAGTCTTGAAAACATATTCATTCGTGGGAATGCTTCGCCTCCGTACCAATACAATGCGACTACGTACGTACCCTATCGATATTTTCCGCGAGAGGCGAAAAATGCGATGTTTACCCCCGCTCGATTAAGCGCGGAGGATGGGTTTTTGAAAAATCGCCCAAGATACGCGGCGCGTGCCGCCGATCTTGACTGTCGGGCCAAATTGGATTCTGTTCCCTTATAAGCAGAATTGAAAATGAAAGCGAACCCTTCGCGTTTGGTACCCGCTCTTGGTGCTTATTCAAGCGTTGTTTTATTGGAAACGGATAATTTATTTCATGTATTTATTTCGCTGCGGCTTGTCGAATTCAATATCGTGGGAGCGAAACAAATTTGTACTGATGTGTGTGTTATTAGCGTTGATAACACTCGTTTTTCTCGTGAAGTGGATTCTTGATTTCCATTTGTTTTCGCTCAGAAGTTTTGCTCATTACTTAGCGCCAAGAATCATTGAATTTGATTATCGTAAAAGTTATCTCGTTTATTCTGAGTGGTTCAAACTCGAGGCGGAATTAATTTTAAAAGTAGGCGTGCCGCGGACAAACTGCTGTACCTATTCCTCTTCAGAGCAATTTGCGAGGCCCAGAAGTTGGGACATAGTTATTTCCCGAATGCCCAAGTTTTGTATTTACGGTCAAGAATTGGGATAAACTCCATTAGGGACCGGGAGGCGGAAATTAACTTAGACCTGCGGCGGACGGGCCACTAGTGGCCGGAGTTTTTGGAACTACGGCGGGTTTAGAGGATCAATTTGGCCCCTCGCTGCGGTGATGCCAATTGTTCTTATAAACAAACATCTGGCCGGCCGGGCAAGTGAAGATGAGACCGATTATGTGTGGCATACTACCTATTTTATGTATATGTATGTGCATATTTATTTAGTAAAATAAGCCGTTGAATTAGGTGCTGAGTTTGCGACGTAGATATATAGCTTGTAAAATATTTAGATGCCTCAAAGTCCATTACCTCATATTTTAAAAATCCGCATTTTTTTACGATATACAAGCGCCTTTAGTATTGTAAAGTGTTTAAAATTGCAAACGGGACTTAATCGCGTATTATTATGTTTTTAACACTGACCTCCGACGTTTCAGGGGTGGCATTGTCCCCGTGGTCTCGGAGCAGACTGGCTTAAGTTGACATCTTCTCTCTTCTAGCTGTACGAGCTTTCCGAACTACCCGCACTTGGCCCCGTAAGTCCCGTTTGCAATTTTAAATATGTGTAAAAATCGTGTAAGTTTAGATCAATGTTTCGTAAAGTATTATTCAAACGAAAAAACAAAAGATCCGGTTGATCAGGATGTCCATTTCTTCAAAATGTTCTTCGGTAATCTATGGATGAACAACACGCAGCGCACACAACAACACAATACAACCCCCCTTTGAAAAGGTCTTTAAATTAACTTACCGAATTAATAGAACGCAAACTGTGGGTGAAACTGAAAACTTGGCTAACGAATTAACAAATAACGCCGATGTCGGAACTTTGGCGATCTAAATAACGCCGATGACGGAACTTGGGCGATTAGACGCCGATCTTAATCTCTGTCGGCGCCGTTTTGCTTGCCGTGACGAGATGCATTACATTTGGGGGTAGTTCCAAACAGCTAGCCGAGCTGAAATGACAATTACTGTCGACAACAAAATGTTTTATGTATCTCTATCAGCATTGAAAAGTGGGATTCCTTGGCGGAGTCTATATTTTCGAACTCACATAACCCTTCTAACCTTCAAATCGAGGGTGAATGTGTGGCCATGAGTTAGTCCAAATATAATAATAATGATAAAAACGCTACGAATAAGTATCTTATGCACTTTAAAAATGTTAAAGTCATACCGGTGGTTCCAACAACTCAACGAATCGGAACACAGCCAACCCGTATGAGTTTGTAGAGCCACGAGCGATACGCTCGGCTTATCTGTGAAGCACTAACTTGCGACGAGGACGTGAAACGAGACGAAATCCGGAAAAGTGCATGCAAATCAGCTCGCGATGGCTTTCAGATTTGAGGTTATGTTGGAGCTTGCATTTCAACAAAGGAAAAAATGTGTAGTGAGCAGTCTACTTACTCGTAATGAAATTTGGGGATTTGGGTAGGTTCACTAGGTTGTAGGTAACTTATTAAGTCGGGCAATTATACGCTCAAAAGCTAAACGAAAAATTTTCGAACTATAGCATCTATCGAGGTATGGGTCACCACTTTTGACCACCAAGAGACGCATTTACTCCAATTGACCTAACTGTACTTATACTTATGTAATATTGTGGCATTTTCTTACTGCCAAGTGCCATCAAATGTAGTGTGCTGGAATTTATCTCAAGTATTCGGGTCAAAGGACCTGGACCTACCAAACACGACAATATTGTTAATTTACTAGCAGAATTCTCCAAATTGAGAATTCCTGGGGGCTGAGACAGAATTAATCAAAGGGCCTACCCTGAGACACCCCTGTGCCCTTAAATTGTGTTGTCAAGCTGCGCATAGTCGTTAGTGGGATAGTTATTCTGACATTTGTACAATGTGTCGACCTTTGTAGAGGACCCAATTTAAGTGTTAGGCGCGGACATAAATTAGGGCGGTTTGAAACGTTAAAACAATAACACTTTTTTTTTTTTTTATTATTATAAACTGGCCAGTGATTGACCTTAGTCGCACCTGATGGAAAGTGACGACAAGGCCGAGGTTGTAGCTCACTGGTTCAGTAACAGCCTATTCACTCTTGACTTGAATTCACCCAGATTGTATTCGCCCGGGAATACAGATGAGGGGAGCATGTTCCATTCCTTAGCAGTTCGCATTAGGAAAGAAGAGGCAAACCTCTTCGTGCGAATGAAAGGTAGGTCGACAACGTAAGGGTGAAACCGCTCCCCGCGCCTGGTTGTCCGGTGATGGAACGGGGAAGGAGGAACCAGGTCATGCAGTTCCTGTGCACACTCTCCAGAATGTATCCGGTAGAAGAAGTATCGGGAAGAACCTTTGCAAAAATATTAAATATACATACATAGTAACTTATTTTCAGGAAATTATTCACCTAAGAGGCACTGCATCTGATGTTCTTTCAATTGTCGCACATGTGTCGAAAAGAGGAAAACAAAAACATATCGCCCATTAATTATCTAAATCGCTCCCAACTCCCATTCCAAACGAAAGTGAAATTAGGATGTGGAGCAATCACCGTTCGGACGACAAACGATGGAACGAAAGCAATCCAAAAGGATTATCCCTCAAAGCCCGCGTCAGATGTGGTTGACCATGTGCAGACACGTCATCCTTTCGAGGTAAAAAAGGTAAACTTGCCTTGATCCTCTTAGGCACTTACGACGTTCTTCTTATATAGATGTGTCGGGAGATCCTTCCTCGGGTGCTTTTCTTTGGGTATTGTGTTGCAGCGGGGGTAGAGATAGGTCGTAGTATACTGGTTGATAGTACGGAGGGTTGGCGTGAATGACATTTGCGTAAGTACCCGCCCTTGAGATTAGCCGCTCTACGACGTTTCCGTTTACGGTTGAGAATAACAAAAGTATAGAGATTCTTCAAAAACAATACTTACATAGCTACGCAACGCAGCTATGTAAGTAATGTAAGTACCGCTATGTAAGTAGCAACGCAGTGCTAAGTCCATAACTTAACAACAAATTAGTTAACCAAAACTGGCTTATATGTAGTTTGCTTATTCCACTGTATATATAGGTAACAAATTACTACTGGCTGCTTGCGTGTCTTGCTTCCCTAAACGTTTTCCTGTAACAGAGTTGAAACATTTAATTTTGCTATTACCTTAAAATTACAATTTTAGGCGGTGCGCTAGCCCACTTTGGTATTAACAAAATGCAAAATTAATTGCTCGACTGCACAAAATATAAAGCACTTCGGTAAGGCCAGTAACGCCCAAATTGTAGCCCACTTAGTTTAAACTACCTGCACAAACTCATTGGCATTGGTTGCAGGAAACAAAGTTAGCCACTCGACTGAACTGACGACTCCACGGCACATCTGTGCCGGCCCTTAGTTTAAATTGTATCGGCTCGACGGGGCGAGTTGTAACAATTGTCGGTTGTAGTGTTCATTACAGGCTTGTGTGGTCTGAATCTATCTACCATGCCAACCATTCTAAGGTATTCTAGAGCCCGTTCGAGCGTTTCTCTTACATATTAAACGTAAAGTTTCCACGAAAATAATGTGACGTCTTCCTGCAAAGTGCATACAAACTGCTGCGGCCTGGGCGCTGTATCTGACAGTTTTCTTGATAAAACTTGAGGCTCATTTTATCAGAAAATAAACGGATAAAACACTGCTACAGTAATAAATTGAAACTCATCTGACTTTATCTATTATTGACCGTCTTTATTTATTATTGAACACCACACTCGACAATCGTATGATAAGATTGATGGAATAACGATTAATTTAAATTAAATGCGTTTTTCCATTCGTTTAAGCGGATTGAATCTTAATCAATCACTTTAGCAATTCAATTAGCAGCGACTGTGACAAATTGACTCTCTGGGCAAATGCATTTTTCCTGAGGCGGTGGAAATTAAACTTTTCGATCGGTTTTTTATCGCGGGAAAAATAAAAATGGGATACTTGTACCCAATCATTTCATATTCCTTATAAAATTACAATAATAATTACGTTGTTTAATTGTATGTACATAGATAAATCTGTACAGTTTGTGGTCAGGCATGACAAAGCTTAATTATTTAAATGTATACTGTATCAATTTTCTATATATCTCTTTTCATTTAGCGGTTACAGAATGGTTAGTTATAATTAGTTACTTCTAAAGCGTTATTTCAACCGCCACTTTTGATGCTGACTGATATAATATTCGATAGTTTTCACCCTAGTTTTACAGTCGTCCTAATTTCACAGCTTGTTTGTAATAAACACCTCGTACCCATGCACTATGTTCTACATATATATCCGTAATTATTACAATTCTGAACTAGGGTATCGATAACAAAAATGCAGTCAGTAGGCATTGCATCATAGAACTGGTGTGCTTACAACAATGCCTAGGAAGATATACCTTTTATGTATAAAAGTATGATGATTTCGAAAATCCATAAGGTGAAAAGTAAAACCTACCTAATATGGTACATAAATGGATGAAAATGTGACCAAGGCCTCCGTCCATAAAATACCACCAGTTCATAAACGTTTATGCACTGAACGACTTTTAGAGCAAAAATAGTAAAATTACATTAGAAGATTCATTTCAAGCCGCTTTTAGCATCCACTTAAAGACCTTCCAAAAAAGGGTTCGTAACGCTACGAACCTCACTTACTTTCCCGGTCAGTTACCCGTTTACCATAAGCCGTGAATTCCGGCACAAGTGCTCTAAAAATGTAATTACTACCTGCAGGAGTAGAGGTCCACTATCACGTCATTAACCCGTGGTCGCTGGACTGTGAGGGCCCGAAACTAGGCGCATTAATTCCTTGGTCGCTGGACCCTGTACGCACGTGCTAAGAGCATTGTAATGTGTGTGGTGTAGGTTACGAAAAGACCGGTGTCCGCTGAAAACACAATTAATAGGTACCTAATTAGAAGTAAATGAATGGGACGTTGTATGTTATGTATATTGTACTGTAAAGACTATTAACCCAAAATAAATTAAGCGTGTGGAAGGATTAGCGTAGTTAACTCTAAACAGGCCTAGGTCACAGAGAAGAATCAGAGCTAAAGAAATTTCGGTGAGAAAACTATGGCGAAATATTTGAAGTCAATCAATTCACTCACCGATGCAACCTTTGTTGAAAGTCTAGAAAAAAAGAGGATAAATCGGGCAGGTCTATAAATCAAAATTACGTTTCCTATAAGAAATAGGTACATATTCGTGTGCGTGCTTACCAAAATCATAAGTATTTATCACAGAATTGCAAAGTTATCGATATATTTGTTGAGCATAATGAACATTGAGACCACCTTACACAGATCAACTGTCAAATTAAACAACTGACACAAAAAAATGTGGAAAATCAAAGAGAAAAAAAGTATACATAACCTAACCACAAAATTAAAATTTTGAAAAAACCCCCGACTGCGACATAGTAGACCGATTTTCATGAAACATGGCTAAGAACACTCCCGACTAACTCAGCTTTCAGACAAAAAAAACTAAATCTAAATCGGTTCATCCGTTCGGGAGCTACGATGCCACAGACAGACAAACACACAGACAGACAAACAGACAGACAAACAGACAGACGGACGGACGGACGGACGGACGGACAGACAGACAGACAGACAGACAGACAGACGGACAGACAGACAGACACGTCAAACTTATAACACCCCTTCGTTTTTGCGTCGGGGGTTAAAAACAATGCCCACAAAAAGTAGGTACAATAGATCCTAAAAAAAACCATCATCGCACACCAGACACCAATAACCATAAACAATAGCTGATTGACCCCGCATTATGAATCATGGTTCAGTGCGAGTCAATCAGTTGTAACCATATGCACCCACGTCCCAATCAGAGCCTGTTGCTTATCCCAGTGTCAATATCTAACATTCGACTCTGTCAATCATGAATTTAGTGTTAAGTATTATTTTTATAATTCTCACTTTGCAGGACACTACACTACTCCAGACACAATAGAAACAACAATGGGATTACGCCTATAATTAAGCGTTGAGTGTCCACCAAGGTTTAAGATTAATTACGATTATTTTCATTAAGTTGCAAATTGCACCTATAAATCCTATAATAATATACAATGTCTGATTGACCGCGCATTATGTATCATCGTGCAGTGCGAGTCAATCTCGTTGTTACCAGATGCTACCACAGATGCATCAGTCGTGTTCCGGTTCCACGTTCAACTTTAAAATTCGACTGGAACCAGCGTAAGGAAATTTAAGTTCAAATCCTAAATGGCACATTTTGCTGGAGTTTCCACAGGAATATCGTTTTTTTCTTACTGTGAAATAACGCCAAACACGTCGACCTATAGACATTTTTAGACAGGAATCGCCCTTAGAAATAAATGTATTAGTAAACGCATGTTTTAACTTAAGTACTTTATTTGTACCTTAGGATGTATCTGCATAAGGTATGTAGAAAAGAATTTAAATCGGGAATTTATTTAGTTTTTACTCATTCGCGGGCGATGGCAAGGCGACCTTTGAGGGATCTTATCCGAATCGCCTCCGTTCGTTGCGACGGGAACTCGGGCCAGATGCAGTGGGTGCATTGAATATCAATGCGTTGTGGCGCAGACGTCGATAGTGTTGTAAGACGTACAGTCAGCAACAAATGTAAACTTTAGAACAGAGAGCTGTGAATTGACAGGGAATTGACAGAAATTGAGATCAACAGCAGAACAGCTGCAGTTTCAATACGAACGTACGTAGCTGTCGTGTCAAAAGACGGTTCCAAAGACAGTTCCTGTGTCAATACTTACATTCACTTCAAGTTTCATTTGGGGTTTTTTATACATATTTTCATCATAGAAATAAATTACAGCACTAGATAAATTCTAAGTATGTGATCGCCATAGAAACCATTATTAGTGGAGGTTTATGTTGCTGGCTGTATGGCAGTTATGTTCGAAATTTCTATCTGCGGATGGTAATTTTCGTTCAGTTGTACACTGTAAATAAGCACGGGCTCTGGGGAATATTGACTGGCACCTAGGTGGGCTAAGGTCTAGGTGATCTATTGATCTAGTAGGACGTCATTTTAACCGACTGACGTTGCTAATAGATTCCGAATATGGGTAAATTGGGTAAAAAATACTATAGACAAAATTATAAGTGTAACTTTAGAAAGTTAAGGGCATACCTAAGGACTGCGTGCGTAGCCGAATGCACAAATGCTCACGAAACGCTCATGAAACGAAACGCTCGTAGACATCTGTCTCTATCGCTCTTGCGTATTGGCGCGACAGCATTTTCGTTTCGCGTCGTAGAAATGCCATTCGGCTACGGGACCTTGTGAAGATGGGCCCATGCTTTCTCACTATCAAATTTCTTAATTCTGTAAGTGTAAATGAGCTTAAATTATGTGTCCACGTGTTCGTTTGTATCATAAACAAAAGTGCAAAACAAAATATAAAAATAACGATGAGCTAGACGCTGGTACCTTAACTTACCTATGTAAATATCCGATACAAATTACCGTACACATAAAATTACACACTTGCCTTAACGGTGACATAACTGGTCCAGAAAGGGCGGCGTTTAAGGTAGCGTAATTAAATAGTTGGCAACTTGGCAACGCATCCACAATCTAGTTTACGCAAACTGTTTGAGCCATTGCTCTTTACGGTTATAGCCTCTTCCTTGTGCCATGGCTTTATTCCAAGCTGTTGAGGCATGTTTTCCTTTGGCTTGTTAGTCGCGTTACTTTTAAGGATAGGGTCACATGCGTGGTTCATGAAACTGAGGCTGATATTCCCTTCTATTTAGGTGACAAGAAGTTTTCATTTAACCCTGTGAGAAGAGAGAATTGTGCGTAATCAAAGATCAAGACATGCTGTCTGCGTTTGCTTGGTGGTTGGTCTAGCAATCGGAATATAATTCATAAATATTCACCTAATAGGAATTAGTATAACGTCCCTAAATAACAATCAAGACAAATGTATGCAACCGCGATGGTAACTGCGAACTTATAAGTATACGCCATACGCAGTTGCCGCCGTGATGCTGATGATATAGTTGAGGGTGTCAAAAATATCAAAATCTAAAGGTGTATTACGCTGGGTGTCGTGAAAATGACAACCCTGCCCAGGCTGAAACACCACGCTGTTCGCATAATATTTTATCTCCAGTAAGTAACACAATTATTTTTTAACCGTCGCCTCATATCTCTCAAGAAGGACGGTTATCAAGTCGTCTGTATGTTTTTTTTTTTTTTATGTTTGTTCCTCGATATCTCCGTCGTTACTGGACCGATTTTGAAAATTTTTTTTTTGATTGAATATATATGCATACATATTGGTCCCATTTTTCTCAGAACCCAGTTCTGATGATGGGATCCTAGAGAAATCGAGAGAACTCCTCAAATCTGAAAGGCATACATATGGTGATTTTTGTGTTTTTAAAGGAACAGCATGCATTTAGGTACGGAACAGTGACATTTGGTGCAGTGGAACTGCTGATGATGGCCAGAACGGAACTCTTCAAATCTGAACGGCACGCTTATAGTGACTTTGGTATTTTTATATGAACAGCATGCACTTTCGTCCAGAACAGTGACATTTGGTGCAGTGGAATTTCTGATGATGCTCAGAACCGAATTCCTCAAATCTGAACGGCACGCTTATAGTGACTTTGGTCTTTTTATAAGAACAGCATGCACTTTCGTCCAGAACAGTGACATTTGGTGCAGTGGAACTGCTGATGATGGCCAGAACCAAACTCCTCAAATCTGAACGGCACGCTTATAGTGACTTTGCCATTTTATAAGAACAGCATGCACTTAAGTCTAGAACAGTGACATTTGGTACAGTGGAACTGCTGATGATGGTCAGAACCGAACTCCTCAAATCTGAACGGCACGCTTATAGTGACTTTGGTATTTTTATAAGAACAGCATGCACTTACGTCCAGAACAGTGACATTTGGTGCAGTGGAACTGCTGATGATAGTCAGAACCAAAATCCTCAAACCTGAACGGCACACTCATAGTGACTTTGGTATTTTTGTAAGAAAAGCATGCATTTAAGTTCAGAACAGTGACATTTATTTAGTTATGTTTGTTAAGCATATTGAGATTTGAAGTCAAAGTTAGTCAAGCTTCGATTTCTTATAATATAATCGGATTCATGAGGAATTGAGGAACTTCCTCAAACCTTAACGTTATACGTATATTCATTTGTGTTGCCATCTAATAATTAAAGCATTAAAAGCAGTTTTAAAAAATACTTACACATTTCTACATAATCCAACATTCGCAAGTAGCTTTCACCAGAACCCGAAAGGCGACGGTTTTTTTTTCTTAAAAATTATGTAAAAAGTTGTTCGCAGTGCAGGATGCGTAGCCGAATGGCACAAACGCTCACGAAACGAAACCCTAGTAGATATCTACCTCTATCGCTCTTGCGTATTTGCGCGACAGAGCCAGACTACCTTTCGCGGCGTTTCATTTTCGTTTCGCGTCGGAGGAGGAGCCGAATACCATTTCTGCGACGCGAAACGAAACGTAGTCTGGCTCTGTCGCGCCAATATGCACGAGCGATAGAGATAGATATCTACGAGCGTTTCGTTTTGTGAGCGTTTCTGCCATTCGGCTACGCACCCTGTACGTAGATAGTACCAAAATGTATTTTTTGTAGCGAAGTGTTGTATTGTATTGACCTCGTTTTGTATAGTCATTTGGTACAATGTAAACAACCATTCTAAATTCAAATTATTTCTATGAATCGACATTACAGGACATTACCATAAGGGAACGACCTATCTGTCTGTACTATCGATACCCTCCGCCTATGACCGGTTCACCCACGCACGCTATCAGATGTAGGTACAATGGCTTATTTGACTAACAAACGGTATCGAACGCGATTATCCTGGTAAGGGGTGTGTTCTTGTTGCTCAGCTAGGTACAGGTGAGTCGACCAGTCAAAAGAAACATAATTTTTAAGAAAAAAAAACCGCCTTCCTTTGGGGTTCTGGTGATAAATACTTTCAAATGTTGGATTATGTTATCAATTCGTCTGTATATTTTTTAATGTTTGTTATTCGATATCCCCGTCATTTCTGAACCAATTTTGAAATCTGGATGATTCTGAAGTACTTACAGATGAGAATGATTATCAGAACGGAACTCTAACCAGGGGCGGCTCACTCTTCATCAGCAGTTCCACTGCACCAAATGTCACTGTTCTGGACGTAAGTGCATGATGTTCTTATAAAAATACCAAAGTCACTATAAGTGTGCCGTTCAGATTTGAGGAGTTCCGTTCTGACCATCATCAGCAGTTCCACTGCACCAAATGTCACTGTTCTGGACGTAAGTGCATGCTGTTCTTATAAAAATACCAAGGTCACTATAAGTGTGCCGTTCAGAATTGAGAAGTTCCATTCTGACCATCATCAGGAGTTCCACTGCACCAAATGTCACTGTTCCGTACGTAAATGCATGCTGTTCCTTTAAAAACACAAAAATCACCATATGTATGCCTTTCAGATTTGAGGAGTTCCCTCGATTTCTCCAGGATCCCATCATCAGAACTGGGTTCTGAGAAAAATGGGACCAATCTGTAGGCATATACATTTAATAAAAAAAAAATTTCAAAATCGGTCCAGTAACGACCGAGATATCGAGGAACAAACATAAAAAAAAAACATACAGACGAATTGAAAACCCCTTCCTTTGAGATTTGGAAGGCGGTTAAAAAGAACGTCACTCGTACGTATACACATTCAATAACAGACAAGCCGCCCGCTGTAGTCATGCAAGATGCCGCTTAAATAATAACGAAACGCTTTGTGTCTTTCTAATCTCTATTACATATTAAGGATGTGGTACCTACAGGATAAATAACCACAATACAAAATATAAATTTTGAAAAAAACCCCGACATAGTGGAATGATTTCCATCAAACATGGCTAAGAACACTCCCGACTAATTCAGCTATCAAACAACAAAAACTAAATCTAAAACGGTTCATCCGTTCGGGAGCTGCGATGCCACAGACACTACCGTACCAGACAGACAGACACGTTAAGCTTATAACACCCCGTCGTTTTATCAAAGCGACACTACCGTACCATCGTACGGTGGATGTATGTAATTGTTTAAGTATGGCCGATTATTCGTGGAACACACCAAATAGGGCGCGGGGCGTACAAGTCTGACCACAGATATCGAACGAAGAACAGGTGCTGTGTGGATCTGATTGACAATTTGACACGTGCTATGTACGATAAATATGTTACATCGTATATGCGAACACAAAAACATTGATATAGAATCTGTCAACGTAAATCTAAGAGCAACTCGTCATCGTTCGACTTGCTGTCCCACGTAAAGCGATTGAAATCATACCCCTGAATAATGCATCCACGCCTTCGGCTGGTTGACGAGGACGAGTTATGGACATTCTAGTTTATTATAACAGGGAAAAGTCCTACTTTAAGGTATTAAACTCGCCACGATAACTTTATACAAACTGGGCAGTAGGAATGCATACTTAGGTGCATAATCCCTATACCGCTTTGACGTAGCACTATAATAACTTAACGTGGTCGGGTTCTATGCCTTGCTTTATGTGATTACTTGGCGTACTGAATAGTTGAATACGTAAATTATAATATTGTAAAGTAGCTTTGCATCTCCAGACTTTGTCTTTTTTTTTTCTTCGTGACATTCGGATGAGAACTCTATAATTGTTGCATTTGTTTTTCTATGAAATAAATACATCTTTATCTATATTATTATCTGGCATACTTGTTGCCACCGCGATAACTGACAATTTCCTTGTCATAATATGTGACGTTTGCTGCCGGATCAGTGGCGTGTTTACAAATTAAATTGCTTCACTCATAAGCACAAGTACCTTTTTGAAATATGAAAATTATAAGCGCTGTAAAATAATATTTAAAGTCATGCAAATTAAAATATCAGTAGCACCAGTCGCTTTTCATTCACTCCGATACAATTGAAATCTCGTCCTATCTAGAAACGGTTTCGACAATCAGGTGCGGTCGGGCAATCAAGCAAATTGCCGGTAAAAAGCCTTTTACGTCGAATTCGGGCCTTCTACAATTAGGCCTTTAAAGTATTAAGGGCTATGACAGGCAACGCACGATGACTTGGCTTTAATAATACATGTGGAGAAAGACGAAAGAAGCGTGGAGTCGTCAAGATATTATCATTTGAAAATGATTTTCAATTAGGTACGTAAAGACATGTTTCTAAGATAGGTAATCTTCGAAAAAAATATTTTTCTAAAATGGTACTATTTTTTCTGTGCAAGTCTTATTTTACTTATATAGTCAACAGAAGTGACTAAAGCAGAAAATTAAAATATCTTGCCACGTTTTACGTATCTCTCTATCTAATTTACCTGAAAAAAAATCTGCTCAAGAGATCGATTCTAACCTATAATTGATTATGGTTTTAACATGAGCCCGTTGTTAGTGCATTCACTTAATTTTACATTCACCAATCAGCTTATTATAATTAAGCGATCTTCAAGGTCGTACCAAATTAATACATCCATTTCGGCTCCACAGATCTATCAGTTCCTCTGGCTGTTAAAAAGACAAGCTGTAATGACGAGCGCAGCGAAGGCTTGTTTGTTTACTGGTTGTCTTATTGCCGTGTCTCGTCCCGCACGCCCACTTTGCATCAGGATCAGGTTTTATTCGGTTCTTCGTTTAAATTGAATTGTGTGTTGTATTAAGCTCTTCAAACCGATGCATGCAGGACCCATGGGTCCTTCGACACCGTATAGGCCTAGCAAGACAGATTCATTGAAACAAAAATAAGACAATATTTTAATTACAATAATCACTAAAAATTTTCACCACTAAAAAATCTACAATGTTTGTCCAAAATTATACCGCAGAACTTACAGACTGCTTAAATTTTATAGTTAAACTAGCTTTTGCCCGCGGCTTCGCACGCGCAGAAAAATACTGTTATGTATTTTTATTTAACTTATGCATCCCTTTGTACCTATAGTGCGAGATTTGCTTGTATCTTTCATAAAGTAAGCGAAAAATTTGAACTTTCTGCTTAGAAGAGATACTATTATTGCCTTATTGGAGATATCTGTAAAATCGTACGGACAAGTTCGTCTTCAGTTGAAGGAGCGAGGCTCAAGGGTTGTATCACTTGTAACCAGCGGAAGTAAGAAGTAAACATTTGCCTGATCATCTACATTGTTGTATAACAAAACAATGAAAGGACGCGACTTATATTATTCCGGTTTTTACATACAATACCCGTACGCCCAACGCGGCTTGTTTGTATCCTGCACAGGTAACCAAAAAGGTTAAAAAGTTAAGATTTGACTAGCCCTAAATATGCATGTAAAACATATTGTAAAACATTAAAAGCTTAAGTGGGTAATAACGCTAGTTTTAACGTACCTACCTAATGGTTTGGTAAGTAATAGAAACAGAAATAAGTAGGTGTCTGTCGTGAGCATGACATCTTAACAATTTAAACAAGCCCTTTTGAAAGTTTAAAGTATAGCTGAAAGTATTATATATAGCTGAACATATTATAGTATTTTATGCGACTGGTGGTTAAAAGAGGTCAAAAAAGGTGAGTGGCGTGGGTAACAATTTGAGGCGAAGCCGAAAATTGTTAATAAAGACGCCACGTGCATTTTTTGACTCAGTTAAACACCGTTGCATACGGGTGAATCTATTAGGTCTACTTTTGTGATTTTTAACCTTACCATCGTGAATAAAGATCGTTATTTCACGTATACCACTTAGGGAAAAATTTAAAAACATTCATTTTTAATTAAAACAATATGTGACCCAGTGGAAGAGACACTTTTTTCATACAAAAGTGAGGGACAGCTATGTCCACTGGGTCACTGCTCGAAACAAAGTTATAAAACAGGAAATCCTATACTTACATGTTGTATTGCGTAGCTAGTATATTTGTCTTTAATATAATAAGTATACATTAATTAGACTAAATCCCAATTAAAATTTCTGACCACATGTAGTCGAAGTATGCGAAATTTTGCTGGCAAAGAAAAGTTGATTCACCCATACAATACTTTTTCTACGACCAAGCACTTATTTTGAAAGAAAATTATAAATCTACAAATACCTACTTTCAGTCATCTTAGTTATCTAGTGGACCGCCTACCATTTTGAATATGCAGTTTGAGTGCAAACATGTAGTAAGGTGGATGTACCACTGCTCGACAGGTTAAGGGAAAATATTTATGTGTTTCGTGATATTACGATAATTTACCCATCTATACAAAACATATCCATCTTTTTTGGGAGATGTGACCTTTAACTTTGTTAAATGCAATTAGTTTCATACAGTGATAATATAAAAAAATCTCAAAATTAAATAAAACGTAAGTCAATACGCTTGTCCGAATAACTGACAGGTGCTTTTGCTGGCAGTCCTAATAGATGACATCTAAGTATGATTCAGGAAAAACAGTAAAAAACAAGTGTTTTGGGTTAAAATTTACTACAAAATTAAATAATTTAATAAAAAAAAACGTATTCTGTTGATAACATTTACTTTTTACGTGTTACATTTATGTAATAAAATAGAATAAGTCGGCTTATAATTTGGACAGTGTCTAATAACTGCTCCTTGGTGACAGGAAAGCCAGCTTTTTGCACATCTTGAATCCACTGAGCTAAAACTTTCTCGATGTCTTCGGGTAAGAAAGTTTTTGGGCCCATGCGGCAATTACGTGCCGTTTTCCCGTTAACTTTATTGGACAAGGTTGCTCGAGGGATACCAAATTTCTTTGCTGCCGAGGCGATGGACGAACCCTGTCATCTCCTATGGCCTTTTCTAAGTCTTCTTGAGAATATCTCTTCCACTGACCTTTATCAGGCGGCATTTCTGAAAATATACCCAAAGTTTTGTGAAAAATGACATGTCAAGCACTACCCAAAGAAATTATACAGATTTCACTACATTTAACGAGAAAACATATCAATAAAACCGTAAAAGATATACAAAAAACTGTCTATGTGCATGTAATTTGTTTTTTTCAGTTTTTTTCTCTCCCACCTTCCCTAACAACTGGTGTTACTTTCCTGCTCTACAAGTCCGGTAGTACCACGGAAGCAAAAAACTACAGACCCATCACGTGCTTGCCTACACTCTACAAGCTCCTTACTTCCATTTTGAGAGCAAAAATTAACGCGCATATTGTCGCTAACAACATTCTGGCCCCCGCTCAAAATGGATGTAGGGTTGGGTCCCGTGGTACTAAAGAGCTCCTCCTCATAGACATGACCATTTGCCAACAAGTTCGGCGGAACAAGGGGGCCATCTCGGCCGCTTGGATTGACTATAAGAAGGCCTATGATTCAGTGCCTCATTCATGGCTGAGAAGGGTATTGGAGCTGTATAAACTTGATGCAGCTTTAATATCCTTCCTGGCTGCATGTATGAGGCAGTGGACCACAGTCCTTCGTCAACCAGGAGGCAGGGATGACCCCACTGGCCCGCAGGACTTCATAAGGATTGAGCGAGGAATATTCCAGGGTGACAGTCTGAGTCCATTATGGTTCTGCCTAGCTCTGAATCCCCTCAGCACCCTGCTGAAGGATTCTGGGCTAGGTTGCCGGCTTCGGAGAGAGGGTGAAGTCATCTCTCACCTTCTGTACATGGACGATCTCAAACTATTTGCACCGAACACCCAAGACCTGATGGTGCTATTGAAAACCACAGAAGTTTTCAGTACCGCCATCAGAATGGAGTTTGGTGTCGATAAGTGTGCGGTTATGCATGTACAGCGGGGGGAGGTTGTAAATTCAGAAAATTTACAACTTTCTGAGACGATGTCGTTCAGATCTATCTCTGAATCAGAAACCTATAAGTACCTTGGTATGTCACAGTCGTTGGGTATTGAGGATGTTGGCATTAGACGGTCGGTGAAGGAGCGCTTTTTCAGTCGGCTCACAAAAGTCCTTAACAGTCTTTTGTCAGGAGGCAATAAAGTGCGCGCCTTTAACGCCTGGGTAATGCCTCTACTCACATACTCCTTTGGCATACTAAGGTGGACCCAGACCGAGCTGGACGCCCTGGATCGGAGGGTCCAGTTACTGCTTACCACACACCGTATGTTACACCCGCGCTCGTCTGTTATGAGATTGTACATCCCACGGAAGTGCGGAGGTCGAGGCTTCCTAAACGCCAAAAATCTCCACAACCGTGAGGTGTACAATCTCAGGAATTACTTCCTTAACAACGAGTGTGGGATGCATCGTGATGTGGTGGCAGTGGACGGAAACCTCACGCCGCTCTCCTTGGCGAAACAGAACTGGCGCAAACCTGTGGTACTAAGTACTGCGGACCGCAAGGCGGTATGGGAGAGCAAGCAGCTACACGGGCGGTTCTACAAGGCCCTCACGGGACCCGATGTAGATCTGCTCGCATCGGTGAACTGGTTACGATTTGGGGACCTCTTCGGAGAAACCGAGGGTTTTGCCTGTGCAATTGCGGACGAAGTTATGATGACGAACAACTACCGGAAATATATCCTGAAGGACGGTACGGTCGACATTTGTCGGGCATGCGAAGAGTGCTATGGCTAACTTCGACAAGATTTGGAAGAACAGAGGAATCCGACGTCAAAATAAAGTGCGATTATTTCAATAATCTCGATATTTATGTATGGTGCCGAAACTTGGACCCTGAAAAGTTTTGATGTGGCTAAGATTGACGCTATTGAGATGTGGTGCTGGCGAAGACTGCTACGAGTATAACTTGAAAAGCTAGAAGAACTAACAGACATCTCTATTTTGCAAGAACTGAATATCACCACACGGTTCTCCAAAATATGCCAAGAGCGACCCTCAGATTTTTCGGACACATTATGATAGCACCAATGCATAATATGGCGAATTAATGGTAAACATTCTTGGGGTGGGGCTCGTAAGAGATGGTCTGACTGTGTGAAGAAATCGTGTGGCGACAGCGTATACTGTGCAGTCCACATGGCTTATGACCGCGTTCAATGGAGACACGCTACTTGTGGTCGCGAACCTCGGCAATGAGGAAACGAGGAAGAAGAAGACTCGAGACTCGAGAAGCCGCCGTCCCGGAGAGTCACTCAGGCATATCATTTCCGGTTGTTCTCATCTAGCTAACGGCGAGTACTTGCACAGACATAATCTCGTAGCCAGGATTATTCACCAGCAACTTGCTCTTCAATACGGCCTTGTGGACCGCGAAGTACCGTATTACAAGTACTTACCTGCGCCAGTTCTCGAAAATGGTCGTGCCACGCTCTATTGGGATCGATCTATTATCACTGACAGGACTATTGTAGCCAATAAGCCTGACAATGTGATAATAGATCGACTGCAACGCCGGGCCGTGCTTGTTGACATCACCATCCCCCATGACGAGAATCTCGTGAAAGCCGAGAAGGACAAGTCCAGTAAGTACCTAGACTTGGTCACGAGATAACCGCCATGTGGCCCATGTGGGATGTTGATTCAACGATCATTGTTCCGATAGTCGTTTCAGCGAACGGTCTCATAGCGAAGAGTCTCGACCATCTTAAGAGACTCTCGCTAGGTGGATGGATCAAGGGCCAGATGCAGAAGGCGGTGATCTTGGACACGGCGCGGCTAGTCCGACGGTTCCTCTCTCTGCAGCCCTAACCACCGGCAGCTTGGGCCCTGCCCCGCTGCTGGCGGCACCCTAGGTTAGGTTATTTTATATTGTGTTTATATGTTTTATGTTGTTTTGTAAGTGTTATTTTTATTTTACTTTTATACTCATATTGTACAAAACCTAACTTAAGAAGGAAGATAAATAAATGAAACTGTAAACGATTCGTTTTGGCTACTTTAATCGTGATATCCTGAAAAAACGGCTCGACAAACATTGGGACTTGGAAAATAACGTAACAGTCCCAATAAATGCCAGCCGTGTCGAGTTTTAGACTTGCGACGGTTTTCAGTCCTAATAAATGACACGCTTGTTTATCACAGTAACAATGAACGAAATCGACATTTAATTACTTAAATATCTTCCCGCACATTCTAGCACCAACACAATTATAGAATATGTTCACAACTTACCGTGAAAGTATTTTAAATAAGTCAGCAAATACGAGCAAAGCTTAACCAAATCGCTAACAAAATTGAGAGATTGATTGCTCATGACAATGTCATCACATATATTATTCATTAATTGAAAAAAGTTTCTATATTTTATAATATGGCGTATGAAATGTGAAGGCTACAAACATTTCTCATCTAATAAATCTAATTGCGATGAATGTAACGGTAATCTTATCTTATTAATCGCTATTTAAACCATGGGTGACGAGTACTAGTACCGCGTCGAGCACTAGTACATCCACTTTTCATTATCAGACGCATCAGTACACTGTAATCAGCTTGAAAATTTAAACCAAAAAATCTGTCAGAATCGTCCACAGCATGCTAAAGTTTTTTTCTTACACGACAATGCTCGCACACATTGCAAAAGTGACTCGGCTAAAGCTATTGGAGCTAGGTTGGAAAGTGATTCCTCATCCACCGTACTCTCCAGACTTGGCACCTACGGATTACGCATTGTTCAGATCGCTAAGCAATGCCTTGAATGAAAAAAAGTTCGATGATCAAGCCCATCTACGACAGTACATAGCTGAGTTTTTTGAATCGAAACCTAAGAACTTCTTCGCCGATGCTGTTCATTCTTTACCAGAACGATGGAGACAAGTAGTAGATAACGAAGGCCGTTATATTTTTGATTGAAAAAAGAACAAATCAAAAAATATTCAATAAAATAATTTGATTTGTTCCCTAGTTTTATGTCATAAACACTGACTTTATGATTTGCCTTGTAGCTTATCAGTATGGCTGACTTTCGTTGCATCACAACCGAGATGACTGTGATTACCGTGATTACCGTCAATCATTTTATCCAAAAAATTGACATCCAAACGATGCACACACGAGTCACATGACTGCTTCTGCTGCATATTGCCGCGTAATATAATTTGACTCATTACATTTTCGTAATGAAATTTGGGATTTGTAACTATTTCAGGTTTCATAAATCATAATCACTAACGCCCTCAAGATACAAAACCTTCCAAAAGAAGACATCCCCTAGCCCCAAAAGATGGATAGTTACAAATTCGTCACCCGCTCGGGTTGCGTTATCGACACGATAGCATGTAAATTTATGCCGGGGTCTCCGCCGATTTGTACGAGTGTTACCGAGATGTATGTGGATACATGAGCCGCGACCTTTATTTATACTTATCGGTAAATCTAACCGCACGTGGTCTCGTATGATGAACGAGCTTTTGGGGTGCGGTATTAGTGCCAAAAGTTGAGCAGTGAGTGTCACAGGTGTCATAAATAGGGCACTATGTTGATTTATGCAAAAGAAATAACCTGAATAAGAAAATTCTCTTTTTTGCTTTGCTAAGCATAAGAACAACATTTTGTTGTGGTTATCTGTTGTTCTGTTTTGACGCTTTTGAACTGCTGAACTACTGATGTGACATTTACGGCCTAGCCACGACAATGGTCTAAGGCGTCTTGCGGCAGCGGCAAGCGGTAAGTCACAAAAACAAAAACGCAGCGCGCGCGAGGCATGCCACGACCTTGCCGCTGTTCGAAATCGCGCGCGGGTTTTTACGGGCCTACCCGCGGGAGCGGCGCGCGGGGCGGCGCGCGACTCAAACAACTGTAGCGCGCCGCGCGGGCACCGCCACGACATTACAGCGGCGCGACCGGCCTAGGCGGCTAGATGGGGCTAGCGATTCCGCGCGAAACAAAATATTTTGTTTTTATTATGAGCGTCTTGAACCCGAAACCTTTATTTAATGAAAATTTAATTGTACTTTCGCGTATGTAGTATGTAATAATGTTTTCAAACATATTTTTGTATAGTATTTATTCGTATTTACTGTTAATTTTTTTCTAAGTGTTTATTTATATTAAGTATCATTTAACTAGCCATAAAATAAATTCCGTGTACTTAGTCATCACACATATTCTCTTGTACAAGACGTAATTGACTAATTAAAGCATTCTATGCACTTTAGAGTCATATTCGACAGTAAAAAACATGTTTTTAAATATGAAAACGTTCTGGCCGCTCCTAGGCCCTGCCGCCGCTTCTAAAAGTACGTGGCATGGCTAGCGCCCGCGCGCGTTTCCCGCGCAGCCCAGCCGCCCCGCTCGCCGCCTTAGACCATTGTCGTGGCTAGGCCGTTAGGTTTTTATTTTAGATTTCATCCGTCTTAAAGATACAGCTGTCTCAAAGTCGTATTAAATATACATCTGTATCGTCTACTGTTTATTCCGTACATACCCTCTTTATACATATTTCTTGTTCTTTTGTGACAGCGGTAACCAGCCAGCCCATTCCCATTTTAGAGTAAAAGACTAAACTAGGCATTTTCATAAGCTCAAAATTAAACTACAAACATCCACATGTGACAGTATTATTAATATCCAATGATAATGTACCTACGCAACGTAAGAATTGTTTTTTTAATACCACGTCGTTGGCAAACAAGTAAACGGTCCGCCTGATTAAAGCGGTCACCGTAACCTATGGACGCCTGCAACTCGAGGGGTGTCACATGCGCGTTGCCGACCCATTAGAAACTTGTACACTCCTTTTATGAAGAACCCCATACTGTAGTTCATTGGGAATACTACAGCCGGAGCGTCCGCGGTAGGAAATTGTCTCCGGTCCTCTTATTTTTTATATATCCACATATTTTGCCAGAATCGCTCCGCTCAGCAGTATAACCGTAACCCTTGGCAGTCACCCCGCCGCCACCCGATACTGAAAAATGACTCAGTAACCCAATAAATGCGGCGTTCCATCATGTTTAATCCCGCGTCACACAAGCCAGCTACTTTCTATCTTAATAGCGAAAAGATACACCAATTTTCCTCTCCAATAACCTTCGCATAGTGAGGAAAATGGGATTTTAATGGAACAGTTTGACTTTGGAAATATTTTGCAACTACCTACAACGTTTCGATGAAAGTATGGAGAGATATTTTTTACACAAGACTGTCACATAACTTGCATATAATCTTTACATACGAATGTGTCAAATTAAACTCAATTTCATGATAATTGGATGAGTTCACAAAAGCTTTCGCACGCATGTATTGTTATGTTATTTAAAATTAGAGCATGACACATAAGTAGACATTACACAAGTATTAAGTATAAGTAGTTAAGTACCTATATTCACACGCATTAAAATGCTTATAGTCGTGAAACAAGAAAGAAATAAAAACTATAGCAGTGATAATATAATTTTCACCACCCCAACTATTAAAGGCTCTCTTTGCTATTCGAAAACAGATAGGAAAATTGCATTTTATCGACAAGAGTGTAGTGAATAGAATGGTATTTGATTATTATTTTGTAAAATGTATTGTAATGAATAAAATGGGTGTTAAATGAAAAGTGTGCCGGAATGAACTCTGGTAAGGCTTCGGACTTTTTATATATTGTAGTACAAGGTCCTCTTGCTATACTAATCTAACGCTGTGGGTTTCATAGAGTTGATGTGAATAATAATGCCGAAATATTAATTCATGCAAATATAATTCATTAGGACTAAAAAACTAAGGGCCGATTACATGGGCTCAAGGCCGGTTAAACTTAAGGTCTAGCCGCTTATGGTTTACACGCGCGGTGTTGTACGATAGACGACTACGCGTATCTTTGGCCAAAGAAAACGGGGGGAAAATGTTTGTGCACTCACGAACTCGTGGTCTCGTCGTTTGCAGCGCCGGTACCGTCAGGGTACGGGCGGAACGTCGGTGGCGGCGGTGGGCGACGAGCTCGCTGTAGTTCAGGTCGCGAGTGTGACCCGTGAAGTCCTTAGCTTGGTCGGCGGCGGACCAGGCGCCGCGCGACTCACAGCCCGGGTCCGGGAGCTGTAGCTTGCGGAGAAAGACGCCAGCGCTATCAGCGCATCGTTGACGCGCCCGCGCCAAAGGCGCCGGTCAGACGACGCCGGCGAATGATGGGGGGGGGACGTGTAAAACACCTTGAGGTCGCCGGCGCTACCTTGCAGCAGCGCCCGGCATACAGCCCACGCCCCGTCAGCTGTACTCTACGGTGAAGACTCGGAAGCCTCGCGGGCTTTCAACACACTGCACGCACGCACACTTCACACGCGATATACGTTTTCTTAGTTTACCAACACAAGAACTACGCCTGGCAGCATGTCAAGGCGCAATCAGCCGCCTGCGGCGGCGGCGGGGACCGGATCAGAAATTAATAACGGAGCGCGCGTGTTCCTGTTCGATCCTGTGCTCATCTGTCAAAACCGTCGACTGAACCAACCCACGAAAATCTGCGTTCCGTTTGTTCGGTCCGCTCTCCATATCAGACTCAATCCTATTAAAAAACCTTGAATAAATTAAACTTCAAACCGTATCGACATTATTTATACTATTTAATAATAGTTATCACCACACGGGATTTAATAGCAATTCTTAACAAATCTTTGACCTTTTTCTATTTGTGTCTCCCCTCCGAACTACGTGAAACGAAACGCACCAACTTTTTCTATTTGTCAAATTCTGACTTATTTCTACCGTACATTCTCTAACCTATTTCATGTAACCAATATCTAATTACTTTTTTGGAAATACCAAAAGATATGGGATGTGATCGGATTTACTAAATTCTACGTTACAAAAGGAACATTTTGGTGTGCGCAAAGTCTAGTTCTGTTTTGTAATTACTGTGTACCAAGTCCTAGAAGTTTGACTTAGCCTAGTGTTTATATCGCGGCATATCTAAAGTTCAGGGCTTCTATATGGCCTAAATGAATGCAAAATTAGGAGTTCAGAAGGTAAGCCACGATTTTATATGGGCGTTAAGCTTCGGTGTATGTTTTCTGTGGAAAAAAACGGCATCGAAAACCGATGGTGATATTGAGGTTAATTTTCATATAAAATGTATGTAGTATCACTACAGTATCCCCCTTCTCGGCAAAAAGGAGAGTACCACTCGACCGAAACAGCCGGGGTAACCGTGGAAAAAATAAGAAATATAGATCCAATCAACAATTATTATTATTATTATTTTTTAATAATTATCATGCACTTATGTTACTTACTATTGTCGCTTGGACTATAATTCCTATTTCTACGTTTTATAGCTAATTTCTTAACTATTATTGTTTCCTATTCTAAGTGTTTGAAATCATAGTGGCGTCCCACTATGGTTTCTGAAATTTTAACCTAAGGTTTTATCTATAGTTCGTTAAAGATAATTTTAAATTAAATAGTTTAATTACTATGACTATAATTACTTATAGCATACCTACTTAATACGAGCTACCTTAAGCTTCTATGGCTATACAACATTTAAGTGCCAAGTACTTTGATCAGGGTCACTTGTTGTAAGTTCACCATATTCATTAATTATTTCAATACTAAATTTAGCATGCAATATTATATACATGCTTAAACCTACAGTCCTAGTATTTTAAAATAACTTGGTAACTATTTATTACTTGTTATTTACAACTTTAAATTATTTAGATAGTGGAGGCTTATTTCTGTCTCGCACTTCTAATTTAAATTCCTAAGTTTTGCCTTGAGGCTTTCAATATATTAAGGAAAAAAACTTATTCTTCGTTTTTTCTCCCAAAGTATTGAGTTTTAGTCCATGATTTTGTACTACCCTTGGTACCTAGGGTGCACAGTTATGTAAAAAATTGGTTTTAATGGGAACGTTCCAAAAAAAATTTTTGACTTAAGTTGTCAAAATTAGTATGTGATCACATAAAAAGTGTGTTCTATGAACATTAAAAAAAAATCTTGGCAACTATGGCCAAGGAAGTATGGATCCCTTTTAAAAAAATGTGGGTTTTTATAATAACTTTACCCAAAAAAATTTACCAAAATATTTGCAACTAATTCGAGCTTACACCTTGTAGCAACTTCAGGTCATGTAACGAATTTGGAATGCATCTAATGGAATGCATGCCATTCGTCAATAGGTCACGACCTTTTTTCAACAAAATGGTGTAGGTATACCTCGTTACAATATAAATTACTATACTATTCAAGAATAGCTAGGCAGGAGTGTATGTCGACTCCGCCTGCAGTTGTCAATCCGTGACAAAAAATCAGAGACGTCCGAGTCACCTGAAAAGTTTAAGTTCCAGGACCGCAGATGGTCCTCTTTTAGGACATGAACAATGCGTTCATTATTTTCCCTAATATCTCTAATGGGAGTAGAAAACTTCCCTGTCAAATCCAGGTTTGCTCGGCGAACAAGTTCAGGTGCCCCCAATGTGGGCATTGAGGGTTGAGGATTGTCTGATGTGGATGGGCCGGGCGGGTGGTCTTCTGCATGAGCAGGACCCCGCGGTCGCGTGTTGACATATGAGGGGATCGGAGACTTATTGTCTCTTGTATTTACTTCTTGATAATCTTCGACGTCCGACATGTTGCCAAAGACGTGGGTCCACCTGAGTCAGGTCTAGCAATAAATAAATCAATGACACTTCTGTGTTTACAGAAAATGTGAAATAAAATATAAATGCACTCTTAAAGTGAGAGTGAGAAATAATAAGTGGCTGGTGCTATGCTATTCATTCATAGCGCAGCCTAAAAAATTATAATAATAAATAAACTTGCTAGCCTGTTACAAGTGGTCTCACAAATTAATTAATAAATTTATTCTATTGTCATATTTAGTGACTGATTAAGATTCAGGTAAAAAATGTGGCCCACAAAATTTCAAATTTATTAAATTTAAATTTTTAAGAAATAATACACTATGAAATCCACAGGGTAATAAAGTATTAAATTGTTTCGGGCGCCATATTGTAGTGAATGGAAACCCGACTCTGTAGATTTCATGGAGTGGAAGCAAATAATAGAGCCAAAGATGTCAATACGTGCAAATAATATTCAGCGGAACTAAAAACCTAAAGGCCGATTACATGGGCTCAAGGCCGGTTAAACTTAAGGTCTAGCCGCTTATGGTTTACACGCGCGGTGTTGTACGATAGACGACTACGCGTATCTTTGGCCAAAGAAAACGGGGGGAAAATGTTTGTGCACTCACGAACTCGTGGTCTCGTCGTTTGCAGCGCCGGTACCGTCAGGGTACGGGCGGAACGTCGGTGGCGGCGGTGGGCGACGAGCTCGCTATAGTTCAGGTCGCGAGTGTGACCCGTGAAGTCCTTAGCTTGGTCGGCGGCGGACCAGGCGCCGCGCGACTCACAGCCCGGGTCCGGGAGCTGTAGCTTGCGGAGAAAGACGCCAGCGCTATCAGCGCATCGTTGACGCGCCCGCGCCAAAGGCGCCGGTCAGACGACGCCGGCGAATGATGGGGGGGGGACGTGTAAAACACCTTGAGGTCGCCGGCGCTACCTTGCAGCAGCGCCCGGCATACAGCCCACGCCCCGTCAGCTGTACTCTACGGTGGGGACTCGGGAGCCTCGCGGGCTTTCAACACACTGCACGCACGCACACTTCACACGCGATATACGTTTTCTTAGTTTACCAACACAAGAACTACGCCTGGCAGCATGTCAAGGCGCAATCAGCCGCCTGCGGCGGCGGCGGGGACCGGATCAGAAATTAATCAACGGAGCGCGCGTGTTCCCGTATTCGATCCTGTGCTCATCTGTCAAAACCGTCGACTGAACCAACCCACGAAAATCTGCGTTCCGTTTGTTCGGTCCGCTCTCCATATCAGACTCAATCCTATTAAAAAACCTTGAATAAATTAAACTTCAAACCGTATCGACATTATTTATACTATTTAATAATAGTTATCACCACACGGGATTTAATAGCAATTCTTAACAAATCTTTGACCTTTTTCTATTTGTGTCTCCCCTCCGAACTACGTGAAACGAAACGCACCAACTTTTTCTATTTGTCAAATTCTGACTTATTTCTACCGTACATTCTCTAACCTATTTCATGTAACCAATATCTAATTACTTTTTTGGAAATACCAAAAGATATGGGATGTGATCGGATTTACTAAATTCTACGTTACAAAAGGAACATTTTGGTGTGCGCAAAGTCTAGTTCTGTTTTGTAATTACTGTGTACCAAGTCCTAGAAGTTTGACTTAGCCTAGTGTTTATATCGCGGCATATCTAAAGTTCAGGGCTTCTATATGGCCTAAATGAATGCAAAATTAGGAGTTCAGAAGGTAAGCCACGATTTTATATGGGCGTTAAGCTTCGGTGTATGTTTTCTGTGGAAAAAAACGGCATCGAAAACCGATGGTGATATTGAGGTTAATTTTCATATAAAATGTATGTAGTATCACTACAGCACTGAGCCAAAAGTTAATTATGAGGATTGCTGGGAATAATATAACTTAGGTACTCAGTCCATTTTATATTTATTTGACTGTATATTACATTAATGTTCACTTTGTCTAAGTAACTTTTTTCTTTCGTAACAGAAAAATAGTTATAAGTTTTTGACGGTTCAAAATATTAAGTTAGTCTATAGCACTTATTTTTCGGAACGTTTACGTTTGTAAAATAGGGTCACACACTCAACATTGTCGAAGATCGCTAGACATGTTCTGCTAAGTATCGAGGAGCATTTTCATTGAGCTCGCGCGATGCCGGTGATATCCCGACGCAGACCCGATTTCACATGTTTAATATTTCAGTGTCTCACGGTAGTTTTGTTATTAAACGTTTACGCTATCGAATAACGTATTTTAAAACGTCTTAAACTCAGGGTTCAGATATTACTTGCCACTGTCAAATAAAAATATACGGACATAAAGAGTAATTTTTTTTTAAAGAAACAAAAAAACAGGACATGTCTCGGTCTCTCAGATCAATACTGTGTATGCATCGAGCGAGCGCGAATTCTCATCGCATTGATAAAACTCTACGCACCTAAATAAACCGACTCCCCTGAAACTTTTGAGTAATGGTCTAACTGCATTTAAATCCTAATTCATGTAAGCACCTCGCAATTAACATGTGCAGCGGAGCTTGTAAATTGCCTCCGACTGTCGGCACTTGATTCAGAAATATGCGCGACATGTGCCGCGATATCCGTAATTAGAATTGCGCCTATTCCGTAAAGGAATGGAAATGCTGAGAAAGTCGTGGAACTGCGAAGTAATGGACCACTGAGTCCATGGGTTTATGTGGAAATCGCTGGCGCCTTTGCCAAAGCAATAGTGCACATCTTTCAGCTATTATGATGATGATGTTGATGACCATTTTAATGTGGGGGTATAGTTTTCGTACCCCGAAGTGTTGTTATATTGAAGTAGCTTGTATTGTGTTGTTATATTGTAGTGTTGTATTGTTGTAGCTTATATTGAATGCTGATTCTGAAGACAAGTTTAATGATTTGATACAGAAGTGCTGGACTGAGTTCCCAACTTGATATGCAACTTTGTAGCAAATGGTTAACGTATCAATAAATAGCTGGAAACTCTTCTAATGCTTCTTGATTGTAAACGTGTTAGGATAAACCAGGAAAGATGCTATATGTACAAGAGAACATCTTACGACGGCTTTTGGTGACTGAAAAGATTCAAGATTCAAGATTCAATAGTTTACTCATGGTAACACATAACTATCTACATAAATTTCACAATTAATATTAATATTTCAATAGAAAACTAAGTAGGTACTTGAATGTTCTCTAAAAGTCAGCACATTGAAGTATACCTGTAGGTATTTCCAGCTCAGTTTCCATACCTATAATTTTACCGATTAAAATCACCTTTAAAACACTGGTCCATAAATGAATGTCGTTACCTGAAATCTAAAAAGTAGAAAAAACCAGTAATTAAAAGCTACTTTACACCGTCGTAGCCGCGGCTTTAAAAGCGTTTAAGATTTTCTCACGGGCTTCAAAGTTTTCCGAAGGCGTCGGAGCAAAGCTCAGACGGTGGCGGAGCCTTAATTGTGGTTTAGTGCAGGTCAGACGTTTGCACAACTCTTCCATAGGTTTTTGTAGAAATAAACTGAGCTTTCCTAAAGGGTGAGTTTTCGATTTACGAGTAATGCCAATCACCAACCACCAACCACCACCAACCAATAACCAACCAATAACCAACCAATACCAATTCTACTCATACTAATCTCCAAGTACCTAGCTAGTTTTGCATGGTTAATAGGATTATACTGAACTAAGTTAGGTATTTTATTTATTTTCTCCTTTGTAAGTTATATAATGTAAGCTTTATGTGTACTGAAGTATAAAGTCGTGTAAGGAATAAATTAGAAAATATTATTAAAATGCCTTTGGCAATATTAATGAATATTTGACGTCTTCTTTTCTATTACTTACTCCTGTAAATGAATACCAGGCCAAAGTTCCCCAGAATAGGGTTCCTCGTGATAAATAGTGGTGAAACGTTCACGTGTTGAACGAGAAGACACTGTTCGGAACAGCTGGCGACGCCGGGAATGGCCGGATTATTAACACGTCTTTCACATTTCATATTCCGGTAATTATAATTTGAGATAATGAAAATGTATGTTCTACGAATTAAGGTATGACTTTGTTTCAACATTTTCCGCTGGGGGCCGATTTTTGAATCTCGGATATTCGATTTCGTGAAATTCGTTCAATAATATCTCCACTACTAGCGATTTAAATTCTACTAACAGAATTGAAAACGAGTGGTCAATATCACTAGTTTTAAAATTACTAGCCGTCCTTTGTCAAAAATAGCATTACGTCGTTTTCCACAGACTTTCGAACGACGAATTCGTGCGTTCGAAATTCAAAATTCGATCCCCCCCTATAATTTTTGCACATATTCGTATTTTGCGTGAGAAATCATCTGGGCCTACTCTACCCACCTACTAGTAAGATCCACCTGAAACCCATCAAAATGGTCGAATTGCTGATTTATTAATATGGTATTAAATAATTTGCATTATTGAACATTAGTGTCTGTACTTCGTTACAAATTACATTGTACGCATGAGAAAGTGGATAAGGAATTGCATAAAACGATTACGATTCAAATAGAGCATGGAGATTCAATATTTGTATTGTACAAATAGGTACATATGTATATGGCAGATATTGAAATTTATAACTTTTTAAATTAAGTAGGTACTTGGTTTCCAAACATTTTCGGTAGTCATAGAGTACGTTTCGTTATTTCGTATCGTAGTTACCGCTGGCGACACTAGAAGACGTACCTAACCTACCAGTATTTCATAAATACCAAACAATCATGACACTAAAAATGCTGTAAAATTAAGATTTTCTTACACACAAGAAATCACCAAGCCAATTTCAGTAGACATCCAATTATAAATGAATCAATCCGCCTATAATACCAATACCGACTGGGAGTGTTGCTGTAAATAAGGTTGTCACATCCCTATCTCAACCATAGAACGTCACAATCGACTTTGTACTTTCAAGCAAAAATATTCTTATCCACAATACGTGTAAGCTCCAATTCGCAAATATAATAAAATAGGATGTCACATCGAAAGCAAAAACAAAAATGATCATATCTTCTTTACCACCATCAACCAAAAATCAACATACTCCAATAGGACATAAGAGAGGATTCTTCGAAATTCGCAAATTGTCGCATAAATCGGTTTAAGTTTCGAGTGGACATTTGTCTCGAGGCGCCACGCCGCTAACGAGCGCGCCTGCGCCGGCGACACTGCGCATGCTCCGAGCTGCACATGGTGTTGCTAAATTGGACATTTTTATTATAATTCCAGTTTTCAATGGAAACATTACTCCGAGTGCTTGCGAACAAATGCTGAAAAAAACCTCTTCGCTTTTTTGGACTGTAACTAGCAATCAGGAGGATCTTTTATGTTACCAAGCAACCTATAAGTACTAACAGGTGAAGATCTAACCACATACATGACATTGGATGGCTTTATTATATTACTAGCTTTTACCCGCGGCTTCGCCCGCGTAATAAAAGTATTCATTAATATTTTCATTTGGATCCGTAGGGACCGTAGGTTTCTCTGTAGGTATATTTATCTGCGATTATTTAGATTGCACATAATACTTTTGCTTGCAATGATTGTAGAAATATTACACATCGACCACAGCGTAGGTAATTCTATATACGCTGGGGAAACCTTTATAAACATCCCACATAGCCCGTATTTCGACACTATGATCGGTGGGTAAAAAGTACTTTTTTCTATTATCCCTTACAATTTTTTACATTTTGCTTATACTTATCGCAAACGTAATCTTCAAGCAAGCAAACAACGATCGTCTTAGAGCACATTGATTGTAAGAGACCGCCGACCGATTATCCGTATCCCGCTAACGATACCCATATTATCCGTATCCGTATCCGTATCGCTATCGCTATCGCTATCGCTATCGCTATCGCTATCGCTATCGCTATCGCTATCGCTATCGCTATCGCTATCCCTATCGCTATCCCTATCCCTATCGCTATCCCTATCGCTTTCCCTATCGCTATCCCTATCGCTATCCCTATCCCTATCCCTATCCCTTATCAAGATGTTTAATGATATAACACTTTAAGTTCTCGCGCTTTGTACACATATTTAAAGTCACATACAGGTCGAACGCGATTAATTAACATTATTTATACCTTTTTTCCCAACGTTTCGGCCAGGTTGCACTGGCCGTGGTCGCGGAAGACTGACGTCCCAGCAAAATGTCACCGGAGATGTAAACAACACAAAACTACCCGATATTAATTTATATAAATGTTCGGGGTAGACAAATAAATATAATCTACCCGCTTTTAGTTAATGTTTATTTCCCACCATGTTTATTTTAAAGGTAAAAATAATGTTAATTAATCGCGTTCGACCTGTATGTGACTTTAAATATATGTTTAATGATTTCTTATCAAGTGCTAAAATATAAAGTTTCATGGTTTTATCATTTAAAATTAAGAAATCCCATACAAACTTTCAACCTCTTTTTCAACCCCTTCATCCCTTTTTTTCGAAATAAAAAGTAGCCTATGTTCTGTCTCAGGGTCTAAAGATGGTCTGTTCCAAATTTCATCAAAATCGGTTGCGTGGTTTAAGCGGGAAAGCGTAACAGACAGACAGACAGACAGACAGACAGACAGAGTTACTTTCGCATTTATAATATTAGTATGGATTATCTAGTGATCGGATACCTAATTGACTGATAAAGAAACAAGAAGGTGTACTCCTGGTGTGGAAAAAGTGACTCAAATAAGTCACTAATCAATAACCGAAGGCCCAAGAAGATTGAAAAATATTATTATGGTCATTCCACCTCAATGGAAGAAACAGATGATTTGTAACAATACTCACTATTCCTATTTATTCATAGAGAATATACGATCGGGCGTATCTGTCATTAATATGAACATAATTATAAACAGATAGGCTAGGTACTTAACATTTTATACACGTGAAACGGATATTATCGGGAAAAAAGGTATATTGATGTTTCGACAGATTGTCTCATCTTTTAACTTGTGATTCATTATTGTCTCTATATGACATAAATATTACACCCACAACTCCCACAAGTCACCAAATGGCATATTTCCATAAAAGAAACCACAATGTGCCAAAAAGAATAAGATGTCAGTTGAATCCCAAAAGACATTAATTTTAAGGTCCTAAAAATTGGCCGTTACCTGATAAGATCGGACCTGACAATGACAAATGTTTGATTTTTGTTGGCATTCCACGTTATGCCACCCACATGCTGGGACAGACTGCAGAAGCTAAATTTTGCTTAAAATTGGCATAACCTAAGTGCCACTTGTTGATTTATAACATTCGCCCCAACATTACATGAACTATAATACAAAGAAATTATGTATTTGAATTTGATGACAAATCAAACCATAGTCTGTCATCATTCAGTCAATAAGGTGGGCGAAGATTGAAGGTATTTTCATGCGGGGTAATATAAAAAGCCGCCCTTGCAATGTTTCGTTATACTGAACATATTTCGTCTTACCCCTCAAGAAGCACCCTTAAATTTTTTTTAATTAACTTTACCTTATCTTAATTTATTATATGAAACATACATTAAATTCACGTGACAAGAACATTTCCTTTTCTCAAATTATTCTTAAATTTTTATTATCTTTTCAATCCACCTCGCTTAAAACTTGTAACAAAAGCACACACATGAATAAAAATAACCCCAACAAAAATACAAGACACATTAATTTTATCAGAACATCTTGTAACCCGTTGTGCGAAGTACAAAAGCAAACTTAAACCCACAGATCCCGAGCCATGCGTGTGCGCAGCCAATGCAAAATAGTTGATTTATTTGCCCACTCCCGTACCTTAACACCCCGCTGAGATTCACACCAAAAGACCTTAAGTCCAACGAGATGATGCACTCAAAAGAAAGAGTTTCGACGACCCTAGTGACGAAGAATTAAGTTCAAATTTTCTGTAACTCTTTAATCGATCATTGGAATGATCTTAAAACCTTTCAAAAACTAGTCTTAGTGATTTTGCAGTTGTTACTGGCTGTCTTTGTCCATATAGTAAATAATAATGTCTCGCAAAGACACATGGCTCTCCGAGTACTTCGAGAAGTGACGGAGGAATGAATAATTGAGATTGAATAGACAATTCAAATTCGTTTAGACAATTTAATGTTCAAGCCGTTTTATATGCAGTAATTGAGTAGACGAAGCGAGGAAGACTTACTGAGATGAGATAAATTGACCGAAAGCATATTTTATTAGGCCACTTTTATTGCTGGAGATCATTGAAATAAGTACAAGTAGGTAGATTACATTTTTATTCATGATGCAATGATAACAAGTCCGATATTTGAATATTGCGCGAAGAGAGAAGGCCGCCATCCCTATAAAAATTACCTTGCTCATTTAGCGTTTAGTTGAAGACCGTTTAAGTTTTGAAATTCCTTAGATTTTTGTGATATTAATTTCATATTACATAAAGACCATATAACAGACAGACCGCAAGAGACCTAAGTACTAGTAATAGCTTCCATTATATTCCATGTAAGGTACTCTTCAGTTCTTTACAATACCTCTAGAAAAGGTTTTTCAAACACTAACGCAATTATATTGCAAAAACATCCTAAAACCTATTGCCAACATTGGAATTCCTTAACACAATTTCCAATAATCATTTGTTCCAACTGCCCCCAATCTTTATGTACGGCTAATATCAGTGGGTCGCACAGAGGCAATCAGTGTCGACTTTATTTATCGCGGCGACAGTCGCATGCGACATCACGTGCGACTAATGCCGACCCTTATTATCCTGGACAAAGGACATTATTGCTTTTCACTTTATTGATCTATTTGTTTTTATTGGTTCGTTCGGAGTTTATCGGGTGGAAAGGATGTGTTTTAACGAGCCGCTTCGTTAAAGCAAATGTGTACCTAAAGGTCACCGGTTTATTGTTTTTGGACAATAAGAAACTACACAACGCTAGTTTTTTATACACTAAACTTATCGACTAATTGACGTAACTAGTCTAGCGTCACAGTTTTGGAAAAGTGTGAATGAAAGCAGAAAAATCCATGGATTTTCACAGTAACAAGATCCTTTTATTTATAAGATCAGTATAATTATCAGTCAGCACATCAGATTAAGTAGTAATATAGATATGGTGCCACAAAAATACGAATATGTACGTGATAGGAGACTTAAGTACTGTGTCAATAGGTCTAAATAAAAATTGCTCCATGATACTCATACTCATAATTTATTGATAATATATTATTACTGGTCATCAATACCTTGGCACCCTGGCCTCCTGGGAAACTTGCAGGATTTCATAAATTTTCATGTGTTATGTAGATTGAAATAAATGTTCATAGAAACATGTATTTATTATGTTCAAACCCACGTTACATATGACAAATTAGTCCAGATAAATTTGTTTAAACACAATATTCGCCCGGCAGCCCCCATCGAACGGTCAATCCGAAAATATTTGTTAAGCAGCTCCTCATTAGGTCGCTCCCGACATTGTCCCACTTATTATCGAGAGTCGAATTGTCGACGGGGGTGGAATAGCGGCCTTATCCAATGTCCAGCTATTGCTTGTTACAACGGAGCATTAGTGTCAGGAGAACCAGATAAGTTGAGCCTTTAGTTAACTTCCTATAAGAAAACTTTAGTTTATTTAACTCGCCTTAAGGCCTGCGGAGACCATCCACAGACGGATTACAAATGTGTCCTCCTGATGTTACTTATATTTTTATTCCTTCGGAATTTTTTGCCACATGTAATCTAGGACGACTAACAGGTGAATCCTTAATTTATCAGTTTCATCGACGTTTGATGCCTAGGTAGGTCGGAGCCTATTAGACAACTTTGGAAACTACTAAGGGCATTAGATTGTCAAATTCTATACTAATCAATTGACCACATTCGATTCTGGACGTTTGAGGCAATTACATGCGTCTGCGTAGTGAACAGACCTGATTGAGACGTTTCGGACGCTCTGAGTCACCGGGTCAGGGGCGCCTTAATCCGCCCCCGAGTTTATGACGCGCGCTAAAATAACCCCCCTAAGCTCCCGTTTTATTATAATTTTGAGGGTTTGCTGGAATTTTCCAGTTGTCATCGATGATTCTCGGATTATAACAACGGGCATATGAATTAAAGAGAGATAGGGCACAGCTGGCAAACTTTAAATAACTATGGAGGATATGGAAAGGGGAGGTAACATTAGAGTTATCTATGTTACCGATTTAAGTATAAGGTTGCCAGTTGCCACAGTGGCCACTGTTATTGGTGATCTTTATTTCAACATTTAGTTATAAGTAAGTACACACGTTTATACAAAACTGTGCATAAAGCATCACCTTCTAAGACTAGTGCCACAGTATAATAAAGAGTACTATCGTAATCGCTAGTGCGTTACTTTATTTGTACTTTTGATTAACAATTTACCTATGAAGTATGACTTATTACGTAAATGGCTAGTAAAATTACAAAAAAAAACAATAGTAATTCCCCCTCGTTTGTAAAATCGCCGTAGCTCCCGTCGTGGGTGCCCCGTCCATATCTCCATGCACGCTTATGTCCGAACGTGCCCACGCATTCCTAATGCAGTTATTAATAAAGGCCCAGGGTCCGTACCGAGTTGACTTGATATTAAGTACGCAATATTGCTGTGACCAATGCTTTTATTTGTCCGCTTTTTTAGGGTTCCGTAGTCAACTAGGAACCCTTATAGTTTCGCCATGTCTGTCTGTCCGTCCGTCCGTCCGTCCGTCCGTCCGTCCGTCCGTCCGTCCGTCCGCGGATAATCTCAGTAACCGTTAGCACTAGAAAGCTGAAATTTGGTACCAATATGTATTTCAATCACGCGGACAAAGTGCAAAAATAAAAAATGGCAAAAGATGTTTTATTAGGGTACCCCCCCTACATGTAAAATGGGGGCTGATATTTTTTTTCATTCCAACCCCAACGTGTGATATATTGTTGGATAGGTATTTAAAAATGAATAAGGGTTTACTAAGATGTTTTTTTAATAATATTAGTATTTTCGGAAATAATCGCTCCTAAAGGAAAAAAAAGTGCGTCCCCCCCCCTCTAACTTTTGAACCGTATGTTTAAAAAATATGAAAAAAATAACAAAAGTAGAACTTTATAAAGACTTTCTAGGAAAATTGTTTTGAACTTGATAGGTTCAGTAGTTTTTGAGAAAAATACGGAAAACTACGGAACCCTACACTGAGCGTGGCCCGACACGCTCTTGGCCGGTTTTTTTTGATCCATTTCAGCCAAATATTTTTTTTAATACGCTATCAATTCACGTACTTCTGTGATGTGTTGTCAATGTCAACTCCTTTCGAAATTTCCCCCTCCTTTGAACTCATATACCTAGTCGTAAATCTTGTTCAGGAAACTCATTTACGAAATTTTGAATCGCCTGCTGTAGTGTCTCGATTCTCGAATTAATCCTGAAGAATATTTCAACCCAACTGACTTTTAAAAGTTAAAAGTGTTTAAAGTACCTATATAAAATTATATTATGATCACGTTGCCTCGTCTAATCCAGGTCCGCGATCATTTCCCGGGAGTCCCGTCCCGCTTTCATTCCATGTTTCTCGTAACTACATCGGGGAAGTTTCGCTATTTTGGTAAATTGTCACCTTGGAAGGTTGTAGAAAAATAAAAGAGAAGGTTTTTTGTCCCGTTCGTGCAATTGCGTCTAGCAGAATGAGGAGCCTGAAGATTAAAAACAGTACAGTAAGATACCTCAGATACTTCTTGAAAATGGATTGGCATAGCTTTGACAGCAATGAAGTCGAAGCATAATTAATTAATATATGTATACCAAGGTGTAAGTACTAGGTACTAGGTACCCAAGTCTTTATTTACAATTTGTATAAATTTGCATGAAGAATTGACTTCCTTGACGTAAACAAATTATTGAAAATATAAACATCCCGTTCCGGGTTTGATTTTTCAATAAATATAACAATTCTCAATTGGTATTTTCACTAACATTTCATTTATAATTTACATTACTTACACTTAACCAGCTTAGTTTTGTTTAGCCTAAATCCAAAGCGAGATTTTACAAAGCAGGAAATCCCAAAGTTCAAACGGAAATGAGCGGGACCCGAATGTAATTTCCAGATTTGCCTTCCAAGTTCCCCGGGACTCCCCGGAGGCGACAATGCAAATAGTTTTAATATTAATCTGAACTAAAGTTCGTGCTGAATAAAGCGACTTACGAACACTTAGAACTTAAGATTGCTTTTGCAATTTAATTTCTTCCTTATTTAAAAATCTTTTTTTTTTATTTTCTATTTCAAATCCCAATCATAAGATTAGCTTGAATTAAAATTAAGCTAGGTAAATAAATCTAAAATAAATCTAAAAACGGCCCCTGTGGCATAGTACCGAATACGCTGGCAGCATTTCCTCGCTGGATTGTCAAGCTAAAACGCTGAGCGAGGGAGCTGCCAGCTCTTCGATCTCCGGTGCACGGTGGCGTCTCTTAGTCTCTGCGATAAGTCTAAATTCGAAAGTTTAGATTCATTTTCACAGGTTTTTCCAAAAATGTGTACGAAGGAATTTCAGTTTAAAAATTCAGATTGCAAAGATTTAGTATTGAATGCCAGTAAAAATATATAATGAGACAATTTATTATTAAATGCCAAATAGGTACGTGCTTACTCGTAAAATAAACGCAATACCTACGTTAAATCTCGACAGAACTGTAGTTTTCCTTTCCCGTTCATTCTTCGACATTGTGTAAGCTTATAGTGAAAAATACAAACGGAAACAGGAATAAAGCTACATTTCCTGTGGTTCAGCAATAGCATTCTGCGCATTTTTGCTGCTGAATGAAAGCTATCAGTACACCGTGTCGCTGACTGCCGCGATTCAATAATCCATCGAATAGTGCAATGAGGTATCAAGCGACAAGCGGCAATCTATTAAAATAGTTAATTTTCTGAGGGATTTGTACCTAATAATAGCATTGCGATACAGCGAGGAAATGTCGCCATCAGTATCCTTGGTACAATGCCTCAAGGGCCTATTTTAGACATTAGCTAGCTTTTAACTTTAGTCTTAGTTTCTTTCTTTATTAATAACCATTAAAACATACTTATAAAAACACTTAAATTAAAATCTTACAAATAAAATAAAACTAAATTATAACTAAATCACTACTTAAAAATAAGCTTATAATAAATAATACTAAAGAAATAATTAGAAAATAATAATAAAAATAAAAGAACCCAATTATAAAAAGAAAAAACCATCTAACAAATCCGCCTGCGGCATGGTGCCCATTATGCTGGCGGCATTTCCTCGCTGTATCGCCAGTGCGATACGTTGCGAGAAATACGCGCCAGCTCTAGGGTCTCCAGTAGAGTCGATAAGCCGAGCCGACAGAGCTCCCACAAAGGCTTTCATGTCGGCCGACCAAGGACCCAGTGTCTCCATAGCAAGCGCCGCAAACTCGTAGTCCTTAAGCAAGGACGAGTATTTGCGGCGCTTGAGAATCTGGGCCTGGTCAGCCGCACCACCGGCCTGAGTGCGGGTCGCCTGGATATGGGACTGCGCGAAGGTATCTACGCAAGTAGCGTCCCATACCAGGGCTCTGCCTAGTTTCCACGGCACCAAAGTGGCCCCGTCGGGACGCTTGCCATCGTCCCTTACCATACCTGTGGGTTCGAGAACTGCAGGCACAGAGGCGGTGGCAAGCGAGCGACGGACCAAATCATTAATGGCGCCATGGCGAAACAGGCGACCGGCGCTTTTGCTGCATGAAGTCCATGTCGGCCCAGCTCGTCGACATTTTTGCCGCAGGAGCACTTAGTTTCTTATATAATTATGTAAATATGTTCATGTAAGTAAATAATGATTATTTTTTATAATAACATGAAGTATAAGCTAAGCTAAGTACAGCAGTTCCGTGCACGTGCAGCGCTTAATTTTGTGTGACTCATCGAAGGTTCAAGACAAATATATCACGGCTCTGATAAAATCTTCCGAGCATGCTAAAAAGTTCTTCCCCAACATTTCATGTTTATTATTAGTCAGCTGTTGGTAAATAAAACTGTTTTAAAAACCGAAAGCATAATACTTATAGGTAAATTTTAGGTACCTACAGTAGCCATCTGATATATCCAAATCGGAGTGGGCAAAGTGATTTTAATAGATGGCGACTGTATTTACTAACATTTAGTAAAACCGGCCAAGAGCGTGTCGGGCCACGCTCAGTGTAGGGTTCCGTAGTTTTCCGTATTTTTCTCAAAAACTACTGGACCTATCAAGTTCAAAACAATTTTCCTAGAAAGTCTTTATAAAGTTCTACTTTTATGATTTTTTTCATATTTTTTAAACATATGGTTCAAAAGTTAGAGGGGGGGGACGCACTTTTTTTTCCTTTAGGAGCGATTATTTCCGAAAATATTAATATTATCAAAAAACCATCTTAGTAAACCCTTATTCATTTTTAAATACCTATCCAACAATATATCACACGTTGGGGTCGGAATGAAAAAAAATATCAGCCCCCACTTTACATGTAGGGGGGGTACCCTAATAAAACATTTTTTTCCATTTTTTATTTTTGTACTTTGTTGGCGTGATTGATATACATATTGGTACCAAATTTCAGCTTTCTAGTACTAACGGTTACTGAGATTATCCGCGGACGGACGGACGGACGGACGGACGGACAGACAGACATGGCGAAACTATAAGGGTTCCTAGTTGACTACGGAACCCTAAAAATGGAAGATGTGCAATTGCCATCAGATTACACAAAATACACATTGAAAGAGTGGACGAACTATGAGTAAACCCAGTGGGTCAATACGTCCTGTGTTTGCCCACACGTCATCTTGCCGATAATGGACGGAAAAGAATGCCTTACAGGAACTTCCGTCTGCTCGTCATTGGGTACCTAAACAGTAAACACTGGCTTCCGATGGACACGTGGGTGCTACTGCTACCTCAATACTGTGACAATTATTGGAACATGGTTTTGACTTTTGATATTAAGTTACAACAGTTCATCATCATCCTCCTTGCGTTATCCCGGCATTTGCCATGGCTCATTGGAGCCCGGGGTCCGCATCGACAACTAATCCCAATATTTGGCGTAGACACTAGTTTTTAGGAAAGCGACTGCTATCTGAATCTGACCTTCCAACCCGAAGGGTAACTAGGCCTTTTTTGGGATTAGTCCGGTTTTCTCGCGATGTTTTCCTGCACCGAAAACAATTAGTTACAACTATTCGTATAATTCCAAATATATTTTTAAACATCACAAATCGCAAATTTTGGCGGCGATGCCATAGTTGGCTCACAACTAGTAACTGTCTGGACTAATCTCGGAAACCTTATTAGAACTCTATCGTAGACATCCTATGTCAGTCTGAATAAATCTATTTGTCTGTTGCTTTATTATTCAGCCTGGACAGCTCTTCTGTTTCATACATTTTTGGCAAGTATCCAATAAGCCTCAACTATGAGATTTTTTTTAACTTTGTAAGGACTTCTATCTTCTTCTTCTTCTATCTTCTTCTAGGAGGAATTCTATCACGTACAATCTCTTTGAGGTATTCACACCTATTCTAGTGCTCTTAAAATATATTTTTTCCGGTTGATCCTAAAAAACCAGACAACCTTGAAAAACGCTTGGTGGATGGAGAATAAGGTCTAGTGGACATCCACCAACACGCTGAGTGGACATTGTTATGAAAGCGTGCACAGATACTTCCCTGTCACCACATGTTACTTACGACAGAAACCCGTGCAGAATTTAAAGGTTTGAAGCACCAAATAACGACCTCATGTGATTATGAGGAACCAAAGAAGAGCCAGGGACACATTTGACCAAACTAACCGCTGGTACCTTACACTTAGCCCAAAAGCCCAGTCAACCCGGGCTACCGATTCAATATATTTCCTTTGTGGCGAAGACCTATCACTCTAGAACTTCATTGATTAAAGCCGAGTGTAAATGCCTGGCCGCCATCGCCGTCCTTTGTTCTGGCAAAGGAACTTTTCTCCCGAGAACGAGAAATTTAAATTAAGTGTTAGACTTGTGTGCGATTGTGCATAATGAACCGGATCAGCAGGAAATTTATGCGGTATTCAGCAGATATAGATTTTTATAGAAATTTAATGCAGAATGGGTAAAATTGTGCACTTGTCTATGCATTTAATTTTGACTGAATGTAAAGCTTCTCCTCAGCCATACAATGTAATATTCTTCTCTATAGATTAAACATTTACATACTTACAAAGTATTTAAGTATGTACTTAAAGTAAACGGATTAAGCTGAGCATGCTTTACTTTTACGTGCAGTAGCTTAGTGACTTAGTCTTTGATCATATACAATTTGTGGATGCAGCCCTAGCAATTGGTATTATATTTATATCTTATATTAGAAGTACCTAAATTATAACATTTTTAAATATATTTTACAACTAGCTTTTACCCGCGGCTTCGCCCGCGTGATAAAAGTATTCATTAAGATTTTCATTTGGATCCGTAGGGACCGTAGGTTTCTCTGTAGGTATATTTATCTGCGATTATTTCGATTGCACATAATACTTTTGCTTGCAATGATTGTAGAAATATTACACATCGACCACAGCGTAGGTAATTCTATATACGCTGGGGAAACCTTTATAAACATCCCACATAGCCCGTATTTCGACACTATGATCGGTGGGTAAAAAGTACTTTTTTCTATTATCCCTTACAATTTTTTACATTTTGCTTATACTTATCGCAAACGTAATCTTCAAGCAAGCAAACAACGATCGTCTTAGAGCACATTGATTGTAAGAGACCGCCGACCGATTATCCGTATCCCGCTAACGATACCCATATTATCCGTATCCGTATCCGTATCCGTATCCGTATCCGTATCCGTATCCGTATCCGTATCGCTATCGCTATCGCTATCCCTATCCCTATCGCTATCCCTATCGCTATCCCTATCGCTTTCAATATCGCTATCCCTATCGCTATCCCTATCCCTATCCCTATCCCTTATCAAGATGTTTAATGATATAACACTTTAAGTTCTCGCGCTTTGTACACATATTTAAAGTCACATACAGGTCGAACGCGATTAATTAACATTATTTTTACCTTTTTTCCCAACGTTTCGGCCAGGTTGCACTGGCCGTGGTCGCGGAAGACTGACGTCCCAGCAAAATGTCACCGGAGATGTAAACAACACAAAACTACCCGATATTAATTTATATAAATGTTCGGGGTAGACAAATAAATATAATCTACCCGCTTTTAATTAATGTTTATTTCCCACCATGTTTATTTTAAAGGTAAAAATAATGTTAATTAATCGCGTTCGACCTGTATGTGACTTTAAATATATGTTTAATAATTTCTTATCAAGTGCTAAAATATAAAGTTTCATGGTTTTATCATTTAAAATTAAGAAATCCCATACAAACTTTCAACCTCTTTTTCAACCCCTTCATCCCTTTTTTTCGAAATAAAAAGTAGCCTATGTTCTGTCTCAGGGTCTAAAGATTGTCTGTTCCAAATTTCATCAAAATCGGTTGCGTGGTTTAAGCGGGAAAGCGTAACAGACAGACAGACAGACAGACAGACAGACAGACAGACAGACAGACAGACAGAGTTACTTTCGCATTTATAATATTAGTATGGAGTATGGATGGATAGTATGGATGGATGGATTAAGCGTTTGCGCTGGCCATTACGATGCATCACACGTTCACATTGTTCAGTTCAATTCTTCTTCGTTTCTACGATTCTAAATTTAATACGGATTAAAATTTTCAAGTTGGCAACGTGTGAAACCTTTGCTATCCAACTCAACTTATAAGTGCCAGAGAGTCATTCTAGTCTGTTACCCAGACAAGCTAGTCCAACATTCAGGAGAACCTGCGAAAGCGGTGCTCTCCATTATCACACAGTTTTTTCAGATCCTGAGGTCAGGTTTCGTTGATTTAGCTGGAAACTCGACTCGACTCCAGGCCAATTCTGACAATGGAAATACGTCTAGACTCTTGGGAGGAATATGAATTACTTTTGTTCAGTTCAGAGGCAAGTTTCAGGAACACTCTGGAATATGGCGATCTTATTATGCGATCACATTCCAAGTTTAGAGAGCAAATGTACTGGATGGGAATATAACACGGACAGATATAAATGACATCCATTTTGAATTTGGATGAACTTGCACGTTGAAGTTGTTCATGAAAAGTGAAAAGTTATGCCCGGGTGTCTACTTTACTATGTATCAAAATTAAATTAATACTCGTAATATGTACTATAAGCAGGGGCGGCTCACTCCGCGATTCTATCGCCACGTTACAAGTAATACATGCCGGCGGCCGCGAGTTCGCGGCCCATTCAGTGGTGACGACTTTCGCGCGGCGCAATAGAATTCAGTGTCGGATGCTCGCGTGCGGTCCGTTTGTTAATGTAGGTAAGAATTTAGAATGGCGGCATTTTGTGAACATCAAAGGAGTGAGCCTTCTGTACTTGTACTATTATATATTCTGTGCTATAAGTACTAACCTATAATCTATCTAAACACTATTACTACACATACAAAACTACCTATTTGCACACGATAAAACAAAACAAAACTTATATATACGAAACAAATAAAAAAATGATAATTTTTATTATACCACCTGACGCAATTAACCCAGTATAACTGTACTTAAACATAATACCCATCTATCTTCCCTTTATTTTACCCACTCCATTTAGTTACACTAGGCTATATCTAGACAACCTTTAGCAACAAATATAGGCACGGTCTTATTTATATCCCGCAAATAATAGGTCGACGGTTGTCTTTATTTGTCGGGCGAGCGAGCCCAGACAAATATTTGCCTTCCCAGCTATTTTGTCTGGGATATTATTTTCAGTGTGGCGAACTATTCGATGTACTTGTTCAAAATGGATGTTTTCTTATCAGGCGTTATTATTTATAGTTTCTTGGCAGTAACCGTATTTCTTGCAGCTGTGACAGTTTGTTTCTAGTGCTTTAAAATATGAGCGCTGTGTTTTCGCCCACACTTTCGGTTATTGCTTTTGACGTTATTTTTTCGTTCTTCGATCACCAACGGATTATCTAATAATTGATCAACTGAGAGGCTTGGTCCTTCTCATTATACTTTTTTGGATATACTTAATTTTTTTCATTCACTGATTAGGCACGCCATAACATAAATATACCTAGTCTCTTCAGTGCCGTTCGCATACCAATTGAACTGATGACATATCTAGTTAAAAATATTTTCTTCATTAGGCATGTTTAGGTATACTTTTTATTTACATTCAGCTACTCTACTTCAATTTACGATATAAATTAGATTTCGTTTCACTTGCCATAACTTTCTGGCCGTAACTTGTACTAATAAGTATTCTGTGCCGTAACTAGCACCCTTAGGGCCACTTGCACCAACGAAAATGGAGGGTTAACCACCATTTTATATGGAATTTGACAGATGACAGCCCACTAACCATGAGTTAAGTGGTTGGTGCAAGTGGGCCTTAGTCAGCTGTCGAACAACATTGTGAAGCCGAACTAAAACCAATTGCATTCGGATTGCAGTCGTGTCCAATGCGCGCAGCGACGTAGACGCATTGATGATTTAATTTAATTATAAATTGCGAAATCGCGCGGCCCTGCCGCTGCCGGCAAATTGACACGATGGCAGATTCTAAACAGGGTCAACCCATCGTAAACGAGTTCCTCGCTTTTCTGCAAGAGAAAAATAAACTGCTGCGGGAAGGAGCGATGGATGCGGCGACTGCTGTTCAGATGTCTTCGCGCGCGTCGAAGTTCACCGTGGAAGACATCTGTGTAGCGAAGAAAGTGTTGTGTGAGTTCCTTGGAATAGCCGGCACCTATGTACCTCACCGAAGAGGAGACGAAACTGGGAAGAAGAGCCTGGAGGACATAATGAAGATCCTCAAAGACTTCAACGACCGGATTCCGGAGTTTGTGGCGACGGATATCTCCAACATTTCGTCGTACAATCCGGACAACGTCGACGTCAGATGCTTGTTTAAGGAAATCGTGGCCCTAAGAACAAGTTTAGCCGAAATGAATACGAAGTTTGAAGCTAGCCTAATTACTATTTCTGAGTTACGTGAAGAAATAAAATGTTTGCGAATTGCCCCAACTCAGACAGCGGCTTCAAATTTCAAGTCTGATAATCGACCTGCTGACAAGTCGGTTTGTTTGCCTGTTGCCGGCGCAGTAAAATGTGTCGCACGCGCCGATCCGCCGCCCGCGCGCCCCCGCGCGTCCGGCCGCCACATGTCCCAACAAACTCGCGTCAGCGTGCATATGCTGACGTTGTCGGTGAGTCCGTCGCAACGAACCGGGTAAATGCACCTGTAAAGGTATCACGGGCTCCTATTGTGGAAAAGTCTGCCCGCACGAATGTGGATGAGGAGGGATTCACATTGGTGCAAAAGAAGAGCAAGGCGCGCAGGGCGCCTCGTAAGACTATGTGTGGCAATGCGGAACCAGTGAATTCAGGTCTACGGATTGCTACGCCGAGTAGGGCGCTCTACGTGTCGCGCTTGCACTACTCCGCCGGGGCTGATGAGGTGGTGGAGTACGTTCGCCAGAAGACTGGCTACACGCTGAGAGTGTTCCAGCTACAGTCGCGCCACTACGTGCACTTCAGTTCGTTTGTGTTGCGAGTGCCGCGGCCGCTGCAGGACACCATCGCGAGTGCAGACTTCTGGCCGAAGGGCGTGGTGTTTCGGCGGTTCCGGGGCAACCTGCCGAACCCTACGCCGTGTCAGACGACGCAACGGAGCCACGCTGTTACGTCGTCGCCTAAATAGAATATTGTTTTTTTTTGTCTGATTTTTACTGTTGTGCTATATTTATACCTATTGTTTTTATTTTTTAGTTTCACAGTGCTTTGGTTTTACTGTTATGCTGTGTAACTTATTTGAATAATAAATAAATAAATAAATAAATAAATAAATTGCAGCTTTCCAGCGCGGAGCGCGTCGCGAATTTCAAACACGTTACAACTTGGACGTAAATATGACCAATCAACTGTAGTAGCATTGGCACAGAATCGTGTAAAATGTCGGTTTAATGGTAACTTGACAAACTGTTATTCAAGTAAATGTCTGCGCAGCTTACATATCTACTTAAACGAGTTAAATGAATATTTTCTTATACGAAGGTTACCTACTGTCAAAAATTAGTTACTTATAATAAAGACTCCTCGATAATGGGGTTTTGACGACATTGTTATTTTTACACTGCTTGAGTATAACCTTAATATTTACGTCGCGTATAAGTGACACACAATTACATTTATTTACAATTGATACTCAAACCATGCCCAAAACACTTCACCATACTCCATCACTCCGCCCAACTTTAAAACTAATATCTGGTCGCGACGCGTATTCTGCCGTCCTATCACTAAAACCCATCTAACCCACAAATGATAGTTTTGAGATATGGGCAAAAAACATAAAAACCCATATCTCTAGGAAATGTGTCGATTTAGTCCAGATTTCTTTTATTCTTAAATTAAAACTAAATTCACGCTAACATTATTTAAAATCAATTTAATTAAATATTGTTTAATTTATTAGAAATTCGCCATTTTGTGTTTAAGTTATGCAAATAATTCCTAAAATATGTATGATTTTACTGTTAAAACACGGTTAAGTATACTTTAGCCGTTTTTTAGGATTGAATAATACATAAAACATGGCTTAATAACGACAAAGTAAATTTACGTGTTTATAGTAATCGTAACTGAGCATTGCATAATAATCTAAAAACATAGCTTAATAACCGCAAAGACACTAAACAATTTTATACTATCGTATATGCTCTAAAAAAATGCTGTAACCGTTTTTAAGCTATGCAATGACTACTAACATCGAAATAATTTGTATGCATTCCTAATCTAAAAGCCCGCTATATTATGACAAACCAGCGACGATTACTAGGTTTTAGCATTGTCATTCTTTTTAAAAGGAGTTTATCATTTTAGCAATGTCCCGTTTACCTGCAGTACCTGCACTAAGTTTCAAGAGCAATTCAATTTGTTAAATGAATAAAAGACAACTGTATGATATTGTAACCATTTATTTGCATGCATAAAAAACCTCGTTATAAGTTATGTTACAAATTAACATATTTAAACTTAATATAATATTCTAACATTAGTGAAAACTAACATAACATTAATATGAAACAATAAAATTCGCTTTTTACATTGCAACAAATCAATTTGCTATACCAATACGGCGAAAGGTGTCGCTCTTGGATATCCAAAGTTACTCGTATTATTACTATAATACACTATTAAAATAATGTTTTTATTACCGAGTTATATAAGGTTAAAAACGGTTGACATTGGCAGTTCTTACAAAAAGAAACACGGATTTCATTTATTATTCGCCAAGCAAGTGAAAATAGCAATCTTTATTTATTTTATACTTCAAAAATTCAAAATACATTTAGGATTGTTTGACATAATAATTTTCTCTTTCCGCTTGATTCCGTTTTTCTTAAAATTTATTTTTCTTTTTTTGTGCGTTTGGTTTTCGACAGTTGTATTATTAATATTAATATTACGAGTGTAGTGCTCTATATCGACGGTGGTTCTACATCGATAAATGGTTATATGTACTTATGTGTAGGTCAGTCCTCCTTTTCTGTATGTAAAACTTCTGGATTTGAAGGGTCTGAATGAATTGGTACAGCAGGATACTTATATATCATACATTTTTTTTTTTCTTTAAACTAGAATCAATATAGAGATCTTTGTTAACAATTTCTGGTAAAATCAGGTGCATCATTGCTTAAAATTGTATTAACTAGGTTAGATTTAATTCTGTTTCTCTGTTGTTTGTATGAATTGGAGCGGATAAATCAAGATAAAGCTTCATTTTGGATGATACATATGTTGTCATTTTACAATTTTTACATGCTAGGTATAGAGTTCTTCTTCTTTCGAGTCATCACTTGTAGTTTCAATGCGTCTGCGACGGAATAGTCAAAAACCTTCTTTCCTTATATCAAGATGAGAAGCATTTTACGAATGATTAAAGAAGTAAACGTTGTTCGATTTTGTTACAACGAAGGATAAACCCAAATTCGATGATCGTCAGCAACGGTTTTAGCTTGGACCAGTAAAAGGGAGTTTTAAAATTGATGTGTTTTCGTCAGCATTGAAAATTAAAGCAGAAACGTTCGACGTGGCTAAGTTAGGCAAAGAATTATGAGGTATCAATCTCAAAAATTCTTGAAACAATACACAACGATAGAATGTTCCTTGGTAAAGATCGAGTTGAGCAATCCCCTTCTGTTCTACATTTATTAAACTTACTGCTGGTGTGATGACTTGTGGTCGGTTTTTCGGTATTCATTTTATTCGCAGATCTCTGTTATCGTTTGTATCCTGAAGTTCGTAACAAGCCCAAAAGAAATAACATTAATTAATTTGATTTTTGACTGCATTATTAAATCAGCTTGACGGTAATATATATAATGTTGCGCAAGTAATCCATACCTACATAGGTACTAAAACATTGTAAGGTAAATAAATGCTTACAAAATGTATGTGGCTATGGCAATGCCTACATAGCAATAGGATGGTACAATGTAATTTCTTGACTTTTTTGTTTATGCTTTATTTGTACACAATAGTTTTAACTGGGCTCTTGATCGAATAACTTATGAGTTAGGTATTTACTTGTCGCGGCAAACGTGTGATAATACGTTAGCAAAACGCAAGTTGTGCTTGAAAAAAACGATATTTAACACTTACCTGGTCTTCGGTTTCTTAACATTTTAAGGAGAAAATGTTCATTCACCGGTCATTACAGCCTTCGCACAACCTTCTGCGCGCGAGCCGCTCGGCCGACTGTCGGACTGGCGCAATAACTTTGGAAGGTATATTTTTACAACTAGCGGGGTTTTAGCGTAGCTTTGCTGGTTTGTCCTGTTTCAGTGTGGCATTATGAATATTTTTTAGTAATAAATTCACCGTAAAGCGCAGTAACTAGGTTTTAGTGACGTATTTGTAACCGAAATTACAATGAAAGTCTTTAAATACACGGTTAAAGGACTTTAGCCGTGTTTAAGCGTAGTATTTTATTTAAAAAAGTGAATGTTATAAAATGTAATAACGCAATTAAACGGCTTTAATGGGAATTTATGAAGCTTATGTCAAGTAACGTTGTTATAGTTATGTATCGTGTGATAAAACTATGAAGATAAACAACCGCTAAGCGCTTTAATATAAGTTATAGAAGACAAATGTGGGTTTGCGGTTTTATACTATTGGAAAGGGTTATAAAATAGTGCACTTAGCGAGGTATGTCGACTCTGTATCTCGGTAACTAAAAATGATAAAAATATGATTCCAAGACCAGTCGATGGGGAATTCTTTCCTATTTAAGAATATTTATCCAAATGAAAACTGGTAATATGCAGCTTAGAGGGGTTCTAGTGATAGGACGGCAGTATTTATCATCGCACCCAGCGATTGTTCAGTCAATAGAGGGTTTAGTTCACTCAATGAATAAGACAGTTATACATTATTCACTGTTTGCCACCCCTACGAGTTTTTTGTCGCCCCCGTTCTGATAACTTCATTCCGATTGTGAGGCTGTGGTATGCAGAATAAAGCATGATTCTGCAGTAAATATTGCAGCTGTTTGAGAAACTGACGCTAACTCAGTTAGGGAGGTTGACTTTGTAAAGAAACTTCGTCTCTGTGGAATTTTATTAATATTCGTACTATTTATGTTTGTGTAAGTATTTATTTCATATCATGTGCATGTGCCTTTGTTTGCCATGATATCGACTATTACATTGAAGTCATTTTTACTTCTTTGATATCTATCTTTGTGAATTTCTGTAATTCCAGAGAGATTCTTGTAATTCCACTGCAAAAGGACCGAAATCCATCTGAAATTTCAACACAAATTCTGAGTAAAAGTTTCGTAATCCTTATTGCACATGAAGCATAAGCATGGGGGCCATTTAGGAATTGAACGCCTCAATAGGTTAGATACCTATTTATGTTCTTTATTGAACAAATTCCTTAACTGCCCTCCGTTTACTCACAAAAATTCCAGTGCAATAATGTCACCTATGTTACATAAGCATTTGTCATCTTGTCGCCATCTTGCATGAACCGTCCTCCACAATGCACATATGCAGGTCAGATGCAGTTTAATCCCGGGGGTGTAATTTTCGTAACCCTGCCCTGGGGCTGCGTTTTCCCCGTTTCCTTCTGACCCGGAGCTGTTACATACTGTGACTTCGATATTTTGGTGTGACTTCTTTTGAACAATAAGTACCTACTTTACGTGTGTTGTATGTTGAGAAACGACGTCATTGGCAAAATCCACCTCGGAAAAAAGACCGAGGAGTAAAAGCGATTTAAAAAAAAAGACCTTCTCCTACAATATGTGAACTCAGTCAGGTTTAATTTTAAAATGAAATAAAAATATTCGATTAAATTACATTCATTCTTTACAATAAAGAACAATCAAGACATGCCACTGAATCACAACCACATATTATACGGGTATGTACAAATTACTGCTTTATTGGCATAAAGGCGCTACCACACTACCGAGCTCCAAGTGACTTGAACTCGCTGTGCATTCGCGAACTTGTTAAGTACTTACTTACACCGTGTCCAATAAGTCCGAATACTCACATTTTACCTCAGTTCTAAAGATATAGGGATCACAGGCCATCAAATTCTTATTTAAACTGAAGAGTATATTTCTTTTAATAAAATACAAGCACAAAGTTCATGAAATTTCCGAAGTGTCTAAGAAAAACAAAGAGGTAAAGTGCCAACAAAATACTTGCTCGGCACGCAGGTGACGAGTTATTTTTTATAAGCAGAATCTGTATGTGATAAAACAGACGCCACGTGTCCAAAATAAACTATTATGGGTACCGAGGATAGATAACGTTCCGGGCAACTAGAAAAATGTGCCTAGGTTCCAGAGCTCACCATCGGCCCAGGTGTGGGATGCAGTATGTAAGCGAGGTAAACTACCTTCAGTACTTACAGATAAAAGCGTTAAAATCAACGTTTTTTTCTTTAAAACCAAGGTTTTGGAGAAAAAAATGCCTTAAAGTTAAAAAGGATGCTTGGGAATGAGTATCATGTGTCCCAACAAGACGCACCTCCAGCACATTCGGCAAATGGTATTCTAGCGTAGTTTCAGACTAATTTGGCAGTTTTTTATCCGAAACATGAGTGGCCACCCAGGCCTCCAGGTTTAGGCGTATATTAGACTACTTTGTATGGTCATACATGCTTTGAAGACTAAATTTTTATAAAATCATAAACCTAGATCATTTCAAAAAGATTATTGAGAGTATTTGGGATGAAATGTGAAGAAAACGGTGCGTGCCGCGTGTGATCCGTTTGAGAAGCGTTTGAGGCTGGTAAACAAGTTAATGCTGGAGTTATTCCAAAACATTTGTTGTGAATGTAGTAAATAAGAGTGCCATTCATAAAATATAATAATAATGTAGTAACTATTTGTTCATTTTGTTTTATTGGCTATTTGTGCTGTATTCAAACTTATTGGACACGGTGTACATAGTATATCAGTGCCCCAAACGGTATTTGTAAGTACATTGATGTGTTTTTTCAGTTCTCCAAAATTTTAAGAAAAATTACTAATTTCAACTGTAGCCCATGTTTAAGCTTAAACTATTTGGGATACGAGTAGGAGTAGGTACCTAGTTTCATTTTTTTTCTCTGAGTTTTTGTGACAGTAACATATTATAGGTATCTATTGTTCCAAAAATCTAACATTCAGCTCTGTTCTTCTTTTCAAATACTTTTAATTCCTGTGAAAGTCAAATCAGCACTAAACAAATATCGTCTTACCCTAAAAAAGCGTTAATCTTTCAGACTATGTTAGAGAATTGGACAATTTCCTGGCCTCTAGCGTGTACTTTACCATTTGTTCAATCAAATTGTTAAATTTCTAAGAAATAGAGTTGAAATTTGTGCAAATATTGGCAAAAGTGAAGCATCCCCATGCTGGCCCCCGGCCTCGCATATTTCAAGTGCAGGATTAAAACGTCTATAGGAAAGTGCGAATGCGTTGTGTTTGTGTGTGACAGCTGATCGCCCTTAATCTAAAGGTTTGGGATTGACCGAACCGGCTGCCATACAAATGACTATGAAATATATTCGTAAATAAAGCGTAGAAAAGCCTTTATTTACATGAATATATTTACATAATAAGTAAATAAGAAACTAAGACTAAAGTTAAAAGCTAGCTAATGTCTAAAATAGTCCCTTGACGCATTGTACCAAGGATACTGGCGACAGTTCTTCGCTGTATCGCAATGCTGATACGTTGTGCGAGGAAGTCGCAATAAATACATTATAATTTATAATATCCACTGAATACACGTGGCACATGTGACTAATGTAAACATAATTTATGGCAGTTTGATTAATAATGTAAAATAAGTCAATTACTTAATTGAAAATTGAAACGATCCGCCAGTCGAAATGGCTTTCCTGTACCTACTACCTTGTCAACTAAAAATGTTATTGTTAATATGAAGTTTCGCTCAGTAGTTGTTAAGTTTCCAACGGAAGCTAAGGTAATCAATTTTGCAAAGGCTTTCCACACATCTCCCCACGGGTGTAATGGAGCATCTAAAAAGGACAGGCAGTTCGTATAGAGTTTTACAACCGAACAGGTAAGTGTATGGTATGTGCAAAGTGCCGGTTATTAGCATATATTTTATAAATATAGACTACCTTACCCAGACTACTAGACTGTAACTAGTATACTTTGTCACATAAAATCATATCGTTTCAAAAACTTCTGACAGTATGTAAAATTTCTATAGCTACAATGATTAATGAACTATCAATTAATGAACTTGAAAATTACAATGATTGAATTACTATTATTATTGTCCTAAAAATAGCGCTACAAGAACTTCAGCTCAACCATTTGTAGAAACGAGCGGCACCAACCAACGGTACTTAACTAAATTCAAGGGGCCTTTATGACCTCCTGACGCGGCCCTCCGAATCTTTTAATCTAACACACGTCCCATTTAGCAGCGGCTCCAGATACTTAGCAATTTAAATTTTATTGAGGCTGAAATTTTACATTAGCCAGTAAAAAGTAAATCCCTGTGTTTTATTAATCGCTTGTTACGCCCAGTCGAACGTGCTTTGCGAAAGTTGAGTTTCAACGTGACGGGTTTTCATTTCAGGCATAAAACGGTATATCCTGAACAGAACGGGAAATGGATTCTATTCATTCATCTAGAGATACCTTTTGGAACGTACCTATACTTTGCCGAATCATTTTATAGGACATAAATAAATGTCTGTATTCCTAGTGATTCCTAAACAGCGTGCGTAGCCGAATGCACAAACGCTCACGAAACGCTCACGAAACGAAACGCTCGTAGATATCTATCTATATCCCTCTTGCGTATTGGCGCCACAGAGCCAGACTACCTTTCGCGGCGTTTCGGCGTCGTAGAAATGCCATTCGGCTACGTAGCCTGCTCAGAGCACACGAAACCGCTTAAAAAGCGTCAGTGCCACTCTTGGGAATTAAGGGGTCGAAAGAAAATGAAATTGTGATATTGCAGTAACAGGTTGTCAGCCAATCGCCTGCATCACAATGGGCCCCATCCACAGTTGACTTCGACACCCACAGGTAAGGATGCCGAGAAATTCTTAACCACACAGGAAACCATAATGTTCCATATCTTCATATAAATATTGCTACAGGTAGATAAAATATGTAGGTAATTCTTCATACATAAATCACAAAAAAAAACTACTAGGTAGTATTCTTTTCTCAGACTTGTCTGCACTTAGGTATTCCGAAATTCAAATATAAAAATAAAATAACATGCAAGTATTTATATTTTGGGCTTTAAAATCCAGCGTATAGATTTTTTGGCTTCTTGTGTCAACACATGAAACCTTTGTCATAAAAACTGTATCAATTTAGTCCAATAGACCAGCATGAAGCGAACCCGATAAATCAAGTAAAACACGCCGGACACTCCAAGCCCACTTCCCATGCCTGTCATGAGCGTGTCCTGTCAATACATTCCCATTGCTAACCGGGGCTAGGTGAATCGCTTTGAACCGATTTGAAATGAGAAATTTCCATACATCGTGCATCGGGTGAGGCCTATAACACAAGCAAAAACTGAAACTGTGGCTATAAATCTGAAACTCGCCAACATTTGCAAAATTATTTATTTCATAGGATCGATTTCGCAATACGTCCGATCCGAATCCAATCAGAAACCGTGAAAATAAATAAGTTTCGTCATGGTCATAGAACTATTTGTATGGTACTATACCTATGCACTATCCGATCTCTGTCATCCGATTTCTCCCGTGCATGCGTAAACTATCATACAAATAGTTATACGGCTATGACGGATCTTATTTGGATCGGATTCAGATCGAACGTAGTGCGAAACAGCTCCAAGAAAGTTATTTTTTTTAACCACTCGTGCTGGCAAGCAACACTCTAAAATTGGACCACGATTAGCGGGAGCTATTTGTTACAATGAAAACCCCAAACATTAACTAAGAGGAAAAACAAATGACCACTTTTTAAAGAACCTAATAGAGATCTAATGAGGCTCTAGTTCCAGTCGGCTCACTATCAACCGCAAAGCAGTCAGTCACTCGCTAACTAATTCTAACAACGCCCTGTCCATTGCGTCACGTCACCCCACTCAACACTTTAAATAGCGTGTAATTGGTGATAAGTGTTAACTTACAACTGTTAATATATTGACATGTCATAACAGGCCAGTTAGTGCGGGCCGCTATAATTGGGTGAATTAAATTAATTTTCAGCTTAAAGCTTCTCTGCGATTAGGATTTATGGCGGCCGTAATCGACTGCGTTGATTAAAAATGGTTTTTACATGGAAATGGTGGGTTTAATTAATAAACCAATTATATGTTTATGACAAGAAGCGGTTTCGTACAACGAAAGTATGCATTTGAGCTCGTAAATATTTAAAATATTTGTTCTAAAAGAGCAAACAAGCAAGAGTTAGCTTTTTAATTGGCATTTTAATAGGTGTTAAGCAAACAAATAATCTTTATTTTTTTAGCTAAGCAATTTAAATATCCCATAATTTGTTTCATAGCTTTAACACAGCTGCATAGATATTATAGTATAAAAAAAACTACAACTAGCTATTTTCATAAACTAAAAGGTTGATATTCCCATTTTTACAAGGAGAGCACTGTTACAGGAAAAAAAATACCGATCGCGCAAAAAACATACAGGAGTTTATACATTTTTAAAGCAAAACTAAGTGATATAATTATTAATTAGACGCTACTACACAACCTCCTCATAAATCTCAGACAAATGACTATCACGCCCGCCTAGCATGAAATCACGCGTTTTTGTCGCGCGTCAAACGAGCGTAGCGCGTGGGCACCATTGCGGGCCAATTAGCCATGCTTGTTTAATCGCTAGCCGTGCGCGTACGCTGACACATTGTTCATTCATCATCGAGATGACGATGACATATTGTGCAGGCGAGAAAGTTGGAGATAGGATTTTATTTTATAGCAGTATTATCAGCTCAGCTTTAGGAGGAATTACCAATACATTTTACTATCACTGGACATGTTTTAGGTTCTAAGTAAGTAAGTGAGCTAGTATAACTTTTATGAAACTGGCGACGATATATGCAAGTAGGTATACATATACATATCTAACACCTCGATTTCAGAGTCATATGTTTACATAATTATGTAATGTCCAGGCAGGTAAGCACGGTCGCGTGATAAACGATATAATGCCAGTCAGGCCGCCCTTTTCGCACAATTTGTAAAAGTGCGATAGGGAAGCACCGATGCAAAAAAGTTTATCCAACTAGTGTGCTACACCTGCAGGTCATCATCGATCTATGTAAAGATGAACGTCCTAATCTGCTAACTGTGCTAACAAACCTTTGAAGTTTGACAGTTATCTATTCCTTTTCGTCTGTTTATGCCGTATTACTACACATATGGTATTATCTACAATATCTACATTCCTTTTATTCATTTAAGAGCACAGTGGACCCATAACTCATGCAGTTAAGGAGCCATCATGGTCTCACGGCTGTTACATCGGTGTCAAAGCGGAAATATTTCCGTCATATGTAGGGGAAACACGATTTATTTGTTTGTATGGTTATCGGAGGAGTAAAGTATCATAGCGGTTGAAACGTAAACAAAATTGACAGCGATAAAGTTATGGCAATAAACATATCATAACTTTGCCGTAAACGAATTTCGCTGGGGATTTGGTTTGAAACAAAATAATTTGTAGAACGATCACAAAGTTGAGTTTGAAAAGGCAATTAACGAGCTTGGGGATAATATCCAAGTTTATGCAAAATTAGAATCAATTTTCCTGGGAGAACAAATCGTTTCAAATTTTGTATTTGATGCGGAAGCAAGCGTCGTGAAACTCGTGAAACTCGTGAATATTTATTATTCAGTATCATTAATGAAGATATTCTACAATTCTACATACATAATTATGGATCAATCATACCTACAATAACGTTTAGACTTTTTGCATTAATTTAGTCTAGCAGTAGTTCGGTATATGTGAATGCTTACATCTGCAAAGAAATTCAAATTCAATTGGCATTGGTCAGTGTGATATGGGTTGGGATGTGGTCATACCAAGGCCTCTTGCGGTTTGAAGAAGTGGGTTGGAAGTATCTGTGGGTCCATTGTCTTTCTTACTGTTACTATTCAATTATAATTTGAACCTATAAAAAGTTCTAACTACATTGCTTTTACTATTTAAATGGCCACATAAACTAAAGTGAAAAATAGGATCGATTTAATATAATTCTATGAATGTGTACACATTTTATACTCCTCCATGCATAGTCCTCATTCCTGGCGTACACTGCTAAGGAATAGCGAGCTCCTGCCACAAGCGTGCCAGTTTATCTATGATCTTTAAATTTTCTGATTAAAAAAAATTATTAAAATCACCAATGGAGAGTTTCATAGCTTTTTCTCTGAAAAGTTATCGTCTACTTGTAAACCTAGATTTTCTGCAATCAATGATTATTCTATTGCGAGATAAAGATGCCCTCAATCAGCGAATTTCGATGTTCACGGATCGCTACGGCAATTCAAACGGCATCGGCATCGGCATTTGAACATCATAATGACTAAAAGCTTCTAATCTACGGGCGATTCATAGACTATCACTAGCCAAGCGCCAGTAACCCCTCAAGTGACAAGGGAAGGATAATCGCGGAAATATGAAGGGTCCCGTTATCAGCGGCGACAAATCGCCGGATTATGCTAACGCGGTTACGGTTATCGTTATGGTTATGCCATGCCATCCAGTTACATAATTACATTGGTAAATAGAGATGGAGCCTGGAGCTAAGTTAGGACTAGGTATGAAACGACTTCAAGATTGTGATCATTTGAATAATAATCTTAATTGATAATCTCTCTCTACCACATTTGTGCGACAAAGACACTAGGCTACTTATTTACCCTGCAATACGGCCAACGTGCCTCGCGCCTCGCCACGACAATCTCCTAAGAATCTCGCATTTTGTGACCAAATATCCCGAGTGAAACTCGAATAATGTAAGGAAAAATTAAAATAGAGCCTAGAATGTACTTACGATTCTTGTTCTAATTTTAACTAACGTTACCAACTGCCCACTCATGAATGAATTTTCAATTACAAACAAACCTCTTTAAACATCGTTTCCCGACGCATTAACGTATTACTATAACCATAAACCACCCGTCCCTCTTCATCCCATTACTTTCAAAAGGGACGCATGCTTTATCTGCGATAAACTGCGTGAAACTCAGGCGTAGGCGGTGCTTGAAAGAACCTGCATGTCTATGATGCTTGCTGTTTTATCACTTATCCATATGGATAAAGGACAAGTTCGGACAAAGGTCACGTTCTGGCAAGTATATCAGTGTGAGAGTGACAGATGTCTTATCCACGTTGATAAGTGATAAAATTTCAAGCATGATAGCCCTGCTGAAGGTCCGCAAAAATGTGTAAATTTGAGAACAAAAAAGCCATGTGCTTATTGTAAATCAAGTAGGTAATTGGTACTTTACTCAATGAAAAATGATGCAAAAAAATTGAAAAATTCTTGGGAAACAAAGGCAACGTTCATTTCAAAAACGGGCAAAAATAAATATAGTATTTGTATGCCATGTGGCGAAGCGTAGTGATACTTTTCTACACATTGAAGACCTAGGTACTGTTGTACCTATGTTTGACAAATAAATGATTTGGAATTTGGAATTATTTATAGTTGAATGATCCTTTTCACGAAAGTTTACGAACAACTGCCTATATTAGGGTGTATGATGTACTATCCCTCTACGGACATCGTTTAATAGCCAAAATGGCAAAAACGGCACTTTACTATTCGCGAAAAAAGCAATGGCCTGTCTGTTCCATAAATTCCAATGTATTTTGAGAAATTTCTTTGAAACAACAAGATTTTACGGAGATTTTTTTGTAAGGAAAGAGAAATTTCACGTCAGAAACCGCCGTTTGTGTTTGCACTGACCAAATAAAAAGAACAAACGGATTTATAATTTATGATCAAACGAACTTCTTGAAAATGAAAATGAAAATGAAAATGATTTATTTTATAAAAAATCAACATTGCTAAATACATAGTTGTCGAGTCCTCCTAGTGGGTACGAAGTACCTGTATCAGGAGACCTCGCTCTTCCAGAATTACAGTTTATGATCTTTTACTATATGGTACATTTTTTATTTCTAATATACTATTGAGATGAACAGGTAAGTGGTAAGTGCTTTATTTGTTTATACAATACAATTTTCTTATAATAAGTAGCATGCAGTTGTGTGTTCGCGCGTATGCAAGTGTGTGTGTGTGTGTGTGTGTGTTGTGTGTGTGTGTGTGTGTGTGTGTGTGTGTGTGTGTGTGTGTGTGTGTGTATGTGTGTGTGTGTGTGTGTGTGTTTAATTTTATTGGTTATTTACTAATCAAATCCTCAGTAGCTTTGTAGTCAAGCTCACCTAGCCAATTAGTTATTGTTTTTTTGCAATCGTATCTATTTAGGGGTATATATTAATTTCCTTATTTATCTTATTGTATATAATTGCAGACTGTACCTCAAATTGCCTTCTCTGAAATGCTGAATTGCATCTAGGTAGGGATATAACTCTGTGATTCCTTCTTTGTGTTAGCAAATTAGGATTAAATGGTGTAGACCTATGGAGTTTTAATATTGCAGAGGTAATGTACAATTTGCGCATACTTAAAGCTTTACTATGAGCATACAGTTCTTTAGTGGGGTACCTTTGTGGTTTAAAATACATTGTTTTTAGTAAGTACCTCTGCCCTCTCTCTACTTCCAGGTATTTAGTTTTATCTGCGGCACCCCAAACAGGTATACAGTACGACATTATTGATTGTGCTAGCGCTGTATATATTTGATGCAAAAGAGTTTTATTTGCGACGTGTCTTAATATTTTAAATAGCCATACTAGTTTTCTTATCCGGGACGTTATGTACTCAATGTGTTCATGCCAGGATAGACGTTGATCTATTATAATGCCTAGGTATTTAGAAGATGCTACTTTATTTAAAGGTATACATTGGCAATTGGTGTTATTGTTGTAGTTACATTCGTGTATTTTTAATTTAAGATTTTTTTGTGGCTGAGTTCTACAATTTTTTGAAAAACATATGTAATTACATTTATCTGTGTTTAACGTAAGTAGGTTTTTTTTTAGCCATAAGCTGATTCGGTAGAGGCCCTTCTCAGCAGCGTCATGGACCGAACCCCAGTCCTGTCCAGCAAACAGTACAACAGTGTCATCCGCGTATAAGATAGTATGTCCATCTTGGGCTACCATGTCTGCCAAGTCATTTATATAGACAAGAAATAGGGTTGGTCCCAGGACGCTGCCTTGGGGCACGCCACATGTCACTTCAGCTTCCGTGCTAATGTAATTTCCTATCCTGACTTCTTGAAGTGAAGTTCGATCGAAATTTTATGAGTCACTTCGTTTGATAATATAATTATGATTTGGGGACTTTCATTGTTTTCATTAGAGATTTCGTGGGTATAGAACAGCCAATAACCGTCTATTAACTACTAATATAGAACAGCCTATAATTATTATTGGTCCTATAAGGTATATGATTATTATCCAATGCGCGCGGATTTATCTTAGACCACACCCAGTGGGCTTTTGTAGTCTAACATTATTAATTAGGTACTCGATTTGATTATCAATCCAATCCAAATACTTGTATCACTCGATGTAATTGTATATCCCGAGTAGATTATTGAGTATGAATTCAGTCATTAGCCGACGCCGGATTTCCTGAAAGACGAGATTCACAAGATCCGAGATCCGGATCGCGGTGAAATCTAATTTTCGCATTCGTAACTTCACAAGGACTGGCTTCGGCCGATTCCGGTTTTTGGAATTTATTATGCTTTTGGATTTTTAATAGCACTTATTTCATTACTGCCTGATTTTCATTAAAAAAAATTCTAAGTAGCGAGGTGTGTCTGCTGGGAGCTGAGTGGGCGAACATGTAAAATAAGACCTAAGGCTTTTTTTATATTTTCCACTTCCCACGTTTTAATTACTTTGAACATAACCATATTACAATAACATTTTTTCTTTGTTTTACAATGTGAGGATGTCGATTAGGTTTTTTCTTTCTCCCTTCTTCCCTTATTTTCCTTCTTTTTCCTTTTCCATTTTTTTAGGATGGGGTATTAAATTTCAAAAAGGATTTACTAGTAGAAAAAGTTTCACAACGAATAGATTAACGAAATCATCAAACATTATGTGGCTTGTAATAAATATGAACTTAGGATTGAAAAAAATATTACTTTTACCCTTCCTTTGTACATATCGGAAACCAAAGTGTCACAACTAAACATTACAACATATGTAAGAATTTAATATTCTCCAAAAAGAACGGCCATCAAAGTAAAACCTCGACAAGAAATAACAGGCACCGATAAAAAAAGAGATAAATACGGCAATAAACATAACGCTTCCCTAATCACAGCCAATAACCGAACCATAGTAACCGGAGCTAATCGAAATAGCGTCGGAAGCTGGAACGCGCGCGTGGACACATTTACGCATGAGGTGCGCTTGCGCAATAGGGCTGGGATGTAGACTAAGGAATAGGAATATTGATATCGATAAAAAATTCTGCTGCTTTACCGTATTCCTCATCATCCTACTAGCTACGATTACATTAATGATGAAAAACATATTCAATAATAGTCCGGTGTTGATCTCGAGTCTCGACGTTCAATGATGTACATAGTTGGAATACAGGATATTTTGCTTACGCTACTATGAACAAGGTCTCCAGTTTTGAGGATAGCTAACGAGTTTGCCAAGCTGTTCCGGCCAAGCTGCCAATACGACCCCATTCCGACCCACGAAAAGAACCTTATTCCACAAAATCTGCCTTATGAAAATAAATTAAAAGTAGCTGTAGTTTTGAATTATCTATCTGTAATTAGGTAATTAGGTACAATTATTTTCTAACCATTTCCTAAAACCTAGAGATATTTCCACATTCCACGGTCAATGTTATAGTTCTGCTTACTTGTCGATAATTTTATCGACATGAGACGAACTATCGATACCTCGTCAATATTTTGCCAGCTGCCGCCCTCGACTGACAGACAGATCGCTTGGACGACAGGCTTAAACCATCCTGGGGAAAAGGAACGCCGATTTATGGCATCCTTCGATACACATCGTGCTATTCATGAAGACGGACCAATTTGACAAATCTGTCCTCTAATTGAATGATAATACGAACCAAGGCACGCGTCATTGTGAATGACACGAACTACTGCATATGCGTTTTGCACGTGCTTTACGTTTCAATATGGTGACGCTGTATGGGCGTATTAAGTTTAATAATTCAAGTGCCAGTCGTTTATTTGTTTACAAAACGGGTGAATGCCCAACCAAATCGAATCAGTTATTATTTTACAGTTGAGCATCTGTGGTAAATACACGGTAGTTTTATTTTAAATACGGGACACTGATTATCAATTCATGTAGGTACATACCAACCCTGTTTTAATGAAATGAGTTTAAAGCAAGTTTAAATAGTTATCTCATAGGTAAGCGTGCTCCACCTTAGACCGCATCGTCACTTACCATCAGGTGTGATCATGATCAAACGCCTACCTATTCAACTTTAAAAAAAAATTAACACTTTTTTCCATTATTTCTTCAACTCACGCAAGTCACGTGTACAGTATTTGCTGTATATGTTTCACTGCACTAAAATTTAGTTTCACGCGTCCATCCCCCATAAACACACGGACGCACGGTTCGCACATAAATTACCAGAATATTCGGGAGGTCCCGCGAAACTCGGGAATTTCCCGTCGACTCCCGTGCGTGGCGCGGATATTTCACGTGCGTTCACGGAATAGACACCTGAATTTATTGGTGGTGTAAATTAGATTAAGTTTATTTGTGTTGTTTATTAGAGTACATAATTTTGCGGTTGGGATGGTGTTTGTAAACTTGCGGTGGCCATATATCTTCGCTACAAATTACAACGTCCCACGTTTTACATGTATTATGTACAGTTCTACCTACCAATTTCCGTGGTCACGCCTTAAGTCTGCATTCATCTGATTTTTGAGAACCGTGAACTTTATTTTACAAGCAATTATTAAGACAAAAATTAATATTAACACAGAAAGATAAGTACTTAACTTAGTACAAGTAATATACAATATTTAAACTTATGAGACTGTATCGAAACAAGTACCTACCTAAGAGCTTATATTATGCATTATAATGCTAGCGGCGGCCGTTGGAACTTGGAACTAATTGGCCTCCAGAAAATTTAACTTAGAAAATCCCACAAAATTAGGACAGCATCAATCGTGCACATAACGAATATCCAAATGCATAATATACAACCCCTTGAAAATCTTGAAGCCGTCGTAGTAGACCAAGGAAAAATATATGTACCTACTTATTAATTGCGCAAAGTTACTGGATATGAAAATAATTTATAAGAAATGTGAGAGAAAACTTTGTTAATAGCTCTATTAAATTTTACGACATCCGATAGGCGTTAAATCATAACTTCAATTTATGACCTCTGTCTCACCGTACATGAAGTGAATCCGATATTTTTAAACAAGTTAACAAATATGCAAATACAAATTTACATCACGATGGGAGCCGGCACCTCGCTGAGCAAGCTTTATGACATGCGTACATCAGATACTACACGACCAGACCGTACAAATATAACCTTATAATCATCGGGCAACCGCAGCGAAAGACCACACTCCTTTTTATTTGCTTTTAAACTTTCTTACAACCTGCAGAACGTTCTATTCTGAACGTCGTAGTTTATAAGAATTCGGTGTTTCTTCGGCAGCGCGAGCGTATCCTCTAAGTTGAATTTCGAACGGTCTTGTTCGAAAAGACGTAAGAACAAGATACTAGGATTTATGCAGACGCCCAGACAGCGTGCGGGACGAGTGCATATATCAATTTCTTGTTCGAAGCGATGATAAATTAGTTGAGATATGGCGCGGTGAAACCACGTACAAATGATGGGTACAACTTACAAGGTACCAGCAGCGGCTGATCCATACAAGCCGATTCCCACAGGCTTGCCTAAAATTTACTACTAGTAAAGTACCTACTTCAAAGATAGGTATCTTTTTAGACCCAGAGCCCAGGCCCGCCAGACCTTCCTCAAATTCTCAAGGATGAAACTTTGGGACAATGTAGAGTTCATATCGGCGGTTAATGTGTGCATATTTTCTAGTTCGGCCCATCGGCCAATTTTTTGCTATCAAGTGATGAAGGTGAAAAAAAAAAGTGCTTACTTTCCTTAAATTCTCAAGGCTGATTTTTATATATGTGTTAGAGCACGTTGTTAGAAATTGGTTATCATCAATGCCAGACCGTTTCCGCCGGCCATAACTTTTACCAGACGCGACAAAGTTGGCAAAAAACGACTCTAACTTACCTCATTTTCTCAAGCCTGATTTTGATATATGATACGCAGGGACCTGTAACTAGACCGTTTGTAAGCAGCCAGACCAATCGGATGGACCCAACTATCCGCCAGACCGACTTAAAGTTTCGATATGAGCATTAGTAGAATTGAAATATTCCGGGTCTATAAAAGCTAAAAACTTGAATTTTCTACATTAAGCTACGTGTATATTGTATACTTGACGTAATAAGCGACTTTCAAAAATTTTACTTCTAAGGAAATAAAAAAATGAAAGTTTATATGTGGTGCAAGATTAATTGTAAGCTATGAATTTTATTTACACTGCGTAAGTACATGTGTATTTTATTATAAATATAACTTTTACCAGACGCGACAAAGTTGGCAAAAAACGACTCTAACTTACCTCATTTTCTCAAGCCTGATTTTGGTATATGATACGCAGGGACCTGTAACCAGACCGTTTGTAAGCAGCCAGACCAATCGGATGGACCCAACCATCCGCCAGACCGACTTAAAGTTTCGATATGAGCATTAGTAGAATTGAAATATTCTGGGTCTATAAAAGCTAAAAACTTGAATTTTCTACATTAAGCTACGTGTATATTGTATACTTGACGTAATAAGCGACTTTCAAAAATTTTACTTCTAAGGAAATAAAAAAATGAAAGTTTATATGTGGTGCAAGATTAATTTTAAGCTATGAATTTTATTTACACTGCGTAAGTAACTAAGTACATGTGTATTTTATTATAAATATAACTTTTACCAGACGCGACAAAGTTGGCAAAAAACGACTCTAACTTACCTCATTTTCTCAAGCCTGATTTTGGTATATGATACGCAGGGACCTGTAACCAGACCGTTTGTAAGCAGCCAGACCAATCGGATGGACCCAACCATCCGCCAGACCGACTTAAAGTTTCGATATGAGCATTAGTAGAATTGAAATATTCCGGGTCTATAAAAGCTAAAAACTTGAATTTTCTACATTAAGCTACCTTGTTCGACGACCGAAAAGTTTAATTTACTTTTCTTCTTTTATTTATAATAAAATACACATGTAGTTACGCAGTGTAAATAAAATTCATAGCTTAAAATTAGTCTTGCACCACATATAAACTTACATTTTTTTATTTCCTTAGAAGTAAAATTTTTGAAAGTCGCTTATTACGTCAAGTATACAATATACACGTAGCTTAATGTAGAAAATTCAAGTTTTTAGCTTTTATAGACCCAGAATATTTCAATTCTACTAATGCTCATATCGAAACTTTAAGTCGGTCTGGCGGATGGTTGGGTCCATCCGGTTGGTCTGGCTGCTTACAAACGGTCTGGTTACAGGTCCCTGCGTATCATATACCAAAATCAGGCTTGAGAAAATGAGGTAAGTTAGAGTCGTTTTTTGCCAACTTTGTCGCGTCTGGTAAAAGTTATATTTATAATAAAATACACATGTACTTACGCAGTGTAAATAAAATTCATAGCTTAAAATTAATCTTGCACCACATATAAACTTTCATTTTTTTTATTTCCTTAGAAGTAAAATTTTTGAAAGTCGCTTATTACGTCAAGTATACAATATACACGTAGCTAAATGTAGAAAATTCAAGTTTTTAGCTTTTATAGACCCGGAATATTTCAATTCTACTAATGCTCATATCGAAACTTTAAGTCGGTCTGGCGGATGGTTGGGTCCATCCGATTGGTCTGGCTGCTTACAAACGGTCTAGTTATAGGTCCCTGCGTATCATATATCAAAATCAGGCTTGAGAAAATGAGGTAAGTTAGAGTCGTTTTTTGCCAACTTTGTCGCGTCTGGTAAAAGTTATGGCCGACGGAAACGGTCTGGCATTGATGATAACCAATTTCTAACAACGTGCTCTAACACATATATAAAAATCAGCCTTGAGAATTTAAGGAAAGTAAGCACTTTTTTTTTTCACCTTCATCACTTGATAGCAAAAAATTGGCCGATGGGCCGAACTAGAAAATATGCACACATTAAACGCCGATGTGAACTCTACATTGTCCCAAAGTTTCATCCTTGAGAATTTGAGGAAGGTCTGGCGGGCCTGGGCTCTTGATCTATTTTGATCAGTGTTGCCTAGCAGAAATTTTCACCAGCCGCCACTGCAAGGTACAGACTACAGACAATGGAATAGGAAATATGTCACTCGTTTATCTATCAATAAAGCCCACCAAATTTCAAGTGTTTGGATAAGTAAAGTCTGCAAAATTCCATAGGTCCGACTGGAGCAGATTTTAAAATCCTTAAGTACTTATAGAATGAAAACGATCTATTTTGATTAATCGAATATCCGACGTATTTCTTTAAAAAAACTAGTATTTACTCACTGCCAAACATAATATGCTGTCTCTAGGCCATAGAGTCTAGAGCTATATTATATAGCCCTCGGTGGCCAATGCTGATTGAAGACTTCACATACGACTTCATGTTGGTAGGTAAGAATTTCTATGATTTTTCCCCGATGTAAAAAGATTCCGCGCGGCATTTTCCTTAGCCGAAAATCTAAAAACCGTTATCTAATAATCTCTCTGGGCAAGAAAATGGAAATGGTTCATTTGGGCATGGAACGCGCGTGCCGCGAGCCCAGTAAATCATGCGACTTGCGAGAGAAATGGGCCGGACTCTCGGCTACGTGCTAATGCTAAAGCGGGGTGATCATACACTAGAGGTCGCTAGGAACGTGGATGTCGTGAGAACATGCGTGCTGTGCAAATTATTCTGACCCGCAAAGATTAACAATTTTAATAACAAAACTGCGTCTGTGTCGGGATACCATCACGCGTGCTCAGTGAAAAGGCTCCTCGTTACGAGGCGAAACATGTCGAACGATTTTCGACTACTTTGGCGTGAGTGAGCCGATTTTATATGTTTAATGCTGACCCGATAAGAGGTCTTTGGTTTGTAATGAACATAAAGATACGCCCTTGGGTACGCCTGATTCTCGTTAGGGCAATTTAATTACTTTATCGTAAGTAGCTGTATTTAAATCCCAAATATAGTAATACAACACATTAGTGTTATTAGTTCCCATCGTAAAATGGCAACGCAACATCATCACCCACCCACGCCGGTCCTGTAATCGTAATTTAATTTATTATTTTTATACGCCAATAAAAATAACTAAGTTAATTATAAATTAATGCCATTATACGGGACACGTGACTTTTTTGTTTATTGATGTTATGTGACTTTTATAACGTTTTTTCGGAGCAAATTATATTAAATACACTTAAGCGAAATATTTATGATTTTATATTGCTTGCATGTTCATTCAAGTATCGAATATCCTCTATACCTCTTATTTTTAGCGGTGGGTCTGTAGTTTATCGTCATGAGAGAGTAGTAAAAAATACCACCTAATACTTTTTTCTGGGTTCCGTTCCCAATCAGTAAAAAGGAACAGGTATGGCGTGACTACATCCGTCCGTCTGTTTGTAACTTCGCTCTCGATGTTTACAAAAGTGTCTATGTCACTAAATTATAAAACAAGTCGAACTTGTCCCTTATTTTTCAAAGTGACTGAAGATTGACATCGTAAAGTTTCAGCCCCTACGTAAAGTCACTCGTCCGCTCTATCCTTTATAATTTTGATGAAATTTCAAAAATGCCTACGTCACCCACGGACGTGTTTATCGTGGGTCATAACATAAACTACACGGCCTTTCAGGTCTGCTACTGACGGGTTATCGTGACCTTATTTTTTTTTGGCAAGATAAAAGGTGCCTATTCAAACAACAACGTTATTCTTAGTGGTTAAATAATTTTCTGCTCTGCAGCTCCACCGTGTACAGGTTAGACAATAATTGTAATCATAAATAAATAAATATTATAGGACATTTTTACACAGATTGACTGAGTCCCTTGGCTCAAGATGGCGTTCCAGGTACTCGGAAAACGACATATTTACATATTATATTATAATTATACAAGACTGGGCCTGACCGGTCGTCAATATCATGAATAATTAGAAGAGAAGAACTTATAGAAGGTTTATCTTGAAATTTGCACAATTCATATTTTCATTCACTCATTTGTTCCATTCGTTACAGCTTATGCGAATTGACCCGTAATGGCCGTAATAGGTAAGTAGATGAGAAAATAAGACAAGACCTTTATAATTAAGTTAGGTTTACACGATGTTATTAAAACCTTCTTGGTACGAGCTACGAGCCGGAATTCGAATACTCTGGCTTAGATGCAGTTTTGCTACGAGCGTGCTTTTTTGGTACATCCCTGTGATAATTTATTGTAATAGCTATGACGATCGCTGAGTGATGCAATACGTATGCTAAACAGCTAGGGACCATGATGTATGGAGGTTCAAGCACTTGTGATATGCTGTAAAGTATGTTGCGTTCCACTTGGCACCAAATCATTTGATCCCAAGTATTTTATGCACGACAAATGGTGGCACGAAAATGAAAATGAAATATTTATTTTTTAGTAGGCATATTACAATGCGCAAATGAACGTCAAATAACCGTCAAGTGACCGCTTTCCATCAGGCGGGCCGTATACCTGTTTGCCACCGACGCCGACGTATTTTATGGGGCCTGTAGTATATTTATATAACAAATTTTACATTTTCTACAACTAAATAAATGAAGCTATTAAATAATGTTTTTTATTTTAAAATAACTATTATAGTTCTTTTTAAATGTGCAATAATATGTATAAGTACTTAAAAATAATCTCGTTTTAAGATTTCCCCGTTTAATTTTTGTTCTAAAGTACATATTTTTTGTTCCAAAAATGAATTCCTCGTCCTTAAGACCGTATGGTAGGGGTCAATTCTCCATACAAACGCTCTCGACTATTTCCTCCCTGGTTTTTGAAGATAGAGCAATGATTTTTTCAACACAGATTGTTATTATTTTTATCTGTGTCGGACGGTTTTGATTTTTTTGATATTCTGCTTTTTAAAGATTCTAGAGCCAATCAAAAATTTCCAAAAACGGCCTTTTTCATTGTGGCGCAAAAAAAGGTGTGATACTCAAGATTGGTAACAATTAACCAAAAAAGCTAAACGGTCCGACATAGATTATTTTATTGTTATTCAGATTCTCAAATTTCGTTCCGATTGATTAAGTTTTGAAGGAGGAAAGAGTCGAGAGCGGAACTACGATTTTAAAGATTTTTTTGAAATATCTTTTGACTGAGTTGTTCTTAATGGACAATTTTTTTTCGATAAATAACTAGATTTATATTATATAATTTATTTATATAATAACACTTGTATATTTAACTAAAATTCCCAAGTTGAAAGGGGGGCTCCTTTCCATTTTAGCATTTTCGCTACCGTATCCTCTTAATTTCTATAGTTTTTGAGAAATATGGTTTCAAAGAAAGGGCGGCGGCGCCAACCTTCCCCCCTCCTCCCCCCTAAATGAAGGGGGGCTCTCGATGTCTCCCGGTCTTTATCTACTCAGGGCCAAGGAACAACTGTGCCAAGTCTGTGCTTAATCAGAAAATGCAGGGTTCCCATACAAGACATAGCAATATTAGCAATAGCCTCCCTACTATATTTGGGAATGTTGCATTGCAACAGGACCCTAGTGGAACATCCAATATATAAAGGAGATGGGTCCGGTAGGCAAATTCGCTGACATATTACTGGCAATATACGAGATATAGTGCGTAACTCGGGCCCTATATTTTATGACGGGGCGATTATGAGATGGGCTGGGATAATATGTTCCCCAAAAAAGGTAAAACTACTTGAACCTTTTAGGAATTAAAATATAATGTAAAGTTATAAAACACTTATTACACGTTTTATTTCTTTTTTGTTTTCTAATATACTGTGCTTTTAAAAACAAAGGGTTTTTTCTACGTGATCAGCTAAAACTTGTTGAAGTATTTGATAACTTAAAATATATTCGCGGATTAGCAAATATCATAAACTATAGGTAATTAAAAAAACTAAAAATCTAAGTCTAACGAAAGGCATAGTGCCCAAGATGCTGGCAGGATTTCCGCTCTGAATCTCAATACTTATAGGTACGTTGAGCGAGGAAACTGCCAGCTCTTTTGTCCCCAGTAGTATCAGTATTTAATTTAATTAATTTCGTCAGTAAGCGAATTTTATTTTTCCGAGATTGACTATAAAATTACAAAATTTACTAAAATATTCAATTAAATTTAAAAGCAAGGAAATTTTACATAATTTGTAAAAAAAATATTAATTATTTGTTACCTAATCAGTATCTCGCTCGGAAATTCGACGTTTTAGCCGGCTATTCATCTTATGAATGATAAACAAACACGGCTTAATAAATCGAGCTCGAAAATTTCCGAATATCATACTCCCGCCCAAATTATTCTCGGCCAAAGACCAGAAAATAAATTAGATCGCTTCCACCGCACGTGAGGAAGTCGCCGCTTCCTCCCCGTAATTAAACTAATAAAATCTACTGAAGTCCACGAAATTCAGCGCTTTTAGCGCAATAAAATGTGATTTATAAGCGCTAAGGGTCGGCCGTGTTGACACGGGCACGGATAAATTTCACTTAGGAAAAATCTCCGACAGTTACCTTCGCAAACTATTATATCACTTCATTATATCGACTATAAAGACACCTTATCTACTAATGTACAAAGTTAAAAATAATCAAGCAAGTATTAAACTTTAAGTGCAAAACAGTGTAGAAAGTGAGGTTTTGCGGGTAGAATTTGGATCGTCTAAAGATACTCGAGTTAGGAATTAAATGTAACCCGTTGTCAAGTTAAGCACTCGATTTATGAACATTTCTATAAAGGGACGAATGTCCGTTGGTTTTACAGTGAATTATTGAAATGGAAAGAGAAGTTTTCTTTTTCAGAAATGAAACTGGAAATGGGACATTACATATAGGTACTTTACCTTACTTCGTTGTTATTAATTTTCGTCATACTTTATCATAAAAGTTCATACTTATCATAAAAGTTATTTGTGTTATTGATTTTGTCAGGCATGTACCACGTATTTAGATACCAACCACATTTCTGTACCTAAAGGAATATAATTTGCGAAAACTGGACTATACTCGTTATAACATTGTTATTCCCCTTTTAGTTAGCTGGAAGGTCAGAGTCAGATCAGATAACAAACGCTTTCTCAAAAGGCCGCGGAAGATGAACATTTTACTAAAAGAAAACTTAAAAGAATAACTAAATCTTATTTTCTTTTTTGAAAGTAACGGTAAAAGAACAATAGAGGCAAATAAAGAAGGGCTGTCGGATCCCGCAATGGCCGGTTCCGCGGCGGACGGAACTCCGATCTGCATATCAATGGACGCCAGGGATTGCCGTTCCGATCATATATCTTGGCGAACTGGGTAGGTAGATTTTACAAGAGACAATTTTTTGAGTTGAAACTTTTATATTGGCTTGACTACTTATTATAAAAGGAGCAACTACGAGTAATAAAGCGAGTCCAAAATTTCATACTCCTTGTGTTCATCCTTAAAAGTGTTGGAACAACAATTCAGAGCGTTTCTTTCATCTCGTGCTCATGTAAATTCAACATTCATTATAATTTACTGAATTTGATATACACGCACAATTTGTCATAACGACAACGCAAACGAATATTAAATGTTACCCCACGTCTGTTACGTTATTTATTCAAGCTTTTATTTCACATCATTAAGGGAAATGATTTCGGCATGTCTAAAAAGCTTTTTTCCCAAGACCCGGTAGCAAAATTATTATTTACACAAAGCCGTCAACACGTATCCCAATAATTGTAATATAAGCGACTCGAATTCGCCACAGCTGTTAAAAGTTGTAACAATAGCGTTTTATGTAACGCTTTAATAAATCCTCATTATTCTAACATTGTAATTTCACACCAGAAATGTTGAATTTATCCCCCGTGTGATGTAAACGGCTAAGCTGGCTATTGTGCGACAAGTCTTTGTCGGCGAGACGTAAGACGACATATGGCGAGGTGGCGGCGTGACAAAGCATTTGCCGTCGGATTAAATACGTGACAAAATGATTAAATGTCACGGAATCATCGCTGCAGCTTAGCTGCGCTTTGATTCAAATGTAAGGGTTAAACACTATTTTCTATGGTTTAGTATTTGTGATCAAAGAATGCCACTGTCATTGCCATATGTTCACTGAATCCACCTGAATCTGAAACCTCAAATGGGGCTTCATAAACACAAATTCATAAAAATAACAGCCGTAGCAACAGTAATATTATAAATTTTAATATCATGTAGGTATATTCGTTGAGTCGGTGATTCTTTCCCGTTGTAATCAGCAGTCATCAATCATCATAGTATACAGCTATAGTCAAGTGAGTTCAACTGTCGTCAAAATGACACACGCACACAGCATATAGCAAAGCGATCAAAAGTTGGAGGACAATAATTTAAGATTTATAGTTTTTTTTTAGCTGCGGCCTTAGGACCTGCATTAACTGCAATTACTATGGGAACTGCAGTAATTATCCTTACGGATAAACGTTATAAAAAATCACAGAGCTTTGGTATTTTTTGTAAAATGTCTGTAAACACAGACATTTACCACACGATGAAAGCGTTGGTCGGCATATTTCAATATTGTATTTTAATATTCTTTATTGAATATTGTATTTTTATTTTTGTGGCGTAGGCTAGAGACTGGCAACCTGTCGCTGCAATGCCACAATTTGGTTTTCTTTCAACCCCTTTTTGCCACGAGTGGCACTGAAACTTGAGTATAGTTTACGTGCTCTGCCTAACCCTTTATGAGATACAGGCGTGATTATATGTTATGTATGTAACATATTTCAATTGTACCTTTTGTGTACAACACTGGCTCAGCACAAAGCTACAAAACGACGTCCGATAACTCTCTTGAATCTCTTAATGTACTGTGTGTAACACTTATTCACTGTGCGGAATATCGTAAATCTGCACAGCTCGGCTCCCGAATGTACCATTAGCTGACTCTTAACCCACTTTCCGCCCGTAAACCTTTTAACGTGCCTCCTAATGCACGAAACAATTGCTTATCTTTAGGCTGGACGGTCATAAACTTTTATCTATGTCTGGTTGAGATAACAACGAACATTTCGATGATCTTTTAATGGTGACATTTTTTCAGTTGTCGCAAAAAATGCAGACGTCCGTCTGTGCCAGAATTTTACCGTCAGTTCGTGATGAACGCAATTTTGTAAGTAAATAATTTGGACAGAAATTCTCATTAAATTACATACTCATAATACAGTAAAATAATAATGTTAATATTCATTTTTTTCAATTCCTTGCTACATTGCCTGAGCCACAGTGCTAAAGTAGGTTGTACGATCTAGCTATCGTACAGCGTAGGTATAGCATATACTGTAGCAATGTCTTTACGCAAATATGCGCACTCGCGCGACCTAGATTATTTATTCAACACGTGTAATTGCATTAAGTACAAAAATCAGTGCATTAAAGACTATGGTTAACAACAAACGTATGTGAGTTATTTATGGGTTCCTGGGATTCTGACAGTACCGTCAACTGGCGCGTACATGTTGGTCCTTCGAGCTTAGTGATGGTGTTCAGAGAAAGTTTAGTGTGGTTATCGTTTCAACTCGGTTGGCCTCCCACAAGCGGGTCTCACCAACTTAGTTGAGAGGACGTGGTGTCGCACAATGGATTTCAAGAATACCTACTAAGGAACCGTGACAAGCTATTGAATTTGACATTTTGCATTGAGCATTTTATTGCTATTGACACTTGCATTATTGACATTGACATTTATAGTACTATTTAAGGTACTTTATGACATTGGGCATTTTATTGCTATTGACACTTGCATTATTGACATTGACATTTATAGTACTATTTAAGGTACTTTATGACATTGGGCATTTTATTGCTATTGACACTTGCATTATTGACATTGACATTTATAGTACTATTTAAGGTACTTTATGACATTTTGACATTTGACAAATCATACCTGCTTGAAGAGCCATGGATGATTACGATCGTATATTGCAACGTCAGAGGGAGATCATCGATGCTATTCAGCGAGTGGAAACGAACTTCAAGAAAGACTCTGACTTCAGGAAAACCGAAGAATACTTACGGACGAGAATTGGCGCCGTAGACACGTTATGGGAAGAATTTGAGAAGAATAACTTGAAGCTTCGTGACGCACCTGACCAAACTGGGGAGTATTTTGTGGATAATGTGTACCAGCAAATGCAGGTTCGTACTGACAACATTCGTACGATGCTTTCAAATTACCGTTTTGGGGAGCCATCGACTCCTAAGGCCACAGATACTCAACAGCAGCAGCAAACTAGCAAACTTAACGAGCTTTTTAGTGAGCAGAAAACTAACTTCAGAGCTTTTCAAAGGATTTTGAACTATATTGACATTGACAAGATATCGGAGAAATGGGAAATGGAGGATGAACTTCGTAACCTTCAGACTCGATGGGACACTATTGACACTTTGCATCTGAAAATTGACAACTTGCTCCAGGGATCGGATAAGGACTACGAAGAAAGATACTCTGTGTATGAAAAGAAGTATCGACTGACAAAGAGGGTGCTAAACCAGAAAATTTCTGCTGCAACTCATTTACACAAGTCAACGCCGCAAATGGAGATACCTAACTTCTACGGTGACTACTCTCAATGGCCTACATTTATAGATTTGTATAAGACTGCAATCCATGACAACCCTGTGCTATCTAAAGCACAAAAAATGCAACATTTAAAGGGGAAGCTGAAAGGCGAGGCACTACGACTCATTCAGCATCTCAGTGTGACTGCTGACAACTATCTCACTGCATGGGACTTGCTGTATCATCGCTACAACAATAATCAGTTACTCTTCACCCGGCAGATAGAGATATTTTTAAATCAACCTACACTGCACAAGCAAACTTCTCATGACATTAAAAAGCTGCATGACACTACTATGGAATGTGTACATGCCATACACAACCTTGGCATAGACACAACTACTTGGGACCCACTTCTTGTTCACCTTCTGGCTAAAAAGTTGGACCCATTGACACTAGCTGACTACAAGGAGTCTCGTAAAGCGCCGCGAGAGCTGCCGACTTTAGATGAATTCACCGCTGTCTTGGAAACGAAGTTCCTCGCACTGGAACCTATGAACAGGAAAGATCGAGAATCTGCAGGATCATCATCATCGTCATCTAATAAACAAGTGACATTCAAGCCCAAAGATACAGTTTCCCCGGCCTACAAACGAACATCGTCCGGTAAACCAAGTTCATTCAACTTCAATATTAATGCAATTTGCGTAGTATGCAATATAAACCATCCATTATACCAATGCAAGAAGTTTGAATTGATGTCACCGGACGAAAAATGGAAAACAGTTTCGAAACACGGAATGTGCAAAAACTGTCTCTATGTACATGAGCGCAATGTATGCAATTCTACAAAAACATGCAAAATTTGCCATGAAAGGCATAATACTTTACTACATGACGCGATAAATGAACACGCCGGCCCAATATCGCGGTCGCCGCCCGCCGCCGCTAAGCAACAACAGCGTCAGCAATATAACCGGGAATCGTCAAGTAATCACGTTGCGGACGACGATGGCGAAACTTTATTGACAACTGTACAAATACGTGTACGAACGAATGACAATGGGTATGTGACACTTCGGTGCCTTTTAGACCAAGGCTCACAGATTTCACTGATCAGTCAAGATGCTATGCACCGGCTGGGAATACCCCGCCAACAATTAAACGCATCCGTTACAGGAATCGGCAAAAGTACAAGAAAGGTTAAAGGGAAGGTCAGACTCGACTGCAAATCAATTCATGATGACTTCGCCTTCCATACCAATGCGTTAATTTTGCCGAAGCTTATTAATAACCTGCCTAGCAACTCATTTGAGAAACAAAACGATGAACATATTCAACATTTACAACTGGCTGACCCAGACTACAATATTTCGAAACCGATTGACATTTTGCTGGATGTAAGGGTCTATTCTAGAATTATAATGGGAGGTCTCGTCAGAGGATCGGACCAGCAGCCCATTGCCCAACAGACTCTTTTGGGTTGGATCATTTCCGGGGGTGTAAACGCTACCTCTCTGCAATTACGTAACTGTAACGTCATAATTAATGACCTGCGAGCAATCGTCAACTACTGGGAGCTGGAAGAACTCAGCGGCCAGGACAGCACTGCAACTGAACACAATATTGTGAACAACTATACTCACAAACTACAAGACGGTTGCCTAATGGAAAATATGAAGTTAGGCTGCCCATGCAAGACAATTTTGAAGCTAAATTGGGTCAATCAAAATCAAAGGCTCTCGCCCAATTTCATCATCTAGAACAAAGTTTGACAAGAAACCCCAAATTGCGAGAAAGCTACAAAAAGTTCATGGAAGAATACTTGGAATTGGGCCACATGGAAGAGTGTACGACTCGGCAGGAGCCCTCATGCTATCTCGCTCATCATGGGGTGCATAAGATGGACTCTACCACTACCAAATTGCGTGTGGTATTCAATGCTTCATCCCCCACAGCCTCAGGATACAGCTTAAATGATCTGATGGAATGTGGGCCCAAACTGCAACAAGATATTCAAGATCTCCTACTGAGGTGGAGAACATACAAAATCGTTTACACTGCAGACTGCGAAAAGATGTATCGGTGCATACTTATCCAGGAAGATCAACAACACCTGCAAAAGATACTGTGGAGAAATCATCCTCAAGATCTTCTAAAGGAATACAAACTCTGCACCCTGACTTACGGCATGAAAGCCGCCCCGTTCCTCGCACTAAGAACTATGGCTCAACTAGCCATCGATGACGCTGACAAATATCCCTTAGCCTCCAAGGTCATGCAGACGGATTTCTACGTTGATGACCTACTAAGTGGATGCAATAATATTGACGAAGCGCGAGAAACGCAGCAACAGCTCATTGACATGCTCCGTGGTGCTGGTATGAACCTAAGAAAATGGGCCAGCAACACACCTCAACTATTATCTAACTTATCACCTGACAAAATAAATCAATCTGCAATTGACATTACAAATGACATGAAATCAACAAAGGCGCTCGGATTACAATGGAGTCCGCTTACCGACACCTTTACGTTTCATTACAAACATAAACAATCGAACTCGGATATATGCACAAAACGAATATTGCTATCCGAAATATCCCGAATATTTGACCCTCTCGGATGGCTTTCACCCGTAACCATCAGAGCTAAACTATTATTCCAAAAGGTTTGGCTCACCGGGACTGACTGGGATCAAGAAGTGCCACAAGATAATCAGCAAGAATGGTCCAGAATTCGTGATGACTTACTCAACATTGACAAATTGACAATACCCCGATGGATCGGAGACACCACACAGGCGCTTGCAGTCCATGGCTTTTGCGACGCTTCGGAAAAGGTCTACGCATGTGTTATCTATCTTAAATCCATCAATGACAGAGGAGAAATTATGACACGAATCATTGCTTCGAAAACGAAACTTGCACCGAAAAAGAAGCCACTGACATTGCCTAAACTGGAACTTTCGGGAGCGCTCCTATTATCTAAACTAATGGCAAAGATCCTTAAAACACTGCCAAATGCATCCATACCTATTTACGGGTGGTGTGACTCACTTGTCACATTGGGATGGTTAAAAGGAAATCCATCGCGCTGGAAGACATTTGTAGCCAATCGGGTAACCGAAATCCTTGACATTATGCCCTACACATGCTGGAGACATGTAAGCTCGCAGAATAACGACGCAGACTGTGCGACGCGAGGCATCTCTACTACTCAGTTGACAACACACGCGCTATGGTGGGAAGGGCCTCACTTCATAAAAGGGGAAATTCCTGACAATGTTGACAAAATTGCATTACCCCAATGTGAGGCCAAACAACAAAAGAAGACCTGTCTAGTCCTGGCAACATCTTCAACTATTGAAGATTTATTGGAAAAACACAGCTCACTGTCCCGCATAGTACGAATCATATGTTACGTATCACGTTTCATAACAAACCTACGACATCGCGTGACGTATGCGCAGCCGGCTACGTCGGGCGAACATGACTCCCTAGGCGTTTTGCAAAACAAACCTATATACACGAACTACTTGACAACTAAGGAAATTGAAAATGCATACAATATTATGGCAAAAGTAGTACAGCGGCAAGAGTTTGACAAAGATATAACTGACATCGTGCTCATCAAGGAAGACTTTTTACCACCCGCGAAGTGGGCCATGGGTCGTGTGACAGACGTACATCACGGCAAGGACGGATACGTCCGTGTTGTTACGCTAAAAACAAAAGGAAGAGAAATCCAAAGACCCGTGGTCAAAATAGCTCCGTTGCCTATTCAAAAGTCAGAACAAACCAGTCCCATAGACCCGGACATGAAATCTGACTCCGTTCCACCAAAAACGCATAAACGAGCACGAGGCAATAAACAATGTTTTATAACATCGATGTTACTGTTATTAATGACATGTGTGCTACCGGCTACCGCCCAGACACTCCATATTGACAAGATACAAACCAACAACTCGCTTTATTTTGACAAAATTGCAGACATAAGGATCATACAGGACGAGTGGAAGATGGTCGCATTTTACAACATGACGACATATTGGGATAGCATATGTTCAATCGAAAAGTACATTCAACTTATAAAAACAAAATGCAACAATGACTACACATGTGCTCCAATTATTGCACAATTCGAACACGAGTTAAATGAACTGCGTCACTACAACGATTTGCTGACAAGTCACCCTAACACAAACCGCCAACGAAGAGGTCTAGCCAATGGAGTCGGCTATTTAGCTAATACCTTATTTGGCGTACTTGATGATCGATTTGCAGAAAAATATGAAAAGGATATTGACACAATTACGAAGCGAGAAGATCACATTTTCAACTTGTACAAAAACCAGACATCCATACTTGAAGCTCACAACAATATTCTCAAACGCAACGAGATTATCATGAAAAATCAATTTGACTCAATTGCAAAAACCGTCCATAATCTAATCGAAGATGTGAATCAAGCACAATCCACGAGTCTACGTTTACTGAACTCGTTCTCGCTACTTTCGTCTATGGTAGCGGCGGATGTCATCATCTCAAATTTAAGAAGAATTCAAGATACCCTAGTTGACACCGTCACTGACATATACCATGGTCGATTAAACGTGCATTTACTACCCCCGATGCAACTCCAACAACAGTTAGAACTGATATCGGGGCATATACAGGATGACCTCACCATTCCAGTTGACAACGCTGAAGACCTGTACGGGTTGCTCCATATCCACGTAAAAGTGACTCGAAAGACCTTAATAATGGAGATACGCCTACCATTATTAAACCGTGAACAGTTCGAGTTAGACGCTATTATCGACCTTCCACGCAGAAACGGAGACAACGCCCTTTACATCTCAACAGCAACGAAATACATTGCAATCAACGTCAAGAAAGACACCATAATTCCAATGACAGAAACTGACATTCACGCATGCAGCGCTCACAAAAATGATAAAATGCTCTGTCCTTTAAATCACCCTGTATACACAATGAAAGTCGGTGAATCTATTTGTGACATGCAATTGTTATTAAACAACAATAACAAACCTTATTGCCAAGCGACAGCCAAGAAATGCGCTGACAGGTGGATCAAATTACATGCACAGGACACCTGGCTGTATTCCTACTGCCAAGAGCACCCAATACGCGTGATATGTGATAACGGCGTATCCACTGAGACATTGATCGACACGGGTTTGGTCACAATTCCTGCAGGATGCGCTATAAGAGGAAAATCCTTCGTCATACATTCACAACATGATTACAAGAGTCAAATGTTTGTACAAGACTTGTACATGGAAATTCCGAAAATATCACCGATCAATGACGTAATAAAAACATCCTTACCGAAAGATGTTCCTATTTTAACAGAAGATCATAACGAAGAATTTCTTGACATAAGCCAGAAATTAACGGCCATTAAAGAAGCAAATTTGGACACATTTGATAGAAATGACACCACACATTACGTCATAATCTACATTGCATTGGGAATTACTTCAACCATAACTATTATACTTGCTATCTGCAAATTGAAACGCAAGTCGACGCCTACTCAACCTGACACCCCACTGCAAGCAGTACTATCACTGACCCCTGCGGCCGGTCCTGCGACGACGAGCACGACGTCCTTCTCGGACATCCCAATGACGCCGCAGCAGAGACGAAAAGTTAGCTTTAGGGACTTAAATGAAGAAACATAATCATTTACCTACCTTCTTTTACAGTGTTCACTACTATTTTTATAGCATTTCTTTGTTAAATTGACATATGGTTTTTACTCATTTATTTAACGTTTATAATTTTGCATACTCTTAGGTTGCTTCTCGTTGTTTTGCTTTATAAGTGGCAGTATGTACGATCTAGCTATCGTACAGCGTAGGTATAGCATATACTGTAGCAATGTCTTTACGCAAATATGCGCACTCGCGCGACCTAGATTATTTATTCAACACGTGTAATTGCATTAAGTACAAAAATCAGTGCATTAAAGACTATGGTTAACAACAAACGTATGTGAGTTATTTATGGGTTCCTGGGATTCTGACAGTACCGTCAACTGGCGCGTACATAGGTAGTAGGTAGGTATGTTGACCAGAGATGTACGGATCAACCCGAAATTCACCCGCCTACAAGCCAGTCATTTGTTTTGAGCGCAGAAAAAATTCTCTGATTTGCATTTTTGTGGATTCCTTCCTCTAACTGATGGAAATCCCTCGATAAGGCTACCAATGATTTCAACATTTCATTCCCAACGAACACTAGTATGTATTTGAATTTTTCAGGGTAAAAGTGGATTGCTATCGCGTATCCGAAAATCTCCATTTTGAGTTTTGACCCATTCGTCAGGTCATTTAGACATGAATAAAGCATATATTTTATATATGAAATTAATGCATTGTTAGATAAAACAGACTACGGCCCAGATAAGCCAAATACAACAAAAATAATAATTTGAAACGATTTTACTAAAGTAGGTTTAAAATAAGTAAATATCTTTTAGGTCGAATCGACACAAACGTTTGTTTAAAATGCACATACTAATTTATTCTTACTAAAGTTCAACGCGCATTTAATCCTAGCAATGTGCGTGTGCACTTCCAATAATTGTCGTACATTGAAAATTATTCTTCCACAGAACCAGCGTCCCACAGCGAGCAATAAATAACTTAGCAATTATATTACACTCGAGCACAATAGAAACCTGAGGGGCACATGCGAGCATTACTTGTACATTAAAATGATTACAAATTGGCGTTGGATGGGCGCGAATCACGTTACTGCCCAAACAAAGCGCATTTACCCTGAATAAAATGCCTTAAGTATTATGTCATACGCTACGCTCCGAGTGAAAAAACCTCAGAGGGATTGGCGTTTACGTCATTTTGATCAAAACTCGCATTTAAATACGACAAATAATGACGTAAGCGCCATTATCCGAAGCTCCTAATTCATCCCAACATAACACATTTATTTGTGCATACGTCCTTTGATTTTTGAAAGCCTAAGTAAGAGTATGGAATCAAGTTAAGCAGGGTCTGATTCGGTTAAGAATGAATATGGGTCTCTCGGTGAGAGGGTTCGCAGCAAGAGTCGTGTGTTGTTATTGTTGGATAATCAACTTTAGAATTTAGTTTTTGTTGTGGGTAGACTAAATTACTCGTACTCATTCGAAAGCTTTATAGACTACTAACTTTTGCCTGCGGCTTCGCTCGCTTTAAATTGTGGAATTCTCTATACAAACTTCTCTTAAGAGGATACGATACCGAAGCACGAATTCAAATTTGAGATTTTTAAGTCTTTATCGCCGTCGCGCTGACGGGGGTGGAACCCACAGCTGCCCTGTGTGCGTGCGCGCGGCGCACGCACACACCCGCGTCCGCCGCCGGCGCAAGTAGCTACTCGCGCTCGAGCGCTCTCAATATTTCTCTAGTTTCGGACTCGATGCGTAATGTTTTGGACTCCGTGAAGTATACTAAGTGTACTGATTTGACTAAAATGCAAATTTGTAATGTTTTAAGTATTGTAAAAACAGTTCCTTATCTTATACATAATGTGATTATCTTAAAAGAAATCATGTTAGCGAAATAAAGTTATTCGGTATGTAAAAAGCTAAAACCTTTTCGATGTCAAAGAGAAGCCATATTATAGGAGTAGGTACGTACAGTCAACCAATCTGAATCCTATGTCATAGGCCACTGTAGACCTCTTTCACAGACTTCACAGTAAAAGTAAAACTGACTTCTATAGCAAATAAAGCACGGTGTCAATACGACAGGGTTCTAGAGTGGCCTAGGATTCTACATAATCGGTTGACAGTATCTACCTACCAAAAGTTTATGTGAATCTTATTCATTATTTTTTGCACATGTTTGACAGAAATGACAGCGTAGGAAAATTTAACTAGGACAATTTGGTACCTATTATACTTACCAGACATTAGAACTTTTTAGCAGAATTCTAACAAAAAATCTGCCAAACAAAATCTTATTGCATATGCAGCATAAGGACCTTTTTTCAGATGGAAAGCTACATATGCATCTTATATTTATAATTTTCTAGGGCTGTAGGTATACATATTACCTATCTAGCATTAGAAATACAAGGCTTAGCACAGAACAAGACCAACCATAAAAATGCTTAACTAATTTGCCAGCTAAATTTAAACCTAGGTATCGGTACTTAAACGTATAGATACTTTTGATATTTTTATTATTTAGAACTTATTGATACTCTTAGATATCAGCATTTCTGTTACCATAGAATTAAAACGTAGATAACACTCATTTCATCTACCAACTAAGGGCATCTGTAATCTACATACAAATAAGGCCCGGCTAAAAGTCTCGAAATGTTATGTACATTTTATAATTAGATAAGTGTAAATGGGTCAAAAATTTGGGTCCATGTGCAATTGTGCATTAAGTAGGTGCACATGGACCCAAATTGCTGCATGTATGAAATAAGGCCCATCAGTAAGTTAACAAAAATTAAGGTATTTCTTACATACCGAATTAAGCGTAATTGTGTCGCTTAACTTCAAACCTGGATAAATCCATTCTGCTATAAGGTTAATATATATTTTTTATATATTCAATCTTAAAGCAGAATGGATTTAAGTACCCAAGTTTGAAACTAAGCGACACAATTGATAGTATGTATCTAGGAGATATTTTCTTTACAAATACAAATCGTATTATTCAAGAGCGCTATGATAAAAGCACGTCGAAATAAAGTAAAATTGACAATATTTACCGATGAGATTGTGCTCTGTGTGTAATGGTAAACATTATTAATATGAAAAGTAATTGTTTCAGTTAGAGCATCTTCACTTGTTCACTATTTGTAAAATTTATCTATCGTCAATTTCGTCTTACTCTTTAGTTGTGAAACATGGGTGACAAAGGAACTGACACACAAGCTGAAAGTGTTTGTCAATACGTCCTTCCGGTCGCCGGAAGGAAAAGAATAAAAATATATGGATATGTATATTATAATATTTATCCCGTAGGACAGCAGGTAACTCCAAACTACTTTAATTAACTACCTAATTTTAATGTTGTCTTCGGTTACCGCGATAGTTACTCATAAAATAAAACTATGGAAACGGATTAAATCGCGTATAGTGAGTCGTATGTGGGGCAGACAAAACGAAGTATTTCCACACGGGTGAAGGAACACATAGCGGATGTCAAGCACCGTCGGCAAAAGTCTGCAGTCTCTGAACATGTCATGGATAAAGTCAATCATGCTATAAAGTTTGATAAGCCTCTGGTTCTTGCTAAGGAGAAGCGGTATATACCCAGAATGTTGCGCGAGGCCATTGAGATCAAGAAATATCCAAACTTTAATAGAGAAGATGGCTTTACTTTACCACCGGCTTAGGATCCAGTAGTTCATCTGATAATGGAACAAGCACGACGAAGACTGTGAGGCATTTGTGTTCGGTTGTATGGTGTTGGACATTTGCAGTTTGTTTTTGTAAATTTTGTGTAGATTAATTGATTGCTTTTTTTTTGTAACATAGTAATGGTAAATTTTTTGAACATTGTATAACTAGCTTTATTAATAGTGTGTGAACCTGCCTTAGAAATCTATTTTATTTATAGTCGTGGTTCGTTAATATTTCTTATATGTAGGTAGCTTTTGCACATTGTAATTTTTCCTCAGTCACCCGTTGACCACGAGCGCTGTAAAGTGTTCGAAACGTCGGGATGAATTGTAAATTCATTATATACGATTTAATCCGTTTCTATAGTTTTATTTCACACCTAATTTTATCCATTTAAACTATATAGTATGAAATAAAGTATGCCAATGTTGTCTGCATTGACCTTAATGCACCACTTGCTAGGACTCGGACCCTCTAAATTTAGAGCACCATAACCTAAATGCATAGTCCTGAATAAATGTGTTTTAGACGACAGACCGTAGTATAAATACTTATTACAAAAATTGATGATTGAATTCATGAACACAATGTTTACACCAAGTTATAAAACTTAAGAAGTGAGCGATGGGCCTTATTTAGAGTAGTAACTATTTAGGGCATTTTTTGATTATATGTCTGCGAAGAAAATGTACAAAACGGTATGACTGATAAAACTTAGAAGAAATATAAGGACTGGGCCTTATTAAGAGCAGGTACAGGTACCTACCTGAACAAACTGTGTATTACTAAATAAGGCCCATCGTTTTTTAAAATATTTTTAAACATGAATTATATCATTAATATTATGTTTGTTTTTATTGTATGTAAATAAGTACATATAATATAACTACTTACCTAATTGGTGTTGGGCAGAATAGTAATAAATAAGCAATGATGACCGAATACCAAATTTTTGGCAAAGTGGCTGAAAAGACCGAATATAAAATACCGAATACCGTTGCCTAATATTCGTGGAATCTATCGTAAAATACAACATAACTTTATAATTGATACTAGTAAACCAATGACGAGAAAAGTTATGCATGTATAAAATAAACCTATACCTGTATGTAATTGTTACGTACCTATACTTATAAAAATATGGACTTAGTATTTCCACAGAATATATACGTATTTCTAACTAAAAAGTTCGTCAAACACGGTATGTCGATATTTCGACGTAGTATATCGATAACTTTTCACATCACTAGATTATCGACATTAGATGTCGAGTATTACCCATCACTTTATTTTAGTGTACGTATTTAAAAACTTAGCCCCGCCCCTAAATTTGGTGCGATAGGGACAACTGCAGCTCAGGCGCGAAATCCCGCGTAAAACCCGCAAAAATCGAGGTTCCGCTCTCGACTGTTTCCTCCTCCAAAACTTAACCAATCGTTACGAAATTTGGAAATCAGAATGACAAGGAAATTATCTGTGTCGGACCGTTTCGTTTTTTTGGATAATTGGTCTCAGTTTTGAATACCACTCCTTTCTTTCTGGCAAATTCAATTAAGCCGTTTTTGCCAACTTTGAGAGGCTCTAATTCCTTTTAAAACAAAAATATCAAAAAAAGCAAAACGGTCCGACACAGATATTGATAATAAAAACCTGTGTTGAAAAAACCATTGATCTAGCTTCAAAAACCAGAGAGGAAACAGGCGAGAGCGTTTGTATGGAGAAATGAGGGGTATCGTATCGTCTTAAACCTATTGCAAAGCATTGACTTATTTCAATCAAATTCTCAGAAAAACTGCAGTTCATGAGTTACCATGAAGTTCTGGATTTGCAATATTTAAGACCTATTAAGCCTCACAGGAAGTGCATTTGGTATAAAGCTGGTTATTTCTAAAAGGTCGTAAGTGTGTATAAAAGTTGTTTATGTTTAGAACGTAATGGTTTGCTTTGCCCGTGCGTCACCGTGACGAACGCAGCAGGCGGTCGAGCTCGCACGCTTATCGCTAAACTGGGGTTATTGGCGGTACATGAGCTTACGATATCTCAGGTAGTGTGTGATTTTAAGTCTAGTTATGGGATCAAGAAAAATATTTCAGTTGATAATGAATGATGCATAAGTCCGGAAACACTTTAATGACGCATTAGGTATGGTGATTCTAGTAATTAGATAATTGACTTCATAATTAAGTAATAATTACTAGATCTCAATCTGTCATGGTTATCCTGGATCTATTACGTGTTAGATTAAGTTCTGTAGTTAAAGTTCTCTTTATGTTTTTATTTTTAACAATACATGTACTGATTGTATTAATAAACTTTTTTTCCTGGATCCGAACTAAGTCTGGAATAGTTCAATCTTGTTTGGTTGATCCTCATTTTTTTCAATTTTCTAAGAATACTTAGAATATCGTACTAGTGAAGAGTTAGTGAATTTATTTACAAGTTTATAAATAAGTTTCAACTATAATATACATAACATGCTTTAATGATCTTCGATACTAAGTATACAAAGTTATTGAACATATTTCAAATCATTTAATCATTTTTGTTTTATGAAAATACAATGAGTTGTTATTAATAAGTTATTATTTTCACCGGAAGAAGAAGATATTTATGAAAGAACTTCAGCATCAGCTTTGAACTTCTTCTTCTTCCAATTCCCAAATACGGACGAATTCGTGTCCAGTCCAACAGTGCGCACATTGCTACAGTTGTGGCCCACAATAGCCTCGTTACGTCCCGCTCGATTTACGACGCCGCGAACAATGCTAGTTGTTATCGCGCCGCGAATAGAGAAAACAATATTTGCCAACCTTACTCTAGCAAACTTTTATCTTATGAATCCTTTTCAACAGTAACAAACTCAACTGTCTAACATATTGAGTTCAAAATAGAAACAGCGGGTCTGTGAAGTAAGATTTTGTAAAGGTTATTGAGCATTTATTTCATTTTATTCCGGCCCGACACTGGGCAGTAAAATTATGTACGGAATTCGTAGGTGGGTGTGCAGAAAATATTATTGTCGCTAAATTTACTTTTGGATTTGAAATTTGTTTCATACAAACACCTCTTGAACTTGATTCAGAACACCAGGGCGATGTGTCCTTATAGGTAAAAGAGGTTATGTTTATTAAGCCTACTTTGAAAATATAATATACTTTAAGTATGTATTTATTTTGTAAGTCAACGATGTTAGGTAGTTTATGTAGGTAGGTAGGCGCGTAAGAAAATAAGGTAGGTACAACGATTTTACAACGTCTTACCCAAATATTAAATTATTATTATTCAAGCATAGCTTACAAGTATTATTTCCCTTACTTAATAGTTAATAATCAAACGAACTTACCTGTGAAGTTTGATTACAATTATACGAGTATCCAAATCCGAGACAACAAATATTATTTACTATGCAGCACACGGAATCGTACCGTCCAAAGTCACACATTTCAGAGATATAAAATTTAAAAAACAAGTTCTCGCCATGCATACCTACTACCTTCAACATAGCCCAGCGCCCTGCGGCGTAAACCCATCATTATTTTAGAGTAGATCTTTTTGTGTCGTAAAACCATTTTATTGTTATTTTCGGGGATGGGGGCGGGACTTTGTTGTCTCGGATTTGGATACTGTATAATTGTAATCAAACTTCACAGGTAAGTTCGTTTGATTATTAATTATACTTCCTATCCAAATCCGAGACAACAAATATTATTTACTATGCAGATGTTCAGAGCCTTGCATGTCAATACAAATACTGCATGCGAAAATAAAATAAAGTAAGAACATCAAAATATGATATAGTGTTAAGTTTCGTATGAGTACCTACTTAATGGTATTAAGTATCTGATGATGTGACGTCATGATGACGTCATTAAGCAAATTAAAAGTTATTCCTATTATTTAAAGTTAAGTTATTCCTATTATTTTATATATAACCTATTGAAAATGTTATAATTATATTAAGCTTTATGAATGTTTTTGATATTCCCTGGTTATGGTAACACTGATTAGTTTGCAACTTCTAAGGTCTTAGAACGGCGCTTTTTGGCTTTTAATGAAATGTTTTTAAATTAGTATTAATTACGTTTTAAAGTCAAGGTCATTATAGTTTCATCAGTTTTCATTTAAGGTTTTTCTGATGTACAAGAAATCTCATGTAAAATTATGCGTAGCAACAAATTCCCTTTTGTGCATTGGCAATGCAAGCAATAAGCATACGCAGTTACAATGTTTTATTTATATTCTAAGGTGAATTAAAAGTCAAATTCAGTTACTATGCAATTAAAAAGTAAGTCCATACAATGCCTTAGTATACTACTTTCTAAATATTGTTTTAAAACGTCATATCACTTTGTTCATATAACATAAGTAACCTGGTAAGTATTATATTAATTTATATAGATGCCAACAAAAAAGGCTCCTATACTTAAAAAGGAAGAAGTAAACTTAGCTAGTTACTAGTTTAATTATTATGTAATTATTGCCGATGTTTTGAGGACAAAATATACAACATTCAATTTTAACATCTGATTGTAAAGTTGTAAAGAAGGCAAATGAGCAGACAGATCGCTGTCACCCATGAACACCAAAAACCTGAAGCATTAGAACTTTTTTAAAGGTGTGTTTGTCCGGTAATCCTTCAGAAGACAGTTCTGCTTATTCCACACTTGCCACAGTTTCCTTTATTAATTAATTGAGGGAGTAACAAACAACAAACATACATACTAATAAAATAAAATAACGTTACAGTAAAGCTGTACTATGTATTGTGATACAAAACTACAATTAACAAGAAAGAAAATAGGTAGTTGGGTTATACAATCAACTATTATAACTATTTAAACTTTCTTGTTACTAAGCGAGACTGTATGTCAATCAGGGATTTCAAATTTAAATATTAATTTCATTGGAAACTTTATTTTCTAATTGGATTTATTAATCTAGCTGTTCACGGCTGCAATAACTCTGCATAACTGCACAACTATATTGTGTGTATTAGTTTCCATCGGCGATTTTACGCCCCGGGTATATAGGCCTAGATAATGTGCACCACCCACGAGTCAGCCCCTGTTTTCCGTACCACAATTCCCCTATAGTTTAGAGCTCTAAATATTGTATTAGATTTCTCTTTCAATCGAGGTATGTTAATTAAAGTGTAGGATGTAGGTAGTTAATGCGTATGTGGCAACGTACAGGTATAGTCGTTGCTCGCCTGGCCCCGTAGCCGAATGGCATTTCTCCGACGCCAAACGAAAGCGATACGCCGCTGGCTCTGTCGCGCCAATACGCAAGCGCGATAGAGATAGATATCTACTAGCGCTTCGTTTCGTGAGCGTTTCATGAGCGTTTGTGCCATTCGGCTAGCCACCCTGAAAGGGATTTATTGCGCCTTGATTATTTATTTTCATTATTATAACTATTATAACAGCGAGTAATTAATGATGACACGTACTAAGCATTGTAAAGTGATTTGTGTAGGTATAGGCTGTGGTATAGGTCATAGAGCTATGACTGAAGGGTTAATACGGCGTATATTTTATTATTTTAGTGTATGCATGATGCTCATATGGTGTAGCAACATTATATTGTATGTCTTGTCAGAGCAATAGTATTAGCAATTTTAAGGAAAATAAGATTTACATTTTTGTTTACTGTTCAATCATTGGTTCATTGGTTCAATCCTTAGACGAAAGTGTTCTTATATTCATTCTGTATAATGTGCGTTAAGTAGGTAGGTACCTACATAAGTTATATAACAACATTACATTACATTAAATCTGATTAACAAGTCTCGAGATAATGTAAATCTCATTAACATTAACACTTTTAAAGCGGAGTAATGTTAATATCTTTAATTTGTGAGAGACCAAGGAGCGGAGCGGCCGAAGAATAAACAGATTGAATACAGCGAGGAGAGAAGCAATCTAAGAACGTTGGAGTTGCGAGCGAAGAGCGAAGTGACCGATGAACGTAGCGACAGAAGCGTGAATCCACCGAAGCGTAAACCGATTGAAAAAACACAGTGGACAATGCACTGTGAGACCGGAATTCTCAATGTAGTTTGAACGAAAGAAGAGCTCCTGAGACAATTTGTGGAGAAAATATAGTCATTTTAAGGTTGACTTGATGTGCATATAGCTAGAACGCTATAAATACAATGTTCTCTATAAAATGTATCTATAAAAGTGGAGCCATCGATACAGTTTTGAAGCAAAGATCACACTATTAATGTTTATTTTATTTATTTCCTAATAAAGTGGAGCCCACAAAGTTTCAACAGTCAGAGAGCGGAGATCTTGACTTCATTCGTGGAGAATTACATAGTAAGTTTAATTTAAAATGATAACATTTTGTTTTAATTTCTTGTGTTTTATATATATAATTATGGTTAGTATTTAAATTTATCATTATTTTTTGACTAAGTTGTTTAAGATTATTTTAATTCCTTATTTATTGTATTATTATTTTTGTATTTTTGACATGTTTTGTTTATGCCATTAAAGGTTTTGAATTGAGTTGAATGGATAGCCTATCACTGTTAAAATGTGCCACAAACAGCTACTACGCCTTAAGCGGAGCCTTCGATACAACTTGTGAACAAAGATAGCAACGTTACTGTTAAAGTAGGGCACATATAGCTACAACGCATTTAGCGGAGCCCTCGACACAATTCATGAAAAAAAAAATAGCCACGACACTGTTAAAGTGGGGCACATATAGCTACAACGCATTTAGCGGAGCCCTCGACACAATTTGTGGAGAAAAATAGCCACGACACTGTTAAAGTGGGGCACATATAGCTACAACGCATTTAGCGGAGCACTCGACACAATTTGTGGAGAAAAAATAGCCACGCCACTATTAAAGTGGGGCACATATGGCTACAACGCATTTAGCGGAGCCCTCGACACAATTCGTGGAGAAAAAATAGTCACGCTACTAATAAAGAAGGGCATTTTACTGTAGGTTCAGATATAATTTTGCATGCCATTTTTGGCTAAACATGTATTGCTAGTCAAAAATAGTAATGTACCAACTAATGTATACCATGTTTATCGCAATAAAGTAATTCATTCAATTCATTCACAAATGGCTACAACGCATTTAGCGGAGCCCGCGACACTATTTGTGGAGAAAAATACCACGCCACTATTAAAATTTGGTACATATAGTTACAACGCATTTAGCGGAGCTCTCTCGATTTTTTTTTTTTTTTTTTTTTTTTTTTTTTTTTTTTAGTGGGGTACCCAACATTGTAATCTCAATTTTCATCACTCATCAGGGTTTTATTTCTTTTCTACCCGATACTCAACCAATCATCCTTGACGCTATTATACTATCGGAATACTATTTCAAGACATGCTTACAATATTTATTATTGACACAAGTAAATCTTTATTTAAAATAAGCTCTTATAATTATAATCTCTAATGTCTTAACAATGTCAAACAATATCTAATGTTCTAATGTCTTTATTTTTATTTCTTTATGATTTAATTGCTGGACATAGACACATGTCATCCAAATAGTAGGTAATTACTTACAAAAAGAGACTTGCTCACATAGGGTACTTGTCTTCACACAAAACTGATAGAAAAAATTTTGATGTGACCATGATGCCGAGCTAGAAACCCGTAATGTTCGCATAAATCCTTTCGTCGGCATCGAAGTACGGCCCGTACTATATACAACAGCAAGCAACAGGCAACACTGTCAACACATTTGTGATCCCTATTACCACGGCATAAAGTCTAACGATAGTCAGTTAAAGGTGTTGCTGTTTGTGCCATGGATTCGGTATTAGTTAAGGCGCCTTAGGTAAGATCGTGCAAGCGCATCCTGTTTAAATGCATCAGTTACTGGCAATGTGCAGTCGGTCATTATATTTATTAATACATTATTGAATGAATCAACAGAAAAAATATAGTTTAATTATTGGTTCCAGTATTTGTAAATATTGCTACAACTATTGCTCGTTTGACTTATAAATATTGTTGAATGTTGTTACAATTTACATAACGATGCGTTTTTCTTTTAAACTTCTTATAAAAGGCGCTTTATCACCAACCAGAAAAAATATGTTTATAGATCAGACATGTTGTTAACGTATAATATACTGTTCTATACGCCTACGATATATACGAGTAAAATCATATTCGTAAATATTGAAGTCAGAGATCACATCGATTGTCTACTAGGTAGTTTAATAGTTACATATTACTGTAAGTAATCTGTGATTTACGTATTACTTAAACACATATACTAGTAATAAGGTAACACTACATCGTATTACTTTCCTACTGCAACTTAAGTATTCATACCGAAAGCCTTTTGTTTGAAAAAGAAGGTAGTCGTAGAAAATCCTATCGTATGACCAAATATGACCGCAAATAAATTTAGTATTTCGTTAACTTCTTAGTTCTAGTTATCAATAGGCAAGTGAGGCAAGCTACTTAAATGATAGTACAATTGTGTGTTAATGTGTAAAATCACATTAGCTCGTAGCTACGATCGAATGAAAAACAAAACTATTATACACTCGCCGATAACTAGACTAAACTCGCCGGTACTATACGGCGGTCGGCAGTTGTTCAAATATGGTTTGAATTCTATAATCACCATTTAGCGCACTATAGGTACATAAGTAGGTATTAAATCACTTACCGAACTTCATAAATTCACAACATTTACACTTTTAGAGGAACACTTATTTTGACGAAATTACGTGTGACTCGGACGACACAAAAACATGTAATGATGGGTTTACGCCGCAGGGCGCTGGGCTATGTTGAAGGTAGTAGGTATGCATGGCGAGAACTTGTTTTTTAAATTTTATATCTCTGAAATGTGTGACTTTGGACGGTACGATTCCGTGTGCTGCATAGTAAATAATATTTGTTGTCTCGGATTTGGATAGGAAGTATAATTACAGTTATTTCCCGTAATATATATGTAGTTTCAGTATATTGACTTGTAAATCTATAATCCAGTTTCTCGATCAGAAATTCAGAACAGCACGGGTAGCATGGTCGCGTGATAGACGATAAAATATCAGGCCGTCCCTATCGCACTATTAGTAAGCGCGATAGGGACGGCCAGATGTTTTATCATTTATCGCGCGACCATAATTGCCTGCCAGCTTTAATAACCTACCTACACAGATACAGTGAGCTGCAAAGGTGCATGGCGAATTTATCAATGAATTCATTCATAATTTCTCCGTGCAATTTTGCACGTGCAAATTTGCACCTCTACAACCATGTCAAAATGTCAAGCAGTAAGAGATTTCTTACAATCTGATGTATAACGTCACTATGACATAGTTCTACAGTGGCCTAGGGCTCCAATTGGTTGATTGTACCTACTATGCAATATACGATGCAGTTGTGTGTTATTAAAAGCTAGCGTCGTAACTGAGCTTATCACAATCACCCAGAAACTATGAAGCCGGAAGCGTAATCACAATTCCATTGTACACTTGCATAATATAATACTATTCTATGAAACACTATCAATATCGCGCGCCGCATCTTGCCACGTCGCATATCGCACGTAATTTGATCGACCCACCACCAATTTGAATACATTTGTATACATTAATACATTTTGTATCCGTTATTGCGGGAGTAATTAAAATCATGACACATGATAGCAGTTTGATCGGTTTGTTCTGGCGGATAAAATGACTGCGCTATAATTTCGATGATTTCGATTTGATGTGGCCGTAACTATTAAATAACCATGCACCCCATTTAAATGCCTACGTCAATTACATTGTTAGACTGCTCATTCACAAAATTGGTTGTGGCAATTCGATATACACAAGATGACCGGATTTTAAGAGCAGTCCGGTGATGCGCTATCCTGTGTTCAACTGCCGCTTTTTACTTCGACATATTTTTGAGATGTCCAATGATTTCTACAGATCCAAGAGTACATTCAGCAATCACAGCTCAAATCACAACTATTAGTAAAGTTCTCACACGTGCCAGGGTCATTGACCCTTGCTAAGCATCCTCATTGAGGCAGAGCAATGAGCAGGCAATTACTTTAATCACCTCTTTTGCTTAGACGCCGTATTCTGACGGCCGCTGGCCGGGAAAGTTTGACGGCATGGCTGTCACTATGGTAATTTTAGTTTAGTATGTAAGATTAAAGTTTGGTTTCGAAAAGTATGACTGATTCCTATGAAGGTCCAATTCAAAATCTGTGTAATCAACATGTAACACACCTCATGGTTTTGGGTGCGGTTATTTTAGACAAAAAGCTCCAAACGTGCTTTCTGATTTAAAACTCAGTTGGTAAACAATTTTTCAACTATCAAAAAAGTTGTAAATAAATACACTCATAAAATTGCTTCCACCCAAAACAGCATAAGTATATCAAATCACTAGCAGTTGTCACAAAATATCTGACAAAGTAAAGAAAGACCGTTATGTCCTCGCGCATCAGAATACTGCCCTCGCCCACTGCTACCATTCTCTCTGATTCTAGTACAAAGAGTGAAAAGACCCAAAAAGACAGATGGTACTAAACCCCTTTTGACTAGAGACACAGCATTGTTCCTGTTTAAAGAACACTATTTGTCCAAAGCCGAGAGCTTCGTACATAAATTATTAGCATTCAGCGCTTGCCAGTAAATGCTCTCTTTGTGCAACAGTTTAAGTGAACACATGTCTTGTTTTCTAAAGAAAATCATTGATATTTCACTAGTATTTATTTTACCACTTGGTCAGTATTTTTCCTTAGGTTTTATACCTAAAACTAATAAGCAGACCCTTTTCACTTCTCCTAAAATGGACATGGGCAGTTTGCCATTGCAGACTAAAATGTCGTTCAGTTTTCATCAATATCATCCCAAAATTTAGGTCGCTGTCGCTACAAATCCTCCAATTTTTATTTAAAAAAATAGGTAGGTGCAGTGCAGTATGGATACTTCTTACCCAAATTAAACGTCTATCTCATTCGTTCCAAACTAGTGGAAAAGAGACAAACAATATAATACTGGCGATAAACTAAACAAGCTGCCCGCGGGGGTGTATTTCAGTTTCACATCACGTAATATCGAGCGAGATACCCCGCTGTATCTCGGATGGCGCACGATAATTTCCGTATAAAGAGCTTGGGCGTCTTTGGATGGCGTTGTACTGCATAATTATGTTTTGTTTACGAACTTGATATTGAGGCTCCCCCTTCTATCGAATTTGGGAAATGTTTTGTAGCAATGATTCGGGCTTAGTAGGTATAATTTTGGCTGATGCTGAAATCCTTGTAATGCTGAACTGGGAATAGGATTGCACGTGTTTTTGATACTCGAAGTAAACTAGCCCGTACTTTAAATTACGTTAGGCCAGTTTCGTTCGTACTTTGGCAGATTTTTTTATTGATGACGGCAAATTCCAAATACCTAAATATAATTTTGAAATTTCTTTTACCTTATTAAATAAATCCTTTTCCAAAATAAAATAATTAAAACCAATACTTAACAAAAGTACATCCCGTATTAACCAAAGTGGGAAGAACACAAGAAGAACGCCACTAAAGCCTTGGTTGTGATTTAATCGTTCCGAAGCCGTCCCGAACCCACGGCTTCGGAACTTTCAGGTGATTACAGTTTTTCTGTGATTAAATTGTAGCTGAAAATTCGCACAGAATAACTACTCAGAAACAGAAGGATATAATAACGAATAGAATGTGATTTTATGTCTTGTAATTACATAATATGTATATATGCACGTAATGTGAACTTATTATTATAATAGAAAAACAGACGTAATACTCATATTACGTGCTACCCTCATTTAAAGTAAACCCTCATTCATGTTTTCAGTTATTAAGTGTTGAGCATTTATGTTTATAGCCAACAAACTGTCCTCAGTTATGCGGAATTGTTTCTTGTAAAATAGTTTCTTGTTATAAATTAAAAGAAAAAAAGATTTATTTATTTCATAATATAAAATTGCAATATAAATTATTTTACCTTAATCTACACAAATTTATATTTAAAATCGTCAAGTATGATTATAATACATTATCCATACTAATATTATAAATGGGAAAGTGTGTGTGTCTGTTTGTTTGTCCGTCTTTCACAGCAAAACGGAGCGACGAATTGACGTGATTTTTTAAATGGAGATAGTTGAAGGGATGGAGGGACATAGGCTACTTTTGTCTCTTTCTAACGCGAGCGAAGCCGCGGGCAAAAGCTAGTTATATATAAATGTCAAACATTACAATTACAATATAATACTAAGGACTATATAGTTATGTGCATTAAGACTGTGTCCAACGACATCTCGTACTTCACCAAATATTAGTTACCTTACTTAAATAGGTCACCGAATTAAAAAAGATGTACAGATTTAATCAAATTTTTTGTTCTAAATAATTACAAGCCTGTCAATTGTCTACTGTCTACCTTGTTATTTTAAGATGCAGGGCGGGCGGGCAAATTACATTTCATTTGTAGCCTCCAGAATAACGCTCGTTGTTTAATTCTGTGCCCATTCCCACTTCCTCGGGAGCGCCCCGCGGTGCGCGCTTGGATTCGGAATCATTGTTTATACTTATTTTGTAATTAAACTCAGTTTGCTGGAATTATAATGGCTGGAAATTCATAACAGAACCTATTTAATATAATGGTATTATTATTTGTAGACAAAATCCTGCAATGAGCTTGTATTTTGCGTAGTTTTAAATATTTTACAGTGACGCTATTCCTTATAAAATATTCTCTGTCTTGGAACCTCAGATTTAAAACCAGTATAATAGTTAAATGAACTTTAGTAAATAACAAATAAGTAGTACCTACTAGTACTTAGCAACATCAACAGTCTCACCTATTAGGTAGTTTATTGTACTATACAATGATTTTATGCAACCTTTTCTACGTAGGAACCTAAAAACGCCAGGGTGCGTAGCCGATTGGCACTAACGCTCACGAAACGAAACGCTAGTAGATATCTATCTCTATCGCTCTTGCGTATTGGCGCAACAGAGCCAGCCTACGTTTCGTTTTCGTTTGGCGTCGGAGAAATGCCATTCGGCTACGGGGCCAGGACAGTAATTAGGTACCTATTGTCTTTTCTGAAGTATTTCCGCTTAGCTATGCTATACGAAGGCGTTACACCTATTACATTATTCAGATAAGGTAGCCTCACAAACCCTTTCACGGCCCATATTCACATTATAAGAATTCAGCGCACATGTAAAAGCAAATATTTTCACACATTGAAACCCTTCGGAAAATTGTAAGCGCGAGGAAAATCCGCACTCAAAGGTTTTTCAATATCATACATAACATACATTAGTGGGTCATGTCATGCTTAGGAATATGAGGCTTATTCTGTAAGAGGTGAGTTGATGAATATTACGTACTTGCTAGAGGCAGAGGTAGGATATAGAAGGGAGTAACAATGTATTGGCTTTGTAGCTACTTACTGCGTTTTTGAATGGGCTGGAGAGCGGCGGCGTACGCCTTTGAGGTGAGCTTGCAAATTGTACAGCGGTTTTTGTTAGGGTTCCGTAGTCAACTAGGAACCCTTATAGTTTCGCCATGTCTGTCTGTCCGTCCGTCCGTCCGTCCGCGGATAATCTCAGTAACCGTTAGCACTAGAAAGCTGAAATTTGGTACCAATATGTATATCAATCACGCCAACAAAGTGCAAAAATAAAAACCGGCCAAGAGCGTGTCGGGCCACGCTCAGTGTAGGATTCCGTAGTTTTTCGTATTTATCTCAAAAACTACTGAACCTATCAAGTTCAAAACAATTTTCCTAGAAAGTCTTTATAAAGTTCTACTTTTGTGATTTTTTTCATATTTTTTAACCATATGGTTCAAAAGTTAGAGGGGGGGACGCACTTTTTTTTCCTTTAGGAGCGATTATTTCAGAAAATATTAATATTATCAAAAAACGATCTTAGTAAACCCTTATTCATTATTAAATACCTATCCAACAATATATCACACGTTGGGGTTGTAATGAAAAAAAATATCAGCCTCCACTTTACATGTAGGGGGGTACCCTAATAAAACATTTTTTTCAATTTTTTATTTTTGCACTTTGTCGGCGTGATTGATATACATATTTGTACCAAATTTCAGCTTTCTAGTGCTAACGGTTACTGAGATTATCCGCGGACGGACGGACGGACGGACGGACGGACGGACGGACGGACGGACGGACGGACAGACAGACATGGCGAAACTATAAGGGTTCCTAGTTGACTACGGAACCCTAAAAATGGAAAAAAATGTTTTATTAGGGTACCCCCCTACATGTAAAGTGGGGGCTGATATTTTTTTTCATTCCAACCCCAACGTGTGATATATTGTTGGATAGGTATTAAAAAATGAATAAGGGTTTACTAAGACCGTTTTTTGATAATATTAATATTTTCATAAATAATCGCTCCTAAAGGAAAAAAAAGTGCGTCCCCCCCCTCTAACTTTTGAACCATATGTTTAAATAAAAAATATGACAAAAATCACAAAAGTAGAACTTTATAAAGACTTTCTAGGAAAATTGTTTTGAACTTGATAGGTTTAGTAGTTTTTGAGAAAAATACGGAAAACTACGGAACCCTACACTGAGCGTGGCCCGACACGCTCTTGGCCGGTTTTTGATCCACAACATGTGTTTTTAAAGACTTTGCGTGTGTATTTATCATCTTGGCAAGTCATAATATTTAGTTAGAAGGTTCTTTGGTTACCCAGTAAGTATTCTTGTAGGTGTTACTCGTATAGTAAAATTTGAAATTATTTTTATCTTAGCCTACGTTTTCACGTGTTAACGAATTGACGTCCAATTATGGAAAATGGCACATGTCTTGTGTGATTTTTAACCTTCGCCTCATATCTCTCAAGAAGGACGGTTATCAAGTCGTCTGTATGTTTTTTTTTTTATGTTTGTTCCTCGATATCTCCGTCGTTACTGGACCGATTTAGAAATTATTTTTTTTGATTGAATGTATATACACACATACAGATTGGTCCCATTTTTCTCAGAACCCAGTTCTGATGATGGGATCCTGGAGAAATCGAGGGAACTCCTCGAATCTGAAAGGCATACATATGGTGATTTTTGTATTTTTAAAAGAACAGCATGCATTTAGGAACGGAACAGTGACATTTGGTGCAGTGGAACTGCTGATGATGGCCAGAACGGAACTCTTCAAATCTGAACGGCACGCTTATAGTGACTTTGGTATTTTTATAAGAACAGCATGCACTTGCACTTTCGTCCAGAACAGTGACATTTGGTGCAGTGGAACTGCTGATGATGGCCAGAACCAAACTCCTCAAATCTGAACGGCACGCTTATAGTGACTTTGCCATTTTTATAAGAACAGCATGCACTTACGTCTAGAACAGTGACATTTGGTACAGTGGAACTGCTGATGATAGTCAGAACCAAACTCCTCAAACCTGAACGTGATTCCTGAAACCATAGTGACTTTGGTATTTTTGTAAGAAAAGCATGCATTTAAGTTCAGAACAGTGACATTTATTTAGTTATGTTTGTTAAGCATATTGAGTTTCAAGTAAAAGTTTGTCAAGCTTCGATTTCTTATAATATAATCGGATTCATGAGGAATTGAGGAAACTCCTCAAACCTTAACGTTATACGTATATTCATTTGTGTTGCCATCTAATAATTAAAGCATTAAAACCAGTTTTAAAAAATACTTACACATTTCTACATAATCCAACATTCGCAAGTAGCTTTCACCAGAACCCGAAAGGCGACGGTTTTTTTTTCTTAAAAATTATTATTATGAAATTTGTTGAAACTTTGTTGCCAAAGGGGATATAATATGAATTATAAAAATATCGAAAACAATAAATTTCTAGACACAGTGCAATAAAACAGTTATTCCTTCAAATTAAAAAGATGAGTTTTTTTATTCTTTTAAAAACAGTTGCTGTATGTGTAGCCGAATGCACAAACGCTTCACGAAACGCTCACGAATCGTTCACATTCGGCTACGCACACAAGAGTCATCAGAAATTTGACTGATGAAATTAAAAACGTTTATTTTGAGGCATTTATTTTAAGCAAACATCTTTCTGTACAATTTTTTGTTCAACCTGTGCCAATATTTTCTTTTGCAGAAAAAAATCTGTTCAGCCAGAAACATTAATGGTCTACCATATTGTTTCCAAGTTCTATTTCTTTGCTTGTTTTGCAATACTACTTAGCGGTTGGGTTGTTCACAAAGCTTACCCAAAAGTCATTGAGGTAGCCAGTAAGAAGGTTCTTGAATAACGCGATATTACTGCGATAATTCAATTCTATTCATTTATTTTTGCGACTAACATAGGATCATAGCTACTACATTAGAATTAAAATTACAATAAATAAAACAAAATTAAACCTACTTTATAATGTCCATAGTTCAAATAAACTGAAATAATGATTATTGGTTATTTTTTAGTTTCTCTAAAATGCTTTGAAGAATATTACTAAAATGGCAACGACCCAAAAGGTTAAGAAGTTAGTCAATCAATTTGAATCCTGGGTCACTGTTGAACCTTTTCACAATATACGTCAAAGTGATTTCTATGACAAATAAAGCACGGTGTCAATAAGACAGGGTTTTAAAATGATCATACCTATATATATGTACAGTCAACCAATTGGAACCCTAGGCCACTCTACAACCATGTTAAAATGACAAGCAGTAAGACATTTCTTACAATCTGATTTATAACGTCACTATGACATAGTTCTACAGTGGCCTAGGGTTCCAATTGGTTGACTGTACAGTCGACTAAAATTTTTCGCCTTATTGCATTGTGATAAGATGAAAAAGTGGATACATCTCTTTGTAGTCGACTGTACATAGGTACCTATTCGCAATTTTTTTTCCTTCGTATTCTTACGGAAACGTACGAACGTGTCATGCTATTTCAGTCAGTCTCAGTACAAGACGTATATACTGACACTGTCTGAACAAGCATGACAAATACGAACGTCTCCGTAAAAATACGAATGAAAAGCTTTTCGCACTACATTTGTACCGATTATGTCGCGAAGTTTCCATTCGAGAGTGGGCACACTATCAGTCGATGGAGTGGTAGTTATTGTGAACACCGGTTAGTCTTTTTGGGAGGGCGAGCCGCCGCGCATCCCGTCCGTCGGCGCTTCATTAACCTAAAACCAGAGCTGTGTGCCGTGGAGATGGGACAGGAGCTGTGACAACTCAGGAGAAACACAACAGGAAATGGGTAGTCTATTGCATTGAACAGTCGCCAATGTCGCCATCAATTATATCGGAGCTGCCAAAACTCTCACAAATATCGAAACACGCACTCCGTCTTGACAATAGAGACAGTGAGAGCTTTAGCAACTCCAATATTGATGAAGACTGAACACTTACACACTTTACACGAATTATGACTATTGCAAAAGGTTAAAAAAAAAGTTGTAGCGAACATAATCTGTTTATCTATATACATATATTTTTTATTGAAATGTTGTGCTTGTCGTGTTTATATTATAAACATACTCTACTTCTCCTTTCCTTTGCATTATAGATTAACATTTAAGACGTTGCATTACTATGTACAACAGAATCCTATGCTTCAGGTACCCATGATCCACAAGCCTACGAATATAACAATAGATATATACCTACTTCTTTTTTTTACTTTCATCCTCCATCCGTGAAAGATACCTAAGAACTACAGCTAAAATTGTCGTTCAAAAATGTTGAATTAACATCTCTGTCGTTGAAATTCAGGACGTGATAGTGTAGTGACATGCTCCAGGAATGGTGCTTGAAGCCAGTGAACCTGAATAATCAGGACATCGGCCCGTCGTCCTGCCTCGATGAGACTCACACGTACCATTGTAGTTTATGTAGGGAAGAATAGCTTGACAGTGAAGAAAAACAATATCTTTGGTTAAAATTAAGGGTAGTAGCACAATTTCTGAAAATGAAATACTTATCCGAAATACGAAAGTCTCAAAGACGAAAAATATTTCTATTAAGTAAAGGACATGAAAATCATGCAAATATGTGCATCTTTAGGAATTTCGTACATTAACCATCTTGATTTCCGAAATTATGCTACGGACTCAAATTTAACCCGTCTAAAAGAAAAACAAAATAAATCTCATTACACGCTGGAAATGTTTGTCAAAAGACGATCGGCTCAAAGTAACTCCAAATCTGAAAGCGCCAAAACAAAATTTCATGGAATGATTTAAACGATAACCCTTCCCTTAATCCTGAACATCAACATTTTCTTATCTACTGCTTCTATTTCTTTATCTCAAAACTTACAAAGTGAATCTTATGTGATAATTAATAAAGAAAGTTTTCCAGTGATAAGTTTGAGTTAGATAAGAGAGTGTGTAAGCTAAGGGTTGATATTCAAAGCTAGGAAAGTTATTCCAATTGTTACTGGGCATTGGAAATCCGAGGGCTCTGGAGACCACCTAAATTGGCTACAAATGCTACTACCATGAATATGCTTCCATTACACAGTTTTATATATGTATTATCTGGAAAACAACATTTTACCTACATAACATTTGTAGTGTAACTGACCTTTTAACTCCTACGAGTTCCTCCCAAACATCCTCGGAAACTTTGGGAATTTTAACATCAGGAATTCAGGAACACAACACGCATCTATAAAGAAATTTTCTTTAGTAAGCGGTAGTTTTTTGTAAGGTTAAAGTGCTGATCTTAAGCTGAAGCTGAAGCATTTAGCTGATCTAGATTTAGCTACGAGTTAACTTGTGGTAGGTACTTATTTTGCCTAAAAATTCGAATTCGACTTTTGAATTAGACAAAGACTGGATGGACTGTTCACAGCCGAGTCAGTGCTACGCAAAGACGGTATCATGGCTGTTGACAGATCCCATTGATTGGATCTTGAAGATGACGTAGACAAAGTATCTATAAGTACCTGTCTCCACAGCTGGTCCTCATAAGCGACACCCATGCTCGCGCTAGCTTGTTGACTATTACGCAGCCCGTCGACGGTATTAACCGAACGTCTATTATGCAAAGATGAAGGGTGCAAACGAGGCGATAGGGTTGACAGCTTAGGGCAGCAGAATCGAAGATTTGGGCTGCTGCTGACAGTATTTTGCGTTCAAGCGTGGATTGTGTTTTTCTTTAGATTTGCAGATGACGATTGCGACTCTCATCAGTTCCTATGCTTAATTTTACAAATTTTATAGTAAGCACACGTAACAAGTCAGTATTAATAGGTACCAAAACTGGGTGCTTTACATGCTAAGTCGTTTAAGAATTCCATATATATGTAGAACCAAATATTTTTGTTAAAATGAATTCTGAGGGAGGGGAGGAGAATAAAGACTATTTAATTTACTGATACGACATACGTAATTAACTGACTAATTACGCAGACAATGGGATTATTATTAGTATGTACCTATAGGTGTAATATGTGGAGATGGAGAGTGTCGACCCTAAGTGTGAGGTGTCAGGTAAAGCCGTGAGTAAATGAAGTCTCTCCTTGTTTGTTAGTGCATGCTTCACGATGAGTCTGCTGTTCGACAACTTGTGATAACGGCAACCTCTCAACTGTATAACCTAACCTTAGGTATAGTGCCTCAGTCTTCGTTCAGATTATAACTTCTCAACCTACCTAACCTAAAAAGGCATTAACTATTAATATCTGTTTTAAGTTTACTCAAGCTGTACCTAATACTTAATTTTTTCAAAGTTCTTTTTTTTTCGTTTTTCTTATGCAAACCAGTGGTGACATTGTTTTATACTTGAGGTAAGGTCTCTGAAATGATGGAACGTTTTGATTACCAAGCATTGTTTTACAAAGCTCCGAACAACAAACCAAAAATCCGCCCCGTATTTAATTAATGAGTCACGCGCAAAATTCCCAACATTTACTAAACTCGCAACCGAATTTTTATGCAAATCACGCATTTCAATCGCGCGGTGATGCCGGCGAAATGAATTGATTAAAAATGATTGATTCGCTACCTGCCGCTCGTGATTGATCGCGATTCCGTTCAGGACTCATTAGTCGCGTTAATCACTTTCAAACTGAGATGTTTACCCGGCTGCGTTATTTTAATGAGGTTTTCAGCAAATTTTCAGGAGTTTTGAACACATGTATGTTTACATAATTACATACATAATTCAACCAAATCATATCTTTTTTTATAATCCCAACAAAAATAAACATGACTCTTAATGGCGTTTATTCGTACAAAATACACAGTAGTGTTTCATAAAATAATGACGATTTATCGAATTTAAACAATTTACGCACTAAGTTTCCTGTATAGTTGTAGAGGTAGTTCATCATTTTCATACTTATAATAAGTATAGGTCAGGCCAGAAATCCAGAAACGAAAACCCAAAGTGCATGAGACAAATGCGGCCATATCAGAAATCCAGAAAAGAAACCCAAAGTGCATGAGACAAATGCGGCCATATCAGAAATCCAGAAAAGAAACCCAAAGTGCATGAGACAAATGCGGCCATATCAGAAATCCAGAAAAGAAACCCAAAGTGCATGAGACAAATGCGGCCATATCAGAAATCCAGAAAAGAAACCCAAAGTGCATGATAGAAATGCGGCCAAATCGCTAGGTAATAAAACAGAAATCCAGAAAAGAAACCCAAAGTGCATGAGACAAATGCGGCCATATCGCTGCTATTACTCGACTGCGGCATGAAACTAAACGTTAATTGCGTCATTTCTCCGACAGAGGGCGCCATCAGTCTGCCCGCATTTTCCCGTCTTCCCTCCAAAATTATAAATCGTGCCATTCACGAATACGCGCGTATTCACTCGTAATTTCATGTTATTAAAGGTTAAATTTGTGTAATCTGTATGACATCTAGATAGCACGATAGACACGGATTTCGCCTTATTGTTTTTATCCAGTGCGGCTCGTTAAACTTTATGATTTATTGTTGCTTATTCTGACCAGAATATTCGTCATAATTTGCTTTGATGATGGATTTTTTTAACGTTCTTGTTGTTTTATTTCAGATTCCGGTTGGAGTAAATGACTGATTCTGGACAAGTTGTTGAAGCTATGCCTAATTTTAATATACACATTTTTCTTTTCTTTTGTACCAATACCGTGTGTACAGTCGAGTTCATAAATATGTGTACATTTCTTTGACCGTAACGTAACTCGTTGCAATAAGGTGAAAAAATTTACATATACATATTTATGAACTCGACTGTACATGTACCTACATATCCGTAGTCAGATATATTAAAGTTGCCTTGTGTAGATAATTTAACTTAAATTACCCTTTATTCTGTTTGTATTCACGAGTTTGCATTTCGTTCGTGAAGTAATCACATCGTCTTATCGATTCAATGTTTTTATCTATAGAATAGGTGCATATGCATATCCTACACTAGACTCATTAAAGTAAACCCACATTAATTCACAGCACTACGAAATGGGAATAGGAAATCGGAGTCCCGTGTCCCGAGGGCCCAGGGGGGAGATACGCATCTTTCAAATCTTACAGCAGCGCGCGGTCTGTAGCACTGACACTGACAGACACTGACTGTCTGTCTGAGTGTGTCTTTGACAATGTTTATGAAACTTTCGAATCCGGATTTTATTTTATTGTTCGTTAACAACTCACAACATTTTTATCTGTCTGTAATTATGTTCACAATTAACTCAAAACTTGGAACTTGTACACTCCTTTTTGCTGTGTACTTAACTCAGCAAAAGGGAATGTACAAGTTTTTAATGGGGTGGCAACGCGCATGTGACACTGTTTGAGTTGCAGGCGTCCATAGGTTACAGTGACCGCTTCACATCAGGCGGGCCGTATGCTTGTTTGCCACCGACGTAGTATAAAAAAAAAACTTACTAAACGGTTGTCCCCTATCAATAGAATGATTTTGAGTCGTGTTTTTCTTCCAATCTCTACAATTTTTAGATTGAATTCCTTTAAATTTTAGTAAGGAAGCGATGTCTCATTAATACCCGGTGCGCACTGCGCAGTGCAAATAACCATAAAAAGTAGAAACACTCTAGAAACACAGCATTGTACGTACAATTTTCACCAAGAGAATTAAATTTTTCAGAATATTACTTTCTAAGAGAGCTTCGTTCCACGACTCGAGTGGTGTAATTATAACACTTTCCTGGGCACTGGAGGCTTGAGCTATTAGCATTCGCTCAGAGAACCACAGTAAGTGCGATCCTGATTACATATAATTATTATGAATCTAAAGTCCAACTTATACTAGGAAAGAAGATATTCTTATGAATAAACAGTCGAGACAAATTGTGTCGCTTAACTTCAAAACTGGTTAAATCCATTCTGCTATAAGGTTGAGTATCTTTCGGGTCATATTATATTTTTTATATATTCAACCTCAAAGCAGAATGGATTTACCCAAGTTTGAAGTTAAGCGACACAATTCGGGCTGTCACCTGGTACGCGTAGGAATTTTTCATTTGCACCCCTGGCACGAAAAAATCATCAACCTGCTTACTTTTCTCCTTAATTAAAAAAGAATGGCGTGGAATATTATGTTTAAGAGAATAGGTAGGTACATGTCTACTTGTGCATATTTATCTAAGTGATTCATTTAGCAATTTACCGTGTTATGAGACAAATAATTTAGCAGCATTTGCCATTTTCTTAATTCATACCCACTCTTTTGTTTTAGCGAAGACAATACACTAAGGTAATAATACTAATAATAAAGAAGGGTTAATAAGGGAGTGGAAACAATAAAATTAATGTATAGAAATATTTACTTTAGGTTTACACTTTACAACATGCACACACTTAATGAATAAAAAAAAATTTAGTTGCCACATAAACATGTTGATAATTTTATTTATGAAATTATATTGACAAAAAAAATTGCTGAAAAAATAATATTGTTATTTAATTAGTGAGTTGTAAAAATGTGCAACACGTGAAACCAGATTATACCTATGTAATTTATTAACGTTAGTATTCAACATAAAACATATTAGTCTAATCGAGTCAAAACTTCAGTAAATAATAAAGTACTTAGTCAATTAAAAATGCTCTCACATGACGCACAAAAACTACTGCAGTCAATTTCCTCATATTTTCCTCCCGAACGACTCTAAGTCACCGTCAATCAAGCCCGCAATCTCATTACATTACCCTAATCCGCAATATCCAATCAAACAAGGCTCGCTATCGCGGGCTATCTCGGGACAAAGCCCGATCAGTAATTACTGCCCCTGACGCGATGTCGAACGTAACTAGAACTTCATTACACTCTGCTTTAGTGCCAAGCGATCGAGATTGCGTGGAGTGGAAGAAGTGTTCCTTGTTATGTTTTGGGGTAACAATATATTTATAGGTATAGGTATTCAGTGAGTCAGTTAGTAAGTAAACACTTTATTGTATCACCAAAACCGAATGACGAGTTTATTGTATATGTTAATAACCTACTTGACATAGATACTATATTTAATGAAGCCTGTGCTGTGATGATTTATTTTGTACTTTTTTTTTTTGCTTATTTATTGAATAAAAATATTATTTCATTCTGTTTAAACCAAATTCTACACACACTAACAATAGTTATTTGTTTTACAAGGGGGCAAAGTAGTTGTTTAACCATACGTGCCAATATTGATACCCGAGCAAGCGAAAGATTCCAATACTGAACCGCGAGCGTAGCGAGTGGTTCAAAAAGTGGAATCTTGATCGTTGCGAGGGTATCAAGGCACGAAGGTTAAACAAACTTTGCCACCGAGTGAAACACAAAATTTTTCACCACACCAACACGAACAAAATACTAGCTGACTATAAAACGTCAAAATAAATGAAATCCATCAATTTATTCAATATTTATGATTCAAAATCATCATTTATAGGTTAAATCTAGCAGCCAGATTAAGACATCGAGTCAAAATTTGTATAAAATTACTTTGCCCCCTTGTGGATAAAATGCAAAAGCCTTTACCAGTTGGTGTGGTGAAAATTTTTTTTCGCGGAATGTTGATTTTGTACCTATCACAATTATTACAATTCGTCTTCAAATTAACCCATAAAAGTACGCAAAAATTATACTTTTCCGGGGTCAGATTTTGTTTGTACAGAGTCAGTGACATAACGGAACAAGGTACAATTTTCTAAATGATGGACGTTTTTCCGAGCCTTGCCTGTTTTAACTACTTGAGGTCAAACAATCAGCGCATCAGCAGATATACGGATACTCTCCATACTTAGGTACGAAACATCTTGCATTACTTAGTGTGGTATTCCAATAAATGGCGGTGTGCTGGCAACACTCAGTTGCTGTCAAGATGGCACCAAGTGTGTGAGGTCGGTCGGACAATGCCGTACGGAGAAATAGTTGTTTTATTTATTACAGAATTCCTCCTTTGATATAATATATCAAAGGAGGACAGTACACTTAGGGTCGGTTGCACCAAACCGTCTGTCACCATTAAAGCGTTCGTTAAATTTGATTGTATGGGAAATTCTATAGACGTCTGCTGCGTGACGATGATCTGTCAAATGTGGTTGATGCAACTGGCCCTTAATCATATATATCTACAACTCTCTGATCCACTAGTGAAAGACTGATTGAATTCATATTGACATATCCCAGAGTGTGTGTGTGACACGTTTCCTTTGTCCGGGCGGCATCGGCATCGGCAGTCATTTCACCCAGCCGGCAAAGGTAACTGCGATTTCATTACTGCACCCTGTCAAACGTAACTCCGATTTCATACTCTGTGAATCAATTGTGGAGGTCGTGGAATGTGCCAAGTCAGGTAATGAAGTTTGGGACAATGAGAGCTTCTTCAAGGGGAGGTTACAGTTTGGAATCTGCGGGAATTTTTAATTTAATCGTATGACAATAAATATTCAAATATGTACAGAGAATTCATAAATCTAACTCCAGAGAATTAATCTGAATCAGAGAATCTGCGGGAATTTAAGTTAATTTAATACGAAGGAAATAAAATATGAATAAGAATATTTAACTAATAAATTTTAAACCGTATATGATGCGTAAGTCATATTAGTCTTGGGTTTCTGTCATACATGAAACAAATAGGTTCAAAATATGTATTTAAAAATAAATTATTACTTCAAATAGTAAAAAGTAGTAATTACCTACTTATAAAAACACGAAAGACTAGCAACATAGTGTGCTAAGATCATCTTTTAGTAGATAGGTATCTAAGTACTACATGCGCGGTATGCAATTAAGATTTTACATGTACAATTATTATTATTTTTAATTCTCTTTCAGATTTTATTTCAGTCTGAAAATCATGATCTTAGGCTATATAAAAAGCGCCTACTATGTACTTATAGATAGATCAATACTAATTAATGACATCATTAAGGAAAAGTGTGCAGCGTAATAAAATAACCTAAGTACACTACCTACATACTAAATACACAAACTTACTTTTTAAACAGAAACAAATTTAACCCCGGGAAGACCATTCTCGCAAATGCTTTCACTTTTCAGTAATTAAATTTGTTACAAACATTGTTAGAATTAATGATAATACTCTGAAGCACTTCCGTGCCATTACCTCCCCCACACATGTACATATAGTAAGGCGGCGGAATTGAAAAAAGTCGTCTAGTTTTAAAGTTGATGTGACTGGAGAGTATACTGCTGACAAGTGGTATCGTTGTGATCGGTAGACTTTACTGAGTACGAAATAATGACTTGTCACATTCTCAGACTGTGGGGGGGTTAACTATGACGTCACAAAGATCGCGGTCCCGGGTTTCAATTTTTTGCCAATTTGTCTAGAACCCCTTATCCAATTTTGAAAAATGAGGTGTCGATTGAAAGCGTATAACATGCTGATTAAGATTTGTTATAAGTGAAAAGTATAGTTTTGTTAGTTATTTTTTAATTAACAATAATGCAAAAAATACTTTTTTTTTACTCTCTTTTTTTATTTTTGTGACTCAAAAAGGCAATGAAAACGGCCACTTAGCTAAAAAATATGTTATATAAATCATTTAGCTACATTATTAAGCTATCTGTTGCTTTTGAAATTTCTACGATCGGATAATAAATAAGCAAACTACAAGCACATACCTGTAGGCGGGGAGTACCGCTTGACACGCGTTCCCATACATTCGGCGTCTACCAAATTACACCTCGCGCAAAATTCGTTTCAAGCAGATATACCTCTAATCTTATTCATCGTAACCTATCAATATTTGTATCATTTGAAAGTACAATTAAAGTCCTTTAAGAAACAATATCAACCATTTTCTTAAAATCAATAATCGCCAGTCTACGGTGGTTACAAAGAAAAAAAGCGGGGATTCAATTTGACTGGTTCCCTAGGTTTTGATACCCTAGACGAGTTTAAAAGGGGAGGTAAAGGTGACAAATATGGGTCGTTCTCTGGCCTGAAAGCTACACAGAGGGCCAGGGGAAGAAAACTAGGGTTTAAGTTATTTTTTCTTTTATTTGTTGATTTTATTGTGTTTAATTTTTTTGTAATTTTATCAAGAATACACGCTGGTTTCTTTTTGTGAAAATGCCCTTTTTTATGAGAAAATCGATGAATTTCATGGCATTTTCCGATAGAGACTAAAATTAACTTTCAAATAAGGCCACATAGTCATACTTTTACTTATATAATATTAAGCGAAATAGCCCCGGCGGAGTAGTGCAAGCGGGACAGCAGTGTAGCAATCCATAAACCTGACTTCACTGGTTCCTCAGTGCCACACATAGTGTTACGAGGTGCCCTGCGCGCCCTGCTCTCTAATATGTGGGTCAATACTGCTTCAACGCAAACGATTGAGATGTGTGATTGTTTTGACACTGAGTGTATTTGCAGGAGCTGCATGTACTTAACAAGTGTACCCCAACAACTATTTCATGTTTATAACGCATTATTAATAATAAATATGCTCTTAATGTTATCTTGATCTTGACTTCTGTTGAATAATTATGTTCTGAGAAAAGTGGCTAAAAGTATTGATTATAATTACTAAAACATTAAAGGTAACTTCATTTTAGTGATTTAATGTGTATAACGACCGAAGTCTAATCGTTTTGATTTTAAGATTACTTTTTAATACCTACTGGGTCAAAAAACCGCACCTCTAAGTCGTTTGAGTTCAAACGGTATTACTTGGTATTACCCTTAATATTATATAAGTAAAAGTATGTATATGTGGCCTTATTTGAAAGTTAATTTTAGTCTCTATCGAAAAATGCCATGAAATTCATCACATTTCTCATAAAAAAGTGAATTTTCAGCAAAAGAAACCAACGTGTATCCTTGATAAAATTACAAAAAAAATTAAACACAATAAAATCAACAAATAAAAGAAAAAATAACTTAAAACTAAACTTAAACCCTAGTTTTTTCTCCCCTGACCCTCTGTGTAGCTTTTAGGCCAGAGAACAACCCATATGTCACCTTTACCTCCCCTTTTAAACTCGTCTAGGGTATCAAACCTTAGGAAACCAGCCAAATTCCATACCCACTTTTTTCCTTTGTAACCACCGCAGACTGGCGATTATTGATTTTAAGAAAATGATTGACATTGTTTCTTAAAGTACTTTAATTGTACTTTCAAATGATACCAATATTGATAGGTTACAATGAATAAGATTAGAGGTATATCTGCTTGAAACGAATTTTGCGCGAGGTGTAATTTGGTAGACGCCGAATGTATGGGAACGCGCGTCAAGCGGTACTCCCCGCCTACAGGTATGTGCTTGTAGTTTGCTTATTTATTATCCGATCGTAGAAATTTCAAAAGCAAAAGATAGCTTAATAATGTAGCTAAATGATTTATATAACATATTTTTTAGCTAAGTGGCCGTTTTCATTGCCTTTTTGAGTCACAAAAATAAAAAAAGAGAGTAAAAAAAAAAGTATTTTTTGCATTATTGTTAATTAAAAAATAACTAACAAAACTATACTTTTCACTTATAACAAATCTTAATCAGCATGTTATACGCTTTCAATCGACACCTCATTTTTTAAAATTGGATAAGGGGTTCTAGACAAATTGGCAAAAAATTGAAACCCGGGACCGCGATCTTTGTGACGTCATAGTTAACCCCCCCACAGTCTGAGAATGTGACAAGTCATTATTTCGTACTCAGTAAAGTCTACCGATCACAACGATACCACTTGTCAGCAGTATACTCTCCAGTCACATCAACTTTTTCCGAGACCCTCTCGCCGCTCTACTAATACGGAACACAAATAAACCTTTAATAGCCGCACAAACCGCTAATTTACCCTCTTTAATTAATCGAAAGCAAACACACTGGGCCGCGCTTTTTATACACCATTACAGTACATAACCGACCCTTTTCCTAACCGATAAAAAATGCACTGACAGGTCCCCGAAGCTACCGTTACAATTTAGATAAGCATGCAATGCCATTAATAACCTTCAAAATGCTGTAGCTCAATAAAAACAACCATTACAAACACGCGAAAACGAACGTATCACATAATAATGAAATATAGATTGTTAAAAAAATGCAAAAAGTTTCGCAGTCGGTAGGATTCGAACCTACGCTCCCAGAGGGAATCTGATTTCTAGTCAGACGCCTTAACCGCTCGGCCACGACTGCTGCGAGTGTTTAGTCGAAATTAAGGATTACTTTATACTCACTTGCTAACTTCAAACATGCTGACAACGTTGCGATTGATGAACAATGATGTCTTCAAAAGATTGAATAAATAATAAATTGATTGTGATTATCAGACATTCTAACTTTTCCAGCAATTTCGGTGCAGCATGGTAGAAATAAAATAATTCATACGTGTGTTCTTCTACATAGGTAGATGAATAATTAAAACTCATTTTTAACCCCCGACGCAAAAACGACGGGGTGTTATAAGTTTGACGTGTCTGTCTGTCTGTCTGTCTGTCTGTCTGTCTGTCTGTCTGTCTGTCTGTCTGTCTGTCTGTTTGTCTGTGTGTGTGTCTGTCTGTGGCATCGTAGTATTATTAATCCTAATTAATTACTTATTAATTACTTATTAATCGTACTGTTATTAATCCTAATTAATTAACCATTCCAGCTGGCTTCGGACATATAAATATTCCTAACGCAACAATGATGCACCAAAATTGCTGACAAAGTTGACATCGTAACTTGATAACGCCTTTCATGAGTAAGTGCGTTTTCACATTATCCGAACCGATATCGGATGTAGGACCAATATCCCATACATTTAAGCCGCCATCTTTGATTTTTACCATTGAAATCCTTCCGACATCCCATATCGGTTCGTATAATGTGAAAATTCACTAAGATGATTTTTATGATTTTGACTTATGATAAAAATAATTATCCTTTTCAAGAAGTGACGGATAGAATAAATTGATGTAATACATGGATATAATAAAGAATGAAACTATTGAAACTTGAAACACATTGAACAGAAGAAAATGTATTCAAAATGTTTAATTATAAATCAATTTAGCAATAATCACTACGTGTGTGTACACATTAAACATTTTTTATCTACATACGTACATAGGCAGAGAACGTGACTGACTATTTCAGCCGGGTCACACGTGGCGCCGTGGCTTAGTTGGTTAAAGCGCCTGTCTAGTAAACAGGAGATCACGAGTTCGAATCTCGTCGGGGCCTATGTGGATTAATTTTTTGCGTGCTTTTTGTTTCATTTATTTCTTAGATTTAATTTTATTATATAGTATATTTTCATGCTTAGAATTTTTATTAGTAAAACCCTTTTATATTATTTTCATATTCATTTTTGTGAACTGTAAAATTAACATATCACCCCGTCTTCAATATCTCCAAGTTTTCAACAATTCATTTATTATTTTCAGTAGTCGAGTACCAATAAGCCACATTATGTGTATGTAACTGGGTTGCTTGATGCTAGCGCTTAGTAATATTGTATTAACCCTTAAATGCATAGTGATTATATATGCATCATGCATTTTTGACTATCTATTGACAGCATGTCATAATTCAAATTTGAATAAAGATTTAATTAAGATATAATAAAGATTTATTGTCAAGGTGCATTTAAGGGTTAATTTGTCGTTACAGGAAAATCGACAATCTCTATCCAGATGTATAATAAATGCGTAGAAAATTTTATGACAGGAGCACCTCTTTGTATATTTATAGGAAAATGAATAAGTTGCATATTTTTAGCTGCTAAATCAATAATGTATATCACAGCTCGGGTGGCTTATAAAAAAACCTTGACGAGCTGAACTGTTAAATATTATGATGCAAAAAGTTGTATGCATACCTATTTGTTTTTAATGTTATCCATTTTACGAATCCCTTTTTAATCCTCGCCAGTTTTCGAGCACTCGATCAGTGTAGAGCGAGATATCGGAGATATCGTTTTTTTTTTTACTGTTATTTTTTCCATTGTTATTATTTTTTTCCTGTATTTTTTTTTCTTTTCTGACACTGACTACAATTTGGCGCTGAGTGGCTCTACTCGCTCTACCCTCGATCCGGCCCCTATCAGAGTATGCAGTTACGTTAGTGGGAAATCAAACAAACAAAGTTCATAGTAATCACTCGTATATTCACATTTTTGTCATTTTATATTATTTACACATGTACAAACAAAGGTACGATAATACTCGCCCATACACAGGGCACTTCGTCTTAATTATTTTACACAAGTAAACTTCCTCTTGAGTTAATCGACTTTTCAAAATAAAAACATGCTGTTGCGCATTTTTATCCGATTTTTAATCAAATAAATAAAATAATTATACAAAACATTAGGTTTTCAGATGTCTCAAATTTATTCTTACATTTTATTACTTATACCCTAATAATCTCGTAAGGTCCAATATACGAAGGTGCCATTCGTAAAATATACCATGGTTTCGGTTTCCGATAAATTAAACTTATCGGTAACCGTTTTGGAAAAAATAAGTACCTATTTATCTTTTTGCTTGAATGGACACAATATTTTGAAAACAAGTGAAGCTAGTTACTTATGCCCTGAATAATTTTATTGCAATATTAAAACTTTGTAAAAACGTTTAATGTTGGATTTATTGCCCTATTTATTATTTAAAAAAAAACTTTACACCTTACGAGTTTATTATGTCAACAATGTAATTGGCAGTATTGGCACTTGTTTAAATAGCTGATTGCAGCGTGGTTTTTTATTGCGATAATAAGTTGCACCACTAAATTATCATATGTTCCATAACAATGGATATTTACTTGTTTTCTGTTACAATGTAGTGAACAGATGCTTGTGTAATCACATTACAAGAATCTTACTTCAAAGGTTTAAGGTATATTTTTAAGTATCTTTTAAATTGTCAGACCAGAATATAGCTACTTTTTTAATTAAGTAATTAAATTAAATACAATTTCAATAAAAACAAGTTTTGTGTCAATAAAAGCGGAATTACGATTTTAGGAATCTGATTTAACTATGATACTACTCTTAAAAATGTGGTAGTTCATCATGACAGGAATTGTTTTATTTGTTCTCTAAGTGCAATGAAGTAGTAAAATAATTTAAATGAATTCACTTTAAAAAATGAAAAGGTACATTTCTGAGACACCTAAAACTACCCTAGTTTATGACGGCAATAAATTTTGATACAATTTTTACCTTGGTATTATTTTGGCACGTAACACTAGCAAGATAATGAACAGTTAAGATATTTTATGATACAGTTTACTACTGAAGTAATTTATTGTCTAAAAAATTCTTTGAACAGATTAAAAATAGTTACAAAGTGCACTTTTTAAACGAAGAAGTATCTACTATATGTTGGGTGCCTGATTGGCCTAATTATTTCAATACTTAAAAGATACAGTACAGACTTCCTTGTTTAAAAATGTTTTATTACAAAGAAATTATTTTCTTCAATTCGTTTACATTTTATCTTCACGGCCTGTTACTCAACTTTGGGTACTTACGATATTATAATAAGAGTAGGTACTATAAACAGTTTACATTAAAATTTTAAGAGGCTATGAAGTGAATAACACGACGTAAAGATCAGTAGATATCAGAGATCGTGAGCTATAAAGACTGCTAATACCCACATAAAATTGTGTTCCAGCTGTTAATGGCGAATTTATTTTATTAAAATGTTTTCTTCATAAGGTAAGTTAATTGTTAAGTAACTTAGGGTCACTTGCACCACCGAAAATGGAGGGTTAACCCACCATTTTACATGGAATTTGGCAGTCGACAGCCCATTAACCTTGAGTTAAGCGGGTGGTGCAAAGTGGCCCTTATAAATAACATGACAAAATATGAATTTTAGCAGTCTGTAAAATTATGTGTCTAGTCTAGGTAGATATAAGTTGGCAATATAATAGGCAAAGTCGATTAAATTGTATTCTATACCAGTCTTAATTTAGTTTATATTTTCTCTATTAAACATCTAAAATCTTTCATAAAATCTGAGGCACATTTAATATACGTATCATACATACAATCACAATGTAACTAAACTTTAGTTCTAATCAATATTTACAAACCAAGTTTAATCTAGTATGGCAGTAATGAGGTTCCAAACAATAATTAAATTTATAAGTAAATTAGATGACGATTATCTTGAATTTGTACTTCGTAATGTTGGCACAGAACAAATTATTATTTGAATATCACATCCAACTAAGTCAACAAGATAAATAGTTGAATGCTCAAATAATAATTTATCGTATTAAAAAGACAGAAGACGAATTCAATATAAGCGTCACCCGACATCTAAAATGTACAACTAAATAAAATCAGTCTCTGTATATAATCTCCACTTTTTATTCAAGAACACGAAAGGGTAAAACGCACTTGTTTAAGGCCCCTAACGTTTGAAATATTTTATTGTTCTATCCATTGTCTTATTTTATTCATCGCAATGGTCTATTATTTTCACAGTAGAAAAAGTTTGATTTCACTGTGTTTTTTTTATACACTCTAGTAACTTTTGTTCACTGTGTTCACTGTTGTTTCACTATGTTCGTTGACTGTACACAAATAGTTTTTCACACTAAACGAATCTCGTGAGTTGCGTGTGGAAGTCCCTTAGGAAGATTTGTAGCTGCGGCAGCGTGGGCCGATCATCGGGCGACATGGCCCAACAGTACGCCATTACTGCGAACCTGAGAAAAAAACATTGTGTTAGAAGTTTTATGAAGCTACTTGAAAGAATCAAATTCCGAAAGTTAGGATTCGGGATTCAAGGTTAACTTCTCATTTAATTTACGTCTCCTCTCTTACGGAGCGTTAGATTTAAATAACTTTTGCGTATGACAGAGCTGTATGAGACACATGAGGGCATTTTTCCAACTAGGCATATCCGTTACAATATTATTTCCAGATAGTTTTATTTTAAGTTCTCATGAGAATACTATACTACTAAGAGTTGTGATGTGATAATCTCAGTGAGAATAGAGAATCTTAAACTTAAAATATAAAGCACTTACAATTCATCAGGACAGTTCGCCGGCTGTTGTAACCGGTACCCGTCCCTCAGATACGCTGCGACCTCGAACGGGTCCACCTCCGCGTACGGCTGGTGAGCCAACGTGGTCAACTCCCACAGTAGAACCCCTAGCGCCCAGACATCGGCCGCCGGGCTGAACTGGCGCTTGCTCAGCGCTTCGAGCGCCAGCCACTTGATGGGCCGGTTCTCGTTGTCGCCTAAACAGTGGTAGTCGGCGGGGAACAGATCGCGGGAGAGGGCGTTGTCGGCGATCATCACTCGGAGGTTTTCGTCGACACTGTTCACAAAAAAATCGTCTTAGAAAACAACACTTAGGTATCAATCAAATCAATAGTATTTGATATCATAAAAGAGATTTCTCCACAGGAAAAATCGAGTAGGTTTACTTACACGCAATTTCTGGCTGAAATGTCTTTGTGTAAGACATGTTGCGAGTGCAAAAACGCTAATCCATCCAGCGCGTGTAGTGCCATTCTGACGACATGTTGTGTTGTAAGCGGCGGCGGCGGTGGTACGCTCCCCGCCGCCCCGCCTACGTTTACTCCTCGACACGCCAGAAGGAATTGCTTCAGGTTTCTCCAGGTAGCGCCCCATGGGTACAGGAGGAATGGAGCAGTTTGGTCTTCGATGCTCACGCCGAGCACTGATAGTACACGCTCATGGCGGAGACCGTAGAGCATGCAGCCTTCTTGTAGTAGCAATGATACCTGAGAATAGAATGGTTCGTTCAGTTCGTTGAAAACATGCTAACATTGAAACTCTCAATATTAAAATTTGGTCAACTAAAAATTCATAACATAGTGTGTGGGTTATATAAATATTAATTTACCTGCACTTGCGACGCATGTTCCGCAACAGTCTTGACAAGCACCTCCTGTTCCCTGGCATCCTCATCAGCATACGTTCCCTTATACACCCTGCCGAAAGTTCCCTCCATTGCTACCGAGCGCAGTCTGACACGACATCTTTGAATCGTCAACTCTGCTATTCTCTGTTGCAGGTCCCTCGCTCGCTCTTCCGCTGCGGCTGCGGGAATGGAAGTAGGACGGCGGTAGCTGGTATAACTGGCTGCTGACTTGCAAGAGGAATCTGGGAGGAAAGCATGTGCATCTTGTTCGTCGCTGCGTGCGCGTCGGAGTTTCCTCGCTCGGGCTCTACAGGCTGCTGCCGCCACTGCGGCTATCAGAATCGCGGCGCCTGCACAGCCAGCTCCCGCATAGAATATGTCTGCTGATGTAGGTGCCTGAGCAACGCTGTCAACCCTAACCGCCGGCCTCGGTGCATCTTTTAAACAAATCTTCCTCCTTCTGAAGTGAAGCGTGGTGGATGTTGATCCCATAGAGACGTTCAGAGATATCGTAATGTCCACTTCGGCGTCGACAGTGTGCGTGCACGGCAAATCGATTTTCCATGTTCGCGGTTCCGTCGGAACGAATCCTTCTCTTGTAATGTTGAACGTAGGTGGGTGCATTGCGTTCGCATTCGATACTACTTCCACGTTTAGCGAGTACGGTAACTGCAACAAAAGAAAGAGAATTTAGCCAAAATTCAGATATACAAATTATTTCGTACCTAAAGAGTATTTCGACGACATATGCGAAACAAATGTTTGATCGACATAAAATTCTCAGAGGACCATAAAACCTATCGGCAAAAACAGATTCCGCAAGAAGCGTTAACCGCGCCTTGGGAGCCCAACGCGGGTCCCGAGCACTTAACTTTTTATTCAGATTTGCTATTTCAATTCCATAAATAATACCACAGAGGTACGTGAGCTCATTGCATGTCCCGCCTATGTGGAGTAACGGTAACGGTTCGGAGCCATCACGACGGTAACCGTATAAGATTGACGGACAGCACGCGAACACGGCGCGGGATCAAATGTCGAGTCACCGCCGCGGGTGCACGATGCCGCTCCTTTATAGGAACACCCTGTAGCCGTGAGGTCAGACAGCACCGTGTACCTACTCAAAAATGAATAATACTCGCATAATTGGCATGCGAGAAATGCATCGAGAATTTACCCGCATGTTAGGCTATGTAAATAAACCTAGCTAACTTGGACTTCCTGAATTTGCATTAGGTGTGTGTACAGTCGAGTTTACGCTAGGTCAACGAGGTTTCCTTTACCGGTGGATGTCAATGCCTGCCACTCAGTCGTGAATAGTATCCGCGGTAATAAGCTGTCTTGAGTTGTATTCGGTATCTGAAAGACATATTTATGAATATGTACGTGAGATCGTTACACGTTCGAGAGCTTACTGAGGTTTGGTTGCGGCGGAGCTAACAAGAGGAAATAAACACGTGTTTCACAACTACAATTTGGGAGTATGTAGATATGATTGAGTGCCGACTTCAAATGCACGCCGCGTGTAAACCGGCAACTTTTATAATGTAACGATTAAATTAGAGTCATTATCTCGTTACTAGGCGGGCGGTGAGAGCAAAGCAAACCGAACTATTCCCCGCGGGCGCGGCAGCTACCTAATTTATTTTGAATCGGCTGTGTGCATCCCTAATTCCTAGTATAAGTTGGTCTGGAAATTCGTAACAATTACACGCATTGCAGATCACACTTATTATGGTTTGCCTGTGCCAGGAGTGTTGTCAAGCCAAATAGTCGAGGTGTGACTCTGAAGCTAATTAAATATTATCACTGCGAGACAATAGCGGCGCGATCGCTCATCGGCGCTAGTTAACCGGTCACCAAATATTTGCTGTACCTAGTCAAAGGCGCCGACTGTAAATAAGGGGCCACGATCTGATAGCGCCCCACAAAGCCGCGAGATGACGATAAGCCCCGCCTGATCGCAAGCATATTCGGAACCTTTGCTTTTTAAATCCACTCGCTCCCTGCGGAGATACAGAGATTCAAAACCTAGCCGCTACCTAAGCAATAAAAGTGCCGCCTGCATATCTGTTTAAATTTCGCTGAGCTCTTTAGACTTCATGCCGCATAATATATGCAGTGTCTGAGTGTCTCACGTACTGTACTGTCTAGCAACAAAATTTTCAAATGGGCATATGCCTATCTGAAATTTAGGCTCTGCACAAACAAATATACCTACAAATGTGCGCCAAATACAAGAAGTCCCTTCCACTAACTTTTTTTCGTAAACTATATTATTTTGAAGAATTTAAATTGAAAATGTTGTTGTACCTTGTAAAAAGAACAAGCCGATAAACAAAAGACACGGCTTATTTAAATATTGTTTCTATTATCATGAAAAAACAAGTAAAAAGTTAACTTATCATAAAATTTTACCCACGTCCCGGATTCAAATGGCGACGTCTCGTACTGCAGCCGTACTTATGACTTGCAAATGTCCGTCCTAAATAAGCAGATGTCTTATTGACAAGTTCACTGAACTTGTTTGCGCTGTTCTGATGCTGACTACGCATTCCCTACGCTCGCCGAGAATGAGATGGTTAACATTTTTCCTCTAGCCATTGTAACTGAGTCTTAAAGATTTGTAAGGGATATTAGGAGAGTACTTATACTGGTTTGCTCGAGCGTACGATTCGCGATAGCTATTGAGATAGCATCCTGATGCTGGCCGTTGAATATGTAAAGTGGGAGTCGTCGTGACGGTGACGGCTCGTATCAAAGTTCCGCGGAGTGGTCAAGTGGGACCTTTGTTTGGAAAGGGTTGAGGTGAGAGATCAAAGAACAGTATTTTTAAGGAAATCTTTAAGCGGATATTCGTTGTGTCTGGCAAACCTTGTCCAACGTGTATATTACCATTACCACATAACGGTAATATACCCATTACCCACCTATTTAAATTATGAATTCACCTATCCATAACCCAACTAAAAAAATATCGTATGCAACGCAAGTTACATTATATGGAAACATTGGAAACACCAAAACAAATAAATAAATGCACATATTTGGTTAGCCAGGCGGGACGCCAGAAGCCGAGGATTTGCATGAGGACTGAGTGAGGAGCGATCAAACAGGCCGACGGATAGCTGATTAGTCAGGAAAAAAGCGCTGTCGGAAACATCCGCTAATGGTGCGCTCGATGCTCAGTACAGTCCGAAGCCTGTGGAGTCTGATTCGAAGAACTATATTCAATTCTTCGAGAATCGGCACTAGAAATAAGTCGTGATAGTCTTGAGTTATGAACTTAATATTTGATAAACATTATTCAACTCGGTCATTAGGTTATGTATCATTGTGTACATATTATGTATACAACTATGTTACTCAGAAATCGAATACAACTGAGCCTTCACTTACTAAAAGCAAGCTTAAGATTGAGTCCTGTTTTCAAAAAGATAAAAACCTTCAGTCTAGTAACTTTGCCAACTGTTAACTAGTTTATATTTTATGAGGTTCTTACAGAAAGCGCATTTCTTATCGTTCGTCTAGCATTCAAGCTGCAGAATAACACCCCTGAGGTACCGATCAACTGGCGAAGGCAAGACAACTACGTCTAAGTTACTGCCCGAGGTTGACTTACTGTAAACAACTTGCATGCTCTAACTTTTTCTTTTATCATGATCATGTTGTATTACGTTTCCACAAGAAAATAACAAATATGGTCACATATTTACTCTATTTAGCTTTTTAAAGACTCGATAGACTAAACCTTAACATAGTTTGACGAATTCTTCCAGAACACTCCAAGTTAAACATAAATAACAATTGTAAAACGTAAAAGCAAATGGTTATTGCAATTTAGTGTGATATCTAGTTTATAGTGAGTTGTTCAAACGACTGGCTTTACGGCTCAGCAATAACTCGGTTTTATTGAACGGCCAGGTAATTCCAATTCAGATATGGATAGAGTAATGTCGGGCGATAATAGCAACAGTTTGTTTACGGGCCATCTATATTCTGCCGCGCGCATTTCCATGAGAATGGCTTGTTTGCCGAGGCGGGCCGCGGGAGACTGCATAACTTACCTGTTCAAGTTAATTACAAAGTTTGGGAGAAGCCAGAAAATGGCGTGGCTAACAAAAACTTCAACTAAGTACATTATCAAGTATAAGTTGCTGATTGAGCTTTTGTTCAGCACAAGACGTCGTCCTTATATGAATAATTCTCACGGTTTCATATAAATTAATACCTACTTGGTGTTGGGTGACAAGAACAATCGTTTTGTATTTAGTTGCTCAATTAGAACAACGAGTTATAAAACAATTGAATGCATTGCTGACTGCATAAGAAGCTGATTGGGTGGTATATTAGAATGCACATACGCCAATCATTTCCCATTAACAATCAAGGCATCGTAAACGGAATACCAAGTAACTACACAAAGATTTATTTCAGACAGTATTTTAAGTAACCGATACTCGTAAAAGACTCATTCTTCAATTTATCCTAGAGCTTAATGCTCAGACAATTTATGTTCAGTTGAGCGTTCACAAATTGTGAACGATGAACATAATATTCCAAGTCAAATATAAGAGACTAAAGTAAAACAAATGAGTCCTCGTTAGAGCTATTCGTGTTCAAAAGACGACCATTAGTTATGCTTCGTTTAGAATTCTGTTCATACACGGGATTACCATAAGGTCCTATTGTTTTTATCAAATCGATTGTTCAGCGGTTAGTCATTGTTTAATGTTCGTATAATCAATCAGTATTGGAATTTACTTCCTTCGACTACAGTATACATACATACGTTACTTTGAATTTTATGTAAGTATTGTTTCATTTTTAAGAGAAACCAATTGGAATGAAATTTCAAAAAAAAAAATCTTGTCTTACGTAACGTAAAATTTCTAAGAAAGTTCTCCATTTATCAGTAATGTTCTACAACTTGTGTACTAAACTGGCAACTTTTGTATCCTTCTAAGAAGCTGAGAAAACCCGCCATGTTTAAGCCTTATAGGGAGGCTAGACGACACGACATCAGCGTCTACATGTTTTTATTCTGTAGAAGTCTCATCAATTCCCGACAAGTATCTAAGTACCTAGTGAATACCAAATGACATCTAGTTAATAGATTCTTGGCGCCTCCAACAAAATGTACTGATAATTTAAACACTCTTGTTATCTAGAGAACTATCGGGTCTAGTTTTAAAATTACCTTGAAACTTTGAATTAACAAGCCAGCCTAACAAGTATTGGGAATTTTACATTAAAGAAATTATTAGTGCAATTAATGCTTCCTATCACGCTACGCTTTCCGCTCTTTAGTAACAAATCCGAGATAAATGGTACGATTTATTCAGTATATTATAGCTACCTATTTATGTACATTAGGTATATTTATTACACTTATCTTTATGTCTGAGTAGGTATTACAGACGTACCGTTCTTCAGCTGAAGGCTCTTTCAACTTTTTGCGACTGTATGCCGTATAAAAGCAGTTAAAAGCTTTTTTTTTTCTCCTTCACTTTAATATATTCAAATGACTTATCAAAATACAGCTTATATAAATTTTTTGTTTGCCCGGGGCATCGTCCCTAGGACGCTTGCCGCGTTTCCTCGCTGTATGGCTAGCCGCTCAGCCGTTGTGCCAGGAAATTGGCCGTGCGTAGGTCACCAGACACCCAGACAAGTTTGGTGGAAACCTCCTTCACGAACTGCTTGGTGTCTAGCTGATTAGGTAAAGCTATATTTGGTTAGGTTATAATTGACAATGTTTAACAACAGTTCCTACTTCTATTTCAACGAACATAAGAAAAGAAAAGGCACGTATTTAACCGGGCGACTAAATAACCATAGAAATGGGTATCAAAAATAATAGTTTGGCGACTAAAATGGGGCCTCAAATTATTTAAATATGAGGCAGCATTTTAATGTCATTACGGCTACGGTTTATTCAGACGCGAGTACCAACTATTTATTTGGCAACTGAATTATTATATTGGAAACAATTTAAGAGATACAGTTTAATCGGAAAACGGCTATCTATTAATATAAAATACACAGTTCTTTTAAAATATTTATATAGCAAATTAACATAAAAAGTACATTTAAAATTTATACATCGGCACTCATCACCTGAGCTGTCATTTTAATAAAAAAAAGAATTCTTATAAAATATAATGGTCGACAAAATATTATACTTATGGGTAAGAAATTAGGTGTTTGGGAGTGCTGGCAACTTCGACTCTATACAATGAATTTAACTTTTCATGACGTTTACTCTATCGAATCTAAGTCCGGTCTTACGCAGTCTTGACATCAATCTGAAAGATTCATTTTTTTGGCAGGAAAACCTTACTTAGAATATGCCTTTTCATAAATCGTTCCGCAGATTTTATAATATCGAATCTTATGCTAGCATAATGTTAATGAGCAAAATAATCTTCTAAATTAAGAGTATTTCCGTAGATTTTTGTTTGCATAATATTTAGGCAGTAAAAAGTTGTCCATCTTCTTCCTATTTCTGTTTTGATAATGAGTCTTGTGTGTTTGGGATGCAAGATACCTAACACTCCTCCTCGCTGCGCTCGTCGTCGAACCTAACGGTGCCTCTGGGACTGTATTTCATTTCCTTTTTGCTATTGTTGTTTTGTTCATACAAAGTACCTAAGAATTATGCCATAGCAAATTTAGTAGGACTTATATTCTACTAAAAAAATAATCTAACCCTAACCCACTTTTCTGCTAGCAGAAAATAATTCTGCTCTTGTACCTCTAATATTATACTATACGATTATCACGGTATTTTTTTTAAATACCATGTCGGTGGTAAACAAGCACACGATCGGCCTGATGGAAAGTTTAGTGGTCACCGTAACCTATGGATGCCTGCAACTCAATGCGCGTATCATATGCGCGTTACCGACCCATTAGAAGGTTATACACTCCTTTTTGCTGTGTACTTATTATAAAATTATATGATACGCGTTCCCTTATAGAGATATTTAAAAATAAAATAAAATAAATAAATAATGTTTTATTTCAGGCAACACGTACAGTTGTACACCCACATCAGTAAAATTTAATTTAATAAAATTTAAATACTACTCGAGGTTTACGGGTCGCAAATACGACGTTTGAATAGAATAAACATATATTCGTGAACACAGGCAAGACAAAATACACGTAATAACAACAAGACAGAAAGGAATGAAGTGCCACGAAATGACCTCACCTCAGCGTGTTGCTGGTGACTTCCAGCGCTGATCTTCCGATCCATCGGTACGTAGCTACCATCAACCCGTTTTCATAAAAAAAAAACGATTTTATATGTGTTTTTAAAAAAAACATACTTCCCATTATTTTTTTTTAGTTGCCTCCGCAATTTAAATACTACTTTAAACGATGAGCTAAGTATAATTATTTAGGTGCTAACATCTATATGACTACAAATATTAAAAATCTCACGCTTTAGAATACTAGGTGCCAATTATTATTTTAGTCGCCAAAGTATTGTTTAATGTTCCTCGGAAATATTTTTGTCGCTTGAAATTTGCTGCCGTTTTTTCAATAATAATGATGCTTAATATTTGAGGCTCATATATTTTTTTTGTCGCCACAATATTAAAACACAGCCAAATTATATTATTGTATGCCCGACTTAACTTCCCGTTTAATATTTTAGTTGCCCGGTTAATTATATGCCAAAAGAAAATACATAGGTGTTTACTGTTTAACTTACCGGTCTCCTCGTTAAGCTTTGCCACGTAAAATGCAGTTCTCCGATGGTGGCCGGCACTGGCACCACAAAGTTCAGCGCGTAGAAGTTTATCTGTCCCTCTCGCACGTAGAACAGTTCCGCTGTTAGTCCTGAAACAAAAGACAGAGTACATGAGTAATGGAAATCATTAGAATGTTTAGAAGAAACCATTCGCGATATTTTTTGGGTTTTCGAACAGAAAATACCAATAAGAATCTGTGTGATGTGTCCCGCTGGGTGATTATTATTCAATCGGACTGCAGAAGACCGTGGTGAACGGAGAGCTTTTATACACAAAATAACGTCCTCATATGGTCGCCCTCACAGCCATCGGGAACCGAGGAAGAAGAGAAGAATATAATAACCGACCTTCTTCAACATATCCCTAATACGAAACGTGATATAATATTATTGGACGACACAGTAATTAAAACAAAGATAATAATCTCTGAACCAGCAGACCAGCACGCATTTTTTTACCAGAGAAGCTATAGAGGCAAACTTCTACAAAATCAGTAAGCATAAATAACACACGTGCGACGCCAGGCAGTCTACCGCATTTGCCGCAAATTCGGCAAGATGTCGCGTAAACAACAGACTGAAAGGGCATTCATAGATCAATCCGCATCAATAACGCACGGTCCGAAAAAGGCCAATACAAAGCCGCGGCGAGATCAAAGCAGTTCAAAAACACCGCAACTTGCGCCCGCGCCACCTGCCGACCTATTCACAAAACTTATACGCAACTGTAAGATCTTCTTTAGTAAAACTTGACCTCCTTATCGTTTAAGATCACTGCTGTAACAGAATTGAGTCTTACACTGGTTTCCATGTGAAGTGGGTATTGTGAACACGCTTGGCTCCATGGGAACAGATAAACCGACATTTAAAACAAGTCGAGAATAAAATGGTAAATCGTCCAAAAACCAGTAGCCCCGTATTTCATTTTTTATGGCCCTCGTTCACATCGTTAAATTGGAAGATCCCCGTTTCTGATAAGCTGCAGAACATGATTTTATTTAGTTGCTTTGATAAGGCCAATTTAATTAACCAGCTAGATATCTCTCTAGGTTTGCTCTCAGATTACTCCTGATTTAGCTGCGTGTCTTGAATTAACTATCTCCTCTCCTAAGTATTCTCCATTATAATATAAAATAAAAAAGTAACATATATATATATACATACGTACGTTGAAAGCTGTAAACAATAAAATATCACATTACTAACACTTGGCTTTAAACTTAAGAAAGCAGTCGTAAAAAACAATAATTTCGTAATAAAGGTCTTCCTCCTTATAAAAATGATACTTCGTATGACCATTAAAAGTAATATGAGAAGATTTTACAAGAAAAGATTATGAGATATTTCCTGCCTTGCAGTATTTCCGAGAAACATTAATGTTTGCTGGTATCTCTTGTTATACTAGTAAAAGTATTTAATTTAATCTAAAGGTAACTCTAGTATAATGATCATCCTTTCGACCGATTTTAAACATGGCAATTGGATGACTTTTATATCATTTCTCAACTACTTACATAAGTATTTCATTCACACAATAAACCCGACAATCGGGTCGTGGTATAATTTGTTAAAGTGAAGATAAATTGAAAAGAAGACACCACAGTTATTAAATTATAGATAGTCATTATTAACAAAACGAGAAATTTTAATTGTTTCCACATATTGGTACGCGAGTGGAATAAACTACCAGAAACAGTGATAAGTGCTCCCTCAGTGAACAGTTTCAAAAACAGACTTGATAAACATTTAAAACTAAAATATAAACATTAAGTATAGAACAACAAGTGCAGTGATATACACGCATCAGCTATCAGCTGCTAGTGTATCAAATAATATAATATAATAATAATATAATATTAACCAGTTTCGAATAATTATGCGAATATCCTCCAAAACACACTACAAGTTGCGAACCCTCGTTATAATCTGTTTGTTACCTATAACAATTAATTAATCTAATATATGGGGTCTGCTCGAATCGTATATTATGACTAAAACGGGTTTTTATTATAGCCCAGCGGATACGTGGACATTCAAAAAAGCCGCGTGCAGTGTAAGTGAGGCATAAATTTAGGGCTTTTTGGTTGTATTGCCACTACCCTACCTCTACAGTCACGCTTATAAACATGTATACACTTTTTCAATTTATACCACTGGAATAAGCCGAATATGTTTATACTTATTTATGAACGGGACTGTACTGAGCATTTATTGTCGCTAACGTTATAAATTATATCCTGTGTAAACTACTAATATAAATTTTATAGACGTAATAAGCAGGGTTCCCTCGTTAAATTCGGGGCCAAATTATTACCTATTATGGAAAGTAAACATTTACGGACAGTATAATAAAATTAATACAGTGTGTTTATTATTACAAGTTATAGATAAAATTGGTAATCATAAATAAATATTATTTTTATTCATTATATTTAATTTAAGTTTTTTATTTTATATTACTTAAAGCAAATACTTATCCAAAAAACAATGATTTTATGCCATAAAATAAAACTAACGAAATATTTTTATACTCTGCTGAGTCCGCTGTTTTTTTATTTATAAAATATCTTGAGTAGTCCATTAACGCCACATGACACTCATTGAAATAACGCAATAATTTCAAATGATAAAATCCTTATGAGCAAATACCATTATCATAAAAAATCCGACTAGTCATACACCTTATTGCAACAAAATAAGGCATATGTGTTGTCAAGTCCGTTGCATTACATTCACTTTGCCGTGCCAACCGTTTCATGCAAATGAGATACTGTGGATGCGATAAAATTAATAATTTGACGCCGTTTATGGTTATTTGTTTGTTTGTCGTGACACGGCGATTACCTCTCATGTCATTTGCATACACGACAGTCATAATAACTGATAAGAAATGGACTCTAATTTGTGGTAATAAGCTTTATGGTTGGACAGTGAAACGTGTCGATGTCAAGACAACTCGCGCGACCACTAATCGAATCGACACCTTCCACTGTAAATTTATACAAGACGCATATTGATTATCTAAAAGACAACGCATCGCATGTGTCTCGATTTTTAGTACCTACTGAAATCCATTTAAATGTATACATCGTTTAGACATGTCTAGGTGTTAATTAATTATTGTAACTAAATTATGTATGCATTTTTCTCGATCAATTTCTCTTTTCTCCTGAGAAAAGGACATGACGAGATGCGAGTACTGTTACTGTTTCCCATTCATGGAAGAGGCTGGTGAATTACTCCAGTTCCCGTAGGTACAAACTGTTGGAAATTACGTTAAGAGAAATACTAACTGAAATGAAATAGAATACACGACACAGTGAAGACATTTTGTGAAATACCACAACTCGACGTCCCGCCAGTTTAGTGCCGTGCTACAAATGGTGTTAAGATATTCCAACCATTAAGATGAAGACCGATTAAAAAATGCAGATGCCACGTAAATTACATAGTAAAGTTCTGTTATATACCCATGTTAAGTACCTACTTAAAAGGTCCCGAGCGCGGCTACCGGGCGCGGCGCGTTTGAAGCCACGGCAAAAAGAAGCTACGATACGACAAATAACAGAGATAAGCACCAAGCTCCATCGGCCGGCGCCCACTTTTTGCTCCTTATTTAAACTAATTTCTAAGAGAGCCGCTCTGAACTTCCCTTATCGCAAAATTTGTTAAAACGCATATAGGTTCATACGGCGCCGGCCTAATATATCACCTTCCACTCATACGAGTCTTACATACTCTTTAGTGATCTTGAATCTATAGCTTCATCTGGATTGGAAGTGAGATTAGATGGCTATACGATACCTACTGTATTATGAACTTACCCTCCCACCGCAAGAGGGGTGGTGAATAATAAAATATTAATAAAAGTCTATTGTGCTGCAAGAATCGTCGCGTGCTTCACTATTGACGCTATAGCATTCGCACCTCCGAATAAAGCGCTCATTACATTCGTACAAAACCCCATTTGTAAGGATAAAATGGCGACGCACAATAGACTTGATATTTCATACGTCCCCTCCAAGATATAAAGATTTTAGGGCACAACACGGGCATTATTCTGAAATTATGCGAGGCGACGAAGGAAATAAAATAAAAGTGCAGAGGTGGTTGAATAAAGGTGTGCAGAGTTATGCACTCGAGTGAGGGGCTCGTCGGGAAAATGTCGTGGTTTATTATTCTGTCGCCTCCGCGCAAAATGCCCGCGCAAGGCAGTGTTTTTTTTAATGTATAATTTTATTAATAGTATCCTCAGATGCTCACTATTTATCATGTTATGGTAAAATTAGAGATACCAGGCCCATGAAACAAAGTGACACAAGACACAAAGTACATTCTGCACAAGTGTTATCGTTTTTATGAAGAAGTGTTTCTGTCGTTATCGACAAAATTGGGGGACCTTTATTTAAGGATGGTGCTGCTATGTCAATATAAGAACATTAAACATGTGCGCTTGAAGGCATGCAATAAGATTTTCGATTATTTGTTGTATTACTTGCATATTCAAAAATAAACCACCAAACAGACACGGCAGAGGTGAAGCAACAGGAAAACCACCAGACACTAAACGAACAACAGTTTACAGCCTCGCCACATCCCATAACAAACGATAAGGTAATCATAATACGCATGCAGGGAGTTCAAATGGCGGACGCCGTTAACTTCGATACATAAAAACTGTATGTAATCGGTTCGATGCATGTTGCAATGGCGACAGTTTTATTGGTTGCTGGCGGAACGGGGCGTTATCCGGGCCAGTTAGAATAATCAACGTCAAATATGATGCCTTGTTACAAAGGAACGAGGTACGAATTTAAGCAAGGCATTCTGATTATAACACTCGATCCACAGCAGCCTCATATCTGTAACAACTGTCCATAATAAGAAATCACATTTTATTTTGGCTCAGTAACAAGTTCCAGTTCTTTCGTTTGAACTACATAATCCGTGAATAACATTTCTGCACACCTTTTGCCACACGACGAGGACATAACGTAAATGGCTATACACATTTGCGTTTTATTCCTTTCGATTCATTTTTATGACAGACCGATTTAGCGTCATCCATAAAGAGTATGGTATGCATAAAATTGTGCTATGTATATCAGAAACGAGACACAATGAATTCCATTAAAGGTGAAATTTATAGCTTGAGTCGCAAGCAAATTGTCTGGTTGTCGTATTAGACCGTTGAAAGGTAATAAGTTGTCGTGTAAGACGCGCGTGGGCAACCTAATTCAGCCGTTGGTCGTATAGCAAGTTTACATTGCGCAGGCATAGACAGAATTAGACTGGGATATGGCGACACGGCCCGCTCACAACAATCAACACCTACAAATCAGCTTGTAAAACACCTTAAGGCATCATAAATTAGTTTATTTTAGTGCTGTTTACACTAAAACGAGGAGGACAGGCAAATGTGAACACTAAAAAAACAACTATAAAAGGTACCTATTTGTAGTCTACTAAAATAAAAGGTAACATGATATAAAAGACAATAATAGACAATAATATCATAATCATGTTTTGTATTAGAGATCCGGAAGCAATGTGTGAAATTTGATGCCTTATAGTCTATTTGTCAGTCGGTTAACCGCTTTGTCCTTAACAAGATTCGTCTTAACAAAGACATTCTAAACGATCCCTTTCACAATGATTTGTGAATTAACGCTCTCAAAAGAATAAGCGGAGGTGTGAAGACGTCTTCTATATACGCTTGATCCCTCTTTTGTAGTCGGATAAATATATTAAATAAGTAATTTCATCGTATTAAAGCTGTGAGTTAAAAATACAGCGATTTTTAAAGTACCAAAGTACTCTTAAAACGCACTACATCGTGGGTTAAAGCAGCTTTAAGAAATAATAGCAAAACCTCAGAAATGAGGCTCAGATTATGTTTATATACGCCATTAGTACGTATAGTCTAGCACTACAATTTTTATAACGATCGCCGACAAGCCTGAAACCGCTCTCATAAAATGGAGCTTAATTTTCTCTCATTGAGGATTTTTCTCTTGAAATTGAACGCAAGACGACTGGCGCCCGTTTTACGGTTTCCTCCAATCTTGTCTGATTCCGCCAATGAAGCTGAATAACAACTCTAACAGGATCTTTTATAGACGAATAAAATAAGTAAAATGCCGGCGGCAATTCCTCGCTGAAGGGGACTGTTGTCTCGTAAATATACTTAGTATAGTGAATTAAATAAAACCAAGGTGTAATGCATAGGTGTGCTTAAGCATTTCTAAGGGTGCACGGGAAGCGTAGGCGACATCCAGGGGTGGATAATACGAGTAATAATCGCCGTCATCCTTCACCGCCGTCGCGCGCCAAGTTACCCCGCCCTCCCCTCGTGTTTATCACGAATGCAATTACACCTACACTCGTTTTAATTGTGCAATTAAAACACACTAAAACGTTCTTAAAATAAAGTTGATGATGATGAATCAATTAAGGTCTAAATGACATTACTAATCCGTACCGCTTTTATACTAATTGCGATACCGACATCTGATATGCGAATGTTTTTCATTTACAAATGAAGTAATTGGGATGAAACAGCCAATTAATTTGTGGTTAATCACATCGTGTGATACGCATGCCGTCACCCATATCGACGGAATTAGTCAAGGGTATTTTACTTTTATTTTGGAACCGGCTCCTGCCGTAAAAGGTACGAGGTGCCGCATCCACTGCGGGTATTTTAGGAGTTATGGCGCCGCCTCTGTTTGAACAAGGACTTGGATGTGAATTGTTCTGAATCCCTCGTGAAAGTGAAGTATTTTAAAAATATCCGAGCGCTTATTGACCCGTTGATGGATGCCGCCTTTTTGCCCGCGTGCCCCGGTTCGGCTTCGACCTAATCCCACTGAATTAGTTTGACAGTCGGTATCTTTTCCTGATTTTTTGCGGCCTAAACCCCAGATGTTTATTGGACTCTCTTAATTATGTGAAACGACACGAAAACTAGGTTCATAAATCTCCTGAAGGCGTCAAAGCTTCCTTGTTACATAATCATTAAAATTACTGTATTAGGGTCGTTTTATAGGTGTATATAGAATAATATTCAGTCGTTACGGAGGCGTAAGTAAACGAAATAATAAATAAGGTGTTGTAATAAAATAAACAGCAGTGTTTACGAGGCCCACCCTGCGAGTGCTGCGTTGACGGATTTATCCCCAGTGAGGCAAGTGTTGCTTAATACGTAAACAAAAATGCGTATAAGGTGTCGCTGAATATTGCGCGAACACCTACTGTGAATATATCCTCTAATTCTCATAGCATTCATTCGAAGAATGCTGTACTATACACCAACTACATTCGTAGTACATATTAAGCTTATCGTAGCGTATATTTATCATATGAATTAATGAAGAATTATCATTTCAAATAGGTAATACAAAGATTAACCTGAATAACCTGATACAACTCATAGAAGTTCCACAACAAAAACACCATTTAAGTAATTCGAAAAAACTCTTACAGCAGCCATTCTCAAAGGCTCTCTGGGGGCTCCGTGTGAATTTTGGTTACCTGATATGCAACTTCAACTCTCTTCCATTAAACCAAATATTCACCAATTGTTAAAAAAAAAACAGTTTCATGTAATACCTTACATTAGAATCTAATGATTTGATTTTACTATTATGATTACTTATTAAAATAAAGATTGTCTTAAACTATTTTTTTTTAAACATTTAATTTAAGGGTTCCGTCAGATATTTTGCTTTCCAAAAGGGTTCCATGGGAAAATAAGTTTGAGAACCACTGTCTTACAGATTCATTCATTCTGTTACAGATAGTAAAATCTATACTTTGAAGACCTCCCCGGTAACTAGCAGGTACAACGTCTAGTCTACTTACGTACAGTCGTACATGATATAAGTGAACTGCCAACAAACGCATCCCCCACCGTCTATCCTAGCTGCCTGAAAGTTCTCTAATTTACGAGATCAAGTGCAGCGGGTGTTAGTAAGAAAGTTATGCGAAACACGATAACTATTAAACATGTTATTTAATAAGGGCTCTCCGGAGTATTTGATGTGCACTTGCTATTTCAGTATCCAATAAACATGTAGTTTCATTGATATTGACATAGATGAAATCTAAACAATGACGTTGGCGCAGTCTTTGATCTGACAGACTTAAAGGTGACTCACGAAGCGTGCTTGATATGATCGGTCACCTAAGTCATGACGCGTTAGTCAGCAAACGGTATTTTCACTCAGACACCCTGATGGGAAGTGGAGAAATATGCCACTAATTTAGTTAGACAGCCTAAAAATTCTATAAAATATGAGACTGTAAATATTTAATTCAATCTGATTATATTTAACAAGCTCGAACTCATCACGATTATCAACAAACTCCAGTGTAGCTCAAATCATCCTTTAAATCCGTAAAGTAAATTGAAGCATCGTCAACACTAGTTGATTGGATCATTGGAATAACATTGCAACATGCAATCACGATGATTCAGTTATCTTATCGAGCTAGCGTTAACGAAGCAACTTCATTATCGACGTAGGTGCGAAACAGAGTGCAATATTGCAATTATGCCAAGGGGTGAAGTTCTGATGCTGTTATCACTTTACGCTCGCAGTCAAAATCCTATGCTTTTTATACCAATATGTAAGAGCTCTTCAATTACTGATAGGTGCAATGGTGATAGGTACCGACTGATTTGAAGACTTACCTGTCGACTAGCTTGTGAGTCAGAAAGAAGCCTCTATGGAGGCTTTTTTTTTTTAAAAGGTGTCATTAACGCGCACCAGGAAAATATTATGTCGGAATATCAATCTGCTCTATTTGTCAATTTACGTAAATATCTCGAAAGGCCATTTCCCTGGCAGCTAGAGTAATAATGAAATTGCTTATCGCCGAGCCCCGGAGACGGTCGTGATTGCGGAGAACGGAGCCGTGCTGGCCTGCGGACCACAAACACTGCAACTAGAACTGTTGTTAATGACGCCGACAAGCAAATCCTCTCAGACAAACCATTGTAGATAAAGTAGTCGATTGTGCATTATTGCTGAAGCTTGTATCAACTATCAACTTATACTAGGCACGAGTTTACGATCAGGACAAAATAGGAGTGCTAGATCGCAACGGCTTCGACTACCTAATGGCTCCGACAGTCACAAAATTACACATCCCCCAGGGCTTCGCAAACAAAACAACGGATATGCAATCTGAAACTTGTAAAAAAGTTACCCATTTCTCTCAACAACTCGAGTGGCGAAGGCTCCGTTGACACAAGAGAAAAAATATCAGGGGGTGTTATTTGTTCCAATCACTTGCCGAAAATACACCTCCAGACATGGACCGATGTAAAAGTGGTCTTTGATTACGCTTAACTATTATGGATCTTAGTGTCAACGCTAAATGGGTTCGCATGGAAGATAATGAGACTAAGCTGCTTCATATTCTAGGTGAATACATGGCGGGGATAAAAACCACAACCGCACTCGTGACATGTTTGTAAATGTCGCGGGAATGCGGGATCACGTGAAACCCGCGTCAATTTCGTCTATCGTTTAAACCCAATTACCGAGTCGGGCCACGTGTATGGCTCGACTAATATTCCAAGCCTTATCTGTGGATTACTATCCTTTCTGAAAGGTTATCGTACGGTAGCCTGCCACTGGGCACTGGCCATCCATCGTTTATCGTGACCGAATGCTATACAAGATTTACATTCTTAGATAAGACATACGGATGATAATGTGATCTTTTACCGTACTTGAAAAACTCCGGCGTTAAATTTTAGAGCACGCTTAAAAAAACTTTTAAGTATAGTCCATTTCAAATACGAAGGCCCGATGGCACTTGAGACGGTCAATTAGCGTTAACAATAGGATTAGTGATAACAAAAGATACCTGATTGCACCGACAAAAAGATTGCACCGACGCGTGCCAATTTGAAGTGGGCCTAATTAGATAACAAAAGGCAAACATTATGAGCCCTATTGTTAAGTTTCGAGTGCCATCGGGCCTTCGTATTTGAAATGGACATACCACCTTTTATACACAAAATGCATTTTTCGGAAAAGAGCGAAGGAATTCAGGACTGTCAAACAAAATTAAATAAATTGCTCTGATTATTAGGTTAGATTAAGATCATAATATATATGTAATGAACTATTCATAAGAGCTTGTAACTAGGCCTACATGAATAAAGATATTTTGAATTGAATTGAAAAATTTTTATAGGAAAAATTTGAGCATCAGATGTTCAAACATGTCTTTTCCGGAAAACCATGAACGTCATGGAACCATGGTTTGTCAGTGCAATTCAAATAGAAACTGTGTACCGAGTGGAGGTGTCCAATGACAGAAGTGACAGAACACACGAACACGCTTGGCAAATAACGCTCACCAAATATTATCTGACTGCCACAGTGTATTATGTCGTGGATTTGTACTAACATGCCACGGCAGGACGGAAGCACGGGACTATTTGCTCAGAGACTAGGGTGCGGGACATATTGAAAGGAAACATTTGCTGCTGACAACCAACTATCTAAAATAAATCACGATTTACATCTTGTCTCGATGCTGAGGCGAGGAAAGTTTTGCCCCAAGGTGTAAATTCTGCGTAGACTGCAAAAAAGCAATTTACTGAGAGCTGAGAGCCCTTGAGAGTTTTGTTTTGTTGGGGATGAGCTTTCGAGCAATGCTATGTTTACAAGCAGTGCATATTGTAGATTTTTAGTGTGACCTCTTACTCGGAAGGACGTGACTCAAGCTCAGCTAGGAGTGTCACGACTTCACAACAAACATCACAGAAAAAATAATAATTTCTTAGAGCGTAAAACGAGACTCGATAAATTAGAATCCGCGATCGGGCGGAATCGCATGCAACCGGCAATTATCGAGTTGGCAACCGTTCAGAAAATATAATTTACGCCGCCGTCGGACACGATGGAAATCATAAAATTTAAACATCGCCTGCAAAGTAAACAATGGGCAAAAAGAGCAAAACGGTCGGCGCGAGCCCTCGGCCTCCGGACGCCGCGCCGCGAACTCGCATTTTTTTACTCAACTCTTTTTGAATATCATAAAGTATTCGGTTGTTAACCAGCATAGCTGCGCTGTTCCAGCTCAATTTGAAACATTTTCATTATAAACGGTCTATACTTGACCTGTTCTGTTCATTATAAAAATGTGTTCCGGCGTTCATTGTTGCCAAGGAGACAATAGGATAGGAAAAAGAAATTGCTGTCCTGTAAATGTGGCTGTTCGTTGGAGTGGAAGTGACACTATTTTATTTATCGGCGTTAATGGAGCGGCGTGCGCCGGACGGGGTTATTAGCGATCTAATTATACGGTTTTCCAGGGTTTCCGCCGCGGCCTGTTCCGGCTGCGCCGGCGACGGCCCGTCAACCCGCCATTCGCTGCGCTTCCAGGGGTGTCATTCTAGTCACCAAGACAAACACAATAATCCAGCCAGTATAAATTCGCTCTCCAGTTACACATAAAAGTCTTATGAATCACGAGATCATGTTACAATGGTTCGCCTGAAAACCAGAGTCGCTTGTGTTAGGAATTTGGGTCTTCACGGCCAGCCCTAATGTGACGAGCCGTGACGGAACACGACAACTACAGGATTGGTTAATTTATTTTATCAAAGGCAGCAGGTTACACTCGTATTGGATGTGACGGGCGCCATATCCCACCTGTTCCCTTTAACAAGGCATTGTTAGTAAAATTAGAAATTCTAATCGCTGATGTTTAAAAATGTTTAAGCAAGCGTGAGATTCAAATAGCATAACAACAGAACAAATTCAATTAATTTCCCAGACACACCACGATAACATCTGTTCAGAATATAAAATACACCGACACGTCCCGTTCCTTGTTTAAAGCCCACATAAAAATGAGACCCCGAGCGCCTGACGGTAACGTGAAATAAAAAACCTCACGTATAAAAACTACCTACACGTCCAAGGAGATCTTAAATTTTGATCTAACGACCCTGAAAGGATCCATTATTATTAATAACCGATGTCTAAATAAAACATACGACGAACATAAAAATATGTATAGGAAGAAAAAAAGGAGTTTTGGAGTGGGGGTCATTTATTAACACTAAGGAGCGGTGAATCGAGATAAAACAAACATGGCGGGCAGCGCGCGCGCATATAAACATGAAGTTTATCGTGGGAGGCTGTCACAACAGCGGCCGGCGCTGACGGCCGGTGAAAGCTAAGACACCCTGTAATACGACATATGAGATGTTATCGTACCCACAAAAACATTTGAAGCCTACGCGCGCCTTGTAATTTCTAATCTAACTTTGAATTCCATCACGTTTCGATAAATATCTAATTTAATAAGTACTTATATGCGTTTATCACAAAAATAGTACGTTTTTGATTTGAAGTATAGTGTAAGCATCACAATGAATAACATTCTGTATATATAGCCTTATACTGATCGTAGCTCATCTGTGCATGGGCTTAACGAATGTCAACAGTAAACGTCAGATTTGGCGGCACTTCACTTTTAGGTTGTAATAGTTTTTGTACGGATTGTAACTACTGATAGTAGATGATTAATGATTTGATTAATGTTATATTCCTGATTATTATTTGACACTGTAATTGAAGCAATCAATGTAATAAAGCAAATGTAGCTGGAAGCAGTGGTTTAAATGATAAACCCCCATACCGGAGCTCGAGGGCCACGGACATGCCCTCACATGAAACTGGAAGCAATAGATTAAATGATGGATCCCTGTGACTGAGCTCTTGAGCCTTGGCTTGGCTCACATCTCAGAAGTTGGATAAAGGATCTAATGTCCACAAGGTGCGTAAACGTCACTTGGCCTTCTAAAAGTTGGTTTGATAATAGAAACTACAGAAAAATGTGTATAAATGATACAAGATTTCATTAACTTGTTCGATAAGAGGAGCAAAAGACAGATCGTTTTGTTTACTTAAAACCAAAAGGTTTTTGTTTGGTGCATAACTTTGTTTTCAGTTGATCAAATTATTAACCATTTCTTTTGTATTGTTTGTTTTTGGGCTGTGAGATGAGAAGCTGCCATACACAAAGGAACAACTCAAGGAATCAAACAGCTGATGTATGATGAGAGGTACTTTGGTGAAACTAACTATGTCATCAGCACAAGCCTTGAACATGTTGATAAGGATATGAAATGCTAGATGGTAAGAATGGCATTGGACAGAATACACAGTATTCTGGTGCAGTGCAGGTACTCAGAGAAAACTGATTAACACATGTAAGTTGAATGTATACTTATTCTTTTGGATGGTTTACTGAAAAGTACTGAAAAGTTTTTTTTTGTTTAGACACATTGGTTATATAGTACCTATATATATGTATGATGAAATATAACAAAGATAATGATATAGATTAACAATCCAAAGTTTTAGCTATTATGTAAAATGAGAAAAGAGCTTCAAGCAGTAGCATGCTAAATTAAATTGTTAGCAGGCTATGTCGGGTTTCAATATAAAGAGATTTTTACCAAGCGGCACACAGGTCATATAATATATAAACTGTGGTTCATAAATCAGAATACATAGCTCAATAGATAGTTCATGTACATAATTATATATAAAATATATGTATCAGTTATTTGAGGTATAAGGTACAAAGAAATTAGTTTTGATTCCGTAGCGCAATATTTATTTATAAATATTTTGAGATCTAGGCAAATGAATACTACAATGTACATAGTTGATGTTGAATGCTTTATTTAATAATTTAAGGAGAGTAGGCAAGTAAAAAGTGAATAAATAAAATCACAGATGATAAGAATTCCAAATGTGTAGCGGTACTGGTAGTGACATATTAAAACTGGTAGAGTGAATCAGATCTCTATTCCAGACTATTACCTATTGTGTAGTAAGCTAATCAAAGGTCCGCTTATACTATCAAGCCTGAATTTTGTGAAAGTATGAGTAATATTTATGCAATATAAAGATATAATGGGTTTTCCTGAATTGATTACTCCTCAATTATGGATATTATTAATTACTTCAAATTCTTCATTGATTGTCTAATGATTTTTGTGACCGACTGATATGGATAACTGGCATGATTAATCACGGGGTTACATACAAAGGTAGTTAAGTAATGTTACTAATGATATAAACAGTGCATGAGTGTAAAAGAGACACACAACCATTTCATGGTGTCACTATCTTTTAACACTAAATTTCTAAAAGGTTACTCCGAAAACAAAGGTTACAATTTCAAAGCATCATCATTTTCATCCAGGACAATTGGCCTCTGATTCCATTTCGAATTTTGGTACTGTACAATGTACATCACGAAAGTATGCCTTTGAATATTACCATGTGATATTTATCTATGTTGATGATCAAATATGTATGTAAGTATAAAAGGTTTAGTGATAACCCGGTTCTTTTTTTTAGTTTTTGTTTTAAGGGATTGAGTGTGCACATTACTTTTCCCCACTACCAACATGTTAGAGAGTCAGTAATTCTATGGAATTATTCTAGAAAAGGACACAAATAATTTATAGTATGGTAGATTCAGGTTAATAGACAGAGTAATTATTGATGTATTTTAAGTAAACACAACTACCAGGTCGTAACTTTTAGGTCACTATATTTAAAATTGCAAGTGCCTAGTAAAGGTAAAAATTACAAGCCAGTTCAAGGTATACAGTGCCTAGTAAAGGTAAAAGCAGGTGACCTGTAGGTACCTACTTATTAAAATTTAAAAAAATATCAAGTTGTATAAGTAATTTAAATTAAATATCAAAAAAACCATGCTTGTTTGAAATACCAGCAGAACTTTTTTTTTATTCAATTATCATTGAAAATGGACTTTAAAAAAAAAGTAACAATGGTAAATAGAAGTATCTACTTCAAATTGTTTAGGTACTACCAAGTTTTGGTATTAATACATTTATTTGTTCGGATTCCTGTTGTATTGATACATCATTGGCCACAGCATCTTAGCAGATGATTGTTGCAGTGATTTTATTGTGTGGTGTCGATATGCCGTACATTGTCTTTGGTGGCTTAGTACCTAGTCCAATGATACAAAAAAAAGGTAAAATCTAGAGTTTCCAGAGTGACTTAAATGTACTTATGTGGTTAACGGTAAATAACATCTTAATATAAAGAAACCTTGCGAAATAAGCCAGAAAGGGAGGAATTTGGAGTTGGTTTAATTTTTCATAAAGCATCATGAAATCAACTTTTGATCATAATATTTGGTGTAATTAATTATTGTATGATGGAGACTCAGTGATGACCAGAAATAAGTAGGTAAATTTAATCGTATTAAGGTAACCAACGAATACAAAATTGAAGGTTACATTTTATTTAGAAGAGTGCTGTTTACATCCAAATAGAGCTCGACGGCTGTACCAATGTAACAAAAAGAAGAAATGAATAAGATATAAGTAACTGAACTTATTCTAAATAATATGGCTGGTATGCAAATAGCGTTTTCGGCTCCGGCCAAAGACTTCAGAGGTTCATTTTGATTTTGTCTGAATAATGTTGTTTGTTGCGCCCTCGTGAGTCGCTGCAGAGCCAGAGGTTGAAGAGATGTTTCTGAAATTTCCGATTCCAATAAGTAGTTGATTATTGCCATTATGAATCTGCGGGTTAATAAACAATTAACGTTATAAAACTGCAAGAGAAAGAGAATGTAATACGTAGGAAAGTTCATTGAATATTTGTATAGGTACCTAAGAAGTTTTGTTTCATTAAAGGTTACTAATAGCTACAAGATTTCAATAGCTACCCAAAATATTCCCAGGAATGTTGCATTTAATTAATATTTACTGATAAACTTACATAACGCCATGTTCGTATTTCAAAATGGGGTAGGCAGAGCACGTGAAACTGCAATTACGAAGCCAATTTGGCAATTAAGGCGTTAAAAGTAACGGAAATTGTGAATATAATACTTAATTTTCTAAATATATTCCAGGTTGATAAATGAAATTAGTATGAATGTCATTGTATTAAATTAATGATATGAATCTTTGATTAAAATACTGAGAGTATCTACTGAGATTGATGTCCATGACGTCTGATTACTGATTCAATTTCAATACTGATAATTTTAGGTTTTAAGGTACTATACTCAATAAGTAGCAGGTCTCTTGAGAGTGATTTTTCTATGCTTTTCTATGTTGACTGAAAGTTTGTTTCGATGTATATAACAGGGTTAATAACCAGATAAAATCGATGATGGATTATAATGATGGTAATAATCTTATACCTAGACGAATTATGATGATGATGATCGACTGTGTCTGATCGAATTTTTAACGTCTGTGGCTAGAACGAGAATTAGGTACTGACAATAGTATAATGTGTTTCTATTTGTTTTATGTTCCAACGCTGGTAATATGGCTGATCGGATGAAATTGATGATTTGGAAGAGCCTCGCTGCAAGAGCGCACTGATGTAAAGAAGGTTAAATCTGATAGATGGTGGAGCCACTGCCAGCGGACCGAGTGCCAAGCTGCTGGTGATCAGGGTCGCAGAGTCGCCGTACTGCAGTGCCGTGTACTTACACGATAAGGAAGCGAATCTCTCTATATGTGCATTGATTGAGAGTGTCGAGATTCAATGTTATAAGATTAATAGCTGGCACGACTATACTAGTCTTTATATACATATTGTAAAATCTTAATTGAGTGCCGAGTTATGGCAGTGTGTAGTCTAGACCAGGCCATGATAGTAGGTAAAACAAACAAAGCTATGTATAGATTGTGACTTATGTCGATTCGAAGATTCTTGTAATGTAAGCTTGTTGCGTGAATCAAATTTTAAACAAAATATTGATAGGTAAATTTATGTTGGAAAACTGCTCAGAACAGGCCTTAAAGGCAGACTGTCTGGGGCAGGCCCTGATTGTTGATGATGATATTATTTGCCATAACAAACATATAAGATTGAAAAGGTTATATAATACCTTTTGATTGATTGATTATGATGAATGAAGGAGCAGACTGTCTGGAACAGGTCCTGACTGGGTTGGGCCTAACATTCTAGAGCAGGCCGTGAAGGCAGACTGTCTAGAACAGGCTATGATACCAGTTTGGCATTCTAGAGCAGGCCGTTATGGCAGACTGTCTAGACCACACCAGTCTAGAGCAGGCCATACCAAATTATAAAATTATATTGATTGATTAGGTTGAATGAAGGAGCAGACTGTCTGGAACAGGTTTGGGTAGTAGCCTGACATTCTAGAGCAGGCCGTGAAGGCAGACTGTCTAGAACAGGCTATAATACCATCTTGACATTCTAGAGCAGGCCGATATGGCAGACTGTCTAGGCCACACCAGTCTAGAGCAGGCCATAATTTAATTGATTGATTGGCAGACCGCCTTGATTAGTCAAGAACGGGCCATAACAAATTATATTTTGTTGATGAAAAGAGCAGGCCTTAAAGGCAGACTGCGGATGTTTATGGCACAATATCTCTTATTAATATGTTCAGAACAGGCCTTTAGGTTGACTGTTAATGATATATACTTTGTTAATATAATTAGAACAGGCTTGTAAGCAGACTGATTATTAGTGATATAATATACTTTATTAATATGATAAGAGCAGGCCTAGTCTAGTAGGCAGACTGTGATGTTAATTAGAAAATATACTTTTGCTAATATGTTATACTTTGGAACCGGCCTTGAAGGCAGACTGAGATAGTTAATGATATAATATAAAAACCTCGATAATATGATTATAATTGACTTTGTAAGCTGAATGTGACTATTAATCTTATACTATTAAACGAGCAATTCTTGTATATTTATTTATTTATTTATTTATTTATTTATTTATATATACCGACGATCTCGGAAACCGCTCTAACGATTTCGCTGAAATTTGTTTTGTGGGGGTTTTCGGGGCGATGAAAAATCGATCTAGCGTAGCCTTAGATCCCGGAAAACGCGAATTTTCGAGTTTTCATGAGTTTTTCTTTCGCATTTGTAAACGTAAAATATGGTCCTTAATTTCGCCGCGCGCGCATCGATTCCGCTTAGCTCAGTCGCACGAGGTCGGTCTAATGTACGCAGATAGATCGTAGGTGTCAGGGTTTCGAATCCCGGCCAGAAATTAAGTTTTTGTTTTTTGTCTTTTTTTTTTGTTTTTGTATTTATAAGTTTTTTTTTATCTAAAGACGTGATATATTAAAATAGAACCGAGCGAAGCTCGGTCGCCCAGATTGATATATTATACTTAGTCAATACTTAAATAACAAGCCTAGTAGGCAGAGATTGATAATGATGTTTTATATACTTTGATAAAATGGATAATCATACTGGTTATAAAACAGGTATTGTAAACAGACTGAGATAGTTAATGATAATACTTTGTTCATATGATTAGAACATTTGTCGACAAACTGAGAGTGTTAATCACTTTATATTATGTACAAAATTCAAACTGCCTATGGCATTGTTAATGATACATAATTCGTTAATATGTTTAGAACTGACCTTTGAAAGCGGACTGAGATTATTATTTATATATATACTTTGTTAATGTGATAAGAACAGTTCCTGAAAGCTGTGAAAGACCGAGGGTTGCGATTGATCAAGACACGCATTGAATATAATGATCTAATTTGCCAGAATGTTGAGTAGGCCTTGAAGACAGGCTGCGGTTGTTAATATTCGTTTATACCTACTTGTATTAATTGCTTGGAGCAGTCTATGATTGTAAATTAGTTGCTAGATTGGAAAACTTCAACGAAATGCAAGCTGTTACAGCTACTTGATGTTGGTAATGCAAGTGTTTATAAATATGTTGAATATTACAAAAAAAAGTTATGCATAGGTTTAGAGCAGGCATTAGGACAGGCTGTATTGATGTTGATTTTTACTTACTCATAAACTGTCTAGAAGAGCATGATTTAAGTTCCTTAATATATTAATGAAAGATAGGTAACTGCAGATTAAAAGTGATCTTGATTTGTGATATTATGAGATTAAAAGGCTGATGATTTTATATGTGTTAAACTGATATACTCTTGTATATTTAATAACTGTAATAAGGTTACGAAAGAATTTAAGATTTTGTATATGTGTTATACTGATTATTTAATAAGGTTTAGGAGAAGGATACTGTAGTAATGAATGTCTGTGGATTGATACTGTAGTAATGAATGTTGACATTAAGCGTAGATAGGTACCCGTACGTTTGTTACCACTGTTATTGAGGTGAATATGTTTAGTGAGAGGGCTCACTTTATAATAAGGACGGCCGAAGCTGTAAGCATCACAATGAATAACATTCTGTATATATAGCCTTATACTGATCGTAGCTCATCTGTGCATGGGCTTAACGAATGTCAACAGTAAACGTCAGATTTGGCGGCACTTCACTTTTAGGTTGTAATAGTTTTTGTACGGATTGTAACTACTGGTAGATGATTAATGATTTGATTAATGTTATATTCCTGATTATTATTTGACACTGTAATTGAAGCAATCAATGTAATAAAGCAAATGTAGCTGGAAGCAGTGGTTTAAATGATAAACCCCCATACCGGAGCTCGAGGGCCACGGACATGCCCTCACATGAAACTGGAAGCAATAGATTAAATGATGGATCCCTGTGACTGAGCTCTTGAGCCTTGGCTTGGCTCACAATAGTGAACGTTCGTTTTTCTAAACCAACATCACATCATACACGAACCTATTAACCTCGTAAAGCACTATTCAAAGGTAACAAGCTGCTCCGTTTATCAACGCAGCAAAACAACAAAGGAACGGATCGTGATCTTCATCACTGATCCATCAACGAGCGCCCGCGAGATGGATCGCTCGTATTAACCCAACAAGCACCTATTCCATTCCGACGGAACCACCGCCGTCTGCCTCCTTCAAGTCAATTTAAATTTCTTACCAGCTAACGAACTTTATTTTTCAAAATAAGGCACCTAAACAAACATTATACCGCAGTAGAGTAGATGTTGATCTGCTCCCGGTGATTTACCTTAGGTGGTGCCGTATAAATTTCATGCGAGATGGTAGATAAAAGCAACAAAGCCTCGTTACGGCGTGGATTTCTGCGAAAAATTTTACGCGAACCGTTATTAAAAAAACATTGGACTCTGCCTACACGGAGTACACGGTTTAAAGCAGTATTTTATTCAAATCTTAAGTGAGAATTATGAATGAGTTAATTTGATGTAATGAGCTGGGAACGTAAGGGGGAATCATCCCGTCGCGGGAGATACAACCACAACTCCATAATAACAGCATGCGGTGTCTATGAATCATAATTAAGGATGCTAACCGGAGAGATTCGGCTTTCGGTGTCGATTAATGCCGAGCCGAAAACAAACACGGCCGACCACGCCCCGCTTTTTGTCGAAGCCTCAAGGCGAGGCGGGCTTTCCATCTGGCCGCAGCCCATTACAATTAGACAAGCTGACCATAGTATTTATAGTCGCTACCGGTTCGTAAGATAAAGGCGACAGCACGACACACCGAATGTTTTGTTCTTATAGTGCCGATAAAGTCCGCTAAGTCACGACACGACACCGGCGACACGGCGAGTCGGGACGGAAAAATAAAAGTCGCATTCGCACCACACGACGCAAACCCACGATCAGTTAAACGGTAGCGCTCGGAAATAAATCGGCAAAAGGAATTAGGTGCAAAAATAAAATAGAAACGAGTCGTGCCAGAGTTAATGCAAAGGGATTAAAGAAGTTTAAAAAGAATTGAGAAAGGGATTATTTTCGTTAATGAGGCGGCAAGTAGCGGGTCTCGAATGATTTATCATTATCAGATGCCGAGCAGTCAAAGCTGTCTAATGGAAACCGCCGACCCTAACTTTCCCTAAACAAAACCACACACTCAAGTAATTTTGGTTAAAGCTTCGAGCACCCATGGGCATATTAGGCGTACAAAAGCCTACTCTAGCGTGCACTAACATCCGGGTGAATACATATTTAACTTTCGCACTAACCACGTAAATGTAGTAACTAAATATTTTCAAACAAAAAGGTTAGTTATATTATATTCCAAATGTAAATGAAATTTAACATTTGAAATTGCACATAAAAGTTTGCAATACATATAAAAGGAATAAAGTAAACATTCGCATGGGGTATAGTATAGTAATTAATGTAGGTAATATATTCCTGCAAATGATTTGCATTTTAGTTTGCGCACGGCGAAGTGTACGTCGCCTACACCGATCGTGCATACTTATGTGCGTGCATACTTGCATATCATAGCATTTCTTTTTCTTAACCGCTTAAATAGACATTCTGGAAATAAATTAATTCATCAAAAATTATGGTACAAGTCAAAATGCCTCGCATCCTGGTAAGGTAAAAACGTGACTATATGAGACATTCTCGAATGTCCTCTGATCACGACCCCGCGATGCAATCTCCGCGCGGGGGCTCGTACATGGTAATGTGGCACGATGGGCGCGCCGATACAGGAGCCATACTGCACAATTAACCTAACAACCCTACGGTTCGTTACAGTCAGCCCGTCTAGATTTTACTCGCAGTCTGAATCTCAAATCTGCGAGAAATTGTTAGCATTTACAGGTAGAACAGACGATATGTAAAGTTAGATTGTAATTACGAGCTGTTTCGTAATCTCAAGTCTATTTTGAAGACGATATACGTAAAATTAGTACGTGACGTAAAAGTATAAATCATATACATAGTTCTGACACAACTGAAATCTTAATGATGAACGGCGCTCGATTCGGTCGGTTTGAGTCGAGTCGCCGCTAAAATCCACACGCGGTCGTTACGAGAATTACGAGCGGTTAAATAAACGCACCTCCATTAATACGATTGGAACCCGAACTGAACGTTAACCGAGCCAAAAATAAAGTTAAACCCGACACCCGAAAGGGTAAGGTATGCAACAAATTAGTTAAGAAAATGTTAGTCGCGCTTGGATTAAGGGAAAGAGTACATTTATAGACAACGTTTATGGTGTGTCAAAAGCTTTTGTGACTTGTAAGACGATGGTCACCTTTGGCATGTAATAACGACCTTTGAAGAGTGTCCAAATATTAGTCCACGCGTACCTCCGAACGGATTCATCCAATATTTGAACAGCACGACTGCTTCTCCAAAGTGTATTTTCTGATTCAACAACTTCTAACGTTCAACTATTGTGAGGGTGACACTGTGTTTACGCAACCTACTTATAGGAACGCAAATACCACCAACTTGCTTCATGAAGTAATACAATCTATTTGTAACACAGAACCAAAATCAAAATATAAATCAAATCAAAATTTAGGTAAAGCATGTAGTCATAGGTGTCACGAAAAAATGACATTATCCATGCATCGAACAAAAAATAAACACAAAATAGTCAGGCTTATGTAAACAAACTGACGCTCACAATGCAACGCAGCTCAGGTTCATTCCCCAGGGGTCGCAATGACAATTTGGTGTATTTTATTGATTCTGTGACTAGACGTTATCTAGTCGGCCGTGGGGTCTCAGAGCGCATCACAATAACCTTTGTGGGACCGAGAATGTAAATTCCGGCCCATGCGGGCCCTCGCAGCGCGCCGCGGGAGGCCGCGCCCGCGACCGCTCGACCCATCTCTGCTTCACGCTGCGAAACATACGAATTCACTTCCAGACATGTAAACGTTTCCTTCAAATCAATCCACGTCATCCATAAACGTCAAGATGTTTTCATTTACTCGAAACGACAACATTGGGAAACATCGGCCCACACTCAGTGTCTTTACAAATAATGCCACATATTGTCCTCGATGCACTTCCTCTACGGAGACAGTAGAAAAACTGCTGTGTGCCAAATTCCTGCTGAGAAACGACTACGGTGGTCGACTGGTCGTCGATAAGCGGTGCCATGTTTCACTATCTGCCATAAGTAACATTTCAATCCTGACGCTACTACGGCTATGGTGCTAATGCATTTTTTAAAAACGAAATGACACATTTTCTTTTAAATTATCACGACGAAGTATGGTTAAGTCGAGACAGGAATACCTATTGGTTCACAATTCCGTAAATGAATTTCTAAGAACACTCACGTTTATAAAGGACTTACACCTACTTAATACCTAACATACCTACAAATTCTTGCGACTGGAAGTACTAAAATTTTACTAGTCATAAATCAGTACCTACGAGATGTGTTCAGCTATTATTGATTGTACGTTCTCAGAAAGCCGTCGTCACATGTTATTGTAGTCTAACCTCAAATCAGATAGGGCTTTGCATTAGCAGTAAACTTCACGGGACGCATAAAAGCTGGCACGTCGCGTCTGTCCCATAAACCGTAAGTAGTCATCCGTCAATCCCACCGATCCCACGGCAACGGTAGCCAATAAAAGGTTATTATTTAGGAGCTCATAACTGGGACGATTTAGTGCTCATAAAACAAGGTGAGTTGACCGCACCTACCCTCGAGATGTATTCCTTCTCCGATAATCCTAGCTCAAGTGGCAGTAATTAGATCATTGACCACGTCTGCATTTGAAGCGCATGATGGATATGTTCGACTGGCAGCCATATCCGGTGCAAGCAAATTTAACTCCAAATAGCCTTGTTTATTCAGGGGTGCAGTGAACCATTAAAACGCAGCCGAGTCGTAACTACGTCGACCGCGTTAAATTCTTCAATACTATCATAATGCTCAGTTTTAATTGCTTTCTTACGAAGTCATTAAAATAAAAGTGGCTGCAACGCCATAGTTAAAGTCCCGGTTTAATTTAAACCGCAACGCAATAAAATCAAAACAATTACGTTCATAGAACCTCGTTACGCCGATTAACATTAGGTCGATAGCGAGGTGCTTAAATAAAAGCATGCTTTAATCTAAAAGCCATAAAACCGGTCCCCCTGTTTAACGTCAAAAGTTTCAGGCCATTTCTACGCTCATAAACGTTTTGACAAAAAGTGGAGTATTGTCGCGACCCTATTGATTAATTTGTTTCGCCATTAGAATTCTCTTCACGGCACCAAAACGTCCCGGTGGAGAGCATCGCAGCCGAATTTTAGGGCATTATTTATGGTGTGCCATTCTCTTCAAAGGACTGTATGATTTACAACCGACCGAACGCACAAAGCCACTGCCTTATTATGACGTGCTGGCCCGCGCATTGTGCCGGCATTTTATTCGTCCGATTGTACCCTGTTTGTTTGGGTCCTTCTCCGTAAATACAATATTGTCACAGAACACAATTGACTCGGGCCATATTTCACGGTTCTTAATTATTATGAGTTGAATTCGTTGTTTGGCCAACATGACAAAACGCGGTTAGAAATCCACTTAAAGTTGAGGCAGATATCGCACCAACGTTATAGAAGACAAGTAAAAATGTTTTTTTTTTTTCTAATAATGGGATCTATGTACAAAGACCAGCTTCGATTTATTTTAAAAGCCATGAAATGAAGAGTGACTTTTTAAAAGGGCTTATTTCTCTACAAAATCTATACAAAAATATAACCCTTTAAGACGATACGGTAGGGGTCAATTCTCCATACAAACGCTCTCGACTATTTCCTCCTTGGTTTTGGAAGATAGAGCAATGAGTTTTTCAACACAGATTGTTATTATTTTTATCTGTGTCGGACCGTTTTGATTTTTTTGATATTTTGCTTTTTAAAGACTCTAGAGCCAATCAAAAATTTCCAAAAACGGCCTTTTTCATTGTGGCGCAAAAAAAGGTGTGATACTCAAGATTGGTAACAATTAACCAAAAAATCTAAACGGTCCGACATAGATTATTTCATTGTTATTCAGATTCTCAAATTTCGTTCCGATTGATTAAGTTTTGAAGGAGGAAAGAGTCGAGAGTGGAACCTCAATTTTTAAGATTTTTTTGAAATATCTTTTGACTGAGTTGTTCTTAATGGACAATTTTTTTTCGATAAATCTAGTTAATAATACTTGTATATTTAACTAAAATTCCCAAGTTGAAAGGGGGGCTCCTTTCCATTTTAGCATTTTCGCTACCATATCCTCTTAAAAAGACACTCCTCAAGTAACAGGATTACTAATAGATAGATGCTACGCAACACTTCGATATGGGAAAGTACTTTAAGTTATCGAGATGCTAACGAGGCGAAGAATGGCGTTTCATGATGATAATGGGGTATCGTGTTTAGAGGTGATTAGCGGTGGCCGAGCTAACTGGCAAGATACACAGACAGGGAGAAACAGCTACGTAGGTGCAAGCTAGTTACCGCCCAACGCCTACTGCATTTGTGGACATACTGATGCAGACAGCATGTGTGTGGTCTTAAATACTATATTTAAATACTTGTGCCTCCCAATACGAAACCGGACTAATAATGATTTCTGCTCCATATGTTGGGCGTCAATGGAAAGTGACAACTGTAGTAAGGCGATGACTAACATCACATCTTTCATTTCAATATAAACCCTTCCTGTCGAAGCCCTGTCAGCGAAACAGCTGTGATCCCTGAAGAGAAACGACGTGTGAAACAATGTTTCTTGGCAGTGCCACTAAGTGCATTTAACAATTTAGATAATGCCCCAGAAGTGCTAAACCATTCCCGCGCAAAAACATAACTCGCTTTTAACGAAACTCACACGCAGAGACTATGCGAAATAATCCTGTGGATCTCACACAATGGTTTATTACACACATTTATTTACACATTTCCATTTAACCAGCCCGCCGGTCGCGTGCCGTTCCCAACGCCTATTCAATTACGACGCAAACTAAACAAAAATTGTCACCGCATCATCCCTAATGGGGCATCTTTTGAGTCCTGAATAAATGTACGGGAGAAATAATATACCGGTCGTGTGTCGTGTGCCATCACAACGGGAGATTTAATATCGTTACGCGTAGCGTGCGGTTTCACGCGGAGTGCTTCACGCAGTATTAAGCGGACGATTAACTATTGCTCCGCTCGTATTTTGGTCAAAGTCATCACTAAGCCCCGAACTATTCAAATAGCCACCTTTCGATGTCAAAACACAACTAGCGACCGAATTGGATGTTAATGTCATTAGCGCCAAAACATTAACTTGTCGGACAGTTGCTATTTCAGTTTTGGTGCATTCTTCGGTCGCACATCATCGATCATGGTCGGGGAGCTGTCAGGTTTTAAACTGAGCTTAAACTGAGTTTGAACTGAGTCGTCGCCGGTGGCAGTTGATGGATGCGTCGTGACGGACGGACAGCCGGCCTGCCGGCCGCGTCAGCTTGCTCGACAAGGGTCTGCTGTCTGACCGCTTGCCCTTCGAGTTTAAAGTTTACAGAAATTACAGCACAGCACTTTCGATTCCTAATACGTCGGGAAAAAGAAAAGATACATTTAGCCAACTAATTTGTTCTTGTCGTCAACATTCCATTAGAATAGTTTTTGTTCGACTAAAAGCCCGGTAACGATATTAGGGATCGAGGAAGTAGGCAGAGCTCGCGGCGCGGCATTTTCCCCGACGCCGGCATTGTCTCGCGCGCTTATGCAAGCGTCCCAGAGGAACAGCACTCTCACAAGTGATTATTTTGTGTCACGATATTGGAAAGAACACTCTCCTAGATCAACTGTTAGCGCGAGTACGTCTGAGATTAAGAATCCATCAGCACGAAATAGTTTTTCATTTCAGGTTTTCTAGGCTGTTTAGTCTGCTTTCAGTTATTAAAAGTTCCTACAGGTATTGTGGTTTAATTAAAGTATGAATAGTCTTGAAGTGATCAATACTTTGTGGAAGAAACAGGGGTATTACATATCCAGGATGCATTGTTAACCAAAACTTCCAGGCATTGTTGTGAAGTATGAGACACAGCCGGTGTCGCCGGTGTCGCCTGCGTCGCGCGCGCAATAACCTCGGCTCTGATCGATCGAAGCTTTTTGTCGAGCTGACATCTCCATCCATTCCCGGCAAATTGCCACAAAACCGACGCGACACAATCCCTTGTCGAGGTGTGATTGAGAGCCCGCTCTATCCTCGACCATTATTTTGAATATGCCTCTATCGATCACGTAAAGCTATTTTAAAAGTAAACCTTAGCCGGAGCAGCTCAATATTCTTGACGTATCGGCTACATAGTTTGTTCACTATCATGCATCAAAATCTTTCACTGTCAGTAAAAATGTCTACCTTTAACGTATGCGAAGATAGATGAGATATTTGAGAACTTTACAGACCATATGCTGTTCGCTAAGGTGTACCGAGAGGTAGAACTAATATTTTTGACTTGAAGCTATAATTATATCCATGTATAGTTTAAGGTACAAAACTGCCAATTATTTTATTCAAGCTGTATTATTCATGCAAATGCTGTTGTGTTAGTTAACACACACTTATACACTAAAGATATTGGTGTTGATGCTGACAGTATGCAATTATTGGAGAAGTTTATGCGCTCAAAGGGTTTGTATTTGTAATTCCGTCTCACAAACAAGACGCTAGTATCATGTGGGTGTTTAGCTAAGTGGGATACAATAAACTTAAATTCGAGTAAGTTAGTATTGTTTAGAGATAACCTATTTGAAATTGCTAAATTTAGTGGTAATTTAGTAGAGCCGAACGATCTATTTGCTCAGCTGCAGCCGCCTGACCTGAATACATTGCCAATGTGTCACTAACGCGATATGAAACTACAACAACTACGTAATGACATCAATAAGACACACCCGATGCTTGTATTGAATTTCTTTTACTCCCAGAATACTACAGATGAGACAGTAGAAAACTTCATTCATAGTAACTAGCAACATAACACAAAATTTAGAAAGATCAAAAATTTTAAATTCCTTATGTACATTTCGTCAACGAAACAATTGTAAAAAAAAAACTTTACTGACGAGTTGCACAACTTGCAAATAGGTAGATAAGTACTACATTCGAAACGGCAGGTAGTCGCACAGCCGCAGAAGTCAGGTTTACAATAAAAACGCTGTGAAGGGCATAATATACACAACTCGAAGCATTGCATTGCACCGGAATATCTATCGCAACTACATTTAAGAAGAGAATCAATTTAAAGCCCTATGCCAATAAAATAAGATGAACAACAAAGTGAATTTTCAAATGTCTGTTCCGATATGGTAGGAGGGACAGCGTGGTTATCGTTATCGGGTAAATCAGTGGCTTGACGGATTGCCGCCCGCCACAATAACACGTTACTAGCATCTCGTCATTGAGTAATTATTACTTCGCATCTCGTAGAAAGTAATCAATTCATGTACGAGAGATAAATAATAATAGCCTTGTCTGTTAAAGATTACTTGGATAATCTGTTCAAAATAGAGTTTATCTTTTTGTTTAAGAGCGTTATAACATTTCGGCGTCGGGCGAAATTAGGTATTTTACCCGCCACGCGAGCCCAATATGCCGACCCTTTCTAGCACGTCTTATCACTCGCTCGCACTACAATAATGGACAAAACAATCTTGATCCTTTCTATGGAATTTTGATAACAACCACAATCTACTATCTCGATATAAACTTTTGGTTTCTAATAAACATTATTTTGTACTACTGGGGACGCTATTGCTATGTCTTGTATGGGAACCCTGCATTTTATGATTAAGCACTGAGACTTGGCACAGTTGTTCATTGGGTGGCCCTGAGTAGATAAAGATCGGGAGGCATAGAGAGCCCCCCTTAATTTAGGAGGGAGGAGGGGGGGAAGGCTGGCGCCTCCGCGCTTCCTTTGAAACCATATTTCTCTAAAACTATACAAAATAGGGCATGCGATATATCATTTTCGGATAAATGAAGGACGAGGAATTCATTTTTGGAACAAAAAAAAATGTATTTTAGAACAAAAACACAAAATAAAATGGGAAAATCTGAAGACGAGATTTTTTTTTATACATATTATTGCACATTTTATGAAAACTGTAATGGTTTTTTCTAAATAAAAAATATTATTTAATAGCTACATTTATCTAGTTTTAGAAAATGTATAATTTGTTATAGAAATATATTATAGGACGAGTGATAAAAAATAATTTACATCGCCCGATGGGGTGATTTGAATGCTCATTTCAATCAATTTTGTCAATGATTTCAGGTATGATCACTATTTTTAACACACGAAAGCCGTAACCATTGTATTTTATGGCTATTTTAGTGATTAATGTACTTAAAATAAAAAAAATACAAAAATTAAAAAAATTAAATGTGATAACTTTTTTATAACATTATCCTATTTTGTTCTTTCTATACAATATATATCTAAAAGCAATAAATATGAATGAAAAGCCACATTTATGTAGTTTATAAAAATATATAGTTTGTTATATAAATATAATTAAGGCGATATATTTCCGTAGACGCTGCGCGCACTCGTTTTTTGAAGTCGTTAAAAACATAGGAAATCGCAATGGAAAAATCTGAAAACGATATATGTTAAATTTCAGGATCTGGTGAGTATGTTATGGAGTTGAACAACATGAATGTTACAACTTCGCTCGATAGAAAATGACTCCAAAGTTACCTCTTCTTTTAACAATAAATCGTTCCCATAGCTAGGATAAAAACTTTTTTGACTTGTTTTTTACTTCAATATATAGCTAATAAGATTATCTAGACGAATCTGATGAGTTTGTGCCGGTAGCGTCATTAAAATAATATAATATTTACCAAATACTACCAAATCCGCAACGGAAAGATGGAACAACTATGAACCCAATTTTAAGACCTGTTACTAATCCTGTTTTTGCAAAAAAAAAAAATTTTTCAAAAATTTTTTGAAATTCAAAACATTTTCGATGGCACTTATGGCCTCTTCAGTCGCGCGGCGGCGCTTTCAGAGGACGGACCTGTGTCATTTTTCTCCGCGTGGTCACGTGTCATTGAAACAATGGGAAACAAAGCTTTGAGGAGGCAGAAAAAATAATTGCGTGCTAGAAAACAAATAAATAAAGAAAATTCTAATCAAAGACTGTGAAAAGGGAGGAAAATGATAATTTATATATACTCGTAAATATTTCATTTTCATATGATGTTATCAAGTGACATTTATGATATCTTTACATCATAGATTAATGAAACCCCTAGATGACGCGTCTGTGACGTCATTACAGCACAACTTTTCTACTTGGAAAATATATGACTGATGTCCAGCTAGTGAAGAAACTTAAGTATAATTTTCATAAAAATATTGAGTAGTTCGAAAGAAAAGGCGGCGGTAGGTACAGTACTGATTGAAGATCAGGTAGGGTAGGTATTTCTGTCTTTCAAATTTTGGTATAAGGTTAATTAGATCGTGCTACCCTCAGTCTATATTTTTCCTGTGTCTATGCCAAACATGTGGCCAGCTTGACAGAAATTTTGTTTGACAACTGTCGACATTTTTCCACAATAGTTAAGAGATTTCAGTATTTTAACTTCTCAATAAATTTTGATGAAAGTCCATAATCATACATTGATAAAGCTGGACAATTTTTTTATTTTTATTTGGTGGGTTATGATTACGGTACTTTATATTTACAGATATTTGTCTAATTTGCAAGATTATATAAATCCTTCAACAAGCTGTCTGACTCCTTTGACAACAGTTGATACTTGATATGAATATACTTGAGAATTCAAGGTAGGCATAGAATGGTATTGATACTTTATCTTGTGCTGGGTTGTATTTTATTTGGAGGTACGGGAGTGGCGGTAGTGCCCTTGCCAACACGAGTCAATCGAAGAGAAAAGCTGTTTTCTTGAAGCATTTTGTCGGTCTTCTGAATCCTCGAATTTTGGGTCTGGTTTAAACCAGATAAATATAATTGTCAGGATATGATATCAATAGCAACTTTATTAAATAGACAAAGTTTCACTTGCATAGTTTTCATACTTTAGATTTTATTCATATCTTAATATAAATAGCATAGATTTCGTCAGTGACTGGATGAGTGATTTCATCATGTTTGAATGATGGTCATCAAAATATACAAGTAAGTAACCTGCTATTAGTAGTTTCATAAATAACAAGAATAAAATTCGAAACTTTGGCATGTATACAGCTTAAGAGCTTTCAATATGAAAATGAAAAAGCGTTATTTATTCACGACTGACAAATTTAATGTGTATTTTTAAACAACACTGACATGCCATAATAATCTTTTTACATAAAGTCTATGGTCAAAGAAGCTGACGGTTACTGTGTTCTGTTAACAATATGTTAATAAGAAAAAACTTCTACATGAAGTAGAAAACTCGGCGAGATGTTAATCTTTCCCTTCCTCCCTTCAGTTTTTCATAATAATATTCATTTTCAGTTTTTTTATATATTCAGGAAAACCGTAAAAGCTACAGTTATGATATTTAGGGGAAGTAGGTATATTTCCATAAAATTCTCTACACACATCTTTGCAGGTAAATAGTTGTAACTCGTAATTTTCAAATTGTGCTCCTATTTACTATGGGACTAATGCTGAAAACGCAAAAAAAAATATCTTTGACTGTCATGATACAGCTCATTTCTATGGAACATCCAATTTTTTTCGTGGTTTCAGCATTGGACCCTTAATAAAAGTTGTTCATAATGACCTCATAAGTCACTATGCAAAGTTTGAATGGTCCTTTTTATTTCACCCTGTCGATCTGTAGCTAAGTGCGATTACTAAGAAGTTTTGACGATGGCAGTTGGAGAATCCGAAAAAATCGATAAAATTGATTGTAGTTTAGGTACGTCACGAAAATAAAGGCAGTAATCGGGCGGTGATCAGGCGATAGGTACAGCTACTCATTTGCCTCCTATTTCATGAAAAAACTAAGAAAGCCCAGTTAAAATACGGCGATCATTACCTCACTGCGATCCGTCTGTGCCATGCTGCCGCGCGAATTTGAGTTCCCGTGTGTGACAAACGAACAGAGCCGCGCGGGCGGGCTGCTGCCCGGTCACCGCGCACCTCACCCCTGCCTTGGATTGGTTAGTTTGACAGATCATCTCGCCTTAAATAGCTACACTTTTTGAGAGCCTTGAGTAGGTACTAGCCCCGATACACATGTTTTCGTCTAGTCAGACCATTTTTTGAGGTTCTCCTTTGTACAAAAGCAAGCTAGTTTATTTTTTATGGCACTATTGCGCAATAACTAACTATCATTGATACTGAAAGGAAGAATATGACGATTTTTATTTTATCTTTTATGGATTGGTAAAACCGATTTAAGGGGGCCCAAAGGAAGTAACTAAATTCTGCTAGTAAACTAAAAAATCTTCAAGCCTATGCATGCAGAACTGCTTTAGGAGAGGAGAACGTGATTAAGACATTTTTTTTGCAATATAAGTCACATGCAATTTTACTTTACAATCAAAATAAACTATATTATAGGACTTTTACAATTTTCTGTACTGGGTCGTGATATACCTACGTTTAAACGTTATTAGAATAAGTATATTTCTGTATTACTAGACGAACTCCACTGCATAGCGGGTAGTACCTTTACCTCACCTCATCGAATAATGCAAGCTGACCCGTACATTAAAATTTTTATTTTCATTATTTTTTATCTCGCGTTTCGTAATATATTTATATAACAAACTATATATTTTTATAAACTGTATAAATGTGGCTTTTTATTGATATTTATTGCTTTTAGATATATATTGTGTAGAAAGAACAAAATAGGATAATGTTAAAAAAAATTATCACATTTTTAATATTTTTTAAAATTTTTGTATTTTTTTTTATTTTAAGTACATTAATCACTAAAATAGCCATAAACTACAATGGTTACGGCTTTCGTGTGTTAAAAATAGTGATTATACCTGAAATCATTGACAAAACTTATTGAAATGAGCATTCAAATCACCCTATCGGGCGATGTAAATTATTTTTTATCACTCGTCCTATAATATATTTCTATAACAAATTATACATTTTCTTAAACTACATAAATGTAGCTATTAAATAATATTTTTTATTTAGAAAAAACCATTACAGTTTTCATAAAATGTGCAATAATATGTATAAAAAAAAATCTTGTTTTCAGATTTTCCCATTTTATTTTGTATTTTTGTTCTAAAATACATTTTTTTTGTTCCAAAAATGAATTCCTCGTCCTTCATTTATCCGAAAATGATATATCGCATGCCCTATTTTGTATAGTTTTAGAGAAATATGGTTTCAAAGGAAGCGCGGCGGCGCCAGCCTTCCCCCCCTCTTCCCTCCTAAATTAAGGGGGGCTCTCGATGCCTCCCGATCTTTATCTACTCAGGGCCACCCAAGGAACAACCTGTGCCAAGTCTCAGTGCTTAATCATAAAATGCAGGGTGTTGTGCAATAGCGTCCCCAGTATACGAAAATACGAGAATATAGCGCGAAATAATATCAATTATGTTAAAATTTATTTAAAAAATTAAAGTAATAATTATAAAAGTAGATCCCATCCCAAATATTTGCTTTTGTTATATGATAAGTATTAGAGTAAAGTATATATTAATATGATGATAAAATAAGACAAATACAATTCTAATTACTTCAAGATGGTGCTCAAGGTCTGATGATGGAGCCAGATGGTGGTCACCAATACCAATGAACAATATGACTATACAACTTCGTGGTTTACATGTCATTCTAGCATTTTCACTTTCACATTTCAAGTGCATATACCACGAGTATAGGTTTTCGGGTGTGCTGATTTAAAAATTAATGACCGATTTGGAATCTGACATTGCTGACTGTCACTTTGACACAAAAGTCATCATGGGTGTCGTAAAATAGGTTTTAGGGGTGCTGATTCCAAAATTAATGACCAATGTGGAATCTGACATTGCTGACTGTCACTTTGACACAAAAGTCGTCATGGGTGTCGTCAAATAGAATTGCGGGGGTGCTGATTCCAAAATTAATGAACAATGTGGAATCTGACATTGCTGACTGTCACTTTGACACAAAAGTCGTCATGGGTGTCGTAAAATTGGTTTTAGGGGTGCTGATTCCAAAATTAATGACCAATGTGGAATCTGACATTGCTGACTGTCACTTTGACACAAAAGTCGTCATGGGTGTCGTCAAATAGGTTTGCGGGGGTGCTGATTCCAAAATTAATGAACAATGTGGAATCTGACATTGCTGACTGTCACTTTGACACAAAAGTCGTCATGGGTGTCGTAAAATAGGTTTTAGGGGGTGCTGATTCCAAAATTAATGACCAATGTGGAATCTGACATTGCTGACTGCCACTTTGACACAAAAGTCGTCATGGGTGTCGTCAAATAGGTTTGCGGGGGTGCTGATTCCAAAATTAATGAACAATGTGGAATCTGACATTGCTGACTGTCACTTTGACACAAAAGTCGTCATGGGTGTCGTAAAATTGGTTTTAGGGGGTGCTGATTCCAAAAATAATGACCAATGTGGAATCTAACATTGCTGACTGCCACTTTGACACAAAAGTCATCATGGGTGTCGTAAAATAGGTTTTAGGGGTGCTGATTCCAAAAATAATGACCAATGTGGAATCTAACATTGCTGACTGTCACTTTGACACAAAAGTCATCATGGGTGTCGTCAATAGGTTTCCGGAGGTGCTGATTTGAAAATTAATGACCGATTTGGAATCTTGACATTGCTGACTGTCACTTTGACACAAAAGTCGTCATGGGTGTCGTCAAAAAGGTTTCCGGGGGTGCTGATTCCAAAATTAACGACTATTTTGGAATCTCACAGTGCTAATTGTCATTTTGACACAAAAGGAATCATGGGTGTAGTCAAATAGTTTTTAGGGGGACTGATTCCAAAATTAATGAAATGATTTAAAAAGTAATGACCGATTTGGAACCTGACATTGCACAGTACCCCTGGAAACCTATTTGACGACACCCATAACGACTTTTATGTCAAAGTGACAGTCAGCAATGTCAGATTCCAAATTGATCATTAATATTGAGATCAGTACCCATGAAAACCTATTTGAAGACACCCATGATCACTTTTGTGTCAAAGTGACAGTCAACAGTGTCAGATTCCAAATTGGTCATTAGTTTTCAAACACCTCCGGATACCTATTTGACGACACCCATGACGACTTTTGTGTCAAAGTGACAGTCAGCAATGTCAGATTCCAAATTGGTCACTAATTTTGGAATCAGCACCCCTAAAACCTATTTTACGACACCCATGACGACTTTTGTGTCAAAGTGACAGTCAGAAATGTCAGATTGAACATTGGTCATTAATTTTGGAATCAGCACCCCCTAAAACCTATTTTACGACACCCATGACGACTTTTGTGTCAGAGTGACAGTCAGCAATTTCAGATTGAACATTGGTCATTAATTTTGGAATCAGCACCCCTAAAACCTATTTTACGACACCCATGACGACTTTTGTGTCAGAGTGACAGTCAGCAATGTCAGATTGAACATTGGTCATTAATTTTGGAATCAGCACCCCCTAAAACCTATTTTACGACACCCATGACGACTTTTGTGTCAAAGTGACAGTCAGCAATGTCAGATTCCAAATTGGTCATTAATTTTGGAATCAGCACCCCTAAAACCTATTTTACGACACCCATGACGACTTTTGTGTCAAAGTGACAGTCAGCAATGTCAGATTGAACATTGGTCATTAATTTTGGAATCAGCACTTCCTAAAACCTATTTTACGACACCCATGACGACTTTTGTGTCAAAGTGACAGTCAGCAATGTCAGATTCCACATTGGTCATTAATTTTGGAATCAGCACCCCTAAAACCTATTTTACGACACCCATGACGACTTTTGTGTCAAAGTGACAGTCAGCAATGTCAGATTCCAAATTAGTCATTCATTTTGTAATCAGCACCCACTAAAACCTATTTTACGACACCCATGACGACTTTTGTGTCAGAGTGACAGTCAGCAATGTCAGATTGAACATTGGTCATTAATTTTGGAATCAGCACCCCCTAAAACCTATTTTACGACACCCATGACGACTTTTGTGTCAAAGTGACAGTCAGCAATGTCAGATTCCACATTGGTCACTAATTTTGGAATCAGCACCCCCTAAAACCTATTTTACGACACCCATGACGACTCTTGTGTCAGAGTGACAGTCAGCAATTTCAGATTGAACATTGGTCATTAATTTTGGAATCAGCACCCCCTAAAACCTATTTTACGACACCCATGACGACTTTTGTGTCAGAGTGACAGTCAGCAATGTCAGATTGAACATTGGTCATTAATTTTGGAATCAGCACCCCCTAAAACCTATTTTACGACACCCATGACGACTTTTGTGTCAAAGTGACAGTCAGCAATGTCAGATTCCAAATTGGTCATTAATTTTGGAATCAGCACCCCTAAAACCTATTTTACGACACCCATGACGACTTTTGTGTCAAAGTGACAGTCAGCAATGTCAGATTGAACATTGGTCATTAATTTTGGAATCAGCACTTCCTAAAACCTATTTTACGACACCCATGACGACTTTTGTGTCAAAGTGACAGTCAGCAATGTCAGATTCCAAATTAGTCATTCATTTTGTAATCAGCACCCACTGAGCAATGTCAGATTGAACATTGGTCATTAATTTTGGAATCAGCACCCCCTAAAACCTATTTTACGACACCCATGACGACTTTTGTGTCAAAGTGACAGTCAGCAATGTCAGATTCCACATTGGTCACTAATTTTGGAATCAGCACCCCCTAAAACCTATTTTACGACACCCATGACGACTTTTGTGTCAGAGTGACAGTCAGCAATGTCAGATTGAACATTGGTCATTAATTTTGGAATCAGCACCCCCTAAAACCTATTTTACGACACCCATGACGACTTTTGTGTCAAAGTGACAGTCAGCAATGTCAGATTCCAAATTGGTCATTAATTTTGGAATCAGCACCCCCTAAAACCTATTTTACGACACCCATGACGACTTTTGTGTCAGAGTGACAGTCAGCAATGTCAGATTGAACATTGGTCATTAATTTTGGAATCAGCACCCCTAAAACATATTTTACGACACCCATGACGACTTTTGTGTCAAAGTGACAGTCAGCAATGTCAGATTCCACATTGGTCATTAATTTTGGAATCAGCACCCCTAAAACCTATTTTACGACACCCATGATGACTTTTGTGTCAAAGTGACAGTCATCTGAGGTACTACATATTCGTAATCTGAAAGTAATCAAGTCAATAATTTCAGTTATTTTTAATCGACTATGATTCCGAATTATTGGTAATAGTAATGATTGTATAGATGATTAGTGATTCCTTTACATGTAATGGTAATTTACCGTTTCACTTGATTACATTACAAAGTAAAATCAAGTAATCGTGTAATCCGGAATCGATTACGATTTCCCCATCTCTGGGTTTAGTTATATGGTTCATTGGTACTGGTGACCACCATCTGGCTCCATCATCAGACCCTGAGTACCACCTCTTGTCAAAGGTCTTGTTGAGACGAACCCAACGAGCCTAAACACGAAGTCGTTTACTTACATGGTTCACTGGTACTGGTGACCACCTTCTGGCTCCATCATCAGATCCCGAGTACCATCTTGATGTGTCTTATCATCTTGACCGTATTGTAATTTTCACATTTTTATCATCACAACGTTGTAATACTTTAACATTCAAACATAACAAAGTATTACAAAAGCAAATATTTACGGGTCTAGGATCAAATTCGTTGGTCGTTGTTTACACACACACAATGCGAGGATAGCCCGTGTAGAAACAAGGCCTCCGACCCACACAACAATAAATATTCTCGACGTTTGCGATGAAAACTCGGAGACCAAAGCGACATACGTCTTACCTGCTCGAGCTCCGGCGCGGCACTGAAATCGCAGGCGTCCGTCGCCGGTAAAATAGCGACAGGAAGGCTAGTTTTCAAAAAATTGGCAAAAAATCATGATAAAATATTATAACGACAAATGGATAACAGCAGTTTAAGCACATTGTGCAGATTATTTATATAATAAAATAACTTCGATAACATGTAGATTTTCGGAGAAATGATCACTTGTTTCGATGTATTTTCAAGACAAAATTGAGTTCGTTTTACTTTCAATTTCTCAATTTCAAAGGATTAAATGATAAATATTGTTTAATGGGCCTTAAGTACAAGATATTTGGAACTTAAATTTACCTCATTTATGAGAGTGATCTTATCAAATTGTACATAATAAGAGCTCCGAATTCTGTGCTTCACGCGGTTTTTCCTAAACGAGCATCAGAAAAACAATCATTACTAATTGAAAAAGCTTTTTCTCAAACATGCAATGAAATATTGTCTTTACGTTCCTTAAAATGGGCTGGGAAGTATCGCTTTTTGGGCGCAACAACTCGAGAGGACTGTAAAGGGATTTCATATTATTTTTCAGGCCTAGGCCTGCAAAGTAACTTTTTTTTATAGAATATTGTCCTTTAGAGCATTTTTTTTTATTTCATTGTATGTTTGAGAAAAGCACTATACATGCCTCGGCGTGAAAACGGATTCCCGGCCTCGTATCCCTATCCGGCCTCGCTCGCACGCTCGCTCGGCCGTATATACCCACTTGGCCGGAAATCCTCATTTTCCCGGCCTCTGATGTAATGTACTATTTTTTCATATGTTTTTTATTTAACCGACAGTTAATAAGATGTTCTAACTGAAACAAGTACTTTCACTGTCTTTTAGTATGAGTAAAGTGTACAATTTTGTCGATAAATATTGTGCATTTTACAATATATCGCCTTTTTTTGTCATAGCGCTCTTAATAGGATTCCATGTGTTTCTCGTTTCGAACATGTTTCGAACACTCACAAATTATGCTAAAGCTCAGTGAACACTTTATGTTTACAACAAAAATTTATAGCCTTAGTTGAAAATAAATGGCCAAGAGACAACATCCTCCCATATATTATTAGGTACATAAACCTAAGTTTCGAATTACAATTCCGAATTTTGTTTAAACTAATGGTAGACGTGGTAAGCAATCAATAAAAGAAGTCTGCATTAAAGATACACTGTGTGATTTCAATTTATAATAAATTATACAATTATTTAGCTGCTCGCTTCAGGATCCAGGTAGAATAACAATATCATGTTATGTCCGGCATTACAACGAATTTAAATTCAGAGTCACACGTCAATAAATAGTATTACCAGCTTATAGATTTCTTACCATCGGACAAGTAAGCGATCGAGTAGAATTTCAAGTGCCGTGTATTTATAGAGAATCCTTAGTTTTTACTTCGGCTTGATTAATATTCATCAGGCAATAACTCATGAAACTCATGTTCGCTTAACAAGGGGACCTTCTCTCGCTTGGAACATTCTTTGCTGCCTTATGAGAGTAAGTTTTTACGAAGCCAGCTTAGCTTGTACAGCTTGTAGCCCTAGTTGGTATTTGGTTTAATTTGCGGTCCAAGATCATTGCAATGGATCGCTCAGTGGTAATTGTCACTATGAATTCTTGCATAATAAGTGTGCAAGAGCGAAGATAGTCTGTTCGCTTTCTAAGAGTTTTTCTGGTCCTAGAGCATCGTCTGCTGCGTACCGACACGTACGCCCGTGGTAGCGATAGGCCAGAAAAACCTCCCATTATCACACCTTACGTAGTACTCGTATATACAGATGATTGGCCCTCGTTATGAAGACACCTATTCAGGCAACCTATTACCATTTAGGGGAAAGAAGTAAACGGAATAACGTACTCATGAATTTAAGATGAGATATGAGAATATTGTTTATGTCAGTGTTTTTATCCACGGTGACAATGGTCCAAAAGGCATAAACATACTCGTATAGCGTATCAAAAATGTATCCCCCATAACATGTCCTAACTACAATCAAAATTCACATAGTAATCCCATTGCGTAATACCAACAAAATGTCAGCGCGTAATAATTGAATAGTCACCCATTTAGTAAACGCAAACGCACATATGTGCACAGTTGACAGATGACGTAGCTTTTTGATAAATGTGCGCAAAGTCAAATGGAGGCAATGACAAAGCATTAAAATTAAAAGTGCACGTGGTGCAAAGGATTGCATAGGTCGAGCGACGTCTATAGGGTTGTCGAACACTAGGATTTTTTTCTGATCTGACTCTTAGTAATATTTACAATAAGTACATGTCCATACTCATTACAGAATTCTAATTTTTCTGGATTTATTAAGTCAGGAGTAACAGTATATTTTACTCGGAACAAGACTGACCGTATGGGGAATATGGGGATTCCATACGAATGTTAGTCTTGCCACTCTTGCCCCAGTCTAAAGAAAGTCGGATATTAATACTAGACAGCAGACATGAGGATATGTATTTAAGGGTCTAGAGTACCTATTAGAGGTAAATAAAAAACGTCGGCATCAGGTACATGCATTTTCGGTACGTGCCAGCCCTACGTCTAAGCCTCGCTCTCCGTAATTGAAAATAACGAGTTGCATATTCATGTAACGCGCATAATCCCGGCTGTCGCCCGCGGCTCGGCTCCGAACCTAATTCTATTTCTGCGTGCGAGTGCCCCTAAGTGCTGAATGCTTATGCTGGATTTGTACCAAAATTATGCGCGACTGTCAGTGCTCAGGACTCTAGTGTTCTTTGTGGGGGTTAGTTACTGTGCACGTTAAATAGGCTTTAGTTGCATTCTGTTATTTTAACTAGTTACAATGGTAACATTATGTACTACAACGATCTACTAGCCCAGACCTTAGCTAGCTAATCGACAGAAGCCAAACAACAAAAGATTCAGATGCTAGTAACGATTGCTCTTCTTTCAACGATTGTCATCTTATTTGAAGAAAGGTCTACTGATTGGCTACTAAACTTTGACATTTCTATTGTTAGGTTAAAAGTTACGTGGTGACCTGGTTTCATCAAAAATATGTCCGTAATTTTATTTAACCGTAACTTTAAATCAAAACCCAAAATATTTTGGTTGGTTGTTGGTTTGTTTGTAATTATACCTTTTTAATTCGAATCACGGAGCCGAATCGTGGTCTAAGTGCAGCTTAACCCGCAGGTACGTCCACAGGGACACCTCGGATAAAAACCGGGCCCAACCTCCCGTGAAATTAAATTTATTTAGGCCCACTCCACGTCACTCGTGTCAACGCTGTTTACATAACGAATAGTTCCCGAACGCGCCCATATTTATATAACGCCGTCGGTTTATTGAAATATTTCATTGTTAATTCTTATAACGACTTCTCTGCTTAGGGGCGAGATCACAACTACTGCCACTAAATGAAAAAAGATATAAGTGTTGATGCAATGAACGTTTATGGATCTTTTTGGCTTAACACAGCAGGCGCCCTGAATGCAGCATTAATAGTATTTATTATAATAACAAAGAGAGGTTTTATGTATATCCCCGGGCTCTTTATTGAGTCTTTCTCCTAGTACCTGCAGAAAAAAATTAGAAATGTGTCCGGATGTGAAGGATAAGCCATAGGACAGGGCAGTTTACACGTAGAACAGGGAATAGATGTTGGCATAGGTCGGAGAGATCGTATACTGTAGATAAGGGAGATATCGCCGGAAATACCCTTCACACCAACCTTCAGCCCTAAACAAATTGCAGTAATAATCTGTGTCAACCATTGTTGACAAATGATAAGAGTTCTTAAGTTGGGTATTCGTTTTAGTCACCAGGATTTGGTTCTATTTGGGAGGTCCAAAGATTTAAGTACTTACATTTGTAATGCATTAAATTGTTCAACTATCTGTAACTTTTATTGAAGCAAAAACGTAATCATCCCAAGCGAATCCTATAATTTTTCAGTAAGTGAAATGACTCATGGCAACATGGCCTGTTCCGAAGTTCAATTCCCATTTATCTTTATGAGATGCACTAATCAACTTTGATTACTCGAACATTTAAATGCAGCATGTGGTCACACGGCATACGGTACTAAAGCCAGTTATGGTAGATTGGTAGGTAACCGTGTGAAGAGGTTACGGTGTCTAGACGAAACCTTACACGACCACCAAGTATCAAGTTACTTAAGTTTACTTGATTTTTTTTTTATTTTTTATCGCCCACCGCAGTTCTAGCCATGAAACTTAAGCCGTAATAATAAGATCTTCTTACCGCTGGATGCTGTAACGTTAGAACTGGTATTTTTTGTGTTTTCTATTGTGGATACCTGATAGGCAAATTACTGGTCTAATTATCCGTCAGATGGATTTACGACTGAATGCATTTGTGGTTGGTAATGTTGGCATACTTCCATAGGTACTTGTTAGCATAATTGAAAGGCAATTGTTATCTATTACGATATTGTGCCAGTCAGTTCATCATAAAGGCAAATAGCGTTGTAGAGTGGTTGTATAACTTGTAGAATATATTACCGCAACGTTTACTAATGCAACGTACGCTACAAGAAAATTAAGAACACCTGCTATTTTCCATCCCTAATAATGCATTAGTAATATAATGCTAGCGATGTAAACTGCAGGAATTTCCATTAATTCAATTATCTGGTGGTGTACATCAAGGAAGCCCGCGCCCGCGCCGGGTGCTCGTGAAACAATGCGCCCGCGCACCTCTTCAGATTTTACGACGAAATACACAGACGGCCAGCGGTTTGGGACAAATTGACCAATTTGCCAACAATAACAAGGCATAATAAGAGAACGGAACAATCATTGTTGAGTAAAAGAAATCATAATGACCCACCTAACAGTAACTCATATTAAAAAAATTCATAAATAATGAGGTTAACGATATCGTTATTTACGTTGTAAATGAGTTTGGAAACCTATATTTTTACGCCGTTTTTAACGCCAAAATTATATTCACATAATAATACATAATATTTAAATAAAATTGTGAGATTTGTGAAGCAGGATTCAATTAATAGAACGTACGAGGAGGTACTCGTACGAGTTGTAAGTTAAATTCTAATTGATTCTTGCATTTTATTATCTAATAGTTTCGGAAATCGTTATACACATATTTTGTTTTATTTTTATACTGCTTTATTTTGACTCGTTTTTCTATGGCTTGCGCCATCGCCGACTACAAGGATTCAGATGAGCGATAGTGTTCAACCATAAACCATGCTGTCGTCTGATACGCCCAGCCAGCATCCTCTCCGCACTAACTTATCATTATCATCGTTCTGCAAAGACTTTCATTATTGCAGGCACCTGCAATAATCTGCTACACAGCCGTACAGTCTGCTGCAATAATATAACGTACCTATGTTACAGGCGGCAAAAATATCTTATAAGTACGATCAAATTTCTAGGGAAATCAGAGCTTGTTACATATTTTTACGGTCGTTGACAAAATATTTATAGTCGGCAGTAACAGATCAGAATGCGTAAGTAAATAATCAACATTTTTCTAATGACCTACGATACAAATATGTCTCCACGTGCATAATATTATAATCCTATTTTGAATTAGCCGGAATTATTGTAAACAAAGGTGTGGCCGGTGCTATAAAAAATTTGCACCATTCGAGGTATTAAAATTGCCGATATTTTACAAGTTTATTAAAAATCTTTACATATTTATTACACAAATAATGACTCTGTTTAAACGAAAATAAATTTCAACACAAAACGTTTTGGTATATTCCGATCGCCACTCGACTATCTGAAGGTTGTCTGTAAGAGACCGCTGTTTTAGCGATAAGACCGCCTGTTGTTACCTACCATGTTGTATCTGTTCTGAATTATGTTTCTCTTTTCTCCTGTAGTGTGCAATAAAGTATTTTATTATTATTATATTTATTGAAATTAAGAAGCCGTTTTTGTCGGGTACTTTGTTAATTGCTCTGGTATCACTGTGGAAATGAACCTGGGCGACCAAGTAGCGGGCCGCTAAACATTATTTTTCAGCAACTTTCGAGACTAGGTGGTAGTGAATTTTAATGGCTAATTAAAACCGACTTCAAATACGATGGTGCAAAATAAGGGGGTTATAAATTTAATTATTGGTTTTGTAAGTATCTGATATGACAGAACTTCGTCCATTTTGGACCGACTTTTACTTTGACTTGCATGGGATCATAACATAATATACTTAACAGTCATCGTGTTCGATTGGTTCACGATTTTAAGTGTGTAATAGAGTGATCGTTAATAACTGGTTACAAGTTATTTGTTTTTCCGTCGGCCCTTACTTTGAGAACCCCTGACTTGAGCTGCGCGTGTTACTTTGACAGTGACAGCAGTTTGTTTACGTTTATTCCGTTCAATTCGTAACGGAAGTATAGTCTAATCTGTGACAAACACTTTGAAGCGGAACTGAGATATAAGATATTGGCTTCGTGCGAAGTGCATGGAGGGGGTAAGCAAAGCGATCGCAGTGCTTGCGGTGGTCAAAATCGACACTGATTGTGGTTGTCATCTATCAAAACTCATAAAATATAATACAATGTGTAATGTTTGATATGGGGCATCAATGTTGTTTCGTTGTCAATTGTACAAATAATGGCATAAATAGTCGTTGCACGTTCTATGCGTTTCTTAGAGCACACTGGAAATTGGATCAAAGAACTAAATGGATAGCTACGGTGAAAAGAAAACGTAAGTGACATGTCAAAACAAAACATTGTAATAAATTATATTTAAGCTTTGTTTACCTAATATTGTTCAATACGCTGTTAGTATTTTTCCTGCCGTAAAAGATTATGCTTGAAGATTCAGGCCTAGCCTGGGAATAGGCCCGTGTCGGATATTTCTGCGGCCGCGGACATGACTAGGTACTTACGTTTAGATTTGTTTTATATGGCATGAACGGGACGGAGGTTTAGCGAATACCATATCACTAGCTCGAAGAACTTGTACCATTACTCCTATGTTCTTCAAGATTCCTTATATGCCCTGCCAGCACCAATTTATTGACTCTTTCTGTAGTCTGGGGTTGGAAGTTTATACCGTGAGTAATGCTTTGGAAACTGATTTTTGGTATTATATCCATGTCTTTATAATCTATCTACCTAAATTACTCTAGAAATAGTAGCTCTTGTTATTCGATTTATTTAAAATTAACGAAAAATCTTTAAAATATAATGTTTGTTTAAATGTCATTTTTTGACATTTTCCAATTCAAGTTCACATGGTAGTGAGCGTAATTGTCGTGCACGTAGCCAATAACTGAAAAAAAAAATTTAGGGTTACGGATTTTTTTGGCAAGTTGTTGTAAAAGGTTGTTTCATAAGGCTGCTATTGTTGCTGAATAGAATCATGTATTTGTTTTCATAAATAGACTCACAATATTAGTATCTGTAGTAGTATTTCTGGACTGTCGCTATCTTAACAGCCACGCGCAATTGTCTGAAGTTATTTTAATGTCGCAGACAGTCACTACATACTAAAACAGAACGTCTGAAAGAACACATTCCTACATTATAATGTGATATGCATTATCATGTTGCTGTTCCCACGGCGTCATCGAAGGCTCAGCTTTATAGACGTGTAGGTGTTTCAACATTGACATCTACCAATTCTTATAAATCGCTTATTTAGCGCGAATACAAGTTCAGTTTTGCAATTATGTTATTTCTCGGAAGGTGATATATTCAAACGTGTTAGGAGCTGACTTTAGGCGTCGCTTATTGGCCGAGATCCATGGAATATCCATAAATGTCAACAGAAATAAATTACAACTAACCACCAACCGATCCGGCCGCCCGATACGAGCAACATGCCGTTCGAAATTTACGGATATCGAATAAAGATGTGAGATATGGTAATTTTTATATTCGTGTCGTTATCGATAAATTACCCACATTTCAAAACGAATGTGTGAAACTGCTTATAAGCGTATATTTGTTTTTTTAAACGCGATCAAAATACATTCGGCGTGGGCGATTTCATTAACGCTAATGTGATACCGTTGCCAAGGAACGGTTTTTAGGTTTGTGTTTTTTAATAAATATTAGCGTAGTCCAATTTTCATCTCTTGTATAATCTATAATAGGCATCTAAACGGTTATTATGAGAGTCATAATCATAAAGATTGTAAAATATAAACTTGTTAGACAGATACAGAAAGTTTTACTATAAATTTCTCTCGATGGCAGTTACTTGGTTCAAATAAAATTAATTATAAATAATAAACGATTATTTATACCTACTCAATTTTAAATAAAATTATATACCTTCTCAAGTACTCACATTTTAATATGTTAGCTGTCGTATTTTTAAATAGTTCAAAGGCAATGACTACTTGCCTAAGTAGGTAAGCGCTACTGGTGACAAAATGGTGTACGTCCTTCAAGAAACCGTACGTAGCTCATTATTGTTTTGTGATTATAATTTCTAAGCAAGAACAAGAGGAGATGTTAGAGACGGGGACAAAGACGAAGTGCTCTTACCCAGCAGGTTACAATAGGGAATGGACAAAAACTGTTAATGTGAGGCACGGGTACCTGCGCGGACGCACGCTTGTAAATCTGTCATTCCTTATCTGAATGGACATGACGAGGGAAGGTATATTGTTGTGACGTCCCCTAATTAAAAGAAGAGATTAAATTTCCCAAAAAAATGAGCGACATTTTAATTCTTCACGCTGTTTACATACAGTAATTGCTTAGGAGGGAATTAAATTTGGACTGATAAGCTGTCTGAGATTAAGTTGGGAGGATTAAGTTGCCCGCATGGTTGAGTCGGGTTTAAAGTCGTCGGTAGGTACTGTTAGTTATTAATCCTGATCCTACTTAGGGAGATTGTCTTAGTCACGATTATTATGCCGGAAAGCTGAGGTTTGAACCGTTTAAAGCTGGTTGAATGGCCGGTTCACGCGTCTAAACCTTATTCCCATGTCCTAGCTGTGTCTATTTTGCGTGTTTTCCGGTGTACCTGTCTAGAATAGCCTGATAATAGTTATTTGTTATACAAGGGGGCAAAGTTGTATTTTAACGCCGAGTGTGGAATTGAAAAACGAGCAAGTGAAAGGATTCTATAGTTGAACCACGAGCGAAGCGAGTGGTTCGAGAATAGAATCCTGAACTTGCGAGTTTTTTAACACACGAGAAGTAAAATACATTTGCACCCGAGTGTAACACAAAACTTTTCCCCTCAATATAGCGAGGAAACTACAACGCAAAAAATGCGTTTATCACTGCTTCCAGTAGTTCCACAGGTGGTAAATCATCTTTATTACTAGATTCACCTACTCATATTAATTTTAAAGCAGTTAATTTGACTTTATTCAAGGTCAAATTACTTTACCCACTAGTGGATAAAATGCGTTTTTACCCGCTGGTATTAAAGGACAAAACACGTGTTTCCGAGCTAGTGAGGGGAAAAGTATTTTTTCATAATCTTTATCAGGCATTTTGTACGATACATGTACAACTCTCAACAACAACGGTTAGGTAAGGCTTATTACCTAGTTATTAAGTTGGCCTTCTGTTAGTTTTACTGTTCTGTGTGTGTGAAACTTCTGAATTTGCGACCGTTTGACATATAGGTCAAACGGTCGCAAATCGTGAACCAACTTTTTCTTGCCTGTTATTGCCATGGTTACGGTCCCCTGAGTCACATTAATTTTATGCAAAATTATGCTACTTAAACTACGCAGGTTAACAAGGTTTTCCTTAATTTGCTACCTACAAACATGGACTCCATGCATGCTTGCATAATTTCAGTAGCATAACTTTGCATAAAACCAGCGTGACTCAGGGGACCGTAACCTTGGCAATAACAGGCAAGAAAAAGATGATTCACCCACATACAAAGTATGTAGTTGCATGAGGTGAGACTTGCACATTGCGTCCGCCTGTTCCAAAACCGATCTCATTTCTAGGAAACTCCTTATAGAAAAAAAACGAAAAAAGCCTTCTCCGAATAAAACGCGTGACACGTTTCTGAAAGGCACCTTTGTCAAGTGAACTCAAATAAAGGCTTTGAGCCCTGTTTGATTGTCCGCTCTGAAAGCTGTGAAGCATATTTTGCTTAACGAAATTGGTGTGAAACGAGATTATAGGTAACCCGGTTATTGAACTTTTAAATTGTAAAAAGAATTACATATTCTGACAAAGTGATGACATTTTAAAATGAAATAAAAAATAGGTATATATTACCTATGTATATATGATTCCTAAGAGACATTCTTACAAAATTTACAGCCTCAGGGGAGTAGGTTTTTAAGGGATTTGTGGGAATCTACCAGCTGTCAACTACAACTATACCTACATAGTAAGTTTATTTATTTATTTATTTATTTAAACTTTATTGCACAGTAAAAAAAATGTACAAAAGGCGAACTTAATGCCAGAAGGCATTCTCTACCAGCTAACCTTTGGGCCAAACAGAGATCTATAAGAGCTTAATAGGTGCAGGAAATGTCGCAATGACGAGAAATGGAATACCTACTAAATAACCATAAATGATTATATATATCATACAGCTTACTATTATATATATTAAAAAATATACATACTTAAAATAATATAGATACCTACTTACAAATACACATAAATATACATACGTAACATTATATATACATAAATAAATATATATATCTGCCTTATAATTATTAAGACTCTTAGTTATGAGACTTTTCTAAAAGATGTCTGCGCAACTTGATCTTAAACAGAGACTTGGTCTGACTTTGCCTTATGTCAAGAGGGAGATCATTCCAAAGACGAATCGCATGCATAGTGAAAGAGTTGGACATGGATCCGGAGCGATAGAGAGGCACTGACAAAATGAGTTTCCGAGAGGAACGAAGCTCACGGCCCGGCTGTGCGGTGACAAACTGAAATTTAGACCGCAGGTACTCCGGTATTGCTGGGTCATTTAGTATACTGTACAGCATACACAGCACTCTGAGGCTCCTGCGGTCCCGTATTCGGAGCCAATTAAGTTTCCGGCGATAGATGGAGATATGATCGTACTTTAAGTTCTATTTGTTCTGTTTGTATACTTGTTTGCCACCGACGTAGTATAAAAAAAAAAAAAAAAAAAAATTCACATTCAAAATAAGACAAATCACTAACAACTCTGAAACGAATACCTGTGCTTATCACACCAATGATACCTTTTGGAATTTATATTAACTTTTAGCCTAAGCCTAGGCTAGGTAGTACAACTATTGCTGACAGGACAGGGTCAAAATCAGACAGGACCTCAAAAAGGTGCGTGGTAAACAGATCTAAAGCCAGACTTATGCTAAGAAAACACCTCGACCGCATAGCATCTCAATTCTCAGCACAGTGTTTACCAATTAATTCTCGTTGGCTCCGTATTCCGATATTTTCAAATACATTGTTCGCAATCAAACGGTTTCGTTTATCGGATAGGTAGTGGATATGATATAGTATTTATAGGTAGTTAGGTAGGTACTTGCATTTGTTGCGCATGATAAGATAAATTTCATAGTTCTGTTATTTTACCACTTAGAATTAGATAATTCTGATTAACTTATTTTTGCAGCTGCATCAAAGGGGTTAAGTGTTGCAGATGCAAGGTAATGAGGCCTCATTATGTCAACAATAACAGCGTTGTAGTGTTATGATAGTCGTGTTGACAAACAACTATACGACGTGTATCGTACCAAACAAACAATGTTTTTGATCGTTTCTTAACCAAACGAACAACAATACTTAAACAGAGCTGTAGCTCCAATCCAATACCATACCGGCTTAACTTTATAGGTTATGTGTTGCTTTATGAATGCAAGATTCACATTCATTATAAGTGATTTTCAAATAGATGCATGAGCACATTAGAATCATTTGACTTACCTAGTAGTCTCCATACTTCTGCACTACTCAGGTAAACATTGAGATGAGCCAAACACGAGGGCAGCAAGAACACAAAAATATACCACTTCATCGTTCCACCTTTTCCTTTCAGTTTCTCATACATAAACGAAACCGTCAACCTTCATCTCAGTCTCAAATGTTCACAAACAACACAATATTCAATTTTATTTCACATTTTCAAACACCGTCCAAATCAACGAAGCAGTTCTCGCCGATACAAGATTATACACTCGAATAAAACGTAACAAATTTACAAGAAACACTGCTAACGTAGGATTCATATAGTTTAGTAGCGAACGTTATTAACTTTATTCATAAAAACATTGTTCCGATAGCTTATATTGACGAATTCTGTTTATAAACAATGAAATTATCAATGTTGTTGTACAAAAACGTGCGACACAACCGCCCAGCAACGCTGCTTTAATCAAACTAGTTTTTGTTTCGTGCGATGCTCGCATGGCATTGCATCTCGGCAAAGGCGATTCACCCACCCTTTGGACTTGGACCGGTGTTCGTTTTGGAACCGTCCCACGTGCGATGAGCTTGCATTGAGTCGACGTAGTTTTGATAAAATTTGCCAGATGGCGCTGTTATCAATATGAGCGCGACTGATTAGAAAAATTAAGAATAATTTATTTTATTTGTAAAACTCAACTAGAAAAGTATACAAACATTTATAAGATTATTTAAATAACAATACACTTAATATCTACAAATAAAACATAGGTGACTATTTATCAAACTACAACTAAGTACATATTATAAAAACAACTTTACAAATGTTTAGAAATTGTCACAGTTCTTCCAATTTTAATTAAAATATTCAAAGTACCCAACCTAACAAATGATGATGAGGGAATATAGAGCCGTTGAACCGTGAGCCGCGTGAGCGTTCTTATTTGCTTCTAATGAGGTCTGATCTGGGTCCGGGCTCCGGGACCACCCACGAACTGCTACCGGACCGAACCGCTAAATGGAACGATCTAACATGCACTAATCAATTCAATTAATGAAACAGTAGTCAGAATCAGAAATGTAAAACGAAGGCATTTGGACTTCAACATTATTATTTTTAGTTTTAAACTTTAGACTCACTGTTAGGTTAGGTTGATAAAATTAAAATCCAGATTTAAGCTTCAAAACGATCTATTATTACTTAGAAATTTAAGTAATAATTAGCACCTTATCTTATACTTTTAAACGAGCAATTCTTGTATATTTATTTATTTATTTATTTATTTATTTATTTATATATATATTTATTTACACTGACGATCTCGGAAACCGCTCTAACGATTTCGCAGAAATTTGTTATGTGGGGGTTTTTGGGGGTGAAAAATCGGTCTAACTTATCCTTAGGTCCCGGAAAACGCGAATTTTCGAGTTTTCATGAGTTTTTCTTCGCGCGCCATCTCGTGTGCAGTAGTTGTACTGTTAAGACAGAATTCTTTCGGTTGATGTAAGTACTATTTATTGCAAACACTAGATGGCGACACAGGTCAAGGCTAAAACGAATAGAAAAATACACTATTTGAGTTTTTGTGGCGAAATGCGCGCCATCTCGTGTGGAGTAGTTGTGTTGTTAAGGCTGAGAATTCTTTCGCTCGATGTAGGTACTATTCATTTTTGAACTAGATGGCGACACATGTCAAGGATACGAAACAGAACCGAGCGAAGCTCGGTTGCCCAGATATTTTATATTTAAATTGCCGGCAATGCGTTAGCAAGCCTGTTGAATCCTTTAAAATTGCTGACTCCGGGGGATCACCTCTTTGGCTGCCATCATGTTCATTGTTCATTCTAGATTTGTCGCTCATTCAGGTAGGTACTCAAGTAGGTGCCTGCCTAGTATACCTACTAGGCCATTAGTAGCTAGAGTACTACACATAAGCAGACGAATTATAGTAGGTATTAGGTAATGTAAGTAGCAAGAAGCAAACTAGTTTATTTTTTACTCTAAAACAATCTCCATATGCAATTACTTCGTATACTCTCGACAGATAATATGAAGCAAGACCGATAATAGACGATAATCTTGTGGGATGCCAACCTGAATTAACATGAGATCATTTTCTACCGTAATCAACGTACCAACTCACGGAGACGAAATAAGCTTGTTTGTTTCTGGTGTAATTTCCACGGAAATTATTCTTAAAAGTACCAATATAAATATGACCGCAATTTCCTTAAGAACTGTGGGTAGTCAGAGCTCTCATTATGCTGGATCCGTGCTCGCTTGGTATAAAAGTAGTTGAAGTGAGTAGAGCTAAATTACAGGGTGCTGAGATCTGTAATAAGTCTGCGATCGGCCTTTAACAAGTCTTGTTTGCTTGTTATTAGTTACCCTTGTCTGCTTGAGTACTAAATAACATCTCATAAATTTTGTGTAGGTATAGGTACCTAGCCTTTTCAAAAGACCATTATTATGTAGGGATACCTACCTCTACCTACATTTCTTGGCAAAGACGTATTTTTAACCCCCGACGCAAAAACGAAGGGGTGTTATAAGTTTGACGTGTCTGTCTGTGTGTATGTGTGTATGTCTGTCTGTCTGTCTGTGTGTGTGTCTGTCTGTGGCATCGTAGCTCTCGAACGGATGAACCGATTTTGATGTAGTTTTTTTTTTGTCTGAAAGCTGAGTTAGTCGGGAGTGTTCTTAGCCATGTTTCATGAAAATCGGTCCACTAGGTCGCGGTCGGGGGTTTTTTCAAAATTTTAATTTTGTTTGTGAATGTATGTAGTTGTATTGTAAAATATTCGTCCCTAGCTGCTTCTGTATCAATCAACAACATTGAACATCAACAGACAACAATTTTATTAATTCACTATAAGTAAAATCAGGTAATGATAAAATTCAACACTAATTCCAAGTCTTCGGTAGTATAGTGGTAAGTATCCCCGCCTGTCACGCGGGAGACCGGGGTTCGATTCCCCGCCGGAGAGATCACCTTTTTGCTTTTACATTTTTAACATAATCATATCTCATCATTAGACTTTTTATTTTATTTCTTAAATGAATGTATTGCGCCTGGCACGAGAATGTTAACAGTAGGTTTATAAAAATATTATGAGGTCTAACTAGAGAACCAGACAGAGTAATTTATGAATGCATAGTTAGTTGCATACAAAACAGTTGTTTTGCAAAAAATATAATTTATGATATTATCTGGTTGACGGATAATTACATTTATAAATAAATAACTACAATACAACAATATTTATTGAGAACTACTGTACTATTAATTGCAACGCCCTCTACCGAACATGTGTTACACGATGAGAATTTGAACTAAATGTAGTGACTAGTGCTGCCACCTGTTAAAATTGACTTGAGACTACAATAGATGGCTGTACTGCGCTATGATTTGATGGATTTCTGATTAGATTTTTATAGATGGCGCCAATATGGGCTTTACGGTTCACGGTAAAGCCTTTCCGTATACTTAGTAAGAATTAATAAAGTATAAAAGTTCCCTGTCACTACGCTCATGATTATAGTTTAGAATTCTTTGTTTCGTCATAGATTAAATATAACAAGATCATACCATCCCATACATTAAAATGCGACCGCCTACGAACGCGCTTACACTCCACCACACATAGATGGCGCCACAAAAAAATGCCTTGTTGCCACCGATTATTTGTAGATTGGCATGAAGTGTCAATTCCGAGCCGTAAATCTATGTCAAAAGTGACACTTAACACCATCTACAAGTATAATCGAAAGCTACAAGACATTTTTTTTGTGGCGCCATCTATGTGTGGTGGAGTGTAAGCGCGGTCTTAGGCGGTCGCATTTTAATGTATGGGATGGTATGATCTTGTTATATTTAATTTATGGTTTCGTTTATGATTCAATGCGGCGTGCATTGAATCGTAAACGAATTTTACATATGTAATTTTGCTCCCTTGTTTTGTGACACGTAATTACCTTTTCCTCTCACTAGCTCGAAAACACGTGTTTTGTCATTTGATACCAGCGGGTAAAATAGTTTGACCATGAATAAAGTCGAATTAACTGCTTTAAAATTGATAAAAGTAGGTGAATCTAGTAATAAAGATGATTTACCACCTGTGGAACTACTGGAAGCAGTGATAAACGCATTTTTTGCGTTGTAGTTTCTTCGCTATAGTGAGGGGAAAAGTTTTGTGTTACACTCGGGTGCAAATGTATTTTACTTCTCGCGTGTTAAAATACAACTTTGCCCCCTTGTATTACAAATAACTATTTTTAATAAAAACTGTGTTAACCAGTTATTAAGAGAGGGAATACATATATTTCCCATAATAATAATATGATCTCTTTAAATCAAAGTTCTCGGTACGCTCTGGAGGAATATATTAAATAATAAGTATGAAGCTAGGCTAAGTATACGAAATCAAAGGGCCTACGTTGGTTTACCGGGTTCTGTGCGAGTTGAGCTTGCTGGAAAAGGCCTCTGCGTTGGTGGTTCTTCTGCAGCCGCATCTTATTTCTAGTTATTAAATTCTTTAGTAGGTATTTGGGTGTTGCTTAGGTACAGACTGAGATGACACTGATTCAAGTTTGAAGTTTGACATAGATATATAAATGAAAATTTCACTAGCAGGCCAGTAGCTGCGCTGCGCTAGAACTAGAACCAATGAGTTAGCATAGCTTCAGTAATATAAAAAGGTTATATTCTGAACAATATTCTTTGTATGACATTTTGTGTGCACATGCAGTAAAGGTAGAGTAGACAAACTTATTATTTATAAGCAGAACTAATGTTATTACCACTTCTAGAAAGGTTAGAAATATAAAATTACGAAATCTAATACAAAATAGACTTTAATTTCATACAAAATTACAATAATTTCGTTTCAATAAATACGTCTCATATAAAACTCCTTTGGTTTAATAATTTATTCCAAAGAATAACCAAAATATGATTTATTATAACAAAGTAAGTTTTTTAAATATTTTGTAAATAACTGTAAGACAAAATAAAATATCCAATTTTCACGTCTACCAATACTCGACTGGGCTATACATATATAGACTAGAAAGTACATATTATAATTGTGTGATGCAAATTGTTAACACAATAATACCTATCTAACACAAGTATAAGGTTACGCGGCACATGAAAGCATATTCGAAAATTAAATAAACTTAAGAGTAACAATTAAAGTAGAAAAGAGGTTAAAAATATGGCACAGAGGAAGTGTCGAGTGGTGAGCGCTCACTTTTCTTTGGGTTTCTTTTCCTTCTTGCGCGGCGGCGGCACCGGCGCGTCGCCCTCCTTTTTGACGACTTTCTTTACGACCTTCTTTTTGGGGGCGTCCTTGGGTGCTTCCGCCGACGTCGGCGTAGGGGGCGCCTCTGCGCTAGGGGTGGAGGGCTCTGAGCTTGGGGTAGGGGGCGCCTCTGAGATTGGAGTACTAGGTGTAGCAGCCGCCACTGGAGTAGCGGGCGTTTCTGCCACTGGCGTGGCGGGTGCAGTGGTAGGAGTGGCGGGCGCTTTTGTGGTTGGCGTAGATGGCGCCGCGACGATTGGTGTAGATGACGCCGCTGCGATAGGCGTAGATGGCGCCGCTGCGATTGGCGTAGATGGTGCCGCAGCGCTTGGCGTAGCGGGCGCTGCCGCGCTTAGCTTAGCGGGCGCTTTTGAACTTGGCGTAGCTGGTGCCGCGGCGACTGGCGTAGATGGCGCCGCGGCGACTGGCGTAGATGGCGCCGCGGCGATTGGCGTAGATGGCGCCGCGGCGATTGGCGTAGATGGCGCCGCGGCGACTGGCGTAGATGGCGCCGCGGCGACTGGCGTAGATGGCGCCGCGGCGACTGGCGTAGATGGCGCCGCGGCGATTGGCGTAGATGGCGCCGCCGCTATTGGCGCAGATGGCGCCGCGGTGACTGGTGTGGATGGTGCCGCCACGCTTGGCATACATGGCGCCGCCGCACTTGGCGTAGATGGTGCTGGCGCGGTTGGCGATGCTGGCGCCGCCGCGCCTGGTGTAGCGGGCGCCGCGGAAGGCGTAACGGGTGTCTCATCACTAGGTGTAGCCGGAGCCACGGAGGATTCAATTTGTGCAGCAGTGGACTTGCCCTTGGGCTTGACGCCGATCTGCGCGAGCGACACGGGAGAAGCTACGGGAGGGTCAGTGGGCGTGAGCTCGGCGGCGATGATGGACTGCGCGAGCGCGGCGGCGTCCTCGAGCTCGGAGTCGGGCGTGGCGAGCGGGTCGGCGGCGGCGGGCGGGCTCAGCTGGAGCTTCTCCACCTTCTTTCTGCGCTCGCGCTCCTCCGCTACAACCAAATCCCCTTTATTCTCTCCTCGAATTAGGCGTGGCGTTAGTATGGCGTCACATTAGAGAGCAAGCTCGGTTAGGGCCTGGAACAAAGTCGAGGGAAAACAGAGCGCGTGTTAGAGAAACTGTGCGGCGGAAAGTTAGATCGGTGTCAGTTTAGCGGAGAACTGAAGCGCATTACAAGGATAATCGTCAATGACTTCGGTGACATATTTTATTAACGGTATTACAACTATGTTCTACCAATGAGGTGTATGCTGTGCGCGAAAAAATATGTGTGTCACGAATGAGTAAGCATTGAAGAATGCTCCTTGCAATGTGTGAAACATGTAAAGCAAATAAAACAAATTTGAGGTTGCGGCACTTTGTGCATCAAAAGTGCAACAACCTGGGATGAGTGAAGTGCATCACGCAACATGCAGCCAAGTTCCCTCTGCAATTCGGGCAGTATGCGATTATATTGCAGAGCGAATGCGGCTCATTCCGCCGTCACCCCAGCCTCGCGCGGAGAATCTGAAGTTACATTCGATCCCAGAATAGCGTCCTGAGTCGTTGACCAAACGTACCTAGTTATTTCATCCACTTGGACTCAACCCAACATCCGTTAATAAAATGACGTCGTTTATTCGAGTTTCAAGGGCGGTGAGATTCAAAATGATCGATCTAGACATAACATAAATAGTTCTGTTCAAAATCTGGCATTATTGCGTCGATTCCAAGTGCAAGTTGTTAAATTACCTGATCTATCAAAGCCGCGTCTCTTGCGCTGCCTCCTCGGTAGCTGGGTGAAATAACAACGAATTTTGAAACGTATGCTCAGTAAATCAACATAAAACCAAAATCATCACAAAACGGCACAAAAAACATGTGGATGCATCGCGTTGTGGATCGAGACGTTTAGGAGGCGCGACCGAACGAGGATTCGCATTCGGACCGGACCGTGAAACTGCGAAATCCGAACGTCAGAGTCGTGTTTCTCATGAAGTCATGACCACTAATAAATACCAAACCGGATGAATAATGTTTTCCGCAGCAATTGAGTATGAACATTTTAAAAAGCTGACTGAAATGAAGTCCGAACCGTCGATAGTCATAGTAAAATTTTGAATAAGGGTGGGATCGTGACCACATCTGCGTCATCTAACAACCGATTTGTTTTTGGCGCGATCCTCGTTCCTCGCCACGTTCTCGACCCGCGCCTCGCTCGATGCGGCTAAACATAAAACATTAGTAGAAGTCTAGAAAACTGCAAAATGAACTAGATGAGAGTGCAAAGCCGTTTTCGCAGCCGCGCGGGTCTACTCACATTTGGCGGCGGGGTCTACGGGCGCGTCCTCCTTCGAGGGCGTGTTGGCGAGCGGCGGGCTGTCGCTGGACGCGGCCGTCGCGTCCGCAGCCTTCTCCGGGGTCGCCGCCGGGCTCGCGGGGGCCGAGGCCGCGGGAGCCGGAGGCGCGGGGGCCGAGGCCGTGGGAGCCGGAGGCGCGGGGGCCTCCACCGTCGGCGTCGCGGGCGCGGGCGCGGCGGCGGGCGGGGCTTCGGCGACCGGGGTGGAGGGCTCCGGGGTAGACTTCGGCGTGGCCGGCGGGGTGGGAGGAACTTCAGGTTTGTCAGTCTTTTCTTTGATCTCCTCTTTCGGAGGCTCGGCGGCCGGCGCCGGGGCGGCTTGTGTGGGGGCGGCCGCCGCCGGCGCTACGGGCGCTTCGGCCGCCGGGGTGGGCGCCAGGGCCTCCGCAGGTGCAGGAGCCTCCGCACGTGCAGGGGCCTCCGCGGGTGCAGGAGCCTCCGCGGGTGCAGGAGCCTCAGCGGGTGCCGGGGCCTCCGCGGGGGCCGGGGTTTCTGCGGCGGGAGATACGGGAGTCGGTTTACCTGCCGCCTCGGCGACCGGGACTTCGACGGGCTTCGCCTCCGCGGGGGCTTCCGCGGGTTTCGCTTCCGCGGGAGCCTCTTTAGGCGGGGAGGGCTGCTTGGGCGCGGGCTCTTTCGGAGGCGAGGGCTGCTTCGGGGCCTCCTTGGGAGGCGAAGGCTGCTTCGGAGCCTCCTTGGGAGGCGAGGGCTGCTTCGGGGCCTCCTTGGGAGGCGAGGGCTGCTTGGGCTGCTCTTTAGGCGGCGACGGCTGCTCGGGCTGGTCCTTGGGCGGCGACGACCTTGGCTGGTTGAGGGTCTGCGAGATCTTGGCCCAGATGTTGTCGAAGGAGTCGGCGCCCATGTAGTCGATGTTGCCGGCCTCCCAGCCCTGGCGGCGCGTCAGCTCGTCCAGCGCCTCGCGCGCCGCGGCGCCGGGCACCACGCGCGCCAGGTTGCCCGCAACCCCGCTCTGAAATAAAACGACACCTCATCACTAGTTTTACTTTGAGTCCGGTTTTTACTTGAAAGAAAGACTGAATGGGAGGTCGGTTAATAAAAGTGGCGTGCTAAATACACAAATCCGATTGCATGCGAAGCTTTGTCAAACGGGTTGCTTACTTGTAAATGACTGCGATTACCTGGCGGGGGTCCGGGGTATTTTGAATGATGAAGTTTGAAGGTGACACATACCTCGGACGTGCGACTGAAGGGGTGCACTTACTTGAGCCTCTCGGTTTTCGTCCTCCTCTTCTGATTCGTCGGGGGTCCCGTACTCTGGTGACAGAGACGGCGACGGGGTGGGGGGTATTTCGTGGGAACAGATCTTCCGTCCGTACGAATCTATAGTGGATCTATGTTTTAGATAGTAGTTGTCGTACGGGTGCCTCGGTTTTATATCCTCATGATCACAACTTTCGGTCTCGGAGGCATCACCGTTCATGTCTTTTATCGCCACCGGCACATCGGCTTCCCCTTTTCCTCTTTCGTTATCGTAGTCTATGTGAACGTGATGTACTATGTGTACCCGTGAAGTGTCTACTTGCGTGTGCTCGAAACCTTTGCTCCACTGCGATGATGATTCGTGTGGCCGTTCCGAATGACTATGATCATGGTGAGGATGGCTCGTGTGATCGTAGTGATGATCATGAGGATACTGTGCGTGAGTTTGCCCGTGATTATGGTTCTCACTATGATGATGGTGCGGGGTTTCGTGAGCGGGGAAAGATGGACCTGCCTCGTGTTGATGGTACCGGCCGTGGTGTTCGTCGATGTGATGAGTGTGAGTGTGAGAGTGGTCCCAGTGGTCTCTGTGCTCGTGGCTGTGTGTGTGGTGGGGTGGGTTGTGCCAGTGTGTGTCGTGCTGGTGGGCGGGCGGCTGCCACGCATCGGTGTGTGCCGGTGCTCTATATTCCCACGCGTAGTCTCTCACTGCCTTGTGATCGTCGGAAGCTTCAGGGTTCGGATTTGGTGGGATGTTTCCCTTGTAATTCTGCCAGGGGTCGTAGAAGTCTGTGAGGTCGGGTTGGTCCGCTACCGCGTCGTCTTGTGGTTGTGCGTCGGGGTGGTGCCACCGGAACTCGGACGTCGGGTCCAAGCTGGGCTCGTAATGTTGTGCGTCCGGAGGGGGCATCGGGGGCGCGTCTAGCTCAACGTCCTCAACCTATCGGTTGAAGTGACAATACTCAGTGGGGAGGCATGCACACACGCTTGAACTAAGCTTCACGAACACGACACACGGAGCTTTGTCCAAGCGACTATTAGTGGGTCAACTTTGACCACGTCACTAAGTAAACATACGGACTTTTTTCATACTCTATGCAGTATCAAACAACACAACATACACATTTTACTATTTTTCTTCACATACAAACATAAAAGTAACCAGTACTTGCATCTGTATGTTTATCTAGTAAACGCGGTAATTTCACCAAAATACCAACACCAACCCAAACATTAATTGACAGCTTCAACAATCCGTGCAGCAAACCGGCTTAAAAAATGTTAGTATTTTGGGGAAATATTATCACAGCATAAAAGAAAAAAAACAGTGCTAAGTAATAGTGCACAAAGCAAACACAAGCGGTATTTAGTCACTCAACAAACAAGCACTATGCAAAAACCTAAATCTAAACTCAAACATGTGCATACGGTTGGATACAAATGTGTGTGAGCCCTACCGCAAAAAAATCAAAATCTTTATTTGCCAAAAAGGAGGATAACGAAATGTAGTTTTTCGCGGTAGGACCTTTGATGCTTTATATAATTCTCACCTCTGAAACACTAAGGTCCTGGTTGGAATGCTTGGAAAACATGGCAACAGTTCAGATCGGGGTTTGGTGTGGGACTGGATCGGTTTACTGGGCTCGTCGTGTAAAGAGCTGGCGGTTAAGGCCGACCGCAACCGGATTGATTGCAGACATTCGATATCGAGATGCATATTTTGTACTTATACAAGATGTTACTGAAGTATTTCCACTACACAATAGTAGTACTTACTTATTGTAAGTTATACAATCAATGATATTAATATTACCTACTATTTTCTACAGTATTTTCAGAAATAATTACCCCATCTTGCATTAAGTTTGCGCGTTTCGTCAACTATATTTAGGTACTGCTAATTGGCGGTAATTCTGTTTGTCAATATTTCGACGTTTGACAATTGAGACTATAGAATTCGGACCGGAGGCAGTATTTTAGGCATTGCATATCTTACCCAATCAAAGAATGTTTAGTTTAGAGTTCCACCTCTCCAGTTTTTGATTTACATTGCGTATCAGTCATTTCATTAGGCATTATACGAGACGCTAATATACAATGTTATAAAAAATTGGACAAGTATAGTAGTAATACCGCCTAGAGACTTCGTGTAGTAAATGATGTATTCAACAATATGACACCGAGTCCAGAAAACTGATGTCACACACCGAAACTCGATACATTTAATAAGAAGTAGAAACATTTTCTAGTCGGCCAAGAGACCAGTTCTGAGAGAAGGATCACTTCACACTTAGGAATGCAAATATTATATTGTCAACAAACAGTGCACGGACGCAGATTCCGGAGAACCGGTATAATTTGTTTTGTAGTGACTGCGTCTACATACTTCGAACAAAAATATCTGAACACGACTAACCCCCTTATTCATAAACGTACTCTAAAGTTATCAAGCCAGTAAAGTTCGTTTGTCCCTTTCCGACGTATTGGTGTGATAGAAAAGGACAAACGAACTTTATCGGCTTGACAACTATAGAGTATATACGTTTAAAGGGGGTTAAACTCTAAAATTAACGAGTGCTTGAAGCATGCGCACAGATATTTTTGTTGGAATGTAGATGTAACTGAACACTACATTAGGTAGGTACATTAAGTATAATTTGCATCACCAACCATATAATAGGTACCAACGTTTTTTTTAATCCTTCTCATAACATTTTTCCTGAATCACACGATTTATAAATAATGACGTGGGTAAGTTAACCACATTATTATTTTTTCTAACGCCGAATATTCCAATCTACCATCTCTATGTTTCGTATTTATGCATGAATTTCATGAGCACAAAAAATCATGGCATAAACAAAATTAAACGCAAAATCCCTAAGTATGATATGAATCCAAATCTCAAAGATAACAAAGTTAGGGTCTTCCCGAACATATCGAAGCCGATTCGGCTTTCGCCGACCAAAAATCGCTCGTAAGGATGAAAATACGTACCGTACGGTTTCGTTCAACGGCGATGACGCATACGCGACTTCACAAAACGAGCTATTATTCAAAATGGGCTAGCACAGATTCCGCGTCTATATGTTTGGAGAAACCCTTAAACGCCAAATCTTTAAGTCGTTACAAATCTGAATGTGTAATTGTATACTTCGACCTGCAATGTAACCTGATTCTTACCATACAATAAAAACTTTGAACTTTGAAGGGTAATTTTTGTCAGACTTACCATGGAGGTATCGAGCTGATGGTGCACCTGGCCGACGAAGAGGTCCCACCAGAGTTGTAGAAGGCCCTGGATGTGGTCGGGCGCGGACACGGTACGAGTCTCGAAGTTGTAGGGCTGCAGCCACGGCTTGGCCGCGCCGATGAAGTGGATGATCTTCAGGTCTTGCCCGTAGCTGGAAGGTTTTGGAGTTGTGTTATTTTTTCGTTGACATCAAATGTGAACTTTAAGGTTGGTTACCTAAAAGTATTCCCTATGGGTATTTGTTGAATTTTTTCGTTACGTTTTACGTGTTACGGACGATTTGGACGGCGCACGTGCAGCCATAACTAACTTGTGGGGCGAGAAGCATGAAGATCATCTGTGTAGAGGACTGGCTACTGGAAATTATATTAGCCTACTCGTTACTTATAATTCCAAATATATTACCGTCTAGTATCCGGTGAGCCAACACAATCAAACAAAGACAATTGGATTACGAATAGACATGATGAAAGCATACAAACTGTTTGAGATCCGGCTGCATGGTAAGAGTAGCAGGCCGCTGGCAGCCGAGCTGACGTGACATTGTAGGCAAAAGAAAGGCACGTGAGAAGAATGACTTCAGCAGCCGAATTTATATGGCGAATAAGAAGTTTATAGTAAATAAGTTCCATACTGTTTGAGAGCAGGCAGGTAGGAGTAGAAGGCAGCTGACGTCACATTGTAGAGGAAAGGCAGGTGCTTGTTGATGTCTCCGCGGGCCCAGTCCGAGAAGAAAGAGTTTAGAAGTCCTTGGTCGCCACCTGACAACAAATATGGAGTTAAAAAACTTTAGCACATTTGCGCTACATCTTTTTATCCTAATTTACCGAATTATTCTCGTTGAGTGTGGCATACCTACTGGAACTGGTATGGCTTGCCTATCCTTATTTGCCGAATTATTCTTGTTTAATTTTGCTATGGATACTCAAACATACTGTAACTTACAGAAAATAAATATATTTTAGAGCACAATTTGAACACTATCTCCAACGTTGACTAGCTGTAGATACAACCATTAAAACAGTTAATTAATTCATCAATTTTATTGTAAATCTTATTGCAACAGCATAAGGTATATTATTAGTGTAGTAACGACAATGACAAGCATTTATTAAATAACAAGTGACAACTTTCATTCGTCAAACACATTTATCATTTGGCAGACAACTAAGTGGAGCTAATAGTTAATGACAAGGCAGCGATACTTTGTAATTTATCTGTGAATATAAATGCAGCAGAATCTAAATTTCAAATAAATAAATATATACAGTACGAAAATATGCGTATGCCGGTCTAGCTGCCAATCATAGTGACGACAGATGATATGATTGATATGCAGCTAGTGATATTTCTAGATTAGTGTAAACAAGATTGATAGTGGCACTGCGTCATCGCGCAGATAATAGATGCAACGTTGTCCGCCCATTGACAGTGACCGACACTCCTCTCTGGCTGTAATCTTTACGTTTTACTGACCGGGACTTGTCGTAAATGCTTGAAGCATTATTTATTATAAATTATTTCACATAGCAGGCACATGTTTACTAAGGTCAATACGGGCAAGTGTGTCATAAGGAGAAGTGTGTCTGGCCTTCACATTTGACCCTTTTACTCAGAGTCACAGGTGTTTTTGCAAGTTCATGCTTTTGCTACTTTCTATTCACGGTCAGTGGTAAACGTATGAAGGTATGAACTCTAAATAAACACTGATCAATGATCATTGGTTTAAATAGGCCAAATGTATGAAGGCCAGACTATCTTTGACAGATTACCTTTGACACACTTACTCGTATTGACCTTACATCTGTTTCTAACAAAATTTTAATCAGACAAAGACATCATCAGAAGCTTAAACGAATGTATTTTCTAAATAACCGGGAGATCCGAGTGTTGCCTTTCTTTCCCATTTAACTCATGATAAGCTTTTAAAAGATGGCTATAAAAATACTTCCAGTTGTATTCTTATTACCGTCAAAATAAACCGCCATGCTTTTGCGCAAACTAGATATTATATCGCGCGTCGAAGATCGCGGAGGGCGTAAAGGCGAACAAGCCGGAGTTGAAACAATCGGGCCAGCCGACGGCGGGGATGCCGCGAGCTCCTCCGCTGTACCTACTACTACAATAATGTATTACCGTCAAAACTGCCGCGCTCCTGCGCGAACTTGATGAGCGCGTCGAAGGTCGCAGTGGAGTTGAAGCAGTCGGGCCAGCCGACGGCGGGGGATGCCGCGAGCTCCTCCTCTGTACCTACTACTACAATAATGTATTACCGTCAAAACTGCCGCGCTCCTGCGCGAACTTGACGAGCGCGTCGAAGGTCGCAGTGGAGGGCGTGAAGACGAACACGCCGGAGTTGAAGCAGTCGGGCCAGCCGACGTCGGGCGCCGCCGAGAGCTCTTCCCGCTCGAATAGCTCATCGCAGTTCTGTACCACCTGCAAACAGTTTTGAGGTTATCCTGTGAACAATCAGTTTCTATTCTACCCTAGATCAATCCTTGTAATAAATCGTAAACTTTGCAATGACATGTCTAGTCTCTTTGGTCCGCTAATGGTCTGTTGAGTGGTCTGTGGAGTGGAGTATCTAGTGCTGCGTTTCTGACTGCTGATTGATATAACTCTATCTTTACCAGAAATCAAAGTTTACTCATACTGAGTCGATAAGCATTTTCAGATTCACAATTATAATATTCATAATTATCAGCAAAAGTACGTGTTAACGTATTAGTAAATTATAAATATTTATATGTAGGTATGTGAAGGAATGTTAATACTAGTATTCATAAATCACTTCTAATTGTAGGTAGGTCCTACTACTGTCTATAGGCAATAAAATTATCAGTTTTGTTAGCTGCATTAATAACTTAATATATTATTGAATTGAATACCGTGCGAGTCTGTTTTAATGAAATGCAATTTTTATTATGCATGTTTCCCAACACGCTACGGAAAAATGTGCCACTCAAATAACATTTTTTTGAACTTAATTACCGGTCTACAGCTTATAACATGCAATGCAAATAAAAATAAAGGAAGACATGCATTTAACTGGTTTTGGATGAAGAAATCTTAGAAGTCAAGTATCGATTAAGTAAACAGTCAAACACGGTCGATAACATACCTAAATTACCCATTTACCCATAAAATATCAACTTTAATAGATACGCCAGCTAAATCCAGGTGGGGTGTCACGAGGAGCATCGAACGACAGATACAAGGTAAATATTTAGTATATTCCTAACATTCATGTCGCACGTGAACGCGAAAACATAAGCTGTTTAAGAAACCTTTATCTGAGCGCCGATATAAGTAGATGACATAATAACCCGCGATAAAAAAACGTAGCAAGTCAATGAAACCGAAACACTATCTCATTGTTTGTTATTGGAACCGAAACGGTCGGCAAATTGAATAATGCACACGCCTCGGAGACATGTTTTGCCTACATAATTTTCGTCGTTTTTAATTGGGTAAACTCCTGAAACTATGTCAGAACCAGTTATCGTTAAGAATATTTTTGATACACTCTGGATTGCCAAATGAACTTTCTTTTCTTTGGATACTTCTCGGGGTTTTCCGAATGGGTCTCAATTCAATTTAAATGTTTTTCAACAGATAGGTAGTTCATTTCGCGATTACTGACTGAATATTTAGAACTCATCAAATCAGTTTGTGCAAAGTTTTAGCTCAGTGTAATCAGACGCTGAGAAGTGGTGTAAAAAGTTACAAGATTTGAAGCACATAATACAGACAACGAGTCTGTAACAAAAATTGGGTCAGATTCTCAGACAACTGACCCAAAGACTTTCTCACACGAGTATGTATTTCCACGCTTTCTGTCACACATGTGCTATGTAAAAATCATAGAATGAAAGTGTAAAAATGCTTGGAGCGGGTCCAATAATCGGGAGCAGATATGTGGGCCACGGTTATGCGGGTCGTCATCTCGTGTTAATACAATCACATCCATCATCCGGTAACATTGACTTTCTTACCGTCTAAACAATTGCACGTCGAAATAGATTTGATGGTTTTCACGTGAAAATAAACGAAGTGAATCGAATGTGGCCGTACTGAATTATCTTAATAGTCTTTCTTATTCTTATCTGTTTAATCATCTATTTAAATCGATGCTTCGCATTCCGAGATATTGTAATGATAATGTCATTCGCATATGTATAACTATAGATGCGTATAAGCTTAAAACGATTACTTGATTATTAGCGCCTGGTGTAAAAAATATAGTTGCTTGAGTGTCGTTATAGTAACGCAAATAATCTACTGTTATCGTATCTATCCTCACACTATCACAGAACCTTTACGAGTAGGCGGTCCGGAGAGATAAATGATATAATGCACTGACTTTTATACATACATGCACAAGCTTATCGTAGTCTTAATGAGGTTAATGAATATCGCCTTTCGTTTCATATGTCATCGCTCGGGAACAAGAAAACAAGCGAAAGCAGGTCACGTTAGGTACCCTAAAACCGAGTTAATAATAAGTAACCTTCTAAAGCACTTAAAGCACTATATAAATCTATTCTTTATCCCAAAACGTACAGACTCAAAATGGACATACTTATATATAGTTATTCGGATGATCATTTCTATCCTAACATATTCATGAATTGGGTATTGAAATGAACTACTTGGATGCAGAGATATTCGTAGATGTATAGAGCCTTAAGATTCCTTAAGTATTACCTGTTTAATAAGTTTTTCTACTCCCGAACTGTTATTCGTCATTTACAGGGTCGAGCATAGATCGTTAAAACCCTACATAAAAGATGCCCGCCCCCGCCCGGCGTCCCGCGCACCCGCGCATACGATATAGCTCCTAAAATGAATGAGTGAATAGTTTTAATAATCTTATTTTTTATTGACATAGTTCCTATTAAATTAATTCAATGCCGCAATCAATGTTCCTAATTTTACTGTAAATATTATTTTAATTCTATTGCATGTTTTGTAAATATTACTTTAAGATATTATGTTAAGACTTATTTCATAAGGAATTAATTGTGCATGCCATGAACGGCAGATTTTAGAGGACACTTCTTTTGTTTTAACACCCAATTGTACTTACGTACCTAAAATCGTGCAAAATAAATATCATTTATCATTTATCATTATCATTATCATTTATCAAAATATTGTCAGGTAGCCTTTATAGGATATAGCGTAGGTGCGCGGGGCGCCGGGGGTTGCGGCGGCGTGGGGGAGTGCGAGCGACAGGGTGAGTGCAGGATCATTACAGAGGACAAGTCAAAATACAGGGAACAGTGCGAATTTTACGAAAGTTATTCTAGAAAACTATTAAAAAGTAAGTGCATGGTCGTAGAAAAAGTATTGTATGCAACGGTGTTTAACTGAGTCAAAAAATACTCGTGGCGTCTTAATAACAATTTTCGGCTTCGCCTCAAATTGTTACCCACGCCACTCGTCTTTTTTGACCTCCTTTAAACGCCTGTTGCATAAAATACTATAGGTATCCGCTATGAAGCAGGTATCGAGAAAAATAGGAACACGCGATTAAAAATAACTTGTTTTCATTAGTGTTTAACGTTTGAGATAAGCTAAAAATTTGTTCATTATCCACTTTATATTGAATTACTTACACAATAAAAATCGTAAAACTTTTATAAAATCATCATATTCACCATACCTAAAATCACAATCTTACGGACATCTATTCATCTATTCGTCTTTGGTATTCGTTAGATTATCAAAAACACGACTTCTTGTGAACCAATTTGAACTGCCTGGCCTCCAGCGATTAGGTATAGCCATGTATACTATATTTAGTTAGTGTTCAGTCACAGACCAACCCCTATAGACATCCATTACAAGACGACTCGCGATCGCCAGCCTTCCTAGTATTTGCACTGATATAAGCGCGGGCGCTCGCCGTGCCCGATCAGTAGCGACCAAGTAACAGACCCGAAAGCAGCGCGTGTTTTTCGCAGTAAAAAAATTGAAAAAGGGTATTTTGATGTCTTAAAGATGTCCACCTGTAGTGTGAAATGGTGTGGAAAGGTAACAAGAAGCTCAAATTTAAAAACAGACGTCATTACATTCCACATAAAAGTCATATTTATAATTTATTCAGAGCGGCATAGGTCAACTTACATTGGCCAATTACGCGTCAGTAGAGGGACAGTCCCTTTCATCTGGCGCGACTGCCCGCCGTCCTTGAAACGGCCAATCACAGCGCGCTTAACACATTCCCCGCCCGCTCCTCGCACCCCTGGCATTGGTGACTCGTATCGCGAACAAAATATACAAGAATGCTACTCTATAGGAGGTTCTCTGTGTGTTCAGTGCTCACAGTATCCTTACTGGACGACAGAGGTCTGTCACCTAACAGGGTTAATACTGTCAACTCACCAGGGTATCAGCGTCCAGGAACACGCACTTCTCGTACTGCGTGAGCTCCCAGCAGTGGATCTTTGTGAAGGTGATGCCCAGCTCGGGCCGCTGCAGAAGCGCCAGGTGCGCCGCGTCACGCGAGTCTAACACGTCCACGGTCACCACCTCCGTGAATACTGCGTGGAGACGATCTCTGTGGAGTTAACAAACACGATTTTATTACTACTCTGAAGAGTGTAAAGGGTTGTAAGTAACAAGACATCGTAACTTTTCCAGCAATTTCAGTGCAGTGTAATAGAAATAAAGGAATTCATACATATTACGTTTTCTAGGTCGATGATCAGTTAAGGCTCATATTTTACAATATTAATCCTATTAGCTGGCATCGGATATTCCTTTAACGCGACAATGCCGCACCAAAGTTGCTGGAAAAGATACGATCACTGGTTGTAACTATTGAATTTTCTTGCAGGAGAACTTGAATTCAAAAATAGAGGTCCATTTCTGTAAACTTCCTTGAACTGCTCAAAAATTACCATTCTGAGAACAACTTGCGCAGCTTTGTAGTTTATATTCAGCAGCTAACGAACCGAAACCCTCGTAAATGTTGAAAGTGCTCAGTGAAAAGCGTGTAGCACGCACTTACAATAAATCTTTAAGCTATTGCGGAGGTCGGAAATGACTAGGTTGACTAAACGCTAAAACACGCTTAACTTCATGGGGTCCTTGCTAACGGACGGCAGACCAGAAATAAAATAAAAATCTGACTCTCTCCCTTCATTAGTGAGAAATATTTAATCTGATGTCAGATAAACACTTGTGGAGTGCTCGTTTACCTACACCTACAACATCCAAATGTCATTAGTCACACGGTCACCTAATTAATAATTCTCCCTGGAGAAAATCCAAAATTCAGCAGGAAATCATTCCCCAAACAGCATTAATTAAGTCCAACCATTCATTTTCTATTATTAAGTAGTCTGGTGGACATGTTCATCATCATAAACTTAAGAGTTAATCTCTTGTCGGTGGAGTATTTTCCAGGTTTTTCTATCCTGTGCCAGCTCTTTGACACTTTGATACGACACGGCCCCTACTTTTTCTTTTATTTGGTCCATGTAGTTGTAGCTGCGTCTGGGCTTTCCTCGACCTCTCTTACGTCCAATCCGTCCCTCCAGAATAGTAATAAAAAAGTGGTCGTGTCGCATCAAATGTCCGATCATTTTTCCGCGTCTATTTTCAATCGTTTTCAGGATGGCTCGTCTTTCATTTACTCTTCGTAACACCTCCTCATTCGTAACCTTATCTCTCCAGACTTAGAATACCTACTCGTACATTTAGGACTACCACTTCAACCACCACCACTTCAAACACGATTTGCAGCTTGCTGTTCGCTGCTATTTCTCACCAACGACTCGATTAGTTTTTGATAAGCGATTCGCCTCGCACCTCGCACACTTGTGTCAGTGCCTCGTCCGCGAAAAATGAAAAGTTATTTTACCTATGTATTTATCTTTTGTTCGAACATGCAAGTGCTGCTTTCAATACCTATTCCTTTTTCGCGGCAGACTTCAGACTCTCAGGCCAATCTGGCCAAAATTAGTGAAGCCAGGACAGGTAGTGTGCTGTGCTGTCATCAATTTTCTAACTGGAATCCACTAAATCCACTGGGAAATAAAAATGTAGGTTATCACCTCATGGCATCAGTGACTGATGGCGTGATGAGGACCACAGTGGAGTGCGTGGAACCGACGCGACGCAGGGAGTGTGCCAAGACCAGTGCTCCCAGGCCATAGGAGTCATTTGTGGCCAGCGTCACCCATGCTCGTTCTGTTGACAAGTAGACAGGAAACGTTAAAAACATACACACCTTTGGCTATAGCCAAGAGTCGGCCCATTTATTAAAAAAAAAAATTAAAAAATGCACATTAATTGTGTGTGATCGCCTGATCGGGCTGAATGGGTCGTATCTGGTCCAAAAATCTTACTGTCCGTTCAGTGCACTAATATTACTGACAGTGTGATAGGATGGATAGATAATTCGGAAGCAGCTGGGATATAAGTTACTACACACTAGGACGGTTCTATAAGTTACTTTGACGTAAATTTCATAGCCTGTTACACCGATCGTTGTCATCAAGGCTAGGGATGGTATGTTATAATAGGTATATCTTAAATTGCTGATTTGTATTTATATTTAACGTAAGCCACGTGGGTACATAATTTGCACAAAATATATCAAAACTAATGTCCTAGTCCTAATCCTAACGGTTTCTTCCCGAGACCAATTTATTGTAAATCTAAAATGCTAATCTAGGGCTTGTTGTATTGTAAGTAGAAATTATGCTAATAAATGTTTCGAAGTTTATTCCTGTTTAAGTGGGCGTAGAGTAGGTCTGCATTCTATTCAAATAGGGGAGCCCGTTACCGATTCTGGTCTAGTAGACAAGGTATTTGAAGCAGAAATAATAAGCAGAACTTGAAAATGTTTTGCTAAGACATAATATTTGTACGTTGGTCGCCTCTCACCTCAACTAGTTTACTCCATCCATTTGTTCCGTTTAGAACTTATACACGAGGCGTATATTAGACTAGCAAGTGAATATTTTCCTAAAAACCTAGGTTATCCACATTGCATACTCGTATGTAACAATTAAATATATGTATGTGTCTCCATAATACAAAAATAATGTCCAGTTATAACAGTACCTAAACATTGTCTACTGCTCTCCTTTCAAAGAAATTTGTAAACATTTAAAAATAAATCATTGGGTTTGTTTTGATTGTTATAAAACGACGCGCATTTTGAAGGTTGAAACAGAAGTTTCATAATGTCAAAATATTTTAAAAATATTAACGCATTTAATTTTAGACGTGAATTACAACATTTCATTCTGATCATCGCCGCTCTCCTTAGGTGCCAAAGACGCAGATGTCTAAAATAGCTGGAAATCGCGTTTTAATGAAGTGTTACGCAAATCCGTATTTCTGCGTTTTCGACTTGGGCTAGGGATATTTAATGCGTGTTTATCTTCCTGTTGTGTGGTGCTGCGTAGGTCCTAGACGTAGGAAGTTGGCACGTGCACGGGAATGGCGCCTAGATTCGTTTGCGCGCAATAATTCGCTGTCAATAGCGACACGTGTAGAATTAGCCCTCGTTGAAAATGAAAGAATAATTGAAGCCAATAAATCAGGCTTCAATTATTCTTTAAGTTTGTTCATTGTTGCTTTTTTGATTTCAAAAATAGAATTATTCCTAAAATAAATACTTAATTGAGCCTAGCATACCTACTTACCTATACGTATCGCTGGGTTTAGGGTCAGCTATAATAAAATTAGAATCACTGTTATTACATTTACAAATCTACATTGTCTACAATAAAATTCTACATGTGTGTTATACTGATTTACTGATGCATGTTTTACACTTAAAGTCCATTGGATTGAATGTCAATGCTGTAAAAACATAATTTTCTGCATCAGCATCACATAAAAATCTGCGTTTATCGTGTTTTTGTTAAGTTTTGATAGCTATCGTAAAAAAACAGATGACATTTTTATTACAGTTTTAGACTGCACATGTTATGTCTAGTCAGAAGCTTGGTATTCAGAAAAGCATTCACGTGAATAATGTGTTGAAGTTTGTGGACGCAGGCTACCCGCATGTAATAGACAAGTGCCGCACGCTGGTCCGAAATAGCGCGACACAAATAAAATTGAAAATAAAACCACTGGATAACGTCAGATACTCAACGCGGGCTGATGACGCCTTTGCATTCCACAATTAAACCGATACATCAGTCTTCTGGGCTCAGCCTACGCTTCGTTAGACGACCACCATGCACATGCAATGCAACTGAAGCAAGTGTCAATGTCAACGACTCATTACAAATAGTGCTTAAACACGATTTATCGACAGATATTGGCACATATATATCTATCTATTCATAGGTGGGATTTACGGCGATGATGCAGTGGGCGGGTAAAACTGCGTCATCTCTGGAGCATCAACTGCTGAAAATTTTATTTGTAACCAACTAATTTTGGCAAAGGAAATACCGCCAGTCGAAGCCAGATTTTAATGACCAGGAATCTGCACCCACAACATGTTTGTTTTGGAAATTTTAACTGCGCATAGCATTTTTCTGATCTTCCAAGGTTTCGGCCATAAATCATATTTCGGCAGTGAAGTGAAAATATTATTTCAACGCGATCGAATCGAATCGAGTTGTGACTGCAGAATGGTTCAGCTAAGCGCTTTTAAGCGGTGCTGATATATTTATTAGCACTAAGCATGTCAAAAGGAGCCACAAGGCACTCTAGAGTAGACGCAGGATCAGGCGTGGGTCGGGAGCAATGTCCCTGCGGTTTCTATTTAGGTGCGGCCGGTCTGGCGGGATGGAACCACGCGGGCAGTCGACCGCTAAACGGAATAAAGGAATGCAATTGAAAACCCATTCATCTTCAGTAAACCGGACAAATCAGAAATAATTCATAAATAAAATATGTAATAAATATGAATATTTATTGATTGCTGGTTTACATTGGTTAGTGATCCATAGCTGCGCACGCTAACTGACGTGTTCTGGTTGCGTTGCTAATGTCCTAATATTCATTTCTCTTTTTGGTATTCAGCGGTGCTGAAGCCACTAAAGGTCTAATGATCATTGTATAGGTTGTAGAGAAAGTAGGAGAATGCAGTAGGTAGACAAGTACCGGTAATCTGAGAATGCGCTGCTTTCATAAGACTCCGTTAATATTTTATGAAGGTAGGACAATGCCCTGAATATTTATAATTAGTCAGGTTTACTCACTGCGACCTACTTATGTGCAATGCCATGGTAAATTTTACAGTATTTAGGTTCATTTCTACTAAATTATTTTCACTTTACCTACGCAAATACATATTACCTACTCGTACACAGGCATAATGACCGCCGATCAATTTTAACCAGCGACTGACTATTCGCGATCGAGGATTGGAATTCATTGGCATTAGTTTTATGAGATACGAGTGGGATTTCTTACGCTTAAACTTTGATTCTTTAAAACAATGACTACAGAAATTGAATGAATATACCCATTGATTAACAAGCAGAAGGTACCATGAAGCGGATTGACAGTTTGTCAGTCAGAAACAAGTCAGACAAGCAAGGGTCGAAGCCGTCGACGGATAATTGTGTCGCTTAACTTCAAACTCTGGTAAATCCATTCTGGTCATAAGGTTGACTCTTTTTCAGATTATAATTATATATTTTTATACATAATCAACTTTAAGCAGAATGGATTTACCCGAGTTTGAAGCTAAGCGACACAATTGGTCTGCTTCTTTGGCTGTCCGTCAGGCCAGATTCTTTTGAATCATGCTATATTTGAATGTGATGTTGTGTTTCAGACATAACATCGTTTTCTGCACTTGACTGTATTGTATACATATATCATCGGCGCCAGATTAGCCGCAATCGGGTCGGACGAGACTGCGGCCGGGTTGAATATCAGCTCAACCGCAACCTCCCTCGAAAACTGCCTTAAGTTACTGCGACACCTAGGTATTAATCAGTCATAGATATATTATATCCAATGATTCTTGCGATTTACAGTATTAGGCATAAATAAAACGGGAAAGCTTTACATTCCAGAGAATGTAACGCGACCTCTATGTGATTCAAACTCTATTGATGTGTATTAAAAAAAATATAGGACATTCTTACACAGATTGACTGAGCCCCACGGTAAGCTCAAGAAGGCTTATGTTGTGGGTACTCAGACAACGATATACATAATATACAAATACTTATATACATAGAAAACATCCATGACTCAGGAACAAATATCTGTGCTCATCACACAAATAAATGCCCTTACCGGGATTCGAACCCGGGACCGCGGCGTAGCAGGCAGGGTCACTGCGCGCTAGGCCAGACCGGTCGTCAAACATAAGTATGTCAGTATTTCAGGACTATTAAGAGGACGTGGACGTTCTCTCTTTTGATTTATAAATGAATGAATTCAAATTGCTAAATGCTAATAGGTATTTTTACTTTACTTGTTAAATAGATCGATATAGATACGAAGAAGACTAAGATTATGGGTAAAGAGAAATATGTAGTGAGCAAGATTGGGATGTTGATAGTTCTAGGTGAAATCATAAATATAATTAAAAAAAATACCAGCTTGCATTAGAGGCTATACGCTTTAGGAAGTTTTCAATAGTAGTTAAAACAAAATCTTCAGCCTATTCGTATAATATAAAATCATGGTCAAGACCGTTAGCTAAATACGGTGTGATAATAACTGATAAGCGTATATGATAGTGTTGTTGATTATGAATGTGTAAGCAGATAGCGCGTGTTTATTTACTTGTGCTGCATGTGCGGCTTTACGCGAAACTTAAGATAAAATTTAATTAAAATCATAGTTTATCTAATTATAACCCGCTTTTGATTTCCTTTTAAGCCGATGTACTTATAAAAGATATGAAAATAGAAAGATGTACAAAATACATCATTTAACTTTGTTTTTTATCACTTAAATTACAAAATTAAGAAAAAAAAAAACAATTTTTTTAATAGAAAAAAATGTAAATAAATTGCAAGCAATGTTAAGTTTAATCAAAATATTTTGATAAACCTACTCAACATTACGTACCAAATTATTTGTTAGGTAAAATTACTTAAGTAATATAAAAATGAATATAAAATAACTACCTAATATAGTGGGTAGGTGGAAAAATTTGACATATACATTATACGAACGTCGGTTTAGAAAAATAAAAAATGTTATATTGTTTAAGACAAAATAATATAGAAAATTGTTATACGAAATTATAAAATTGTTTAAAACAAAGTACTTATACCTTATATCTTATTAAGACTAGCAAAGTCTGTTCCAATTTTCAAAAATCAGCTTAAATTATACTGTCTATCTCTATCTTAAGTTGCCATTTTTATTTATTGTATTTATGTATGTATGTATTATGTGTATGTAAGGTATATTTATTTATGTATTCGGTATATATGCATGTGTGTTTGTGTTGGTTTTCTCTATAATTTTTATTCTTGCACTGCCTGTTAGCTTTCGTTCTGTTCGGTTTTCCAGCTACTCTAAGGTTGTCTGGAAGAGATCGCTTTTTAGCGATAAGACCGCCTGTTGTTACCTAGTTATACTCTCACTCAACATTCTGTGCATTTTTTACATGTAAAATGCTAATTATATCTGTTACGGTCACAGACCAACGGTGTATGTCGATTGGCGGTATTTTTGTTGAAGTATCAAACATATAATAATATACACATTTATGTAACGGAAATGATAATGTATAAATTAAAATTCTTGAATAAGTTATCTGGAGTTGAATGCCATTCTTATGTAATATAAATATGTAGTCCACTTTTAAGTAGGTACCTAATATACGAACCTAACCTTGAAGAAACTATTTAAAATAATTAGCTGATGTGTAGGTATTAAATTCCATACATTTTTTTTCGGTAGGTATGTACTACAACCACGTAAATTTAGAATAAAATAATTTTAAGAAGATACCCTATATTTTAATGAAGATAATACGATAACCTCTACTCAATATTTATTTTTCAGACTTTCAAACAGATCTGTCTGAAAAATAACCAAAACAGGGTGTAGTTTCAGGGATCGGATACCGGTATTTTTTTCGGAACGGTTCCGTACGTTGACCCGAGAACTTTACTTTAGCGTTTCTGGTTCCATTAACCGGTATTCTTTTTCGTTCAGTGAACGAACGTTTATGAGTGAGAACTGTTCCGAAGAACAGAATTAAATGATACGTTCTTTAAAGAACAGTTCGCGGGAACGGAATTAAATGATACGTTCTTTAAAGAACAGTTCGCAGGAACGAAATTATTTCGGTTTTTCTATTTCCAAGAATTTGAACGAACAGTGCAAGCGGTGTCGGCCACGGCCATCACTTTAGTAACTTTAGTTTGATTTGAGACTAGCGGTGAGTAAACGTGGCGTCGAACGAAACAAATACGTCGAAAACATTCTGCACCACAACCACAATGAAGTAAGTTTTTTTCTTTTAACTTAGTGCTTTCAATTTTACCGATTTTAAAATTTAAGTAATGTCACGACGCTTAAGTATTTATTTACAGGCAATCGTACAGTCCAAGGTCAAATAAGGACGGGACGCCGCTATTAGCAAGAGCGAGCGTCCTTATTTGACCTTGGTACGGTCATCTCAGGTGTGTGTGTGTGTGTGTGTGTGTGTGTGTGTGTGTGTGTGTGTGTGTGTGCGTGTGCGTGTGTGCGTGTGCGTGTGCGTGTGTGTGCGTGTGCGTGTGTACAATATACACTACTTTCCCATTAATTGTGTCGTTGGTACTGTAGATAGTCAATTACCATAGAAATTACATCAGCTACTATCAACAATGGACCTTTAGGGTCAGTTGCACCAAACCGTCTGTCACCGTTAAAGCATTCGTTAAATTTTATTGTATGGACAGTTCCATAGGCGTCTGCTGCGTGACGATGATGTGTGTGTCAAATGTGGTTGATGCAACGGGCCCTTAGTCTAAAAACGTCACAATGAAAGATGTGAAATGTGCAATTAGTCACAAAAATAAATTGTTTTTAGTATTCAACACTCCCGTGTCCCAGAACTCGAAGAATCCCAATTCATCCAATGTTCTTATACTGCTGCGAGTGAAAGGGGCACTAATGATGATATTTATGACTTGATCGATGCACAGAATGAGCCACTGAGTAAGTACTTACCTATACTAAACCTTCATAAACCTAAATACTGAAACTCTGCCCGGTGGTTCGGTGTTAGGGCTTGCAATTATCCGTCCAATTCGAAATCCGGATGATTCGACTCGATATTTGAAAATCCGGATATTCGGATAAAATGGATATTTCGAATATTTTTTATTTTATTTAATAAATCTCATAATTAGTAACATAATTATGTACTACGATACGAAAAACACGTCGTAGGAAATTGTTATTTTATAATCAGGCTTGAGCTGTTGTTCGTAACCTTAATGTTAGGTTAGGTTACTTAGTTATTTCATTCTTGCCTTTTTTAGGGTTCCGTAGTCAACTAGGAACCCTTATAGTTTCGCCATGTCTGTCTGTCCGTCCGTCCGTCCGTCCGTCCGTCCGTCCGTCCGTCCGTCCGGATAATCTCAGTAACCGTAAGCACTAGAAAGCTGAAATTTGGTAGCAATATGTATATCAATCACGCCAACAAAGTGCAAAAATAAAAAATGGAAAAAAATGTTTTATTAGGGTACCACCCCTACATGTAAAGTGGGGGCAGATTTTTTTTTTCATTCCAACCCCAACGTGTGATACATCGTTGGATAGGTATTTAAAAATGAATAAGGGTTTACTTAGATCGTTTTTTGATAATATTAATATTTTCGGAAATAATCGCTCTTAAAGGAAAAAAAAGTGCGTCCCCCCCCCCTCTAACTTTTGAACCATATATTTAAAAAATATGAAAAAAATCACAAAAGTAGAACTTTATAAAGACTTTCTAGGAAAATTGTTTTGAACTTGATAGGTTCAGTAGTTTTTGAGAAAAATACGGAAAACTACGGAACCCTACACTGAGCGTGGCCCGACACGCTCTTGGCCGGTTTTTATGAAATGACTTCAGTTGCCCATAAGATATATGATTTTATTTTTATGTAATTTTGACTAATATTTGATATTAATGAATTTTAATGCTAGAGACATAATCTGATTGCCATATGAGGCAAAACGTCATGTTGTGATCGTTTAGATCGAATATTACCTAAAAAAGGTATTACCTACCTACTCCTTGTTTAAATATCAGATTGCATTTACGAGGTTTTCATTGCCGATTTATTCAAATGCAAAAAGAACTATGACATATTACAAACACCATTTAGCTTTGTTAAATAACAAGGCTGAATGATCTTTCTCTCTAATAATTTTCACCTCTTATCTTTGATGACTTCGTGACTCCATTCCAGTTACACTTGGGACTCTCGGGTAGACGTTCTTAGCCAGAGGGCCTTACGTTACGTATACAGCGAAAAAGTTTTGGTGTTGCAACACTTGCAACCTATTTTGAAAGGATAAAATGTAAAAGCGTATCTGCTTAACTACTTCATCTTGTTCTGCAGTTCAATACTAAACAGGTCTTCCGCCGCGGGATACATAGAAGACTTCTTTTTGTCAGAAAATTTGAACAGTTTTAGTTCTGTTTGCAATTTATTTATTTATTTATAATGTATTCGGATGCTAACAATAATGAAAGTGCAGCGTTTGATACGGTACTCAGTGTCACTTGATTGATTGAGTTAAATTGATATACATTTACATGAGATTATCCACAAATATTCATGAAAAAAACCCTGCCTGCTAAGCCGCGGTCCCGGCGGATTCGAATCCCGGTAAGGGCATTTATTTGTGTGATGAGCATAGATATTTGTTCCTGAGTCTTGGATGTTTTCTGTGTATATAAGTATGTATTTATCTATATAAGTATGTATTCGTATCGTCGCCTAGCACCCATAGTACAAGCTTTGCTTAGTTTGGGGCTAGGTTGATCTATGTAAGATGTCCCCCAATATTTTTGTTTATTATTTATTTACTTATAGTCATACTTGTTATGGAGAATTTTTGGCCAAAAGCTGCACTTTTGGATGGAAGCAAGCCGCTTTGCATGGTGATAGTAGACATTATAGTAAACGATTTTTTCCGAGGATATCGAAATTTCATCTCTTAGGAAGCCGAGCGTAGCGAGGTGTTTTATGAAAATGAAAAAAATTCTATCTTTTTATTGTATCGTCTGATTTTGACAAAACGTATCTCAAATGAAAGGTATTAATTTGTGTAATTTAAAAAAAATACAAAGAAAAAAATTTAAAAGAAAAGTAAGAAAAAAAAAAAAAAGTAAATTTCCGTCTCGCACTGAATAACTTCAAAGAATGACAGACAAAATGTACAATGTCGATATACAAGTTTTTTTAATCGAAGACAGATAAATTTTTAGTTGAAAACTGAAGACCGCATCGAAATCAGATCAGCATTTTTTAAGATACAAGTTGCCAAAGTTGGGAAAGATCGCTTTATATGGCCACTTTGAAATTCCTTTGCCAGAAAGTCAGAAATAACATGTTTTTCTGACACAGAAAAATACATAGTAACAGTACACATCAAACTAAAATTAAAAATTCCGAGGATATTATAATTTCATCCCTTAGAACGACGAGCGTAGCGAGTCGGTTACGAAAACCGAAAAAAAAAATCTCATTTTTTTGTACGTCGTCCGATTTTGACAAAACATGTTTCATTTGAAAGGTATTACTTTATGTAACTTAAAAAAAATATTGAAAAAAATTGGAAAAAAATGTAAGATTTAAAAAAAAAAAACCTTAATTTTCGTATCACACTGAATAACCGCAAAAAACGGTAGACACGGTGTATAATTTCGATATATGATTTTTTTAAATTAAAGACAAATAAATGCATGATTATAAACTAAAAACCGAATCGAAATCGAATCAGTAGTTTTTAAGATGCAAGTTGTCAAAGTTGGCTTAGTTTGTTTATATGGTCGCTTATAATAGTTATAATATAAATTCCTTAGCCAGAAAGTCAGAAACATTATATTTTTCTTACAGTTAAAAGTATGCATAGGTAATAGACATCATTATAAACATTTTTTTACAAGGATATAAAAATTTCATCCCTTAGAAACCCTTACAAAGACGATCCAATAAAAAAAACTGCCTTTTTTTTGTTTTTCGTAACAGACATCGCTACGCTCGGCTTTCCAAGGGATGAATTTTTTATATCCTCGTAAAAAATTGTTTATTATGATGTCTATTACCTATGCATACTTTTAACTGTGAGAAAAATATAATGTTTCTGACTTTCTGGCTAAGGAATTTATAAGCGACCATATAAACAAACTAAGCCAACTTTGACAAATTGCATCTTAAAAACTACTGATTCGATTTCGATTCGGTTTTTAGTTTATAATCATACATTTATTTGTCTTTAATTTAAAAAAATCATATATCGAAATTATACACCGTGTCTACCGTTTTTTGCGGTTATTCAGTGTGATACGAAAATTAAGGTTTTTTTTTTTAAATCTTACATTTTTTTTCCAATTTTTTTCAATATTTTTTTTAAGTTACATAAAGTAATACCTTTCAAATGAAACATGTTTTGTCAAAATCGGACGACGTACAAAAAAATGAGATTTTTTTTTCGGTTTTCGTAACCGACCTCGCTACGCTCGTCGTTCTAAGGGATGAAATTATAATATCCTCGGAATTTTTAATTTTATTTTGATGTGTACTGTTACTATGTATTTTTCTGTGTCCGAAAAACATATTATTTCTGACTTTCTGGCAAAGGAATTTCAAAGTGGCCATATAAAGCGATCTTTCCCAACTTTGGCAACTTGTATCTTAAAAAATGCTGATCTGATTTCGATGCGGTCTTCAGTTTTCAACTAAAAATTTATCTGTCTTCGATTAAAAAAAAAACTTGTATATCGACATTGTACATTTTGTCTGTCATTCTTTGAAGTTATTCAGTGCGAGACGGAAATTTACTTTTTTATTTTTTCTTACTTTTATTTTAAATTTTTTTCTTTGTATTTTTTTTTAATTACACAAATTAATACCTTTCATTTGAGATACGTTTTGTCAAAATCGGACGATACAATAAAAAGATAGAATTTTTTTCATTTTCATAAAACACCTCGCTACGCTCGGCTTCTTAAGGGATGAAATTTCGATATCCTCGGAAAAAATCGTTTACTATGATGTCTACTATCACCATGCAAAGCGACTTGCTTCCATCCAAAAGTGCAGCTTTCTTTTCATAACTAGTATGACTATTATTAAATAAGGTAGTAGTGCCACTCAAGGAGTAATTTTTGATATAAATCGCTTTAATATCGTAAATGTGTTAATTTTACTTTAAAATTTGTTTTCCAAATGAGCTTCTTAAAAATTGCAATGGTATTTCTGTCATTCACAATATTCGAATTATTCGTTTTATCCGGATTTTAACGTGCAAATTATCCGAATTTCAAAATCAGCGGATATATCCGGATTACAATACAAGCCCTATTCGGTGTCACTCCTAAAGTAGGTACTTACAGGCGACCGTACCGACATATGTCAATTAGGGACGCAGTTATTTGTAAAAAAATGAGAAAGCCTTATACGGTCAACCGGGGTGGCTTTAAAACGCAGGGGTGACTTTGAAAATTTAGTTTTAAAGTCATACTGTAAGTAAATTCGCGATTTTCTATGGTAGATTTACAAGAATATTTATTGATCTATTATCTATCTACTAATTACATGAACAGTTTCAGTAAATAATGAATGATGTTAATTTTAAAGCCGTTCAAATACCATCAAAGTAACCCCAAATTTTCCTAAAGCCACCCCGGTTGACGTAGCTCTCCCGCTCTTACAATCCCGTACTTGTTGGACCTTGGTCGGTTTGGTCGTCTGTAGACAGTGTAGACACTAATACACTCGCCAACTACAGTTGTGTATTCCATGTAGATACACCAAGGGCCCAATTCTCAAAAGCTTGTAACTTATTGTAATAATTTTCTAGAAATGTAAGTACATTATGCAAAATAAATAAGATATTTTTATTGCAGATAAAAGCTTTGACATAGATGATGAAGATCTAGCCTTCAAAAAAATATATATAGAGAAAAAACTACCCCATATCCAAGCGATTCTGATGACCTTGAGTTGGATGTAAGTGCTTATAGTGTGAGAAAGCTGTATAAAATATAATCTGCACTAATTTGTATAAATATGTGTGTTACTTAATCTGTGTGAATTTGTAATAGTGATATGTTTTTAAATGTTTTTAAGGACCAAGATGCAGTCCTTGAGAGAGCACAACCCATGCAATCCATTTATAGTGAACCGGAACCGGACGCGATGTGCCCTTGTTCATGCAAGCGTAATATAGTTGCAGTCGTTATAAGAAAAAAGTTAGAACAAGTTCCCGAAGAGAATTTACGGGCTTGTTTAGAAGATCTCGAAAATAAAATAGAAAAATATTATTAAATGTGTATCAAGATTATGTGTACTCTATCATAATTATAGCTTCAGTGTAAAAGTCAATCATATTTTGGTACATTCGTTAGTGAAATATCGTTATAAAATAAGGGTTATTCCACTAGTCAGAGTTACCACTAAGTTGTTACCAGTGGTAACTACAATGTTATTTTCCCATAGGCAATTACTGGAAAGATTATATCATAAGATTCATAAGTTTTGTTTTATTTTATACACATGTAAAGCATGACCAGAAATATATGACTACGCGCCATGTAGCGGAATTTCATTAAAACTATTTTCTTCATAGTCATCATACTATACTGAACTGTCACTCCATACATCAGAATAACAGCGCACTCCTGCCTGACAATAGTTATTTATATTTCTGGTCAGGCTTTAGTTTCTTAACCATACTTACCATATCCAACGCGATCAATGTTATTTTCACCAAATCTAATGGCAACAGCTGAGACTGTTTCCTCACCTTTAATTGATTGGCCTCAATGGCCACTGCGTAAGAGTCGTTAGAGGTGCACATTGACTTGCCTAATATCAAGGACGATAGATACCGGGACTGACAAAGCCCATACAAAAGTTTACCTCTGAAATGTCCCATACATTTCCGAGCGATTATTTCCGAAAAAATTAACAATATCAAAAAATGTTAGTAGTAAACCCCTATTCATTTTTTAATACCTATCCAACAATAGGTATATCACACGTCAGGGTTGAAATGAAAAAAAAATCTCTCCCCACTTTACGTGTAGGGGGCGGGCACCCTAATAATGTTCTCATGCAATGATTAGTTGGTTTCGATTTAGCTTAATATATTTTTTGTTCTTATTTATGGTGTCTGTATTTAGCTCTGCCGTGAAAAATATTTAAAGAAATAAGGAGGCCGTTTCATCATCGCCACCAGTACAAAACAAGGTCCCACGTAAGAAGAAAATAAACATCGACGACTTCGATACAGGCACAAGCTTCATGAATTTTAGGCTGTGTGGAAGTAGCAAGTCTTCAAACCTAGCTTATTAAATTGTCATTCTCTAAAACCATGCTTTAATTTTCTACAAATATTAACGCGAAACGAAACCCAGTACTCGCTGTCCCGATTATACATGACGTCGGCACATTATTGCCATATGAAAACGATTTGTAGCGACACTCTTCCAGGGTCAAATAAAAACTTGTCAGGCTTTAGTTACTAAAAAAATCCGGATTTAATCCGGAGTTCGGATTTTGCCCTAAAAATAATCCGAAAATCCGGATTTTATATTATTGCAATCCCTAGGTATAACCCAATCCTTTCAGAAAATATTTACTTTATCACAAAATTATTTTAAACTTTCTTTTTGACATCGAAAAGGCTTTAGTTTTTTACATACCGAATAACTTTATTTCGGTATCATGATTCCTTTTAAGATAATTACATTATGTATAAGGTAAGGAATAATATTTAGAATACCTAAAATATGACAAATTTGCATTCTATTCAAATCAGTACGAGTATACTTCACGGAGTCCAAAACTATACGCAAATCAGAAGTCCAAAACTAGAAAAATATAGATAGAGACTATAGAGAGCGATTGCGGGCGCCGGTCAGCTCGAGCGCGAGTACTTGCGCCGCCGGCGTACGCGTCTGTGTGCGTGCGCCACGCGCACACACAACTTTACTATACAGGGCCTCTCTGTGGGTTCCGCCCCCGTCAACGCGACGGCGATAAAGACCTAAAAATCTGAATTCGTGCTTGCCTCCTGTATCGTCTTAATCCTTTAATGATTCCGTTAACGTGAAACTTTAAGTAGACAGGTTTTATGAAGACAATTGGCCGGTGAGCCCTACAATTTTAAAATTTGCCGCCCTTTATACATGGTGTATATTCTATGCTGTTTCTTCCTATCCTAATAGTTTCAATATCAAGCATACACTATCACTGCACGTTCGCTGTTTATACGCCGAAAGTTGCAACTCAAGTAAATGAAGTAAACAAAACAAACAACCTACCTTCACCTTCATTGCCGGCCGCGGCCGGCCGGCTAACCGAAACAGAAATATACATGAACTTTGTGTGAAAAAGAGACAGCGAAAGGCGGCTCGTGCGTCGGCGAAAACGTTCGGCTCTGGCGCTCGCTACAGTCGCTATACCTACTCCCGCGCGGCTCGGAACGAAATAATATTGGTTTTAGGAACGCTAAAATTCTGTTCGTTCATTTAAACGTTACTGTAAGGAACTGTTCTTTGAGGGAACGAAATAAGAACCGAAACCGAAATTATTTTGTTCCCACTGAACAAAATTTATAATGAACCGTTCGTTTAGGGAACGATATAAGAACCGTAACCGAAATTATTTTGTTCCCATTGAACAAAATTTATAGGTAACGGTTTAAGAACGATATCAAATGGTATTTGGGAACGGGTTCCGATCCCTGCTTGGAGCAATGTTTACAGCAAGGAAAATTAAGCGAACAGAGCCAGCAAATAATTAAAATAAGCTATGATAAGCAGATCAACATATAATATAACTCGAGCAATAATCTTATTAGCAGAAAATTATGATAAAATTAAGAAGTTTTAGAGAACGACACTAAAGTAACGACGATTGGTAATTTAACTCTGGCAGCACTGGCGCTCATCAGCTGTTCCGAGGGATCGATAGATGTCGGTGGGTGTCGCTTTATTTTCGACATCACACAATATACATATAACTATATCATAACGGTATCCGTAGTAAAATCACTTCGGTACCCAATGCGCTAGTTTCTTTCATGGTCCGCGGTCTTTTTGATGTCATCGGTCGTAAACCCGGGTCGATGAACGAATTCGGTTTAAAGATGACGAGAAAATTATGCAATGCGAATTATACTGACGCATCTTTATTTATTTATGGTGGTCGGAAACAAATTTCGGCCCAAAATGCTTAAAATTCCGTAAAGGGAAGGATTGTGCTGTTGTGTTTGTTTTCGGTGTTTCGGTGGTAACGATGGCTAATTCTCCGACGAGCATTGAGACGCAAATAGACAGTTTCTTGGAGCAATTTAAGAGAAGTGCCTCTAAAGCTATGGAGGAGCGAATAGAGTGGCCTGATGGTCCATCTCCTGGTGCGGTGGTGAAGTCTCGCAGCAGCTGCTTCGCGCTGGACTCCGCAGTTGGTGAGTCTATTTTGAATAATGATACCCAGTGACTGACTGGCTTTAAATAAAAAAGCTCAGGAAACAAAATCAAGGCAGGTTGTTGATAAATTGAGATAACGATAACAAAAAAAAAACATAGCTTAATGACTCATGCTTACCTCGTAAGAAAAGAAAGATTTTCCATAATTTTAGTAGTTAGCTCAAAAGCTAAGTGAAATTGACAAATTGTATTAGAACAAATTCAGATTTTTTTTAACAATGTGAACCTGACAGATAATTAATTAGGTACCTTCACCTTGGTACTTACTGTTTTTTTTTTTTAATTTTTGACAATTGAAATAATCTGCCAATCAATATTTCTAGGTGTTGTAGGTACATTAAAAAAAAACTAATTGTTACGTTATGCTCGTTGAATTCTATTTAGTGGATTTTAATTCATTTGGAACAAGGACCATTTAATACTAGACTGATATAGCCCATACAAAAAAGCGTACCCCTCAAAAAAGCTTAGTTTTTGCTTTAAAACTAGATGGCGTTGTTTCGTAACCCGGGAGTGGAAAAAAACATATTTTCACACATATTTTTACTTGTTTTTATATTATACTATGAATAACTATCAAAAAACTTTATTTTAATATCAAAATATTGGCTCAAAACACAATTTTTACAAATTATATTTTTTTGTCGGCCTCGACGTAGTTGTGATCGCTTCGCTGGCTAAGTTTGTTCGCATGTTGTCTAATTATTTCCAAATAAAATTACTAGATGACGTTGGTGGACTAGGAAAATGTCACATCCGTTTCGTTGTTCATTAATATAATATACTTAGTGATAATAAACCTATATGTTGAGCTCAAATACGTTCAACAAAACGCAATCATTGTGCCAACAGATGTGACATCCATGTCACATCACAAATGTCATTGTATGCTTTATTGAATATTCATAATATGGATATTAAATATTTTAGAATCGCAGCAGCAATGCGAGTAGAGATACAGAATTAATAACTGTATAAATTAATAATTGTATGACCAATGACCTCATACATAAAATTACCAGTTTAGGTGACAGAAGGCGAATCCAATTTGTAAACATTAAATGTGCTAAGGAAAAGAATCTTTCCGATTTTCAACGGGACACGGCTGAAGAGGCGAGCTGGTTTCGACTGCGCCCATGCATCTCAATTGTCCAGAAAGTTCATTCGATAATCATTTTGCTTATAATAATCTGAGTAATCACAGTGAATGGTTTGACAGTATTTCAGCTAACATGTAGAGAGACTTGCTAGCTTCGTCGGTCAGGCTTCGTCTTGGAGACAACGCGGATAGTTAGGCCGCCAGGTGTGACACTTTGGATTACGTTTTACGTTTTTATAATAAATTAATGATAGTTTGTATTGTTTTGGTAATATATTTTCTACTCGTATACTACTCGTTTGGTACTCGTATAAACCTAAACTGAGATAATAAATGAATAAAAGGAAATAATTAGTGAAACTCTGACATAAGTAATAATTAATGAGACTAAATGCGTTTTCACATTATCCGATCCGATATCGGATGTAGGACTGATACCCCATACATTACAGGCGCTATCTTGGATTTTTCCCATTTAAATCCTTCCGACATCCGATATCGGATCGGATAATGTGAAAACGGACTAAGACAATAGATACCTTGTTAGTGTTATATACCTATGCCTATGTATATCCCACCAAAAACAGTCTGTTCAAAATAGCCGTCTTGATGGAGCTGCTTGTTTATCTCTAAAAAGTAATGAAATCTACATAAAGTTCCTTACTGCGATTTCTTTATTATTATAGTTAACTAGCCTTTGCCCGCGGCTTCGCTCGCGTGAAATTCGAAAATCTCTCCACAAACTTCCATCCTCCATTCTAAGGAAGTGGGGGGATATAAAAAGAGACAAAAAGTAGCCTATGTCACTTTCCATCCCTTCAACTATCTCCACTTAAAAAATCACGTCAATACGTCGCTCCGTTTTGCCGTGAAAGATGGACAAACAAACAGACACACACACTTTCTCATTTATAATATTAGTATGGATGTTGTGTGACTTGGCCGTTGAAGTGTAGCGGTGCTGGCGACAGATTGGTGCAATGGTGTCATGGAGCACCTGGTTATAAACTTCTTTAATACCCTTGTGTATAAAGAAGTTTATAAGTTTCATATTCGATGGTCCGAGCTAAGGTTCGTAAAGCCATGAAGCCGAGCTGATAATCATTGTCGCTAAACGCCGATCGAAACACAGTCTGAACTGAAGTGGGTGATAAACGTACGATACGAGCAGGTATGCGTACTTATGGCTCGACGACCTTTTTCGATTGTGTGTCACCGTAAGTACGCGTAAAAACCGCTGCGCATAGTAGTCGACCATCCAACGCGTACTTGCTCGTACGCCTATCACCCACTTGACGTCGCGCCAACACTTTATGGAAAAAGCGGGTTTTCGACAACTCCCAATAAGATTTTAGACATTCAAAAATCTTCAATAATACTCAACTGTTTCGGTCGCACTCGTTCAAATATAGGATAGGATTGGTATGAGCGAGACGGTCAGGAGATTGATTGTCAACATGATATCTATCATAAACACCGTTCGAAATGGCCTCATTAAAATCTAAATTTTAAATATATTGAAAGTAATATTACTAATCATTGACGTCACGCTCAAAATGAAAGAGATAGAAAATTTGACAGTATGGTACTCTTTTGCATGATTGTCATAATTCAAAATAAGAACGATGGCAATAAACAGGGACTGAAACATGACACGGGCCCCTAGCGTCATCTATATACTTTTCACTGTATCACTTGTAATGCCGTTGAACTACCGCGTGCGTATTTAAAAAAAAAACGACATTTTTATTCAAATGACACTCTTAGTGACATCTAGTGACATAAATTTACGGCTGCCAACGGGGTACGGTATTTAATATGGACTCTGCTGGTCCTTTATAATCGTCCTTGATTTGGAATAGAATAGGTACTAAATACCAATCGCTACTCAATTGTTAGAATTAACAGAAGTATTAGGTACTTTAGCTTTTTCATAAAACAAACAATAGGAGGGCTCATGTGATCAATTATGGAACGTTTAGATAACCCAGTAAAAATGTACTTTATTTATTAGTTAACTAGTAACAGTAGTAACGCACAAAGGAATCGAGTACCGCCTCGAATTAGGGCATCGTCCTCGAAAATCCGATAAACGAACTTTGCTGCTAGGATTCTTATTAGACAAAAGTAACCAACATAACGATATTCAATACGTAAACTTATACGTATGTAAAATAATATACTGTTATATATTTTTAACAATGTAAACAGTAGATATGTTTTAACAAGAGCTAAATAATTGATACATTCTATGTGAAACTTTGTATAAAATCCGGTCTTCTGTCCAAAACAAAACGCACGTGGTCTTGACGTGACGACTTCCATTTTGCTAATCAAGTCCAATTAATAAATGTCATGTTTCCTAATGTTTCATATCATATTCGAATATTATGTGATCCAATCCCGATGAATTCGTAATACTTATATAAGTTACCTAAAAAAACGACGTTACTAATACCAAATCTAGGTATTTAGGTAATTTTTTACCTATAAAGATATTTCACTCATTTCTCTATGCATACAAAAACTATGTAATTATGTATGTATATCCAGTATATCTAACAATAGTCAGGCTTGTATTTTAACCACGTCGATAACAAACAATTGTACGAGGAATGATGCAAAAGAAGATAAACAAATACTTTTAGTGGGTGACAAAAGCAAGGAGAAACATTATTGTTTCGACTCTTGACTAGTAAATTAATATAGTAATGATGAAAACATATGTCTGCAATAAAATACATCCCAAAGATCGTTCATCGGCTAAACTTACTAAAAAAAATTTGAAAAAACCCCCGACCGCGACATAGTGGACCGATTTTCATTAAACATGGCTAAGAACACTCCCGACTAACTCAGCATTCAGACAAAAAAAACTAAATCCAAATCGGTTCATCCGTTCGGGGCTACGATGCCACAGACAGACAAACGGACAGACAGACAGACAGAAGGACAGACAGACGACAGACACGTCAAACTAATAACACCCCTTCGTTTTTGCGTCGGGGCCGTCGGGGGTTAAAAAAACGTGAAGAAAAATACGATCTCGTAAGGAGATCGAAGGATGCTTAAAAAAAGGGTCCCTGTGCTGGACGTTTCGGTAATAATAGTTATTTGTTATACAAGGGGGCAAAGTTGTATTTTAACGACGAGTGTGGAATTGAAAAACGAGCATGTGAAAGGATTCTATAGTTGAACCACGAGCGAAGCGAGTGGTTCGAGAATAGAATCCTGAACTTGCGAGTTTTTTAACACACGAGAAGTAAAATACATTTGCGCCCGAGTGTAACACAAAACTTTTCCCCTCACTATAGCGAGGAAACTAAAACGCAAAAAATGCGTTTATCACTGCTTCTAGTAGTTCCACAGGTGGTAAATCATCTTTATTACTAGCTTCACCTACTTTTATCAATTTTAAAGCAGTTAATTTGACTTTATTCAAGGTCAAATTACTTTACCCACTAGTGGATAAAATGCGTTTTTACTCGCTGGTATTAAAGGACAAAACACGTGTTTCCGAGCTAGTGAGGGGAAAAATACATTTGTATGTCGAGCACGCAAATATTAGGGACGTAATCCATTTCAACACAAGAATCGTATCTCGGTCCTTCCTCTCCTATAAGATGACCTCGGTATTAACTAATTAAAAAGCTCTTCGCTATATGCTGACTGACCTGATGCGTTGCCAAACTAAATACCTGCACTGGTTGGAATCAGGAACCAGACATGAAGTCGTCAGTCAAGCTTTATTATTTCTCAAATTCAACATGAGAATTATTTTGAGAAAACTTGAGGAGATGTGGCATCAGGTAAAATACCTCTATTTATTCTCTAAGTTAAAACCGAACTGCAAACGACAGGCCCGATAATTCAAACTGGAGAACAATTAGAACACTCAGAACTGGATACCAACCTACTGTACGGGATTACATTTACCTCGGAGTTGTGACGATGATCGTGACTCGTGAGCGAGGGGTGACTGATTAGAAGAGCATATCGGATACCAAATTCTGAGGTTAAAAGAATATCAGGAGGAACAGAAGGATCAACAAAGCAACTACCAACCGAGTCAATTCTGGACTTTTCTATATTCCTGTATGGTTCATAAACCTGGACATTGAGAGCGAGGATGTGTAAACCCTTGATCCCTTGATTAAACTAAAATGCAGTGACGCTTTACGCTTTATCAACATGGCTGGCTTTGGTTCTCATGGTAGATGGAAGACAGGTAAGTGGACATTCACTGACCCAATGATGAAAACCAGGCACAAGAAGAAATTTGTGCAAGTTGTGCATTTGCACCTACTCACTTTCACGATGAGTAAATAGGCATTAGATCCGTTTTATGTAAAATTAGGGAATGCAATTACCGGTCGTTTTTCAAAACCGGTAATTTACCGACAAGCTTCGCCAAAACCGGTAAACCGGTAATTTACCGGTTTTTATTTTATTTAATGAAAAATCAATATTTTCCGTCAAAATCGACAGTTAAGTCGTTTTTTAATAGTCTTTTTCAACCTAACACTTCCAACTTCCAAAAGACAAATAATATTATGAATAAAATTTTTAAAAAGCAGGGTCTTTGTTACAAAAATAAATAAATTTTAGATACTATGTCTTACAATTGGCAATCATCTTCAATTAAATCATCTAAGACACTAGAAATCAAAATCATCACAGATTAATGAAAATATCAGTTTTAATTGTGCAAAGGAATTTGTTATTGTATTCTTATGTGGCAACAACAGGACCCTGATTATGTATCTCATGCCAGCAAAGTGCTGTAACACAGTAGGTTATGTCATATCCTAGTCTGGCAGATTCTGCAACAACAGGCAGGTATCGTCAAGGGCAACAGTACCTACCTGCGAACAGATCCTAAATGTCAATTGATAAAGACGGCTTACGAATTCAGCACTTTGATGATTCTCTGCTGCATCGACTATTTCAAAGCCTTTGACTGCGTCTTTTGATTGACTGCAGAGAAAACCGAGCCCTTTTCCTTTTGGAAAAGTTGTTGACAAGGTTGCATCCCGTCACCTGCCCTTTTCAATTCCTACGGTGAATATATCATCAGAAGAGCCTGATGAAATTGAGAGGGAGTAATCATCATTGGTGGGCATCAAAATAACGAATCTTCGATACGCAGACAACACCACTTTTCTTGCCGCCAATTAAGTGAAAATAGTTGACATCACAAGTAAAATGGAAGGCATCAGTCTGGAAACGGATCTCAACATTAACCACAGTAAAAACGAAGCTCATAGTTACAACACACAGGTGCTCTTGGGCCAGTAGATGACTTCATATACTTTGGCGCAAACAACGACAATACCGATTCTTCTGAAGAAGAAATCAGAAAATGCATAGGAATGGCCAAAAGTGTCCCAGATACAAGGATTATATCCATAATGCTTGCTTCCTCCGAACCGCATATCTATAGAAAAACCGAAACCAGATTGGTCTATGCTCTAGTCTTCTCCACTTTCAGCTACGGATCTGAAATTCGAGTCTGAAAATGGCTGACCGCAACCACATTGACGCTTTCGAGATATGGTGCTGGATGAAGATTTTGCAAATACCCTGGATTTCCTTCCGTACAAAATAAATGTGTCTATCTTACGCGAATTGAAAATCAAGAACAGATTATCAACCATCTGTTTACGTAGACTTTTGGAGATTTTCGGCCAGTAGCGAGGAAAGACGGCCACAACCTTGAACTACTAATCATTACTGGCACGGTTGATGGCAAACTATACAGAGGTCGTATCCAACAAGATGGGCAGATAGATCCGTTCCACCCTCTACTTACACCCAACTTTAGGTCGCACAACTTGATCCTAAGAACCGGTACAGAAAGTCAGAAGAAAATTGACTCTATTGAGACTTCACGACCCTCAGCAATGAAGATACCGATGCGAAGAGACGGAGGACTTATCTTTGAAAATAATCAATTATTTATATAACAAACGGTGAATCAATGGTTTTATCCTTCATTCGGGGTTTAAATTTGGAGTTTATGAAACCAACTGTGAATAGTGATCGTCCACATTGCACAATTGTTGGTTTTATAGAATTAATCAGATTTTTTGTCTTGGAACCGACAATGCAGCTACACACAGTGCAGGCAGGAATATACGGACTCTAGCCGCCGCGAGCTCTCATGACTGGTACTCCTCTCATGACTCTCCATATGACTCAAAATTGCCAGACGTAGGTACGTTTATGAAACGCTAACCATTCATCCCTCTCACACGGATTGACTATCGCTGTATTACAATCGGTAAGATAACCATAATATAAGTTAACAGACATGCTTTCAATACTTAATATACCATAGCAATGACACAAAAATAAACTTTTTCGTGGAGAAAAACTAATTCATGCTAAATAGAGTGTTTACCAGAAGTAAATAAGTGTTTATTTAAGTTATTACGTCAAAAGTGCTTTTTGTAGTCAAATTTTAAGTAAATTCAAATTTCGGTAAAAAACCGAGTTTGGAATAAATTTACCGATAATTTACCGGACCCAAATTTGGCAATATTACCGGTAAACCTAGTTTGCACTCCCTATGTAAAATATAAGCTGATTCAAAATGCCGAGAGCAAGAACTCATTCATACGTGTTCATACATACGCAGGTGATGTTGGTATTATTATTTGTTACGCATCGGTGCAGACCCTCTTGGTTGGTTTTATATTATTTTTACTCTCATATTACCTGCTTACAAAATTTTCTGTAAGTATAATGAAAGTGCTGTGTTTATACATCACCTTATGGTCTTATAACTTATTAATACTCTAAAAACACTGTTCTTCACACAACAGTCACAACGCTTTATTAATTCATTCTTCAGCTTACTTTGGAAACAATGTGGAAAAATCAATTCTTTAGGTCATTGTACTTTCCTTTCCACTGACTTTTCTATAGATATATTAGATATGTAAGTAAAGTACACAGTACACACTTATTATAATGTATATCGTGATTAGGTATTGCAATCCTGTCCGGCGGATCCGGTAATCCGGCCGAATCCGGAGCTTTTTTCATGCTACCGGATCCGGTAAAATTCGCCGGATCCGGTACCGGGTCCCCGGTAATGTAACTCAATATGTTAAAATAGTGCAAAACATTTAAATTTATGCCTACATTTGAACGTCGCTCAACAGGGGATTGCAATTCGGTCTGATTTACAATCAAAAATTAATTTAATACTTATGTTCTTTGCCTTACATGGTCACACTTTTCGTCTACGAATCTGTAGGCAAATCTGTGCTATTGTTTGTGTTAAGGATTGTAGCTTTAAAAATATATTAAAAATAATTTCGCCTGGCAACATTATGCCAAAAAGTAAAAAAAAATATAACCGTCGATTCACTTCACTCTTTTCCCGTGTCGTCTCGAGGAGCATGTCGCGCTAACCTTTTCGAAATTAAAGTAAAATATAATATACTCGTGAAAAATCGTGTGTGAGTTTGTGGAAGGCTGATCGATTGAAGAAGCACGTCGCCTGTTCCATTTTCGGTGTCTGAGCTGGTTAAGGTAACTCGGATTCAAGGTAAGTCTGGACGAGCCGAGATTCGAGGAGCCTGGCCAGCCACCGCCGACTGCTGCATCGTCGCCTACAGCCGAGCAAGGTGAGTGCTTCCCACAATTGACCCAGCCTATCTTAAATTCCCTAATTTCTTGTCGTGTCGTTCGTGTCGTTAAGCTATAAAATTAATCGAATACAGTCCACATATATAATTTAAAGATATCGAAGTAAAATAATCCCCTACATTTTTTGTTCCCTCGACCGGATAATTGTAAAGTGACCGTGGTTAATTTTCGATTTAAAACCCTTTCATTATTAGTTAAATTGTTCGTTGTGAAATCATAAAAACATTGGAGGGTAAGATTAGAAACACTTGGCTTGGGCGTTTTTCCATTAGTTAAGAAGGTGCGTGTTCATACTGTGCATAGACTAAAATTTGTTTCGAGTTTCGATTTAGTGAATTTCTGAACGCAACCATAACTGTCATCGCTGTTGTGTCAAAGTGAAAAGTAAACATAACCTCAATTGATTCCTTACATAAATTAAATTTATATTAAATAGTTTACTAGAGTAACATGGCAACGGAAAGTTTTGATAAAAACCGTGTAGGGCGGGATTACGCCTTTGTGCGGATGGAGTTTATTCATAGCAGTTGCGACTTAAAAGGTTATTGTTTGAGTGACGTGATCAGGCTGGAAGAGGAATTTCACGCCTTTCAAGTTGATTTGTTGACGGCGACTGCAGCTGGTGACCGTAAAAGCGAGCTGGAAATATCGGCGCAGTTCGAAAAAATGGTAAAATCTATAAAAATACGTTTATCGGAAACAGGACCCACCGTGTTAAAGACAAATGAAAATACGACTTCAAGTGCTAAATTGCCTAAAATAACTATAGTTCCCTTTGACTCTAAAATTGAAAATTGGGTATCGTTTATTCAGATTTTCGACTCACTAGTTCATAGGAAAAGTATACCTGCAGTTGAAAAGCTTCACTATTTGTTATCAAGTGTGACCGGGTATGCCTTCGATTTGATAAAAAATTACCCATTGTGTGACGAAAATTACATGATCGCGTACAACACACTTAAGGAGCATTTTGATAAAAAAAGAATAATTGCTAGTCTGTTTTATGAAAAAATATTAAACTGTGAGGTGGCAAGATCTAAAAGTCCTTCTGAATTAGTGAGAATTTGTCGAACTTTTAAAGAAAATATTGAAATTTTGTCAAAGTATAAATTACCCGACAGGAATTTTATGCTATTCCATTCATTGTGGTCTAAATTGGACGCTAGTACAAAAGAAGCCTTTGAGCTTCAACTTAATTCAACCACGGAGATTCCTAGTTATGAAGAATTAATGTCGTTTATCGAAAAGCGGAGCCAAGCATTAGAGAACAGTATTGGTAAGTCGTTAACAGTTAGTAGTAAACCGGTGTCGAACAAGCCCATGCTTAATAAAGTTAAGTCTTCATTTCTTGTTCCTCCAGTGAATAATGTGAGTGACTGTGTTATGTGCTACGCACCAGGGCACACATTTGAGCATTGTCCAAAATTTTTGGAATTGCGGCCAATGGATAGGTTTGCCCAAGTTAAAGAAAAGAAACTCTGTATAATGTGTTGTAGGCCATCCCATTCAGTTAAGAATTGCAAGTCCTCGGTGTCTTGTGGCGTTTGTAAGCATAGACACCATACATTATTGCACTTTGATAAGGAGTTGGAACCGTCCACTCGGCAAACTCAAGTGACATTGACTGTCCATAATGCAAATGCACCAAGCCTGTTCTCGACGGCTATTGTAATGATAAAAAATAAATATAACCATTTAGTACCAATTCGTATGCTATTGGATAATGCTTCCGCATGTAATTTTGTTACATTAGAGTGCGCTCGAAAACTAGGAATACCAATTAAAGTTAACTCACCATCGGTGAACGGTGTCGGTCTAGCGTCAACGGACACTTTTGGAATTGTCGATTGTGAGATAGTCCCGGCAAATGGGGACTCATCTTGCACATTTTCGTTTGAAGCGTATGTGCTTCCTAAGATCTGCCCTGATATGCCACTGGAGCCACTTAATGTGTCGTCCTGGATGCATCTAAAGGATTTAGATCTCGCTGATCCATATTTTCATAAGTCTGGACCAATAGACATGTTGGTTAGTGTCAACCTTTTTGCTGCGGCATTACAGTCTGGTGTTGTCAAGGGCAACCCAGATGAGCCCATAGCCGTCCGCACGGTGTTTGGCTGGTTGGTGATGGGTGAGTGCCCTAGAGACATTAACACTTCTCGTTCTCGTTGTTCTAAGGGGTCCGGAGGTGATATGGAGAGGTGTTTTCTCGTGTCGAGTCTTTCATTAGACAACAGCATCAAGCGCTTCTGGGAGTTGGAAGGCTTTGATCTGCCTAAAAATATCGTTTTGTCGAAATCGGAATTGTCGTGTGAAAACCAAATGGAAAATTCATATTGTCGCAGTCCCGAGGGAAGGATGGTAGTACCATTAACTCATGTCGACCCTCAGGACAAACCAAGGTTTTCAAATTCTCGTGAGATAGCTCTCAAGCGTCTCTTAAATTTAGAGAGGAAATTTAAATTAAATCCTCAATTTCGGACAGCTTATGTCAATTTCATGGACGACTACTTAAGTTGTGGTCACATGGAAGAGGTTGGTCCTCCAGTGGCGTCTGAGGGTCAGTTCTATTACATACCCCACCATGGAATTTTGCGGCCAGACTCCGTCACTACGCCTCTGCGTTGCGTTTTTGAGGCTAGCGCCCAAGACTCTTCGGGGCAGTCCTTGAATAGTGCGCTGCTGCCAGGCCCAAAATTGCAAAATAATATATTTGATTTGCTGGTTCGTTTTCGATGGCATGCAGTAGTGTTTACCGGGGACATCAAGCAGATGTACCGGCAGTTTCTTGTCGCTTTACAGGACTGCGACTATCAACGCATTTTATGGCGTCCATCATCTGATGAGCCTGTGAAAGATTATCGTTTGCTCACAGTGACCTATGGCGTGTCCTGTGCTCCCTATCAGGCGCTTTGGTGTATATCCAAGCTAGCAAAGGAGTTTTCGTCTCGCTCTCCCCAAGGTGCTGCAGTATTGGCTAGGGATGCATATGTCGATGACATTGTCTCAGGTGCAGACTCTGTTGAGGATGCGTTAGTGCTACGCCAACAGTTGGTGGAAATATTATCGTCTGCGCAACTTCATTTGCGCAAATGGACATCAAATAACCCCGAGTTTCTAAAAGGTTTACCTGGTTCAGAACTATATTCGGAACAACTTCACAACTTTGAAAACGTTCATGATCTGTCGCTAAAAATTCTCGGCCTGTCATGGCTTCCCAAGGAAGATACCTTCACATTCAAGACCTCCTTGAATGATTGTCGTTGTACAAAGCGATCGATCCTCTCGGATATCGCCCGTATTTTTGACCCTCTGGGCCTATTGTCGCCTGTCGTATTTTTCGCAAAATATTTAATTCAACTCCTATGGGTTTCTGGTGTCGATTGGGACAACGAGGTTCCTACTGACATCGCCCAAGAGTGGCGTAAATTTAAGTCACAATTGGTGAAGATGAATTCGTTATCCATTCCCCGTAGAATGGTTGAATCTTTCGTATCGTTGCAGCTTCACGGGTACTGTGACGCCTCGGATAAGGGGTACTGTGCTGTCATTTATTGTCGTGTCGTTCAAAATGACGGAACTATTGTCGTGCGCCTTTGTTGCGCTAAAACCAAGGTGGCTCCACTTCGTAAATGTTCCATTCCGAGGTGCGAGCTGCTAGCTGCTGTTTTATTGTCGGATTTAGTCGTCTCGTTTACAGACGCTTTAAAGGATGTTCATACTTTCGATGACATCTATGCTTGGTCAGACTCGACTGTCGCGCTGACTTGGATTCGTTCGTGTTCATCCAAGTGGAAAACCTTTGTAGCTAATAGGGTTGCGCACATACAAGAGAATATTTCTCCTGAAAAGTGGCACCATGTTTCTGGTTTGGATAATCCTGCGGACTGCGGCTCCCGCGGCTTGTTACCTGCTGACTTAATCGAGCATACGCTATGGTGGGCGGGGCCTACCTGGCTTTCCAAACCTCAAGAATCTTGGCCACAATCTGAGATCTTTCCAGATCAAGCCGCTTCGAACGAGCAAAAGATATATAGTTTGCTCACGGCGTCTAATATGTCTATGATCGATGACATATTAAATCGATTTTCGTCCCTACAACGCATATTGCGCATTCTTGCCTATTGTTTTAGGTTCATGCACAACTTACAAATGTCATCTTCGAGATATACAGATTTGAATCTGTCACCAGAAGAAATTTCCAAGGTTCTTCTTTTTCTAGTAAAGCATGTTCAGGAGCAAGCCTTTGCTTCGGAATTGCGTTGTTTATCGAAAGATAAAGCCACTCACTCCCTATCGAAACCCATGCGGAAATTGGCGCCGTTTCTGGACGACCGTGAATTGCTAAGGGTGGGCGGTCGCCTTTCTAAAGGAGACCTGTCGTTCGATGTGAAACATCCACTACTATTGCCTCGCGATCATAGGTTGACCACGCTGATCATAGAGGATTATCATCACCGTTTTATGCACCCTGGATTGCAAACATTGCAAAACTTATTAGCCCAAGAATTCTGGGTTCTATCGGCAAAAAGGGCTATAAACTCTGTTGTTTCATCCTGCATGAAATGTTTTCGGGCTCGTCCTAAAGCGGCATCCGCTCCAATAATGGGAAATTTACCCGCGTTTCGGATTAATCAAATCAAACCATTTTCGTCAGCGGCAGTAGATTACGCAGGTCCTTTTGATACTAGTTTGGCCCGGGGCCGCGGTTTACGCACATTTAAATCATACATTTGCGTTTTCGTATGCACTGCTACCAAGGCAGTACACCTTGAGCTTGCTTCCGAGCTCACGACAGAGGCTTATCTTGCAGCCCTGCGCCGTTTTATTTCCCGCAGGGGCCGGTGTTCCAGGCTGATCTCAGACCAGGGCCGAAACTTTGTCGGCGCATCTAACATGCTTCAAGACTTCATGGCTAAAGCTTCACGTGCCGAACAAATAAAATTTGTTTTTAACCCACCTGGCAGTCCACATTTCTCTGGGTTAGCGGAAGCCAGTGTAAAGTCAGTAAAGACTCACCTCTCTCGAGTAGTAGGATCACAACGCCTCACATTCGAAGAGTTTTATACAATATTGACTCAAATCGAGGCAATGTTGAACTCGAGGCCATTGTCGCCCATTAGCTCCGATCCCAACGATCTGTCGGTTTTGACCCCCGGACATTTCCTTACTTTGGAACCGCTCACCATATTACCTGAAAGCAATATGGTTGATGCAAAATTAGGTCCACTTCAGAGATGGAAATTGCTCCAAAAGATCCATCAAGATTTCTGGCGCAAGTGGCACGTCGAATACCTGCACACCTTGCAGCAACGCCACAAGTGGTTCGATGACCAGAAAAACATCATCGTCGGGACGCTCGTGCTCATTGTCAATGAGCAATGTAGCCCCATGAAGTGGAAGATTGGCCGGGTGGTACAACTCCATCCAGGGAGCGATGGGATCTGTCGAGTAGTCACGGTCCGCACAGAATCGGGCGAACTTAAACGCCCAGTAGTTAAACTGTGTCCACTGCCTCTACAAAATTAAATTATCTAATAATTCACTATCGTATCGTATCATTGTAAGCACTAACTTTATCGTAGATTTAGATTAAATTTCATATTTAAACGTATGTATACTTAAACTAGGGAATTAACCCAAGCCATATTGTTCCTTTTTTTTCTTATCCTTAGCATACAGTACTTGTGGAAAATACGTTGCATTTTGGCGGGCGGAAAATGTTAAGGATTGTAGCTTTAAAAATATATTAAAAATAATTTCGCCTGGCAACATTATGCCAAAAAGTAAAAAAAAATATAACCGTCGATTCACTTCACTCTTTTCCCGTGTCGTCTCGAGGAGCATGTCGCGCTAACCTTTTCGAAATTAAAGTAAAATATAATATACTCGTGAAAAATCGTGTGTGAGTTTGTGGAAGGCTGATCGATTGAAGAAGCACGTCGCCTGTTCCATTTTCGGTGTCTGAGCTGGTTAAGGTAACTCGGATTCAAGGTAAGTCTGGACGAGCCGAGATTCGAGGAGCCTGGCCAGCCACCGCCGACTGCTGCATCGTCGCCTACAGCCGAGCAAGGTGAGTGCTTCCCACAATTGACCCAGCCTATCTTAAATTCCCTAATTTCTTGTCGTGTCGTTCGTGTCGTTAAGCTATAAAATTAATCGAATACAGTCCACATATATAATTTAAAGATATCGAAGTAAAATAATCCCCTACAGTTTGTTTGGATGCTAAATGTGGAGTGGTGGAGAGTGACGAAGGGCCATACGAAAAAGCTTTTCGTCAACATGTCCCTGAGCAATACTAAAGAAATATCAATACTAAAAGGCACAAAAAGGAACATCGATATCACACTATTCGAAGAGGGGAACAAAATAAGGCAACCATTGCTTTCGGCTGGAAACCGCAAAATGCAAGCCATGGCTCCGGGCGCGCTCCGGCCGGATCCGCCGGATTGAGGGCTAAAATCCGGCCGGATCCGGCCGGATTGGAAATCAGACCGGATTGCAATCCCTAATCGTGATTTATTCGACATTGGCATACAAGCGTGCGCAACCCTATAACATAACAAATAAGTATTAAAAATAATTATACATGCAAATCTATCCTAACCGCTGAAATTAGGGCTTGCAATATCGGACGATTTTCAATTCCGGAACTGGTTTTCGAGATTGGACTTCAGTTCCGGAATTCCGGAACTAGTTCCGGAATTGAACAATTTTTTTTTTGTTTTGTTTTCTAGTGGATTTCTGATGAAATAATACAATTTTAAATTGAAATTTATTATTAATCGACGTTTAAGACAATAACTCCGTACCTGAAAGGCATATAACACTGCAATTTTCATTTTAGCAATTTTACAGGAGAGTCCATCTTGTATCAAAATCGGTCTTGCGAAGTATTTCGAACAACAGCAAACGATACAAACGAGGTTTTAGTGCCAGATTTGTGATAGTAGTTAACATTAAAGTAAATATATTTAGCATTATTATTTAATAGTATTTGACACATCATTCAGTAATAAAAACTACATATTTTAGAGAAAACTAAATAAAACTACCCCAAATACAGTGTTTTCCTTCTGACCTTATTTCATATTTGAGGATTTACAGCAATATGGACGAGGACAATTAATCTAATAAAAACAAAGGTTTTAAATGCATATGCATCGATTGTCCACCGAAATAATGTAAAAGTAATAATTTACAATAATGGCACAACGTCTTATTCACATAAATGTAATAAAATAAATATTGAATTACCTGTATCAGACTCGAGGCCCAAAAAGTCAGACTTCCTGATTTATACCTAGAGGTACATGTACATGTACACCTTGAATTTTTGTAAATATATACTTATACTTATAGTATACTTTTCATATCCACCATTTTCCATACATTGCAGTAAAGTCCACCAGTTTAGTAAAATATGCACACGTCCTTGTGAAAAGTGTATAAGTAACTACGACGTTATGCTTGTGAATGAATGTAATACCAAATATTACGATTTGCATCTGAATTTAAGTTCGCAAAACCAGAAAGTGACAATGGTTAATATTAGCGAGTTAACATTTTAAATTACACTATCTCGCTCTAACTAGCCCCTTTGGCCATAAAATAGGGTACTACCTGAGTCCGAGCGGTGTCTAACTTATGAATTTACATATTTCTTATATATTCTGTGGTAATTTTGTAAAATAACCGGGCTGATATTACACGTTTACATCTAAAAATGTATATTTTTTCGATTCCGGAATTTTCGAGATTATGTGTTTCAATTCCGGAACTGTAATACCGGAAAAATTGTCCGAAATTCCGGAATTTCGAGATTCCGGAATGCAAGCCCTAGCTGAAATACCGCATATTATTCGCATATAATCAATATAGTTAACCTCGTTGGTTAAGACTTAAGATCAACTAACTGGTAAAGGTAACGCTCGTTATCCAGGTACCATGTACCATTCTTAAACTTAGCTATATTATGTCTGGTAACAGGCTTAATAGTCTCCGGACGGTTGTAACCAAGAAACCTTAAAAGGGGCTTGCTGCGGTCGAAGGGTTTTACAAATAAGCAGCCTTAGCCTTACATAGCCGTACACAACTCTACTCCAACTGAAGTTATAGAATCCAACTCTCCACTGTGTCTTACCGCGACAATTCTATCTATCCATCCGTGGCTTTGCTTTAGGAGTTCTACAGAACATTAATTTTGAGCATGGTATATTATAAAAAACTATACCTAATGTGAGTTGTGTGGGTGATGGGGTGATGATGACTTGATGAGGAATAGGCTCTTCGTATAAAGATTTTTCGTTGATATCAGTAAAGAGGTCGGGAATACGTCTCAGTCCTCAGTTTCAAATTATGAACTTCATGTTTCAGTAATTGTGGTAACTTTACGCCACTAAAGCTCCAGATCATCCTTTTAGCTAATTGTTCTAGATAAGTTCTACCTATAAGATGCGAAACAATAGCACATAAAACTATAGCTTAATGTAGTTTGTTTAAGTCAAAACTTCCATAAACCCGCTACTGACAACCAAGTCAACCAAATTCTACACTGAGCCTTATAAATCTTATGGTAATGTAATGTAATGTAGAGCCTACAAAGCTCAGTACCCAAGATTAAAGTACCTATAACCTATAAAGTAGTGCCCTTTACTTAAAAAATTGCCGCCGTAAAATCCTTCAACTATTGCGTGATAGGAAATGCGGTGTTAACTACTTATAGGTAGGATCGGAACAAAACGTTGGTTAAATTGGTTCCCGTTTCAATCAAAGTTCTGTGTACTCCACCACCACCTCCCTAGCCTAGCCTACCTAAACACTTTGCGAGACTAATGAGGAGAGTTATTAATTTTAGGTTGGGGTTATTTATGTATTCCTGACATTCCCGTACCTTCCTCAATGTCCGGTCGGATGTCAATGTCACACGCTCGTATTTTATTTACATTTACTATTTTGGGGGTTTTGGTACGACGGTACGGCACTCTTCTCTGACAAGTTAGGTCTTTACACATCTACTTATTAGATTAGACTACATATATGTAAAATTAACTAAACCGATCTAGGTTTTATGGGCACGAACCGGCTGTTTGGAGAAGGGTTCGGGAAACCTTATTATATTACAGTTATAAATGTCAGACATACAATAGATCTGTGAAATCTGAAAATGGGACAGAACATTCAGAACAGGACTGCTGAATTGGTCAGAATCTTTGGAGTTTAATCTATAGGTCATTACACTATTGCCCTTACCCGTGTTCACATGCCGATAAACAATACAAATTGTAAATTGTAAATTGTACCGACAATTTACAATTCTACAAGTTTCTGTTCAATAAAAATTACAAGTTACAAATTTGTCATAGTGGAAAATTTACATAATTGTAGGAGTTTAGCTACAATTTTACATATTTCTGTTCAATAAACATTTTCACTTGACAGGTGATTTTTAACAATTTTGTAAGGAAATGTGCTTTATTGAACACATAATTGTAATTACAAGTTTACATATTATGTAAATTGTAGTACAATTCTGACAGGAGATTAATGCTGTGTCAAAACTCGATTTGAAGTGTGCTTTACGATCTGCATAATCAAAAAATATGGTTCTAACAACTAGTAGTGACAGTAATGGGACGATTATGAATATCGACGATTTTTTCGTAAAAGGATACATTTTACTTTGGATGTAACGAATTAACGTTCAATGAAAAATTCCGGGTGAGCATAACTACCGTCGAATATTTACTTTTAAGAATAGGGCAATAGGCCAAATAGGGGGTTATCTTCAAAGTGAGACTAATAGAAATGCAGCTCTTTCACACACTGAACAGATTTTGTGTGCGTTGCACTGGATGAGCTGTGGCTCTCAATATCATGTGGTAGCAGATGCATATGGAGTATTCTAGCCTTTTTTTATACATATTCAAGGATTTCAGTTGCTCGGCAATCTCTATCCACTTCTTTATTTTAATCTCGTGCGATTAATTTTTCACTAAACAGACCAAACAAAATATCCTTATTTACGTAAATGAGAGATAAAATTTTAATTTTTTTGTTGATTTCCATACTTAATATTAAACAGTTAACGGTAAACCAAATGATAGAGAACTTGTTAAAAATTTACATTTTATGTAAATTGTAAGTTACCATTACAAATTTGTGAGTACAATGTTGTCATTGTAAACTACAGGCGTTTTTTACATATTTAAATGTTTATTAAACGGCTTTTACAATGGTTACAATTGTACATTTTCTAATTGTAGGTTTCTTACTTATTTGTAGGTTTTATTAAACAGCACTTGTAGCAAAACTTTACAAATATGTCACTTTTTTACAAAATTGTTGAATTGTAATGTTTATTAAATGGGGCCCAGATCGTGTTTCCCGACAGGTTATAGCCGGGCTTGATGGGGGATATTTCTGTAACACACTATTCATAATTCTCTTCTTTTATTTGAACATTTACAGACGTTCTTATTCTTACAACAGTCACACAACACACATTTACAGAATTTTATAGGATTCTGTTCAACTTCAAAACGAATTCCCATTGCCGTATTTGACGTTTTTTGGAACCCACTAACTTTGGTACTATATAAAATTGTCTATATTTTTTTTAATTATCCAAGAAGAGCCAAGAAATTTGAAGTACTTTATACCTGCAACACTTATACCGTTGCATTAAAAAATGCCATAAGATTTAAAAAAAAACAATTGTGCCTTTATTTAAGCAATATTATGTGAGGTGTTTTAATAAAAACAATAATATCACATATCTTCCATTTGATTTTTATAATATACTTTATATAATACCGCGCGTTCTCCGGTGACAACAAGTTTCAAATGTTGGCGCCTTGAATCGTCAGACAGCGTCAATACGGAAAGTCGGAAACGAACGACAGTAGCGCTGCCAAGTGGTGGCGCACTGTACTAAGGACGTGTTCTGCGGCGTCCTCCGATTTTATTCACAGAAAGTGTTCGCCATATTGCTTCCGTGAATTCAGTGAAATATTTGTGCATTTCTCTTCAATTATGAATGCAATATGAAAATAGTTTAAAGGAAAACAATCCATGTTTGATTAGTAGCTCTGGTTATACATTTTTATGCAGCTCAGACGTTAAAATAACGTGAAAACGGTAAGTTTTATTCTTTCTCTGCTATGACTATATGGCCCAATATTCCACGGGAGTTCGATCCGCTATGCGATAATGAAACTTAAAAAACGCGATTAAGGTTAATAATTGCGCGATTTTTGTTGTGTTTATTTACATGAATTTGAAAAGTTATCGTGGTTTTCTCGTATTTGTAGCAGGGTTGTGAATTCTCACAGCAATCGGGGCGGGTTGTCGCGAGGTTGTACATACACATATACGTAGGCACATGTGATTTAATGTGAACGATCGGTTGTATTGTAGCGTCGAGCGCAGCACACCCATGTCGTACGAGAAGATGGAAGTGGTGAATCCGGCAGAAAAGGAGGCGAGTGAGGTCCTTCACTCGCTCCTCTCGGTGGAGCGCCGCAGTGTGGACAGCAAGGAGGCCATCATCGTGGCCATTCCGCAAGACCAGAATGGCGGAGGGGAGTATGGGGAGAGCGCCCAGTGGCACACGCCTGTCATGGGCCAACATTCTGTGTTCGAGATGGGAACCGCACAGAACATGCAGCAGCACAACTATAACGGCCACCAAGAACAGGTAACCGCCTAACTCGTCAGTCATCTGTGTTAACAGACTCTACTTACAGCATCTAAATGTTAAATGTAAATTACTAATTTCAGGTTTTATGGCAAGGTCACACAATCCAAGTGGAGAATGGCGAGGCTAACATGCAGGGAATGCAAGGTGCTTACAGCATTGAATTCTCAAATGTTGATGGTGATGGCATGGAGGTTGAAACAAAGCCTAAAATGGAGAAGAAAGGCGGGGCTAAGAGGAAGAAAAAGGGAGCTGAAACAGATAGCGATGAAGATGTTCTCGACAACAAACTTGAGGATAATCCTTTACAAGTAAGTAGCCTATACACTTGTTACTAAACTAGCTAGATGTTACAGAATTTATTTTGTACTTACCACAATTTTAGTTTTCTTACAGAGACAATCTTATGACTCAGATTATTATGTAATTAATCTACAGTCACCGGCAAAAAGATGTAATGATTTCTGTACCTTGTCACTTTTGTCGTCTCGTTAATCGTTTGACAATTTTGTATGACATTTCAAAAAGATGTTAGTAAGACAAGGTACAGAAATAATCACTTATTTAAGTGCTGGTGACTGTACCTACCTCCTTTGACTTTTGAATTAACTACAAAAATCAATAAGAGCTTCTCAATTTTACACCTTATTACATAGTCTTACTGTGCTAGTTTCCGTTGAGCCCTAGTTTTTCTCCATTTGACATAAATTGAATATGTCTATTCTCGTCCTGTCCTGTCCAATGTGATTTATAAAGGACATTCCATTTTTTGGAAATTATGATGTAAAAGCCTGATGGGCAAAAAATATCTATTTGTTTCTTATGTTTTACCTAAATAGTGGTACAAAAGAAAATCTACCCTATTTATTCAATAATTTGGTTTAAATTTCAATGTCTTTAAGTTGTATATGGTGGGCAGGACGAGGCTGTATCAACCTTCTGTGTCACACTTCTTGAGATAGTTATTATCTAAACAACATAATATTATAATCATTGTTTCAAAAATTTGTTAGACAACTGAGCATTTTGTGCATTTGAATGGTGAATGTTTGTTTAATATGTTAATCCAAAAATAAAACAAAACTTATGAATAGAAATTATATTTAACTGCATTGTTTTAAAATACCACATTGTAATTAAATACATAATTATTAGTATTACAAAAATATACTCAACTAATTTATAATATTATAAATACTTAATGTTGTGTACATGCATATTCCGTGTGTTTGCTAACATTCATCCTATAATTTTATGAATATTTGTAGTTGAATCTGAAAGATATATTATGTGATTTTTATAATAAATATGTACATAATAATATTATTAAGAGTGTGGCACTGAAAATTGGAATATCCAATGAAACAGCTTTGTAAGTGGTTCACAAATATGTAACATGCCATAGCCTTGCCTAGCATTCAAAATTGCCAAAAAATACAAAAATGTATAATCACTATGGTATAACAAAGCAAACATGATTACTTATATTGAATAGACTTCAATATTTAGTACATTTTCTGAGAAAATGTCAAGGTGATATCAGAACAAATTGAATTTGCCTTACCCTTTTAAAATAAAGAAAATAAGGGTAAGACAAATTCAATTTGTTCTGATATCACCTCAAAACAATTGACATTTTCTCAGAAAATGTACTAAATATAGATTACATTTTGTTATGAACTTTAAAATAAAGAAAATAATTCATAACAAAATGTTTATATTGTAGTACTGTTTGTATTTAGATTGTAGTACAGGATTTATGTAAATACAAGTTTACCAGTTTATTGAAAATTGACCAAATTTTACAAATAAGTCCTAAACATGCATCAGAGAAAAAAAATCATAATTAGTGAGTTAGTAAGAAATAGAGATGGGCCGAATATTCGGTATTCGGCATATTCGGCAAGTTTTTAATTGTTCGTATTCGGCCGAATTATTCGGTTGCAGAATATTTACCGAATAAACAAAGTAAATAACTAATGAAGATCTTACGTATTCCATTGGATCATAAGCTCCTATTTTAGTAGCTTTTTAAGGAACTGCTAAAAAGAGAGAAACCTATGCGTCAAAATATAAATACAATTGTTTTTTAAATAAGTTAAAAAACCGTAGTTAAAGAGTTGAGAAGAATTCAGAGTTGTTTTAACTAAGTTTTAGTTATCCACTAAATCATAAAAACATAGTTGTAGATGGTTGTAGTAACATATGTAATGATTATCAATCATTTAATAGTTTTAATGTATCCCCTTAAAAAATATGGCGTAACCGAATATTCAGCCGAATGTTCGGTTCGGTAAGAGCTGAACCGAATGTTCGGCCGAATATTCGTATTCGGCAAAGTCCATATTCGGCCCATCTCTAGTAAGAAGTAAGATAAGAAAATGCCTTAATTGATACTTGAACTTTTTAGTATGTATGTCTGTTAGATGATGAAAAGTATAGCATTTCACTAACTAAAACCATGAATTTAACATTATTTAGACTTTTTTTGATACAACTCTTGTGACTATTAACTTACAGTTTTATTATATGATTAATTTCAATTTTCAGGTGAAAGAAAGACTAAGGCGGGGATGTGATTGCAAAGATAACTGCTACCGTGGGCTGAATCCAGAGGCTGTCTACCGTCACCGTCTCAACATTGCTGAACTGACCAAAAGTGAACATGACATGTATCTGATGGGCATTACTATGGCCAGTTTGGCTAACCCGGCCGAAACGTCGCGCCACAAGGTCAGGAGGAGACTCAGGGCGTGCTATGTATACCAAGGAAGAAAGGTCTGTTTGGAAGCTTTTCTGTATCTAGAAAATGTAACACATTATCAGCTCAAACGCATCAGGCAACACGTCATGACGCACGGTGTCGCGCCCCGGATACACGGTAACGTTGGCAAGAAGCCCTACAACACGTTCACCTTAGACATATATAAACATGCAACTAATTTCTTAAAGGAGTACCTGAAACAACATGCTAGCTCACCTAAAGACGTCCAGCCTTCCGGCGAACAGGGCAAGAAAGCCAGCAAGACCATTATTATACAGGGAGACTCGCGGAAGCACTTGTTTGAGGCTTACAAAGAGTATGGGGAAATTCTTGAGCCTGGAGTAAAACTAATGGGATATTCCACTTTCCGTGCATTCATGAAGGACCAATTTCCTCATGTCAAATTCGCCACTAAGAAACAAGACATGCCCAAAGACATGGTTCCGTTCCGCAGCGGGAAGTGCATGTCGTACGATAAGAACAAGGATCCGATCAGGGCGCAACAGGAAAAAGAAAAGGTGGACCACAAGAAGGCAGCTATGGAGGCTAAGAAAAAGGAGGACCACGATAGGGAGCAGCACGTGCAGCAGCAGCAACAGCAGCAACAACAGCAAGTGCAACAACAACAACAGCAGCAGCAGCAACAAGTGCAACAGGTGCAGGTGCAGCACCAGCAGATGTCGAGCCAGCCGCACGTGGTGATCCACCAGCAGCAGCCCGGGCAGCAGTCCATGCAACAGCAGATGCTGGTGCCGCAGGTGTCGCAGCACCAGCAGGTGCTGACGCAGCAGGTGGGCAGCGTGCAGCAGGTGTCGCAGCACATGCAGCCGCTGGGCGTGTCGGACGAGCCGCCGCAGCCGGTGGAGATGGCGCAGCAAGTGATCCCGCTGGCGGTGGTGCAGCAGCAGCAGCAGGCCTACATCGTGACGCCGGTGTCGCACTTCCAGACGCGCGTGCAGGGCGCCTGGTACAGGCATTGACGACGCTGCCACCGGCGCGCGGCGAGTTAGCGAGAATACCTAGGTTACGCCTATTCAGTATTGGTTAACTGACATATAACGACTATCTGTAAGGATAAATTTAATCATATTTACACCAGTAACTTAGCAGTAGCTATGTAGTTTATTTTTAAATGGTTTTAAAATTGATAGCGTCGTTTCGTTTTACTGAATAAAATTGACGGTTTATGTAGAGATTGCTGGTTAGATTGCGAATGTACCGAGTGTAGTTTTATATTTTCCGCGTGAGTTTAGATGTAAATGGATCATGATTATTTTATTTTTGGACTATCTAAGCGTTCAGACGGTGTTGTCAATCAATATTAAATTCACTTTGAAAAGCAGTGCCTTTAAAATTTATGATGTGGATTAAGTAAGACATAGCTATGATGTGTGACTATACTTTCAAAATACAGATTTAAGAAACAAAAATGCAGAGAAGTATGTATTCGTGCATTAAAGCGTAGGCAATACAAATTAATGAAGTACATATCACTTTATTTTTCATGGTTTACCTAATGTAAGGTATTTTATGCCTCCAATGAGCCTCTGAACATAGTGTTTGTCATGTCAGGGTATGAATTGGTCCCATTTGAATGAAATTATGATGACTGTTTTTGATTTAATCGCCTAGGTATACAGTCGCCATCAAGAATATTGTAATTTTATATAATGCTCAAAAATATCTTAAAATAACTAATATTTGTTACGCAAGTTGTTTATAATTAGATATTTTTGAACATGTTCACTATGGCGACTACAATCAAGTGTAAAAATTAGCCAGCAATATAAAATTAAAATGAACATCTTTATACTCTAGGGCAAATAGGGTCAGTTGCATCAACCACAGTTAACAAACACTTCAACGTCACGCAGCAGAAGTCTGGAAATCCATACGATACGAAAAATTTAGCGAACGTTAAATTCGGGAACGGTCTGTTTGGTGCAACCGACCCATATCACAAGGTTCATTTGGTCAACATAATTATGTGTCATTCTTAATCAAAAGGTACCAGATTGTCGCTTAAGGTCTTAAAGATAATTCGTCTAAAGATACGTGCAAATTTCGTCCTTATCGTAAGCGACAATTTGACACCTTTTACTTCAGAACGTCACAAAAAGTTAAATCTACCCAGGGCAGGCTTCTGTTATTTTTACGCAAAACATACTAGGTATTATAAAACATGCTACTAAAATTAGTTCTTGTAGGCAAGTGGCAAGAAATGTAATATTGCCTTTCCTAAGATTATCTCGTTTTTACACTTGAAAGTACAAGTAAAGCTGGCAGCTGTCAGCTAACATAAAAGACTTCCATATAATGGCGCTTATGAATTCCTTAGTTTAGTTTTTTTAGCCAGTTATGGATTTTTGGCTCTATCACCATTGATTGTGCTGTAAGAAATAAATTATTTTAGTATAGGAAATAAACAATATTTTAGTTGTGGATGTTATAACCATCATCTTCATCACATGCATTATCTTGATCGTTCACATCTGTCTAATGTTGAAAACTGGGAGCACTTTAGGACGTAAGAGTACTGATTTTAAATGTTTATAATCTTATTTTCATTAAAGTAATAATATTTATGATCATTTTATTCCAGATAAAATTATGCTTTCTCCGTTATTGTATTAATGAAATTTCGTTCTTGTCACATATGTTAAAAATATACTGACGCAATAGTTCTTCACTTCTGGATAATTCTCTTCGAAAATCTCACATTTCTTTCAACTATGTTAAGATAGACTTAGTATATGTAACAAAAATAGAAGTGTGTAATCATTATCAATTTTACTATAGACAGTACAGAATTGTGCCTAGAAAATATGCTTATCCATGTATTTTTATAGAGCAATAATGTGTGCGATTCGAAGCAGATTCATGTAACTACATAATCATTTTTCAAGTACCTACCGACATTGAGTGAGTGATTGCTTAAGAGTTTTGGGTCGTCTTCGAATCATAGTAATCACCTAGCATAAAGTTCGGCATCTATGTCAAAACTGTAGGAAGACATCATGATGTGATAGAAATTAAACTTTTATACTCTACATTGCCTTCTCATTTCTGAATACAATACCTATTCTGTCTATTGAGTAAACGCTGATCAGTTTATGTAATGTAATGAAATCATCCCTTTACTCTGTAGTGGTTACATATTTGCCACTATTTTTAAAACAAAAATGCTTCTTTTTAGTAAAAATTACGAAAAAAAAAAATCGAATGATCACACGGGAAAGGGATGAGAATAAAATAAATAAATAAATAAATATTATAGGACATTCTTACACAGATTGACTGAGTCCCACGGTAAGCTCAAGAAGGCTTGTGTTGCAGGTACTCAGACAACGATATACATATATAATATATAAATACTTATATACATAGAAAACATCCATGACTCAGGAACAAATATCTGTGCTCATCACACAAATAAATGCCCTTACCGGTTATAAAATGAAAATGAAATGGTTAGAATGGTTAAAAAGTTAACCACCCTTATGTACTTATTAGGGTTCCGTACTAAAAAGGAACCCTTATGGCGCCGCTCTGTCCGTCTATCACATTGCTAAATATTTCGAGAACTACTTATGCTATCAATTTGGAGTAGTTATGAACATTGGTAACCTCTAGAAATTATTAATATTAATTATAGAAAATGGCAAATATCAAAGGGGGCAAACGTGGGGTATCGTTAGAAAGAGCTCAAACGTACAAATATCAAAACTATTTTTTATATTGTTTTGTTGTGGAAAAAAAAGAATTTTGAAGGAAAAATTTATCCCTTTATCTCAGAAGTTTAACGACGAAAAATTATGAAAATTTTACGAAACATTTGTTTTGTGCTAAATATTACAGGAAAAATAGAATCATGTCGTATTTTGGAAACTTTTTTTTAATAACGAAGAACTTTTAGATTTTAACTTTCAATTTACCAACCCTTGCGGATGTATACGTCGCTCTTGAAATGAATACAAGATTTTACGTAAAATATCTTCTTTCAAATAAAATAATAACTGCCGAAATCGGTTAACACGTTAGTATAAAGCGCAAATTAGTTATTGAATTCACCGAGCGATGGCGCTGTACACAATAATACTCATCATTAATACATATATACTTTGTCAAACAAGTCTGTCAGTAAATAAGAACAAAGAAAACTATAATATGCATCCTTTTCTTTAGGGTGCTATAGAAAAGGATACCTATAGTTTTCTTTGTTCTTATTTACTGACAAGAGTGTACTGTATACAGTCTTTTGAGTCTTTAATGCTATCTGAGAAACTTGAGATTGTTTTAACTAGGTATTGAAAGTTTGTACGGAATTAACCCTCGGTGGGTCGAGTCTGACTCGCACTTTGCCGGTTTTTTTATTTTATTTTAATAATAAGCTCACGTTAGACGTCGGAAGTCCTGAGTAGTGATATCAAGATTGCTCCTAGGATAGTAACTCCGTTGTTTAGTTTACTAATTCAACGTTAGATGACGCTGTTCCATGTAGTGAACATTCTGAATCGCGCTATCAATATTCTTCCTGGGATAAAAATTGTTTCATTTCCAGATGTTGCGTAAGATGGCGCTGAAACGCGTAGTGAAAATTCTAAATCGCGCTATCAAGATTATTCCTGTGCAATGGACTAATAAGGTTTCGCCATCTGTCATAATCATAACCTTTGAGTGTGCGTCTTCATTACATCTCCGTCTCTAAGGTATTGGCCGTTGGCGCAAGTAGACTACTAGACTAGTGCCGACTGGTAATTATTATCTATCAAATGTTTCCGTTGCTGAAGTAAAATTTCACGCTACTTTCGTACTGTAAAATTTTGTACAATGTAATACACGAGCGAATAGGTAATCCTCAAATGTTTTCGAATTTTCTTTTTGCAGAGTTTGAATCTTTTCATATGTATAGATATTATGTTATCATACACGTGTGGAAAGTTGGCTTTTTCCCATCAAGTGCTAGTTGAATCTAAGTTTAGCGGTAATAATTAGGTAGTACCACAATATATAATAGTACAAGTGCAGAAGGTCCACTGCTTTGATGTTCACGAAATGCCGCCTTTTTAAATACCTACAAAATTCTTACAAAGAAACGAGCCGCACGTGCGCGGCGTCCCGTGATAGGGTTACCGATGGATTCAAACGAATTAATACTCACATAAAATGTTATACTATTATATTCAAGTCTTGGGTACTTTCTAGGTATATAAGGTCCTAATTTATTAGTTGCAGATATTTTAACACATGATACTTTACATTAAAATAATTAACTTTAAATATAAATTAAGAAATCTTTTCATGTAACTTTTTTGATTTCATTTTCCTAACAAAAAAATTAATTATAATTTCGTCTAAAAAAAATCATCATGTGCATTATCACATGTCACAATAACACTGTCTGTCATGTCAACAATTGTTTGTTGTAAATGTCGTAAAGGTTCGGCGGGAAAACTGCACATGTCATTGAAGTGGCCAGTTACAGTTAAGTGGTACGTAAAAGAGGTACTAGAATCTGTTCAATGAGTTTTCATTTAATAATCACATAAACAGGGTGTTTTTACGTAGCAAATTTGTTTTTCCGTTTTCTCCAAAAAAACATCGTAAAAGCTATAATGTTTCACGGTTTAATATACTCCAGAAACCGAGTACTATCAGCTGTAAAAATATCTGCATCTAATAAATTAGGACCTTATATATACTGTATTTATATATTTTTGTTCAAGTTCTAACATCACAAGCCTTATTGAACTTTTCCGTGGGACTTAACCACTAGTAGATCTGTGTAAGAATGTCCTATGGTATTTATTTTATTCAATATGTCTATTTAACTAAATCTTATTAGCATTTCACACGCGGACACCGCTTGCTAAAACCTCGCGACGTAAAGTAACAATAGAATGTGCGAACGTTCATTCCGTGAGAACGCGCGCCACCCCTGAGTAGGCCGCGAACTCGCGGCCGCCAGGATGTACTTGTAGCGCGGCGATAGAATCGCGGAGGAGCCGCCCCTGGTAGTACCTAAGTTAAAACTGAATCTGTTTGCGTTTCAGAATGAAAATGCAATTAACTTGCGTGTCAATCCTTTTACTGCAGTGTCAATTTCAATGAGGGCTAAAAGACCAAGGGTCGGGTGAGTCAGGTCCCACGCCTTCCTCAATTCGCGAGTGCAGTGCAACCGGAGATTGAGTCGGGGGTGTGCGTTCATCGCACTCGCGCCATTGGTCTCGACAATTTAATAATCGCCAGACGTTTGTAAACAAAAGTCATTGTTTCGGCCTCAATCGGACAGTACGACGATGGCGAGTTGCCATACCGGGCGCCGGTCAAGACATCTCCCGCCTGACCGTGATTTCCGATATGAAGTTTTGGAAGTGCTCGACTAAAAGCGAAAGAAGAGCAGCGGCTGCCGGTGAGATCTTTATTACATTCTAAACAATAAGCTTATTAACCCACTTTCTTGGACTAAATGATTTCTGCCATTTGTCTTCATTGAAGATTGCGAGGATGAGACAATAGAGCATCCAGCCCATTGGGATATTTATTTGACCTTGACGAACCTAATAATTCGATTATGATTATAGTTTTTCGGCTATTAGGGCACACCATGACATACATTTATTAGTAATTGTGTCGGTCCCAAGAAAAAGTTACCTACCTACGACATTCCCGTTTAAGAATAAGGAGGAGGCGTTAACAGGTTACGTATTTGTATAACTATACGAACAAATGTCATCCTTATGGCATCGCCATACCATAGCTTAGGTACATAATTTATGTGCCATGTTATCATTATAATATAATAAATAATATATTATTACAGTTGTTATTACACATGGCTAAGTAGTTTTTTTATACGTAGTTATGCAAACATAACGTTCATTATTAGTTTCGAATGAATATAATGATTACATTATAGGAACATACACCTACTTAATTACATTTTGATTAAATGGATGCACATTTTGATTAGGAACATGTTGAATATTTAGCCTTTCTCCATGAGCCTTTACTTTCGCGCTAAAACCGTTTATTAGCATTTTATGGAGTCCTCCGCGACGCCAAACGCCAACACTAATTTCTTTTTAAGGATAGACAAGCGTGCATATTAACGCGTTAAATATCATTTCACCACACCAACTGGTAAAGGCTTGCAGCAGGTAAAGCAGATGCAGATGACAATATTATGAAGATTTCGTCCGACGAATGTTAACATTTTCACCACGTCGTGATTTCGTGAAGTTTGTTTTTTGCTATCATCAACTTCGCACATAAGTAGCCATTGAGAGCTCCGTTTTCCCTGTGTCGCATCGCGTTTTGTTATTTGCTTCATGATCATGACTCGTCGCATAAGTAAACGAGGCATGTTAGACAATCGATCACCACCAACAGTGTTTGCCGTATGAAGAAGCTTTAGTCATTTACCTATCGTGACATGTCTCACTTGATGGTCTCATCAAAAGATCGGCGCCGGAGAGCGGGACGTCACCAGCAACATGCGCAGATTAGCCCATTGCATGGCACTTTCTTCTTTGTACCTTACCGACTTTATTAATGAGATGGCAGCTATTTTTGCAAACTTCTGCAAATTTAGGTTTTTTTTATGGGATAGGAAATAGGAGGCAAACGAGCAGACAGGTCGCCTGATGGTAAGCGATCACTACCGCCCATGGACAGCCGAAAGTGTTGGGAGGTCCGTTGCTGGCCTTTAAGATCGTACGCTTTTCTGACCACCGGTCTGGCCTAAAGTATTTGTATATTATATATATCGTTGTCTGAGTACCCACAACACAAGCCTTCTTGAGCTTACCGTGGGACTCGGTCAATCTGTGTAAGAATGTCCTGTAATATTTATTTATTTATTATTATTTTATTGGTTTGACTCTACCCATGGATCGTGACGGATATTCATACTTTATTAATGATCGAGTAATAACACATCAATAAATATTCCTCTTTTACTCATCTGTAGGTATCAACTACTCTACTTCGAACTCGCTGCAATGGGGGATGTCTGAAAATTTTAAAATCGCCTGATATTTTTTCTGGTGATAGGAATAAGCATTTCTATTTACAGAAAAAAGTTACAGATTTTTTGGTGGCACCATACATTTTATAAAAATAAAAACGTGTTGCTCGACTGCGCGTACGACCCACTTCGGCAGTTATGAGATTTGTCTTAGTCTTTAAAAAAATTCCATTTTAAATCTGTGCTGGCCACAGACACTGACAGTTGATTGTCAGCTTGACATTTTTCTCGGAGAATTCATAACCATATCTGGTGAACTATTTATTACTGTTTTCGACTCATTTTCTCTCCCTGGCCTCTGATTTTGCCTCCTTCTACGACTACCTTCGCTCTCGAACCCCGGACCGTGATTTTACTGGCTTAAAACGACGACCTTTGATTTTAAACCCTGGACCTGATTCTACTTGCATTAACGAAGACGTGTGCTTGCCCTGCTTGCTGCCGACGGCCTTTGCGTTGAACCCCGGACCTGATTACAATTTTTAAGCCCATTGAATTGGGAAAACGTGGATAGGTACTAGCGATTTTGTAAGAGCTAGTTCATCTAATTTGCCAAAATGTGGAACAGCGACAAACACAATGCCTGTGAAGAAGAAATTGATGAAAGATGCAGAGATATTTTGGACAGAGAATGTGTATCCCATTCATTTTGAAAAGTGCAACTACATGTTATTAGAGTGTAATAAACATAAATTTGTCTTGATCTATATTAACATTATTACTCATTTTAGCACCCATAAGTACGTTTTCACATTATTCGATCTAATACCAGATGTTGGACCGATATCCCATACATTACAGGCGTCGTCTTGGATTTTTTCCATTGAAATCCTTCTGACATCCGATATTGGATCGGGTAATGTGAAAACAGGCTAACTCCTAGTAGTGATTCATAAGCGCACCTGCCTACAGATGAGAACTAGAGAAGGACCTGTGCCCTAAACAAATAACTTTAGATTGTTGGTTTATTGTAGAGCTCCTGGTCGTGACCGTGTTTCGTGTACCCGTAGCCGAATCTCCGTTGCCGTGTTACTCGGCAACGGAGATCCGCTCCGTTTGCTCCGTGTGATTCGGCTACGTGTAATTAAGATACGTAGCTACGTGTACACGGAGATACGTATCTTATTTATACGTAGATCGGATCCAATCGTGACCGTGACGTTTAGTGTAGATTTTATGCGTGTCACTAAGACCCCCGAATGTAATGCAAGGGGCGAGTTTTTAATTTCAGTTTCCATATTTTTGCATTTTAAATAAAGTTTTAAGTGATCAAAAATAATAAGATGCAAATATTATCATCATCATCATCATATCAGCCGAAAGACGTCCACTGCTGGACATAGGCTTCCCCCAAAGATTGCCACAATGACCTGTCCTGCGCCACCCGCATCCAGCGGACTCCTGCGACCTTCACCAGGTCATCAGTCCACCTTGTTGGGGGCCTACCCTAACCTTCGCCTTCCGGTACGCGGTCGCCACTCGAGAACCTTTCCGCCCCAACGGCCATCGGTTCTACGTGCAAATATTATTTTGGAGGCAAAAATAATAGACCAGTACAAATTGTAAAAGATGTGTATCAAAAGAATTCGCGTATAATCAACGTATAAAAAAATAGGTAAAATTCTAATTTTCATTCACATGACACAGACTATAATTAATCAACTTTTATTAAATAATCTAACATGTACAGTCAGCGTCTTATAGTTGGTAGTATCCGAAGTAGTCAAATAGTTTGTTATTTTTGCTTTCACTTAACTTCACAAACAATAGGAACACATGGTACTTAACAGGTAAATCCCAAAGCCTTGAACGTAATTATTATCAATGGCCCGCAAACTATTGTTTGTTATCTTTATCTGCACGTGCAACTATTTCTTAGTATTTTCACCGCCGAAAGACGGTTGTCCAGCCAGTAATAATATTTATGAACAACGGTGTATATTATTATTTCACTTAAAATACTTTTAAATTGTTGCATTGGTCTACCTGTAGCATTTCTTACTAGGGAGTAAATATTAATTAGAGATATTAATATATTTATTTGGATGGACTTTCATATTCATCGACATCCCCAAGTAGGTACCTAGTACCTACCTGAGGTGCGATTTTTGATTCTCATCGGGTGGCTTATTTCGTACTAAATAGTCATCGGCTGCATACAAAACAAGGCACCGGTGAGATTAAAAAATCCCACCAACACCACCTCTGGTTTTTTTGTACAAACTCATAATGTCTGGTTATCAGAGAACAGAATAATACCAATATGTAATTACTTAAAAAAACATCTGGAATCCAATCAATGCAAAGACCACGAGTATAACACATAATGCGAAGGGGCCGTTCGACACTTACAAGCTCTCTTTCAACAACCGAGCGGAGCGGAGCCGAAGCCGAGATTCGCGGGAACGTAGCCGAATCCAGAAACGGATACGTATCTTTGACGTGACCGTGTAGTACGGGATCTTAGCACCGCCGGTGCTAAGGCTACGTAGCTACGGTTCCGCGTGTAACACGTATATCACAAGCCCTAGTTTATTGTCTGCTTTAAGTAGTTAGTGCTCAAAAAGGAAATGAGTTTGCGGTGTGACGCCTACTGCTTTTCACATCACCCATTCAGAAAGGGTACTTTTCGGCCCTGTTAGGAGGGAATTAAGTGACACTTTTCTGTTCAATAACTTTGTCTGGCCTGTATAAAATATTAACACCACGGAAAGTGTTTGCACATAAGTAATAATCAGTAATCAGTAATTCTTTATTGCTATCATAGGTACATAAGTTGGTACATTTCAGTAGGTATAGCACAGCTATGAACCCTGTAAGGGCACTGCAAATATAGTTCTTAATAACTAAAAATCTTAATACTTACAATCTTATAAATCTTAATACCTATATAATATTGCTATGAGAACATTTTTATGTTGTAACATATTTTAATATTATGTATAAAAAAATTGTGTTGATTAAGTGCATAATATTTTTACAACAGACCTGATTAGTATTTTGCTTATATGATATGAAAAAAAGTGTCAAATGGTAGCAATAGTAGATTGTGCAACAAGGGAGAAAAATGAGATATATATCTTGAGTGTAGCAAGGTATTCTTAAATTTAATCCTGAGCGTAGTGAGGGATTCAAGTGTTAAGACACAAGGTGGAATTAAATTTGCTACACATATTAACATCAACTTTTAGGAAATTTATATATAATGATATGTTATATGAACATAAAAAATGGTATGTTATGTAACCATGTAAAAAAAATGTGTCCTTGAAGGGAAAAGTATCACTTTGGTCCCTAATAGCAAAGAGGAAAAGTGCCTCTTTGCACCCTCCTCGCAGTGCAGGGAAGAAAATAACCCTTTCTTTTCGAATCCCAGTCACTACACTCAGTATTCAATTACATATAGAATACTTCACTTTGTTCACAATTCAATTTATATCCTCGCTATAAATATGCAATTTTGCTCCCTCGTAACACAATCTACTATAGTGCTGTTAATCATGCTTTAACAGTATGGAGGGCCATAGAAGAATATGGAAAGCCATAGCCGACTGAATTTGATAGTAACTTGACAGTAACTCGACACACATGACACACACAAGTAAAATAAAACAACACAATAAAATAAATCAATTATATTTTATTATAGGACATTGCAAATTATAAAAAAAAATGTATTTTACCATATTTTTCCTATTGGTCTATCCAAAAAATACACATTTTATAAAATGCCACCGTGTCAGATATTTAAGGCTTTCTTTTTTATGATATTATTGCCAGCGTGTATCTGCATTTTAAGGTTGGTAAACAAGACACGGTATCTTACACTCAGGTGGTCTTCACAGCAAAATCGCACTCTGGTTGGGCAGTTCCTGCCAACCTATTGACACCAACTTTCCTTCAGCTCCTTTCTTAATATGAACAATTTTAAATCTGGGTTTTTCTGGTTGGTTTTAGAACAAGTTGGTATAAAGCATGTTTTGGGATCCTTATATCGTGTTTATGTACTTGCATTCATTATAACAAATAGTGTCCGGAACTTAAAAGCGATGATCGTCCTTATATCAAGCAAAATCAGAAGTCAGGGAGGCAAAACGGATCGTAAACAGTTCAGCAGGATCAGGTCCAGTGTTTAAAAGCAAACGTCTTCGTTAATGCAAGCAGAATCAGGTCCAGAGGTTAATATCAAAGGTCGTCGTTTTAAGCCAGTAAAATCAACGTCCGGGGTTCGAGAGCGAAGGTAGTCGTAGAAGGAGGCAAAATCAGAGGCCAGGGAGAGAAAATGAGTCGAAAACAGTAATAAATAGTTCACCAGATATGGTTATGAATTCTCCGAGAAAAATGTCAAGCTGACAAACTGTCAGTGTCTATGGCCAGCACAGATTCAAAATGGAATTTTTTTAAAGACTAAGACAAATCTCATAACTGCCGAAGTGGGTCGTACGCGCAGTCGAGCAACACGTTTTTATTTTTATAAAATGTATGGTGCTTCCAAAAAATCTGTAACTTTTTTCTGTAAATAGAAATGCTTATTCCTATCACCAGAAAAAATATCAGGCGATTTTAAAATTTTCAGACATCCCCCATTGCAGCCAACACTTCTCAAACAATAAACGTTGATTAGTATTAATGCTTTCAATAAAACTTTTTCTTATTGTAGTTTTAATTCAGCAAGTCAACAAACAGTTAACAGGGTTTGATGGACTCATTCTCGCCCTTTTATTATGACAGATTAAGGAAATTACACCTAGGTATAGTAGACTAACGATATGCGTTTTACTTCCTTTTAAGAAATTAGATCTTTTCATTTTGTTCCTTGTAGATAATTATTGCTTCGGTTGTAGGTTGAGTTGAAAGATTGTCAATAAGTCTACTATGGCAAAGCTTTAACATACATTAATTATACATATTCCAGGGCCAAGAGCCATTGGAGTCAAGATGACAGACCTTAATGGAGTAAAATACCGAGTGGAGCTAATACGGATATTTGTGTAGGTACTTCCCATACAATATGTCGGTATAATTTCTTCCAAGTTTGTTCAAAGTTAACGCGTACAGTCTTTTTGTTCGCTTCTGTGATCTATCATTTCCACAATCTGTGGTCTCATCATTTGGATACGTCGATGCTGGTTCACATTATTCCAGTGCTCGAATAAATTCAATCACTGCACTGGCAGAATATATGTGAACGAGGCATTATGTCACATTCATATGCATACAGCAAACAATTGGATAGTTTTGTAGAAGAACGTGTGGCATGGCGTGGTAGCTGTACTTGAGCTGTACCTACTTTACTTCAGTTCGCCATTTGCATTGACAAGGCTTGCAGTTTGCAGTGGATATTTCATTTGTACGAGTGGATGAATAGGTGTTCATTTCGCATTCAAAGGCGCAATATACCTCGTATGCAACAACGGTTAGTTCGCTGTCGTAAGGTATAATTATTTAATTAGTCACGTTCTTACCTAAGTCGTGAAAACTGGTACAAAATGCTTTTTTTTCGAATAAGATGTTCGCTTGTGTAGTTGGCATAATTATTAGGATTTTCTTTAAGTAAATACAAGGCCCACGAATGTTCACATTTTTGCCAAGTGGTATTGTCGCTTTCGGTTCTCCATCATATTATTGAACACTCGCCGGTATGACGTTCGAATACAATAGTACCTGTAATGTTTTAATGGTACGTGCACCGCAGTTTAATGTTATTGAATGACCACAACTCCAAATATATCTATGATTCAAATCTGTAAATACCTGGTGTTCAGTGCCTTTACCTACGTAACATTTTCTTATGAATTAGTAATTACGCTCCGAGCCACGTGCTCTATCGCCACAAAGCCTTTGGCTTTGACACACTCCAGTCCTTTGAACACGAGTGTCTTCCTTACTAACGATAGTAATGATCTACTTACCTAATAATTGATTAAGTAGTTTTATAAAGCCAAGCCTCCGGGGTAGAAAGAAGTTGCGATTGTAGGCAGTTGATGAGAAATGATTTCCCAGTACCACCCAGTACTTTCTATTACTATTTAGAACTTCGTTCAGGCGTAAAATACGTTGGCTTTGAGCTACTTCGCTTTAAAGACAATATTTTATTAGACATAGTAGGTAGGTAATTAAAAACTATTACAGAAATTAAGCGAGGCGAAGACGTGGCCTACGATGGAGCAAGCTCGCCCAAGTCGCCCAGATATCCCAGAATGTCTGTCTGTTCTGCTCACCATTGATTTAAAGGTTAGCTCGGCGTAATTTAACTAACTTTTTTTACTTATGTACTTAACTACTACGCTATTTATTCCTCCAACGCCCCACAGGGCGCCAAGAGCCCGTAAAGGAACTTCCACCAAAGGATATCTATAGCAGTTCCGAGGTGACTGTCCTCACATTGGCAATGAGTCCTGATTGCTATGCGCGCGCTGTCCGTCCTTTGTTCGGGTTCCATTGTCCTGTCCCCCATTTCCGATTTTCAACTGTTTGCGTTTCATTTTAATTTCTCTGCGGATTGTGGCCAGTAGGATGGTAGAGCTTGACCTAGATAAAACACTATGCGTATTTTTCAGGCCTTCTCTTTTGAGTCCTATCCTAAGTCTAGTCTATTTTTGTATCGCTGGAAAAGGGTAGATACCCTTTAACCATAACAACAGTCGTAAACAGTAAAACACGTAATTCCGATCTCAATTCCTTAATTACTAATTAGCATTGACTCTGCATTGTGAAGTAGTTTATAATGTGCATGGTATACCTACTTACAGATAACTATTAACTATCTTCAGAGTGATTTCACTAACAAGTTTTGGTATCCTTTAAAACTGTGCTAATTCCATATAAATATTAGTTTGCTTGATAATGTTCCCACTGAAAGTAAAAGTGTATTTTATGTGGATAAATGACATGACAGGATGTTCCGTTGATTCAATTCACTATATCGGATAAAGTTACCCAGACGTTTCCGAGACGATGAACACAATAGGTCCGAGCCAATACTTATTAGATGGTAAGGAAACACCAATTCAGGCGTATAACAATGGGTAAGCTCGTTATCATAGTGACCATGAATATGTCTGTACGCCCCGAAGCCGAATAGCACAAACGCTCACGAAACGAAACGCTCGTACATATCTATCTCTATCGCTCTTGCGTATTGGCGCGACAGAGCCAGACTACCTTTCGCGGCGTTTCGTTTTCGTTTCGCGGCGCAGAAATGCCATTCGGCTACGGCACCAGGTGACGCACTCGTGTGGAAAGGCACGTAGGTAATGGAAGGGACCTGCCAGCCTGGCCAAACTAACAATCATTCAAACTCCGTGGCAATTTGACAAACGAAACGCAGCTAGCCCTGTTGCTCCAATCCTGAAGAGCGATAGAGAGAGGTAATTCATCTTCATCATCATCCTGTCCCAGCCGGTTTCGGCCTCGGCGACTGGGTTTGTACCGGTTAGTGAGAGCGACGGTCGTGGGCTCTCAGGTGACTGGCGTAGCCTATTTTTGCCATGAATGTGCGACCACACTCACTGCAAGTCAGCACCCCTCCAACGAAATTGTAATTTATGACCGCTGGTGGTCGGGCCTTTAACTCGTCACGTTTCGCATCGAGATCCACTCGCCTCTGCTCTTCGAAGGCTTGCACTTTGTCTCTCACTGTATGCCTCCACTTCGGCCGATCTTGCGACGAAGTCTCCCAGTGCGACGGTTCAATGTCACATCTCCGCATGTGACGCTTCAGCACATCTTTGTAGCGCAGAAGTTGGCCGCCTTGTTTCCGCTTGCCACTTTGCAACTCTGAGTAGAAGATGCGCTTAACCACTCTGTCATTAGACCCCCTCCCCCGGAGAGATAATTATGGTAGGTACAGTCAACCAATTGGATTATAAATCAGATTGTAAGAAATCTCTTACTGCTTGTCATTTTGACATGGTTGTAGAGTGACCTAGGGTTCCAATTGGTTGACTGTACCAACCAACCCCAATGGTAGTCAACCAACCCCAATGGTTGGAACCGTAGGCCACTGGAGAACTGTCATAGTGACGTTATAATATAAATCAGATTGTAGGAAATCTCTTACTGTTTGTCATTTTGACATGGTTGTAGAGTGGCGTGAACCGTGAACGATTGACCACTTTTCTAATATGTCTTAATTTCCCTATTATTACTGTATTTAATTAATACTAACAAGAAGAAACGAAAGCAAAAGTACGAGCTACCGGTCTATAGGTATTTATATGTGCAAGATATGTAAATAGATGGTGCAGAATCAGTTTTCAAAGGGAATATTGCGCATCCGAAGGTGTTAATTATATTCTTTACGTACATACGTTAGATAACTTCAACCTATTAATTTTGATTATACTTAATACCATTTCTCCCATAAATAAATAAATATTATAGGACATTCTTACACAGATTGACGAAGCCCCACGGCAAGCTCAAGAAGGCTGTTGAAGGTGTTGTGGGTACTCAAGACAACGATATACATATATTATACAGATTGTATTTTGATAGCAGGTCAGTGAGGGCAGCTACCAGATCCCGTGTTTCTACGCGAAAACGGTATTAGGAGACCTTCCTTCTATTTTCAATTTATGAGAATTGGCGTTTACAGATTTTGGAAAAAACATACAGGATGCGAGAAAAAAAGTCATTTTTCACAAACTTTTTTTTGACGCCAATCGATCCCATTCCTATCAAGTATCAAAAGCTTGTATGGGGCCAAAAAAAATTTTCCGGCCAGAAAAGTCACAAATCGCGAAAAACTTTTCCCATACAATTTGTATGAAATAGTACATTACATCAGAGGCCGGGAAAATGAGGATTTCCGGCCAAGTGGGTATATACGGCCGAGCGAGCGTGCGAGCGAGGCCGGATAGGGATACGAGGCCGGGAATCCGTTTTCACGCCGAGGCATGTATAGTGCTTTTCTCAAACATACAATGAAATAAAAAAAAATGCTCTAAAGGACAATATTTTACAAAAAAAAGTTACTTTGCAGGCCTAGGCCTGAAAAATAATATGAAATCCCTTTACAGTCCTCTCGAGTTGTTGCGCCCAAAAAGCGATACTTCCCAGCCCATTTTAAGGAACGTAAAGACAATATTTCATTGCATGTTTGAGAAAAAAATTTTTTTCATATGGTGTTTTTCTGATACCAATCGAATCCATTCCTATTCAGTATCGATAGTTTTTTCGGGCTCAACTTGCGGTAATGTACCAAAGAGCCACAAATTAAAGAAAACTTTTTCCACATTTTCCCCATATTAGCATAGTAAAATTTATAGAAAATGTATCCATTGATTTGTGAGCTTTTAGTACATTGCCGTGAGTTGACCCCTAAGCAAGCATTGATACTGAATAGGAATGGAATCAAGTGCCATAAAAAAAACACCATGTAAAAAAAAATGTCATACAAATTGTATGGGAAAAGTTTTTGGCGATTTGTGACTTTTTTTTTGGCCCAACCAAGCTTTTGATCCTGGATAGGAATGGGATCGATTGGCGTCAAAAAAAAAGTTTTTTTCCAAAATCTGTAAATGCCATTTCTCATCAATTTGAAATCGAGGGAAGGTTTCCTTAGACCATTTTCGTGTAGGACCACGGAATCTCATAGCTACCCTTACTGACCCGCTATCAAAATACACCCTGTGTAAAATATTCATTTATTTTATTTCTTCGTATTTTTGTTTAGGAATAATAAACCGCTTCCCTTATTAAAACGGCACTATTGTAGGCCACACATCATCCACATATCATACGTGTCTAACGGATCGCACACGTGCACGTAGGAGTCTGACCGCATTATATTTATCTGCAAAAAACTACTAAGTAGGTATAACTACAAAAAAAAACTACACAAAAAGTACCTATGTTAAGTACTTATGATGCAAATGCTTTTTCACCACACCAACTGGTAAAGGCTTACTTTGCTATTCGAAAACAGATAGCAAAATTGCATTTTATTCACAAGAGTGCAAAGTAATTTCATACATATTTTAATGTGATGTCCAAAGCTGGCTGTAGAAATTCACGTATAAATGATGATTTTGAATCATAAATGTTAAATAAATTGATGGATTTGATTTAGTTTGATGTTTTACAGTTAATATCTTCATAGTGTTGGTGAGGTGAAAAATTTTGTGTTTCACTCGGTGGCAAATTTTGTTTAACCTACGTGCCTTGAAACCCTCGCAACGCTCAAGATTCCAAATTCTGAACCACTCGCTACGCTCGCGGTTCAATATTGGAATCTTTCGCTTGCTCGTGTATCAATTTTGGCACGTGCGGTTAAACAACAACTTTGCCCCCTTGTAAAACAAATAACTATTGTCCATTGCAGATCATAAAATCTTAAATGATTGATAGATCAAGCAACATATAAAAATGCGTCCGGAAAAATGCTGCACTTCTTTTTCGTACAACCTTATTGACCGAATTTTTACTTTTTTTTTGACACCACGCTAGTCTTTAACGCAATATACTTTCACCTGGAGATTTGTCTGAATTGTATGTTTGTCCCATAATTTAAAAATGTCCGATAAAGTAGCTGGCAAGTCGGTAAAGATAGCTGTACGAGATAGTATCTCAGCTCAGACGTATAAATCCAATCAGAGCCCATTTCCTACAGCTAAATGAGTGCGAAGGTGTGCAGCGGACGCTCCTAAAAATACCACGTATTGACTTATACAATACTTCTTAAGGACGTGGCATAAGAACAACAAAATGGTGTCAGCAACACGATGCGAGCCAAGCGCGCAGACTATGTGACCATCGCACGCGTTATACGAACTCATCAACCAATTGTGTTGTAGCGTTCAGCCTAGGCGCGTCAAATGAGAAGACACAAAGTCGAAATTATGTGTTGCCTTATCCTTGCTTTTGAAATCTTTGAGCACGCTTCGAATTGTATGTTTGTCCATAGACATTAGCATTCCTAAACAAACTTGTGTGGCGTTCCATCGTAGCTTGTTTTGCCTGTGATGCGTTTTTGTAGGGAAATTTTATCCTGTTAGCGCCAGTAAAGTTTATTTTTTCAGCATGAGCTTAGGCTTAGAATTTAGATAATTAAATAATAGCTACATGTTGGATAGGTATTTTTAACCGCATTTTTTTTGTATGGAAGCGTGAGTAGGTGTAGGTATTCATTCCTTTGGTAATATTAACCATGCTAAATGCTGTCTCTGTACCTATGCTATTACTGCTATGCTCTAGTTCACCTACTTGTTTATGATATGATTGTTACATTTATAATTTTATGCAACGTTATTGTAATTGAATTCCCACACTATCATTAGTCATTACATAGATAGAGCATAGCATACTCGAGAAATTCTTCATTTATTTAAGCAAGAAACTTATTCTGATCTTAAAACAATATCTTAATAATGTCTGCCAGTGGGCCTTGTCGTTTTTTTTGCTTTCGTGTATGATATCTATTCCAATTTATAATGTAGTAATTTTTAAAACTTTTATAGGATGTACACCTATTGACGCGGATGAGAAGTATGGAGAAGGAATAAAATGACACCATTTTGATGTCAAAATAACCCAGAATTGCCCCCAACATCCACTTATATGCGGATTGTAATTACTTGCTGGCAAATCGCACTACTTAGTTCTTGGATGGCACCTGAATTGAGCAATTTGGAGCTGGAACGAGGTTTTATGAGCGACACTAACTTCGTACAGCTTGGTTAGTTGGATACTTAGAGACGTGACGTGAGAGACAGTTGTAAAGTCAATGTCAAATGAAGATCAGCATTTGCTTTTGAAGGAGATAAATGAAGAGTGGAAAAAATTACAGTCTTTTTTAATTTAATCTATGGCCACTGTATCGCTAATGCGCTAATCCAGTGCTCTTCCATCTGAGTTACCATCTAACATAGCGAACAGCGAATCGTTTGCAGACGTTTCTGCATGTAGACTTGTAGAGATTGTAGTTGTAGATGATCAATGCAGGATGCGGTCTTTTCTACGTTGAGCATTCAAGCTTCGCCAAACAAAATACCACGTTCTTTTCGACGTCGTCTCGATAATTAATATAATCTTGAGTCCGTCTGTTAAGAGTTAGTTCACTCTACTCCACACCACACCGTTGATTTTATAAGTATTTTCATTTAATTCTCTTAATAATTGAGTTTGCTTTAGCTACTTCTGCTCTAATATCATTTTTATCTATCTCTCTACCTTAATGTTAAAAGTTCTTCTTTCTACAATTGTTTTGATGTAACTGTACTGTGTAAATATATTCAACTCCCTGCTATTTATGTTCTAACTACAACTATTACTCCTTTTACGTACCTTTGCCTCACCTATTCTATTATAATGCCAGAAATGTATTCTCAGTGCGTATTTAACTTAGCTAATAGCGCGTTAAATAAATTCTCTGGCAACACAGGGTATCATAATATTGACCTAGTTGGTATTGTTAGTAGCTCGTAGGAAGTGGAGAAAAGTTGGAAACTCGGACAATGTGCCAACCTTGTACCAGTGACTAACTCTAAGGAGTCTAAAGACTGTCTGAAAACTATACATATAATATCTAAACGACGTTATGGTGAAACTGTCCATAATGTCAATTTGATAGTGGTGAACTCAAAAATATGACTGTCTAAAACTCAAACATGAGTGGGTGGGTAAACAAAAAAAATGAGAATATATGACTAATTATATGACATATGTATTGGGTTGGGATAGGTAAAATAGAAGAAGATGCTCGCAACGACATTTTTCTGACTTAGCAACATAATTATGCTGTATTTAATGTACATAGGCATGTGCCTGTACCATACCTATGTAGGTATGGTAGCTTAGAACCTACGGCAATTGCAGTGGCGACTTCTGTAGTAAAAGTTCAATGTGCCTCATTGACATTTATAATAAGGCCCACCTACTCACGTCATACACGTCACGTCAGCGATAGATGTCTCTAATTTGCGTAGCGGCATCGGCATCTAATTAAACTTCTTGTAAATTGCAAATTACCCTTTCGATCGCGTCGCTCATCTATTCTCTCCTTGCGAATGGTGTGAACAGTTAGTTAAAAGTGCGGGCAGTAGCCAGTGGTAGAAGGTAGAAATCGTACATCGAGCAAATTCGGATAAGTTCGGTTCGCAATGCTACGTAGCAAGTACCCTAACAGGGTTGGCACAACTTGAGGTGCTTTTGCGCGTGACCTTAAATAATCGAAAAGGTCGAGCTTTAGAAAGTAAGAGGACAGAAGATTCAACTCTGAACGGCTAAAAACGGTTTCTGTTCTGGATGGTAGTATTAGTACTATTACTTACCCAGTGCTACTGCGAAGGAATAAGCCTAGATTGTTCAAGCGTGTAACGCCTCGGGTACCGTTGTAAACCTCAAAGCCTGTAAATTGCCAAGTAAACCGGAACGCTGAAGATTCGATCAAGTGCATGCAGTTCAAACATTAGGAGCAGGCGTTTTTTCGTCTGGTTAGTACTGTTTCCACTCTTTTAGTTCTGAACTTTTTACAGAAGGAAATTAGCTGTGCATTTTATTATAAACGCGCTGGCTTTACTAGGTATAAAACAAGGAATAAGTGGTACTTAAGCGTGATATTGCTCCTAAAAGATGTAGGTACCTACCATACGATAGGTTGTACAATACTCAAATAGGAAATTGCGTCCATTTCAACTCAGGTATAAACAAAGGGTACTTCTTAAGGTTCCTTTTGAACATCTGAGCAGGAAAGTACAAAGAAAGTCGGAAACATAACAAGAACAGACGTCTAAGATCGAACGAGGAAGTGAAGAGTGGCAACTGTTGTGACGAGGCGTGTTATCAAAACACCTAATCTGCGTTTCGTCACATGCAGATTACATCACGACGCAGTGTTCAGCGTGTTCGTATGTAGGCCGGCGCGGCGGGAGCCATCCAGGGATGTTACAGTTGCGTAGCCGGGAGAGGCGAGCGTTAGGCGGACCAGTTCAAGGTGCGAGCATAGCTTGTGCATAGGGTTTGGCAATTTTTTTGTTGTGTGAGATCTGATTTCCTAATAGTCGGCCCCTCTATTTCAATAACTGTACGTTCCTTCCGGTTGATTTCAGCACTATGACTGCATTTGATTTTCGCAGTTGCACATGCACACCCTGGTGATCTCTTATGAGGTTGCTTATGAAGAAGTTGTTTTTTAATGTTGAGTTTTTTCGTGCTGCTTTTTTTTGGGTGGGTAACTATATCAATCAGGGACATCAGGCTCTTGGGGATACCCGAAACGCCTAAAAACGATATCCTTCCCGTGGATTTTTCGAAGCTCTAGGTTCTGCAAATTTTTGCAGTTAATTTTATGAACTGGACATGACCAGAATACCCGAATTTGATATTGTGTTTACTACTACTTTGTCGATGAAAACGTTTTTCATCTTCATCCAATCGCTGGAAGTCCCATAGTTCCAGTTACACTGGTCGTTACCGTTCGACTCGCCACCGCTCAAGCATTGGCAACACCCGGTCTGCGGAAGGACGCGCGCTCAGTCTACGCTCCGTTGTCATCGAAGATTGCCCGATCCGCGCCACTGCCTCCCGCCCAAACACTTTTACTCGCGAGTTCACGAGTTCCAAATTCGAAAATCAAACCCATGACTAGTGGCAGATTAAAGGGAATCCCTTTGCTCTGAGTGGGACACAAAATAGAAAAGTGTTCGAAAATTGAAGTGAATGTTGGTGTAAACAAGTGACATGCGAATACGGTTCGAAGTGCCGAACAAGTTGGAAATATCGTTTGGTGGAGGTGCATATTTTATTTGTGTTATTTGATTAGCTGTAGCTGCAGTGTGTGGTTTCACGTCTATTAATATTGTGATCGCAGTATGTGGTTAATTCTGAACAGACTGCATAGGATGGGTAGTATTATGAATTAAGTACCTATAAGAGTTATAAGACCATACGATTATTAATTTGATAATTTTCAACAGATATTCGGAACCATACATTTTAGTTTTAGTAGGTGCCCATGTCTCATTCAAATTATCTATACATTTTCAAATTTAAAATGTAGATTAGTCGCCTTGTGACTAATATAGTTTATTTAAATAGGTAACCACCTATTCAGGGTCTTTCATAATCCGATTTGAGTTCACCTTCTCAACCTATAAATAGGAAATACATATAAGGGCAAGTTGTGACAGTAGAGTAGTAGCCATGACCTGAACTACTACTACTCCGTAACTCCTTTACTATTCATATCCATAGATCGATGTTACTCAAAAGGGCAACGTCTAAAGATGTTTATAAAATAATCATGAAAACTAATAGTAACAAAGCGCCAGGAATAGATCAAATTCGGGTTATAGATCTAAAACTCATAGCAGACAGAATCTCGTCTGCTATAGCCCATCTCATTAATAGCAGTTTAGCGTGTGGTCTATTTCCTGACAGCCTCAAGGTAGGACTAGTACGGCCAATATATAAAAGTGGCAGTGCAACAAACTGTAGTAATTACAGACCTATTACAATGCTTCCCATTTTAGACAAAATTGCAGAAAAGTACATAAGTAACGAAATACATAACTTTTATAGCAAGCATTGTATTCTCTCCGCTAATCAATTTGGGTTTCAGCCCAAAAAAAGCACCTCATTGTTACTTTCAAAGTTTACTGATGAGATAAATCAACACTTAAACAATAAATGTCATGTCTTAATAATTTTTATTGATTATAGTAAGGCATTCGACACTTTACGACATGATACACTAATACATAGACTGGAAGATACTGGTGTCCGTGGGCAACTGTTAAATTGGTGTCGGAATTACTTGCGAAACAGAATGTATCATGTTAGGATAGGGAACGCTCTTAGCAATGAAGTATTGGTGACAGAGGGCACAGCACAAGGCTCCGTGCTCGGCCCACTCCACTACTTAGCTTATGTTGATAGTATGAATAACTGTGTCAAAAAATGTTCCGTTTACCAGTTCGCGGATGATACCTGTCTCATTGCCGCCGATAAAAATGTAACTGTGGCGGAGAAGAAACTGCAATTTGATTTTGATAACGTCTGTAAGTGGTCCCACGATGCAGGACTAGTCCTAAATGCAGATAAAACCAAACTGCTTCATATACACTCAAGTCAATCAAGATCGGTAAGAGAAGTCAGGATCATAGGGCACGACCACCAGTGTCTACACATGCTACCGAATATTGATCAAAATTGCAAGTGTATGCCGCTGGAACAAGTTAGTAAACACAAATATTTAGGTGTTATAATTGACAACCGCTTCAACTGGAGAGACCAAATTGACTCAGTGTGTACTAGGTTACGAGCAATAATGGCAAAAATATATATTCTACGAAATAGGATCCCATATCATATTAGACTCGATGTTTATAATGCACTTGTGGATAGCGTCATTTCTTATGGATTAAGTAGTTATGGTCGCACTTTTAAATCATACCTAGACAAAATATATAGGCTACAAGTCAGGCTCTTAAAGATAATAGTACCTCATAAAATAAAAGAAGAGGTTGTATGTGATAGTGACCTATTTAAATTTTGTAAGGTCCTTCCGATTCACACTAAATTTAAATATCACATGTTAAAGGATCAATACTTCAGAAATGAAATTAAACATTTAATCTCCCATCCAATAAATACACGGCAAGTAACAAACCAAATGCTTCGGAAACCACAATTTAATAATTTTTATGGCAGGAGAACGTCAGATTATATTATACCAGATTTAATTAATAAGTTACCTAAACAGTGTAGAGATAAGTTAACACCAACTAATATAGCAAATATACTTAAAAAAGAAATGCTTAACCAATTAAATAATTGTAACTGATAAAAAATAGTTCATTTGTAATAAATGGAGCAGCCTGTATCACGTACCTACGGCTGACCGGTTCTTGTTTTGCTCGGCCGGCCGGTGTGATACTGATAACGTGACGCGCTCAGTATTAAGTATGTTATTTAGGATGTAAGTATTTATCTGTAGTGCACTTATTTAGTTTTTTATTTTTTACCTTGCGGAATGGAGTATCGAGACAAACCTTGCTGGTTTAGCGATACTTTTTAAAAAAATATTATGTAATTTGTGGTGTTTAAGTAAAATAAATAAATAAATAAATAATCCACCTAGAGCCAGGCCAAACTAAGTTGGCAGCGATTTTTATATCCAAGTTGAATACAGACTGATGGCCAATTGGCCATCAAAATCGCTGCTAAGTCTGACTACCTATGCCCTTATCTGACTGTGACATTCAGCCTTTACAATGACGTTGATTTACCGCCGCATACTTAACTAGTCAAACAACAAAAAACCTCGTGAAAAGACAGCGTAGCTATTTAATTTACCTACTCTACAGAACAATATTAGCTTTTCCGTGATAACGCAGAATGCCTTTGGCAGACTAAGATTACATTTTAAATTCACTTAGCATACATCGAGCAATCCTACAAACTCAATTAACTGAGCAAACCCTCGGGCTTCGCAAACAGAGTTATACTTATAGGACAATTCAAACGTACACAGATTTCAGAGTGATATTTTCACCACACCAACTGGTAAAGCCTTTCTTGATTCTTCGAAAACGGATAGCAAAATTGCATTTTATTCACAAGAGTGCAAAGTAATTTCATACAAATTTCAACTTGATGCCCAAAGCTAAAATAAATAAATAATGATTTAAATCATACATGTTAAAAAAACTGATGTATTTGATTTATTTTTATGTTTATTTTATTTACAGTTAATATTTTTCCAGGTTACCTTGTAAAACAAATAACTATTGCACGCTTTGTTGCGTAAATATTTCATATTATTGAAACTTTCTGCACTATTTATTGATTGATCATAGATCTAACATATTACATTTGTTCATAATATTAAACAATACTATACTTCTACCGTAACCCTTTTAATTGTTAAGACTCGCACTGAAACTCGAGTAGTTTCATCTCAACTCAGTAGTAGGCATGAATTTATATTCTGGTCATAATAAAGTTTTCTCAGATATTTTACGGGAGAAATCGTGAAGGTAAATCTATAAAGCGGCTTCGGTACTCAAACCCATTTGATCCTTCAACCTGACACATCAGCTAAAGCCATAAAAACTCGTAAGAGCAAGTGTTAACTTTTCCGGAACTATTTTCCGGGAAAGGCGTTTGATTGACGGCCGAGAGATCGAAAGTATTGAAATCACGTACTTATCAGTACGTTTTCTCGTTTAGCTATAAACTATACTACTTTTTTTACGACGTGCTGTGAAAGAAAATTTGGTTTGAGAGTCAATCTTTTTGTCGATTAAACAAAAAAAGGAATATTTAATTCTTAATTGACATTGCATGAATGCTGCGGTTGTTGAGTTTCATGTTTGCTACTGACATTTTATTGGCGAAATATTTTACACCTATGAGTGAGTCCTAATACATAAGGCACTGGTCCCACCGCGAGCTAGTAAACTATGAGCTATCGGCTATAAAAACGAACAAAAGATAATCACTCCCGCGTAGATAAAAGAGACACGGCGATGTTTATAGCTACTCGCCCAGCGGTGAGCTATCAATATCGCCGTGTCTCTTTTATTTACACGGGAGTGTTTATCTTTTGTTCGTTTTTATAGCCGATAGCTCATAGCTTACTAGCTCGCGGTGGGACCAGTGCCTGAAGCTTCAGTTATCTGAGTTATCTCAATGCATAACTTAGATAGATAATCATCAACAAGTAGCAACACAGAATTATATAACAAAATAAATAGCTAGACAATTCGAGTAGTCTATGTTATAACATCGATCATTGTAGCGGCGGCGCGGCGCTTCGTCTTGAGGGGAATCTACCAATCCATCGCAAACTACGACTATAACTCAATCTATTTGGTATTTTGGTACAATATACCGTGCCGCCGGCTTATTAATTTAACAGCATTGCATTCGCGGTTTGAATAAGTTTGCGTAGGCGAGCGAGGTCGTAGAACAATGCGCGACACCATCATACGTCAGAAAACAAGGTCAAATAAAAACATATGTTGAATTCATTACCATATCTAAACCTATATTTTATGGGTATAAGTGAAAAAGAAAACAGATTGTTTAACCAGTGGCTCTTTAAATGGCAAAACCAAGAGACGTATATGGGCATGGGTCCTGTTCCACAACCACAGGGGCACAGGAATGCCGTTCGTGGGGTCTGCGATCTGCGATTGATCGTTTAGATCGAGTTGAAGTATGTGACTGGACTTTGGACTGGCTAGGTTAGACGAAATATTAAACTGTACCTAACTAATAGATCATGTAAAACCATAAATATTATCCCGGTTTTAAAATGTAAACATATTTCATATTTGAGTCTATCTTCCGATGCACACTGGTTAATACTGGTATGCACATTTCGGATTTATTTATGGGTTTGGAAAATAGATATGTGAGTGTGTTTAGTAAAACGTCCCACTTCGCTTCACTTCGGTTACCATTAAAGCGATATTTACTTGTATCTTTATATGAATAAACTGACAAGGTGGCTTTATAGCAATCGACAGTGGGACGTTTTCCCGCGCACACCCACATATTTAAACCTGTCACTGCAATATCACAATTTTGCTGAGAGTGGCACTGAAACTTCAGCATTTTCATGTGACCTGCCTACCCTTTTTGGTTAAACAGGCGTGAGTTTATGTATACATTACAAGTTACAACCAGTTAAACCAGTGCAATCTGGGATATAAAGTGCGGAGTGCGGATGTATATTGTATATTGATCATTGTATCAGAAATGAGAGAAACTGCCCGATTTCCGGATCTCACAAATTATAAACAAATGAGCAGCGGACTCCATGTGTAGGTACCTAGTGTACCTACTTGCATTTTCCATTATTTATTCATAATATTCATACAACTGTTCAATCATGTATATCAGCATTGGTTCCATACAAATCTGATTTGCGGTTTCGCTCGTTACCACAGAATATATAATAGTACAAGTACAGAAGGCCCACTGCTTTGATGTTCACGAAATGCCGCCTTTTTAAATACCTACAAAATTCTTACAAAGAAACGAGCCGCACGTGCGCGGCGTCCGGTGATAGGGTTACCAATGGATCCAAACGAATTAATACTTACATAAAATGTTATACTATTATATTCAAGTCTTGGGTACTTTTTAGGTATATATACTGTATTTATATATTTTTGTTCAAGTTCCAACATCACAAGCCTTATTGAACTTTTCCGTGGGACTTAATCAGTAGTAGATCTAAGTAAGAATGTCTTCGGGTATTTATTTTATTCAATATATCTATTTAACTAAGTATTATTAGCCATTCCACACGCGGACATCGTTTAAAAAAACCTCGCGACGTAAAGTAACAATAGAAAGTGCGAACGTGCATTCCGTGAGAACGCGCGCAACCCCTGAGTAGGTCGCGAACTCGCGGCCGCCAGGATGTACTTGTAGCGCGGCGATAGAATCGCGGAGTGAGCCGCCCTTGTCGTTACGTAAAATCGGGATATTTCATAGCACAGTTATTACCATGATGGTTTTAACTTCAAAATCAAACATCATTATGAAAACAGGAATTTAGTAGGCACAATATTCTTCGTACTTATTATGAAATCTTATACTTTTAAACGAGCAATTCTTGTATATTTATTTATTTATTTATTTATTTATTTATACCGACGATCTCGGAAACCGCTCTAACGATTTCGCTGAAATTTGTTATGTGGGGGTTTTCGGGGGTGAAAAATCGATCTAGCGTAGCCTTAGATCCCGGAAAACGCGAATTTTCGAGTTTTCATGAGTTTTTCTTTCGCGTTAGTAAACGTAAAATATGGTCGTTAATTTCGCCGCGCGCGCATCGATTCCGCTTAGCTCAGTCGTACGAGGTCGGTCTAATGTACGCAGATAGATCGTAGGTGTCAGGGTTTCGAATCCCGGCCAGAAATTAAGTTTTTTTTTTGTCTTTTTTTTTTGTTTTTGTATTTATAAGAGTTTTTTTTTTATCTAAAGACGTGATATATTAAAATAGAACCGAGCGAAGCTCGGTCGCCCAGATATTATAAAATGTGTGGAAATGAAATACTAAGACTTGTTTAAGGTCTAAGTGATACATTTCCATTATATGTATATGAAAACTAACGACTCACCCCGGCTTCGCAAATTATACAGTATTAGTTGACGTTAGTCTTCCCGGGAAACGTTAAATTGGTGAAAATCCGTTTAGTATATAGGTTTTGAGCTTATCGCACACTTATTGTCTAAATTTCATAAAAGATGTCGCTGTCCTAAAAACAAAATGGGTAACGGATGGTTGCAAAAAAACGGTTTTTTTTCTGGCTTGAAAAAAAAAACATGAAAAAAAACCGTGAAAAAAACCAGTTTTTTTCCTGGAGTATGTTTTTTTTCTAATGTACGAAATCTCAAAATTTGCAAAGCAATTAGACTTTTATACGGTTTTTAGACTTAATGTTAACTATTAGACGAATTTAATCAAATAACTTTAATTTCTGGTCATATAAAAGTAACATTTACGAAATCTGTAGTTGATAGTTACACTATTTTCTGTTGGCAACTCCACCGCCTCTCCACGTTGCACGCCGCATCGGGGATTCCCCAATAAACGTTTGTATACTGAATGTTAATCGAATTAAAATGTACGTTATTGTTATTGAAACACGTTACAATTCACAAAAAAACCGTTATTGACGAATTATTTGTTCATCTGAAAAAAAAAACCATATTTAGAAAAAAAACCATGGTGCTCGGTTTTTTTTTGTTTTTTTTCACAATTCTGAAAAAAAAACATTTGTTTTTTTTTTTTCTATTTGCAACCCTAGTAACGGATAGATTTTATATTAACGTATGTAAGAAATGTAAGAATCTAGTGTAGTATCGTAGCAACTCGCATCTCAATCTATTCTGTGATAATATCTACTACTGGCCCCGTAGCCGAATGGCATTTCTCCGACGCCAAACGAAAGCGATACGCCGCTGGCTCTGTCGCGCCAATACGCAAGCGCGATAGAGATAGATATCTACTAGCGCTTCGTTTCGTGAGCGTTTCGTGAGCGATTGTGCCATTCGGCTAGCCACCCTGAGATAGTTAATTGTCATGCAAGTAGCCGTAGCGTAGCGCGGATAGTGACCAATTGGCTATTTGTCTAGGTACGCAAAAGAACTTTACCTAATCATTATCAGCTGATATTAAATCAACGGCTATCTCCCCTGCTGTAACTCTACCTGCCCCTATTACCTAGAATTGGCATCGATTGGAGTAAAAAGCGGTCATATTGCCCGCGAAAGAAGCACACATTTTGATAATGTTAAGTGTGCGCTATTTTGCAATTTAATCTAATGTTTTTGCCAATCCTTTACATTTGGGTTTCTTTAACTTTTTTGTCATGGATCATTTGTCAAATCAAACAATTTTTTAAAAAGTCCCTCTTGTCAAAAATGATTTAGGAAAAGAATTACCTAGGTCTAGATTCTAGTCAATCAAGTAACTGAGCCTCTGTAATCCTGTTTTACCACTAGTCTTTATCACGAAACTTAAATCCTAAACACATAAAACACATATAATTACTGGCATAAATAATACTATAAAACTTACATAATGAATGGTAAACAGTTTTAACATACATCACAGTAAATAAATGTCTCATTGTGTTTGTATTATACCTGACTAATAAATATTTCATCTAATTGTAGAGTTATTATTGTTTACGCTTCGGATTATTTTTTGCATGATTATTACATGAATATAATATTTAATTTTGACCGCCATTCATAAAGGAAATCTGAATGTGACTGTCGAAGGTTCTTATTTTTAACCGACTTCAAAAACAGGAGGAGGTTCTCAATTCGACTGATTTTTTTTCTCGGATATTGTTATTTTTAAGTCCTTCTATCGGTTTCTACCGTTAGAGAAAATGTTGCAATACCTACTTAAAAAATACAGCGATTTTACAACTTTTTTTAGTTACTCAGAGCGGTTGGATCGGTGTTCATACGTAACAATTCATAATCCATAATTTATTGCATAATCAGCATGTGGTACAAAACAGGTGTTACAATATGGTAGGTTCACACAAAGATCAAAAGTTCGAGTCCTGCCAGAGGTGCGAATACTGCGAATCCGTACTTTATTTTTTTAATACCGCGATTTTTTTAGTTGTAGTTTACTTCCATTCTATCGTATCTACATTATATGTATGTTCTTCTTGTATGATGCATGTTGGTTTCGTGCGAGCATATCATCTTTTATCATTGCTCCATTGAATCTAATTGAATCTTGCGCCTAAATGAAGCTATACAGTGTGCAGAATGCGTAGTTGAGATGCCAGACATCACTGGTATCAGTTCCACTCTGGTTCTGCCGCCCCGCTTCCGAGGTATCGGAACCGAATCATTGGAATATCTTTGCTGATTCTTGTAATTAGCGATCGTAATTTTACTTTTTCCTGTTTTTGAAGTAACTTATTTTTCACATTGGATATCAGGTCAGATGAAAATGGGTTCTTCAGGAGCATTTTACATACATACATACATACAATCACGCCTGTATCCCATAAAGGGGTAGGCAGAGCACATGAAACTACTCAAATTTCAGTGCCACTCTTGGCAAGCAAGGGGTTGAATGAAAACGAAATTGTGACATTGCAGTTACAGGTTGCCAGCCTCTCGCCTACGCCACAATTTAACCCATATCCCACAGTCGACTTCTACGACACCCACGGGAAGAAAGGGGTATTTTATATAAATAATTTGGTCCACATAATAGTACTTTGACTGAAGACTTTGAGAGACGACAGCGCACGGCGTGGAAAATAATACATACATATACGATCTCTCTTCTCTTTGTGTCCCGTTATGAATGTGGGCGACAAAATTAAGTATTACACGCCTACTTTAAGTTCCTATATTTCAATATACTACATGATACTACGCTACTACTGATCTGATACATTATACTATTCACAGTATCATGTAAAAACCCCTTCTTAAAGTCCCCTCGTCCAACATGTCAACACACATTATGAGTACAACTCAGATAGTGCTATCTCGAGATTACTGGGATAAACAGTTCAACATTGATAGTGTTCCACTTTTCCTTTCCCTTACTCTATTTATACCTCTAACAGAGAAAGTACTTGCGTAGATAATTCAAAAATAGAACAGCTTTCTCGCTCTTAATCTGAATACCGCATAATGTATGAATTGCGAAACCCTCAGGCAATAGATATGGGAGTAATCTCATTCCGATCCTCAATTTATCTCATCTCATTGATGGGAAGCCAACGATAACGTTTTTCAATTGACATTTCAGTCGCGGTTCAGCGCGCGCTTTGTGTGTGTGGATTCATGGGTAGAATATCACTGCATATTGTGTGTAGATTCAAAGCCAGTGAGCCTTATATCGCGGTATCGGGTTGATGTCGAGGGATGGTGATGTCAGAGCGCGATAGCGCTAGTGTGGCGGTAGTGCCCGGGGCTTGCTGCCGCGTGCGCCGCAGGATGCAGTGCTTTGGATTTACCGGTAATTACCATAATTGGTGCTCAAGTTCTTCGACAGTAACATAAACTAATATGTAGTCTCCAGTTTTTGTTGACTAACAATGCGAAATTTCGCAAGTCTACAGCTATAACAAAAATCGCAGCGATCACTACAAACACTCGGTTTCCCAAACTCTAATCGCGTGTCGAGGGCCGCAACCATAGCGCGCGGCATTTCATTTCACTCAAGCGTTTGGCGAACCATGAAATTGATTTGTCACTTATTTTTGCTATCATGCTGAAGTCGCAAAACATCGCACGCAATGGTTTATCCGCTGGATGAGCGTGAGCAGTCGCATCGGCTGCGTCTGCACCGGCGCACGCGCTCAATGTGTCGCCTCAAGTACCGCGCCAAGATCGCACAGATGAGATTGAGTTTGTTTTTTGTGAAAAACCAGAGACTAGGCAAGTTTTTGTCAGTGATTATCAAATCTTTTCTTGTCGAACATTTGTTACGCACTGGAGCGGATAATGTTTACTTGCTGTGTGAAATTTTTCACGAGAATTGAAATCGCAATAGTGTTTTTGTTGATAGTTAAAAGCAGGTCTTTTACATCCATAAAATATCGAGCTACTAAATGCCTGATGCTGTAAATTACACCGCACCGTAATTTCGCGAAATTTGCAATTTTCCGAGGGAAGTAAAACATTGAAGGACGAAGCTAATTCGACTTTAACAAGTTCGCGGAGGCCGCAAATGAAGTTGGCATTATGTAAAGCAGTTACCCTTTCCCGCCTCTCCCGGTTTCAAGAAAACCCTGAAAATATGCGTTGCGGGAAGAGATTCCTTAGCAGGTGGTTGTTCTCATTCGAGAGTGGAAAAAATCCGCGTAATCCGGATAATATGCCGATTATCCAATATATATTATCCGGTTTACTGACGATTCGCCAAAAAACGTTTCCCAAAGTTTCACATCCCAAACTATTATTCCCAAATTATCATTTCCCAAATAAACGTTTGGCAAAACAACTTATCGCAAATTGACATTTAGCAAAACTTTTTTTGGCAAGTATTTGTTTCCCAAAATATTTACTTGGTCAAATTTCATTTTACCAAATATTATTTAGTCAAAGGTATTTTTAGACAAAATTTCCATTTCCCAATATATTGTAATTAAATGGCGCACTAAAAATTTGTTTGTTGATTTTATACTTTGTGTCCAAGATTTGTGTGAAATAATGTGTATGTCGTACTTTTTTCCTCCTGCTGCAAATGTCAAGGATGACATTTTCACTTACATGTCCGGATACATTTTATTAAAAAGAAACCTTATGTTTTCAAGACCATTATGTTCTATTAATTTTTAATTTATTTTTTTTTTTTTTATAGTACTACGTCGGTGGCAAACAAGTATACGGCCCGCCTGATGTAAAGCGGTCACCGTAACCTATGGACGCCTGCAACTCAAACAGTGTCACATGCGCGTTGCCACCCCATTAGAAACTTGTACATTCCCTTTTGCTGTGTTAAGTACACAGTAAAAAGGAGTGTACAAGTTCTAAGGAGGGTTCGGGTTGCCGACGACTCAAAGGACAATAAACGGAACAAGTTAGTTCCGTAAGTCCTCCCGTCATCAGCACACCGCACCCTCGTTGAGCTCTGGCAGCCTTACTCACCGACAGGAACACAACACTATGAGTAGGGTCTAGTGCTATTTGGCTGCGGTCTTACTTTAAAAAGCCATTTCCGGTTTGCTCACTGTCAACCTAACACGCTCCTCCTCGCTTCGCTCGTCGTCGCACCTAAACTGACCCTGTCGCACACGAGTTTTCTGTTACAATACTAATAAAATTATTACATTACATTTATGCCTTGTAATATTTATTGTCAAACGTGGTTTTGCATGGTGTAATTTGTAGAAACATTTTTTGACAAAAATAAAGTTGAGCATTACAAATTATCATTTGACAATTTTAAGTTAAATTTGGCAAAAAAATCTTCGGTAAATTAAATTAATCCCGTAGAAATGAAAATGCAAATGCCTAAATATTTTCGAAATTTGCGATGTGAAATTTTGACCAAACATGTTTTTGGGATATAAGTTTTGCCATTAAAAACGTTTGCGAAATAAAGTTTTGTCTAAGTAAAATTTGACTAAGTAAAATTGTGCCAAATGATAATTTGACCAAACAAATTCATTGCGAAACATACCTTTGCCAAACAATACTTTGGGAAATGAAACTATTGCGATATGATTATTGGGAAATGAAATTTGACGAAACGTTCTTTGGCGAAACGGCAGGACACCATATTATCCAATATTGCCGAGTTTCTAGATTTGTTATCATAATCCATGCCCCTCCGGTTTATATTTAGACTGCATTCCAATACCCGTCGATAGAAATTATTTTTATCAGTTTGTGTACATTTGTGCTTGAACGCGATCGTTGTGGAAATCGTGGAATACCGTTATGGCGTGGATATTGGCGCACTGGCACACGGATGCCATAATCGTTAATTGGATTTAATTAACGCAGTGTTTATGTTTTAGAGTTTAATGTTCATTATTGGGTTTCTCTTATCTGTTATCAACACTAAAGACTAATTAAAACTGGTAAGGTACAACGGGGCAATCTTGACTGGGGGGCAATTGTAACTAATCAATTTTTTCCATTATTACACAATGATGTTGAGTTCTACATGCATCCACTAAACACGCCTACCATATATAACCGGAGGACACTCTATTTAATAATTAGTGCAAACATTGTAAAACATGGAAAAAATGGACCAGTTACATTTGCCCTGTACGGATGGCATTAGAGAAACAACAGCTTCGATGAATATATGATTTATTCTGACTGATATTAGGCAAGGTACACGATTATATAGGCAGTGCTTACGTACTACTGACATAGGTAAATACATACTACATCACACGCCCCACCAAAAAAGGAAAAAAAAGAAAATTATTATTTTTCTTTTTTTTTTTTTTTCTCTTAACATTACATAAATAAAGAAACAAAAAAAGAAAGATAGGTACTTAAACATAATTTGCTAAGGTGAATACAACTTTGTACGGTTTTTATGAACCGACACCTCTTTATCCTTAACTATGATTACAACGTTAGGGTCAATTTGTCTTACAACTAGGAAAGGCCCTTTATACAGCGGGTCTAATTAACTTATTACTAAGCGCTTCATTTTTAATCAAAATCATATCGCCGGATTTATAAGTTACAGGGTTAACCTTGTGGTCGTACTGAGCTTTTCTTAATGTTTTCCCTTGAATTAAATTACATTTTGCGTCATATTGGGATTTTTGTAATCGGTATTTTAATTCAAAGGAATAGTCATTGAAGTTATACATAGGATCTAATGAATCACAAAGATTACTCGGTATATTGCATCGTCGGCCAAAGACAAGTTCATATGGAGTGTATCGGGTTTCTGAATGAACAGTCGTATTGTAAGCAAAACACCAGTAGGGTAGCCATGAACTCCAATTGTTAGTTTCATTATTAGTTTGAATGCGTAAGTAAGAAATTAAATGTTTGTGATTATTTTCTAAGGAACCTATGGTTTGATGATGGTAAGATGTTGACTTTAAATGACTTATGTTTAAAAGTTTGCATACTTCCTGCATTGTGGATGACAAAAATTCAGTACCCCGGTCAGTTATTATTTCTCGAGGAATACCATATCTCAAAATGAAACTGTTAACAAAAGCGGTTGCCACTGAGACTGTGTCCTTAGATGTAAGCGGATACGCCTCGACGTATTTGGTCAAGTTGCATTGAAGCGTTAATATATAAGTATAATTATTGCTATCCTTAACTAAGGGGCCCACTAAATCTAAAAATAACCTATCAAAGGCAAAGTTACCTGTAGTCGTTATGACCATTGGTTCCTTTGTATTTCTAAAGTATTTTTGACGTTGGCATTTGTCACATCTTTTGACAAATTCTGCAACGTCTTTCTCTAATCCTGGCCAAAAATAACGTTGCCGAATATTATTTAGCATACGTCTGATTCCAGCATGTCCGCTAGTAGGGAGCATGTGGTAGTCATTTAATATCACGCGCTGTGTATCGTGGTTGTCAATCCGGGAAGTGCTCTTCAATATGCGCAAGAAGGGTCCGGACCACTGCGTCATATCGTTAATGGTTTGAGCTAGTTCTTTAATTAAAGTTATGTTCTCAATATTCCTAAAAATGTATAAACAGTCGACTGATATTTTATTACAAAATTCGCTCAGTTCCCTCGCAAAGGCAACTCGTGCGCGATGCGATCGGGTTACCGGCCTAACATAAATAATAGACTTTGCTTTGTCATATGCGTAATCGGCATGTATTTCGTGACACTTGCTACTTAAAACTTCCCACTCGTTTTCATTTAAAAATCGTAGCTCCGTATAACTTCTCGGGGGTTTAAGTACTTCTACGACTCTAGGGTGATCAATCCTATCATCGGAAGCCCTATCAACATGAGTATTATTTTGCTGCTCCATTTGTTTTCTTCGCGCGCGAGTTAATACCGATATGTAATTTTCGCTCATCTTTTTCAAGTCGTCACTTGTTAAAGTTATACGCGACAATGCGTCTGCAGAAACATTGTCGGTCCCTTTTACATATCGTACCACAAAGTTATATTCCTCAAGGAGCAGCCTGAATTTAATTAATCTGGTAGTGGGATTAGTCATATTAAATAAATACACTAGCGGTTTGTGGTCAGTTTCTACTATGAAGTGCCGCCCATAGAGATAAGGTCGAAAATACTTAATGGACCACGTAATCGCGAGAAGCTCTTTTTCCACGGTTGGATAATTAATTTCTGATTTATTTAAGCTACGGCTTGCGTACGCTACGGGGTGTCCGTTTCCGTTGCAAAGTAGAGAACCTATTGCTATTCCGGACGCGTCAGTTTTTAAAATAAATTTGTTCTCTTCTCGAAAATCCGGGTATTGAAGTACGGGTGGCGTGGCTAATGACTGCTTAAGGGATAAAAATGCTTGTTTGCAATCGTCGTCCCATTTGAATGTCACGTTTTTACGTGTTAAATTATTTAAAGGTATACATGTAGCGGCAAAATTTGGAATAAATTTTCTATAATAATTAGCAAAGGCGACGAATCTTTTTACATCCTCTGTGTTTTGTGGCTCCGGATACCCCTGTAAAACTTTAACTTTATCCGGGTCCGGTTTAATACCATCCGCCGACACTACGTGTCCTAGATAAAGAAGTTCTTTCTTCAAAAATTCACACTTGTTCGGATTTAATTTTAAATTGAATTTACGTAAGCGACTGAAAATAGCCATCAGATTTTTGTTGTGCATATCCAAATTTCTTCCAAAGCAAACAAGGTCATCCATGTATATTAAACACTTTTCGTAGTTAAGGCCCGACATGGCTATCGTCATTGCCCTTGAAAAAGAACTCGGGCTAATTTTTAATCCCATTGGTAGCCTAGTCATGCAATATTGCCCTGAAGGGGATACAAACGAAGTGTATGGCCTACTTTTTTCAGCTAAGCTGAGTTGGAAGAACCCTTGATGTAGATCTAAATGACTGAAGTACATAGAACCGGACAATGAGTCTAATATATCATGGATGTTAGGGAGAGGGAATTTATCGTCCATTATACGGTCATTTAATTTTCGAAAATCTATTACCAATCTCCATTTTTTATTACCCTCTGAATCTGGGTGTTTAGGTACTAAAAGGACTGGGCTCGACCACTCGCTTTGCGTTGGTTCGATTATTTTTTCTTGTAACATTTTTTGTACCTGGTTTTCAAGTTCTGATTTTTGAGAATGTGGTAATCTATACTGTTTGACAAAAACAGGTGTTGCATCGGGTTTTAAGTGAATATTCTGTGGGTCTAATTTTGAGGGCGTTAATGTATCACCGGGTATATAAAATATATCTGAAAACTTTGCGCAAATATTCTGAATTGAGGTTTTTTCTTCACTATTTAGATGATTTAACTCTAAAAGTGAAAACATTTTACGCACCCTGTCCCCATTAACTTTTGCATCTTCAAACATACATAAAGTATATTGTCTAATCTTTTGTATTTCGGGCCTAAAATAACTAAGATGCACTTCTGTATCTCTAGTATTTAGTAACAGAACTGGTATTCTCCCTGCTTTCGGTGTACATAATCCTCCTGCCAAAAATACGCCATTGCAAAGCTCCTTTGAAATTACTATACAATCCTCGGTTACTTCAGTTTCTATAAAGAATATTTTTTCACATCTTGGCGGTAAAGTTAAATAGTTATTTTTACCTAATGCTCCTAGCTGTAAGGGTACCGTTATTTTCCCTAATGTAGCTGTATTTAAGGTGAATGTGTTCTGTTCGTAGTCTATAATACACTTATGTTTACGTAAAAAGTCCCGCCCTAGTATGGCACTAGGACCGCAAGGTAAGTTTCTAAGTACGTGAAATTTATGACATAAGCGGTGTCCATGTAAAGTAAACTCTATGTAAGCATAGCCTTCTGTGTAAAGATCGCCGCCGAGACCGATTTATAGGAACGATTTGCTTTTGGATTGGAATATTTAGCCGCGAAACTGTTTCATATTTCACGGCCGATACGGCGGCGCCCGTATCTGCTAGCATCTGAAACGTGTCGTCTCCAATTACTACTTCTAAGGAACTGTCGTATCTGTATGCATATATCGTATTAGGGACGAAAAAATTCGTAACCTGGGTTTTCTGTCGTGTTTTTAGTTTCCTGATCCTGACTTGACGTCGAAGGCTGCGGCTCTTCGGCTACATATATATTGGGCTGACTTTTGGACCTTCGGGTAAATACGTTATCAGATCTAAACCTATAAAATCCGCGGGTCGGATTTCCAAAACCGCGCCCAGTTTCATTTTGAGTATAGCTACCTCGCGAGGCCCGATTCCCGTAATAGGAATTCCGCACTTGCATGTTGCCGGGTGCTCCCCGACGCGAGTTATTGAAGCCTCGGCCTGTGCGTGGGTTATACTGACCTGTAATTCCCCTTCGATTGACAAAGATTGGAACCTCGCCGTTCTCCCGTGTGGACGAAATCTCCTCGTCCTTCGCGGCTTGAATCGCATCCTTTAATGTTGGTAGATTCCTGGCTGCCAGTATGATCCCTAAAGTAGGATTTCGCAACCCGTCGGTGAACCTTTTTATCGCCAGCTTCTCATTTATAGGTTTTAATACCTTGTGCGCATTTTGGTCACCGTCGGCTTGAGAAATTGTTAAATCAACGAACAACTGTTCAATTTGTGTACCGAATTCATCAATCGAAAGTGATTGCTGTTTTATTTGCATTAACTTACTGTGAATAGCAGTACTTGACTTTTTGGTTAGGAAATTATTTTTTAGGTCCAGAATAAGCGACTCACAGTCTGTGTATGACTGTGACATTCGTAACTTGGCATTTTCAGATAAACGTGTCTTGAGCACGAAATTAATTAATTTTCTTATACCGTCCGTTTCTAACATTGATTTATATAGTTCAATGGCATCGATTAATTTTTTAGTCGTATCCTCATCACCGGTCATAATAGGTAAGAGGTGGACTGCCGTTTTGAGATCGAATTTTTCCATGGCGGTTGACTTTACAATATGACTGCTCGTACAAAATTGGTATATTTTGTTATATAGATGTTCGATATTATTACGTAATTCGTCAATATATACTACTGTATCGCTGGTAACTTCTCCTTTTAAGATTTTATTATCTATCACTTTTGAATACTCCAAAAACGTATCATATAACTCTTTTGCTGTTATCAACTTTTCATTTAATTTCTTTTCTGTTCTTTTTTCAAGACTTAACTTAGAAATATTTTGCTTAAGTTTGCTTAATTCATTGTATAAATCTGTAAGCTCTTGAAACATCGCCTTAAAGGCATTTACTTGACGAACATATATGATACGTTTTAGATAAATTTATATTAAAATTAATCTATGTTATAGGTAATTAATTCTACTAACTCACATTTGAACCACATAACACTTCACTTTCGTCGCATTGCGTCACCGTGCCGTCAAAAGTCCGAGGAAGGCGTCGTAAAAAAAAACTGTTACACCGCATCTGCTGCTCCGGTCCTCTTCCCGAGTCCAAAGGATCGCCTGAAGGCCACTTGACCGTTAATTTCCCTACGGATCATCTTCTTATGGCATCTCAAATATATCTTGTATAGCCCGTACACGAAGATCAGAGCAATAATGACAAGTATGGTCATCAGGACTATGTTGGTGTTGCTGACGTGGTATGCCAAATCCTTCACCGAGGCATTTGCTTCATTGTTTCCTCCTGAAGCCGTCTGCGCGATGATTACCTCTTGTGGTTTAGATGTGCCGGACCCCATTTTAACAGTAGGTAACGTCGTACTGCATTATTGATGTGACATTAGCTTATAACGAATACACTGCCACTTCGCCCAAATGGGGTATAGTCCCACAGACATTGTTCAGTCTTTAACAAAACACTGCTTGTTCTGCCACTTTAGTCCACAAATTGTTTAATTTTTATTTAATTTAGTTCCTTCATTTTTAATTAATTACAACCTTGCACTCGCGAACACGAGGCCGCTGCCTTAAAAGGCAGGGTCGCCATGTACGGATGGCATTAGAGAAACAACAGCTTCGATGAATATATGATTTATTCTGACTGATATTAGGCAAGGTACACGATTATATAGGCAGTGCTTACGTACTACTGACATAGGTAAATACATACTACATCACAGCCCCCAGTCGAGATTTGCCCCGCTGTACCTTAGGTAATTTTGTAGGGTATTCTCCATAAATATGGCATAATATGTATTTTCTTTTTTGCGCTCTCAATGCCCGAAAGCAATGTTTACAGATAGGTACATATTACTACATATTAACCTTTCTTGGTAACTTGCTTACTACGCAGCAACCCATTTAAAAGGAAAGTGCTTACTTTGTCCTAAACCTCGCATTTATACGACCTATCTCAACAAAGTGCCGAGGTGCTTGAAAACAGATGTAAAAGGTCCCTTTTTCTCCAACAAAGCGAAGGTCGCTTTTTTTTCGCTGCCCGTTGCATGCCAATGGCAGACAACTAGAGACCTCCGCAAATAGAACCTTTTCTATCGGACCCTTGCGTATTAAATTGAACGTTGTGTAACTGAAGAACCAACCTTAATGCATATACTTTGATAATGTTTGTTTATATTAGCCAGAATGGGCCGGAATCCATTATATAAACATTAAATACTTTTTAACATAAACAAGTGTTGCCAGTGAAGTAATATTGAAAGTAGTAAACTTGGTAATCCTAATCGGAAATCAAAACAACTAAAGAGAGCGTACTACACATCCGGTGATATTTTTGGGGATTTGAAGGTAGGAAGTGCAAAACTAACATCACTGTATCCACCATAGGGACTAATGAGTTACTCGCTCTTACTTCCAGTTCTGCACGGGAAGCATGGTCGCGCGATAGACGATAAAATATCAGGCCGTCCCTATCGCACTTACAAATAGTGCGATAGGGACGGCCTGCTATTTTATCGTCTATCGCGCGACCATGCTTCCCGTGCTGAAGTATGGAACCGGGTCCATTCTCATAGCATCTCATCATCATCATCATTGGCCTTCGAGTCTATAACAGACTATACAAGCAGTGTCACGTAAGGCGACAACGTTTTTCATGGCTGTGTAAGCCAATGCGGGAGCGACAGACACGACCACAATTCTGGCAGGTGTAGTGTACCCGAGCATCTCATAGGGTCAAGTCATATTCGGCAGTTTTGAAATCTTTCTTTCAACGGTTGGCTAACACGCTGGCTAGCGACTAAACTAGCATGTCTACGAAGATTGATACGAGACACTATATTTCTAATTATAATTGTAACATGTGAAATTGTCAAATTTTCATTACACTAGTTCTCTATTTTCCCAGCTTTTTTTCAGTTTCCATTTTCTACCCTGGCCATAGATAGTTTAAAACGATAAATCATTATAAATCCAAGGCACATCAGTATCATGGTAAACCAGCATACCATTACGGAAATACCTTCATCCTAGTGCACCTAGCTAGCCATGTGACAGACCGTGAAGTACGTGCACATAAGTGAACATAACGACGGCTATTACTTTACCACTATCTGTACATATGTATTTATATGCATATGTATTTCTATAACGTCCGTAGCAAGGACAATGTATATAGGATTTACAGTCTCCATACAAATCAACCTCGAGAATCGTACCTCATTTTTTTAGCGCATTTTTATACCTATTATATACTATCATAACTACACTGATGATGCCTACAATTTTTGTTTTCAAAATGTCTATTGACGTGTTTTCTTGATATTAAAATAAAGAAGCATGTCATTTGTTCTTATAAAACATAAAAACACGTAAGAATATTTCGGGAAAATATTATTTTAGCCACTTCCAGGCTGCGAAACAGCGCCATCTGGTTTTAAGCCTGTAAGGCCCATACATTTTAGGGGTACGCTTTTTTGTATGGGCTTTGTCTGTCCTAGTGATGGGTCGTCGGTAAAATACTCGTTACCAGTATTTTTCCATTTGGGAATATTACCAGTAAAATACCAATCTTACCGGTAATATTACCAAAACCGGGTAATATACAAAATTTTCGAGTTTTATGAGACGCGATGGTTATTTTTTTAATTATGTATTACTAAGTCGCCATCATAAAACTTAAAAAATCTCGTAGAGTGCCTCGGGGAGTAAATTACCAATCTTACTAGTAATATTCCCAAAAATACCGAGTAAATTACCAGTCTTACTGGAAACATTCCTTTCCTACATTGTCACCAACTGTAAATATACTTCGTATAATTTTGTGGTATCACGTGGCAGATATATCTAATATTTGAATATTTTGTCCCTTTTCCATAAAATATAAAAACTATTTTATTAAACTTACAACTTTGCACACATCAGGCTAAATAGTAGGAAATTGACAGCTTTGGTTAGAGAGGAAGTAGTGGAACCTACCCAAATTTATTTATTTAAAATTGTACTCGACGATATAAACGTAATTAGCTAAATACCGTAAACTGGGGTTACTTTGATACTTGGGGTTACATTGATAAAAACTTCGTTCGAATTCTACATATCCCAACGCATCTGTCCATTTTTTTTAACAGCGTTGGCACTATTGATAGTTACTTCCATTAGTTGCTCTAACGCAGCGAAAAAGTGGCAGTGCAAATCACGTGTCAAAATATAAGTATAGTTTATCGCTATTTATCATGTTCAAATAACTTCTAAACTAACTTAGTGGGTATTAAAGTAAAAGGTTCACAGTGAATATTAGCTTGCTAGAAATATTTTAGGTATATCATTGTATTGAGTTTCGTGTTAAAATTCAAACTAGGCATTTTATTACTAATTATTTAATTTGTGGGGTGTCTTTGATCACCTGCATGGGGTAACATTGACCATACTTACACAAAGTTGATTATTGTGTATTATGTCAAGGTACTTATGGAGGCTGATAATTTGATCTCATTTTGTGATAAATATTGAGACAATCTTACATAAAGTTGATTTTTCGAAGATGGTTATTTATATGTTTGATCAAAGTTACCCCAAAATAGCATTAAACAGTTGTAACTTTTGTACCTGCGAACCGATTTTTATGTTTCCTTGAGATGAAATACTTCTGTAAGGGGTTACATTCGATTACCAAAAAAAACCTAGTTTTAGTTTTTTTTTCTCCGCACATTATTTTATTAGCATTTCTAGATTTTGACAAGCGAAAGACTAAAAAAAGTTGATATTAGAGAAGTTTAAACTTTGAAACTGATCAATGTAACCCCAGTTTACGGTGCCTATCTATTCTATTGTAATACAATTGCAAGTCTGCATTAGGTACACAATAACTTTGTGTTAACTATGTGTGTGTACCGAATAGGTAATGTGAAACAAAACCAGCAAAGTCCGAGTAGGACGGCCGATTTTTTTCTCTCTTTTTTACTCTGAGGTACAGTAAGAAGTGAAACTTCATTATCGGACCATTTCTCTACTATTTACAGTTTAGCCAAAATTTGTTAGATGAGATTTAAGCAAAAATAAAATACTACCCTATTAATTTTCTATATTTACAGTACATAAACTAATCTGTATGCCTACAGCTGTGTAACCCTGCCTTACCACCTTTCGGTTCTGTGGTCCTGGTACTACAGCTGATAGGAAATATGGATATTTGCAAGAAAATTTCTATTATTCGCCTTCCGGTTCTGCGGCCCTGGTACTACAGGTGATCAAAAATATGGTGTAGCTGGGAAAAATTATAAATGAAAATGTTTATACAGAATGTTTATACGTTGCTACAGATGTAGTGCGAAAGTCGAAAGGCTTTTCCTTCGTATTTTTACGGAAACGTTCGTATTTGCCATGCTAGTTCAGACATTGTCAGTACCTCTTATACTGAGACTGGCTGAAATAGCATCACACGCTCGTACATTTCCGTAAAAGTACGAAAAAATTATTTTCGCACTAAATTTGTAATCTGTGAGTAGCCTCATTACTTACACTTGCCTGTGTACATGAGAATATAGTTAGACAAATCCAAGGTAAGACTATCTATATACTCAGCGACAGTCAAGCGGCACTCAAAGCCTTCACATCGCCCAGAGTTACCTCTAGACTGGTATTAAACGGCATCCAAGCTCTTAACAAGCTTGGAAGGCAAAACAAGGTGCAACTGGTATGGATACCGGGGCACGAAGGCTTCATTGGCAATGAAAACGCTGATGAACTTGTCAAGGCCGGATCTGAAGACAACTTCATAGGTCCGGAACCTTATGTGGGCCTTTCACAAGGAACCATCAGAACGGCTATGAAAGACCAAACAAAGGCTAGTCACCAAAAAGAGTGGGATGCCCTGGTTGGTCTGAAGCATTCAAAGCTCTTTATGCAGAGGGTAGACTCTGGATGGAGCAAAAAGCTAGGGAAGCTAGACAAAGGACAACTCCAAATTATAACGGGGGTGTTTACAGGCCACTACGGGGTCAAAGGAATTTTGGCCAAGATGGGACACGCCGACAACACTGATTGTCGCATGTGTGGCGAAGAGGAAGAGACCGTCAAACATTTAATGAGTGAATGTCACGCCCTCGCCAGACAAAGAATGAAGAACTTTGGAACAGGCTACCTGGCACCGAAGGACTTCAGAGAGCTACCCATGAGCCTCATCATCCGATACGTGGAGATGGTCGAGAAGCTCCTGAATAGCTGAAGGATCTTAGGATCGTAGGGGGTAATTGCACAAAAGATCCCGATGGGTCGAAGTGTATCCGTAAGGGCCCCCGCAGATTTAAGATACGATTAAGATAAGATAAGCCTCATAATTACTTAAATTATTTCTAAATTAATTAAAAGAAAAAAAAACAATTTTGAGATGCCTATAATTCTAGTATAAGAAGCTCTTTGATGTGATATGTAAAACAAACTTTCATTTAATTTTTTTTAATTTTTACATTACCTAAAGTGACCCCTATGATAGAAATGTATTAATGTAAGTTACATGTCTGTCTTTGGGTCATAAGGTTATATATGTCTATCAAATTTCAAGTTATTCGAATCTGTATTTTCGGAGAAAATTGGCTGTGTTTCTGTGACAGACGGACGGTGATCCTATAAGGGGTCTGTTTTTCCATTTTAAGGTACGGAACCCTAATACAACAAATTAAAACCGATTTAACTATTTTTTGTTATATTTTCGCCATATTATTCCTTAAAATTATGATTCATTGCAACTTTCATATCATACTACTATAGAAATATTACCAGTAAGATTGGTAAAATACTCGGTAGTATTGGGAATATTACTGGTAATATTGGTAGTTTACTAAATGACGTTAGGTAGGTATTATTTTTTGTTATAATACAGTGCAACAAGTCTGCTTCGTATCAATAAACACAAAAGAAATATTTTTTATCTTTTTTTATGGCTATATTTCTCTAAATTACCGCTAAGTGGTAATATTACTAGTAACATTACTGGTAAAATACTCGTTTTAGTAATATTACCGGTAACGACCCATCACTAGTCTGTCCAGTATTATATGGTCCTTGGTTCGTTCGTAGTACGGGTACTTGCTTTACTAGTATGTGTTAACCTTTGTCTCCTCAGTCATACCCTAAGGCACGTACCTCTTTGATTATAGTAAACGCTTTGGTTTATTACATAGAAAATATCGTACGTAACTACGTAGTATTCCGTGGTCTATCATTTTACTCAATAATATGCCGATGTTTTACTCGCAATCCCGCCAGTTGATTTGACCCACTATTCTCGTTTTGAGAAAGTAATTACATTGCAGTTTCTGTAGTTAGTTTCTAATACAAAATGTGTATTTTGTTGGATGGTGTAAAATCAACTGCGGCTTCGTAACGTAATCTCGTCTTAATTCAAAGATAGGTACCTATATCCAGAACAATAACCTTAATGAAAATCGGTTTGGCCATAGCCATCTAGTCGCGTTAATGTGTCGACTAAGCCTTTGAACATTGTACCATTGACATCCACATAAAAAACAAATTGGATACTCAAACTCGCACGTCAGAAGTATTCGCATCGAACCTTGAACCAAGCAAGATCAAGAAAATGTCGAATCATTCTCGTATCAGCACACTTAGAAGAGCCCTTTTCAAATCCCAATCTCTGCCACGAGGCTGGCCGTTCAGAACAATAAAGATCAGTACGTATCCGGCCTTGCCCTTCGCTACACTGGCTATTATATAATGACTCGTTATGTAATTGTGACGCTTGGTTACATCGGCTTGGATTGACATTGCCGGTAATTCTTTATCTAATAGCGGTGTAGCTAATCGTGTAATTTACTTGGTTTATGACGTCGCGGAGTAGAATGTCGGCTGGACTAAATAAACAAATGGGTCATTTGTTTATTTATCACCGTTTACTTAAAAGACATGCGATGCGGAGTTATACCACGCCACGTACCATCAGAACGAAACCGAACACTGATACAAATCGATATAGTTTGGTCGGTTTCGTTCTAAAGGTGCGACCATTCATCTCATAAAATAGTGCCAATTTTCAGGTCTTCAATAGGGAATAAAAATACCGGAAAATTATGATTTATTAATTTCATTATCGTGTATGAGTATGACGTACAGTGTAACACGCTTCCAAAAGGCCCCTTCTTCAGACCCTCTTGACTGTACTGTATTTAATGATACCCAAATAATACTTAAGGCTACTATTCACTTCTCACTTTCTTTCAAGTTCTTGTGAAACTTAGTAATGTAATGCTTCAACTAGAAAGGTATTTGCGCCTTTGCGGACCGATCATTTTCCGAACCGATTGACACGACTCCCGTGTAAATTGAAAGCTGGTACTTGAAACCAAGAGAAAGCAAAAGGTTTGAAATCAGCGCACACTGTATGACTAGGGATAAAGCTACTTACACATGTCGATAACTTTATTCTTTGTAGAAAGCATCTTAACCCAATTTTGAGCGTCCGGGAGCGCAGCGGAAGCCCTTTGTAGTCAATTTCAATCGAAGTTGGAGCGACTGTGAGGCGAGCCGCGAAACTTGCAGGATTAAATATCATACGTAATACGTATGTTGTCTATGTCCATTTGATGGTACTCGTACTGATATTTAGGTGCGAATATCAAATATTTTATTTAAGACCGTTTTAATTTCTATTTTTCAGGACTCTTATTCTTTTGTAGTACCTAGGTCAAATGAGCATGTTGACACGAAGTGAAGGACCGCTGTATAGGAAAGATAATATAAAAGCTACTCTCAGTCTCTCAGCCTTGGACTGAATACATTCGAAACTTTCTTAGAAGCAAACAAACTTTAGACTTTACTTTGTATAAATGCTTGGACTGCAATCCTCCGCGATCAATTGAACTGTCATTATTGTCATTAAAAACGTCGCACGATAATTATTCGACGTAGCTCTAGATCTATTATTTGTCTAAAGTACCGTTCTAAATGTCCCGTCACTAATCCCCTCGGCTAGTCCAAAGTCTTGACCTTTCCACACGTGAATATGCCGGGTCGTTGAACTCTAATAGTATGCATAAGTGTTGGCAATTCGCGCGTGGGCATCGATCATCGCGCATTTCAGTAGACTAGACAATGCGTTTCTTAATAACTGGGCCTACTTAGTACAAGCATTAGCAGTTGCGAAAGGATCTAAAATGCGTTTACCTACTTATACATACATATCTATTAAAAGGTATAAAAGGGACTCTTTGACCTTGAAAATATTGGAGGCGTTCGTCAACAATTTAGAATCTGTTCATGGTTAGACAGACTCACAAAATATTAAGCGTTGAGGGTCTCATTTATAATTAATTCATTGGTTAAGATCGATGAGATTGTTCATATTCGTAGTTTATTTCACATAAACATTAGGTACATATTGAATACTCGATGGTTAGGTAAACAGTAGGAGAACATGGCTATTGTCCAGGCGCTAGAGCGTATCCAAGTATTCTAAGTTATACAACTTTGAGCTCATTCATAATCTTTTACGATATACTAATTAAGATACTTTTATATGGCTTCTTAAACTACATTAATATTTATGCTGCGTTTAGCAACAGAGTCAAAGGATTACGTACACAATCATCATGAGATTCATGAATGTAACATATAATAAGTACCTACGTTAAAATAGATAGAAATAAAAAAATACAGTTCTTATTATTTAGGTATTGAGTATTGAGGTGGAATGTTGCAAACGTTATTTTCAGCGTATTGCTCTATATCACACTCATTTTCACATATGAAATAAGAATTGTAGAGTCTCTTACTTAAGTGAGAAGACTGGTCTAGAAAACAATTATAATTTTACTTGATTCCGCTCCAATGACTAACCTAACCCTAACTAAACACAACACATAATACTTTAAGTTTTCGCGCTTTTTACACATATTTAAAGTCACATACAGGTCGAACGCGATTAATTAACATTATTTTACCTTTTTTTTCAACGTTTCGGCCAGGTTGCACTGGCCATGGTCGTGGTCGCGGAAGACTGACGTCCCAGCAAAGCGTCACTGGAGATGTAAACACCACAAAACTAAGGTGTGCAAACCGGTTAACCGGTTAACCGAAAAACCGGTTAACCGAGACTTTTTGGCCTCTGTTAAAAACCGGTTTTTATAGTCTCTAACCGGTTAATAACCGAAACTGTATTTATTTCTCAAAATTTGGAAAATTAGGCATTAAAAGGTTCAAAAATACGTAATTATTTAATTTTTGTAAAAATAAAGATTTATTCATTACTTTTCATTAACTAGATTATTATCTGTAATGATTTTATTTTAAAAATTAGTCCCGAGTCTACTCAATTAAACATTTTATACAATACAGTTTATACAGTAGAGTCCGGTTAGTATATTACGACTCCGCATAGACCTAACGTCCAACCTCTTACAACGACATAAGCACAGGTATTTATTTGTTTTTCGTATGTGATAGTATGAAAGTACATCCGTTTATTACGACTCCGATTTTAACGACCAGCCGCTTTTTACGACACATTTTACACAGAATCCGTCCGTCAAGCCCGGTTGCAACGACGAGCGACAACGTTTTTAGTTTTACTAGTAAATTGAGGAAACAAAGCTACTTCCACCCGAGCACGGCTGGCGGCGGAGATTGCATTGTGGCCATGTAACTTTTTGAAGTATTGCTCTTAAAATTTTATCAATTTGTTCGCTCTAATCTTATAAGCTAAATAGAACCCAATTTGTATTTTTCGATTGCGTACAAACTAGTTTTACTTACAAATGATGAGCAAGTACGCATACTAAAAAGGACTTTTCTAACTAAACAAGTCACAATAAAATAAGGTATTAATACTATGATAATAATACCCTGTAAATAAACCTATTGATTGAAATGTTTTAGTAATAGAGATGTAGATATTACTTTTAATTAAAAGAAATGAAATTCGTTTTGTACGACATCCGGTTAGTACGACGTAATATCAGATCGGCGGTCCTTTGAGCGTCGTTGTAACCGGAGTCTACCGTATATTTCAAACTATATTTTTTAAAAGAAAGGTAAAATGGAGATCTTGGTTTTCTTACATCAATTGCTTGTATTACTAGGGGCTCTGGGAGCTGTAGACCTTCGCGACATGCCTAGAAAACGCAAAACTGACGAATCTCATTCAAACCACACAAGCCTTTATTAGCAATTTCCGCATTTACCAAATTTCCAAAAGCTGGATAAAAATGATCTTCATCGTGCAAGTAATACCTGCTACGATATCATCAACATCAGAATTCTTAAAGGTAATGGTAATTATTGCGTAGACCGGCCATTTACTAAAAATCCTCAAAACCGGTTAATGACCGGTTAACCGGTTTTGAAGGAAAAGTCTCGGTTATTAACCGGTTTTTTAAGTTAACCGGTTTTTGCATACCCTACACAAAACTACCCGATATTAATTTATATAAATGAAGCGGGTAGATTATATTTATTTGTCTACCCCGAACATTTATATTAAATTAAATTAATATCGGGTAGTTTTGTGGTGTTTACATCTCCGGTGACACTTTGCTGGGATGTCAGTGTTCCGCGACCACGGCCAGTGCAACCTGGCCGAAGCGCTGGGAAAAAGGTAATATGTATAATGTTAATTAATCGCGTTCGACCTGTATGTGACTTTAAATATGTAAACACATAATCTATAAAACCAATAATGTATCATTATTGTTTGTCGAATAAATCACTTCTATGTATTATTATAACGTATTCGTCGAATCAATTTCTAACTTTGCGTCTACTCGCTTTTTCTGACATACCTTCACGGAGTAAATACAACCGCAACACACAGAAATGGCATGCGCACAATTAACCATAATTTCTTTTTTGCCCCAACGGCAACAAATGTCTATTACACTCGAATTAGAGTTCCCACTTGGAGTAATTTCGAGCCCATTGTTTTGATCCCCTATAATTATAAGCCTACAAATGACACCACAATTCGATTTAAATTACAAGAGAGCCCGTATCTTTCTGTATCAAGTTCCGTAAAGAAACGTCGTCCGCTTTTCTCATATATCGTAGGACAATGAGAATGATAAAAGCCATAACACATCCGACATGCTTCATTGTACAGATGATATCAAAGATTAACCAAGATAACAATAGTAGTAAGTAGTCCATTCACAAACGCAGATCTAAAATAATTTTTAAGAAAAAAAAACCGTCGCCTTTCGGGTTCTGGTGAAAGCTACTTGCGAATGTTGAATGATGTAGAAATGTGTAGGTATTTTTTAAAACTGCTTTTAATGCTTTAATTATTAGATGGCAACACAAATGAATATACGAATAACGTTAAGGTTTGAGGAGTTTCCTCAATTCCTCATGAATCCGATTATATTATAAGAAATCGAAGCTTGACAAACTTTGACTTGAAAACTCAATATGCTTAACAAACATAACTAAATAAATGTCACTGTTCTGAACTTAAATGCATGCTTTTCTTACAAAAATACCAAAGTCACTATAAGCGTGCCGTTCAGATTTGAGGAGTTCGGTTCTGACCATCATCAGCAGTTCCACTGCACCAAATGTCACTGTTCTGGACGAAAGTGCATGCTGTTCTTATAAAAATACCAAAGTCACTATAAGCGTGCCGTTCAGATTTGAAGAGTTCCGTTCTGGTCATCATCAGCAGTTCCACTGCACCAAATGTCACTGTTCCGTACCTAAATGCATGCTGTTCCTTTAAAAACACAAAAAACACCATATGTATGCCTTTCAGATTCGAGGAGTTCCCTCGATTTCTTCAGGATCCCATCATCAGAACTGAGTTCTGAGAAAAATGGGACCAATCTGTATACATATACATTCAATCAAAAAAAAAATTCAAAATCGGTCCAGTAACGACGGAGATATCGAGGAACAAACATAAAAAATAAAAAAAAAAAACAAAAAAAAACATAGAGACGACTTGAGAACCGTCCTCCTTGAGAGATATGAGGCGACGCAGGCGACGGTTAAAAATGTATCAGGGTGACACTTGCACGACTTGTCATGTGACTACTTGACTAGAGTTACAATTAAAGAATGAAGACTTTGGTCTTTTACCGTGTTTGTCGCTGAATTAATTTAAATACGTGTAGGTACAATCGTTTAATATCCAAAGAAGAAGAGAGACTATAATGATTAATGTAACATCAAAAACTACCACCCGTGCAATATCCCGCAGGTGTAAAAGTCGACTCGACTAAAAGATATGGATGGGTTCAATTGGCTAAAGTTTAGGCTATAGGGTGTGACAGGTTGCTAGCTGTCACTGCAATATGTATAACGATTTTGTTTTCCTTCAGGCTTGAGCAGTTTCATGTGCTATGTGAATACAGGCGTGATTCTATGCATTGTGTATTAAAAATTCCAGAACTAATTAGGTTCTACCCCTTGTTGCCATGACACACACTTTCAAACAAAAGTCAAACCGACCCCCAGTGATAGGAATCTCGGAAGCCAATTGTCGGCACGGCGATGGCTCGGTGGACGGATGCTGTCATGCGGTCACGGGCAAGAGCGGCAAGAGGTGACATAACTGGGGCACTGGGAGGAAACTGTCGAGAATAGTGCTGTTTATTCGGAAGCCTGGGAGTTTATTTGTTCGTTTATCGCTTTTGGTAGCTTTTTTGCTTTCTGTAGCCGGTTTTTATGGTGCCCTTCACGCGTAAAGAAGTTTAGCAAGTGTGATCATTACATAGTACGCACTGTACGCAGCGCAGACTAGATACATCTATGTATAGTTTGCCGTCATTTACGAAAAAAAACAAGAATGAAATGACGAATGTTAGATGCTCATTTTCGCTAAACTAAGTCCAGTTAATCTTCCGAAATAGGCTTAAATTGACAATGATCTAGACTAGCTCACAGCGAACTCTTCGGTCATTAGTACAATTTTACTCTACAAGAATTTAGCGCTCGTTTTTGCGAGACGCTTCATTTGTTTTCGCTCGTAAAAGTCGTAAATTATTAACGTGACTCGCAATTTACTTATCAGACGTCCTTTTTTATATTTATTGAATTCAATTCAACAAAAGATAATTCTGCGGTTGTTTTTTACATAGGTTTAACCTAGGAAGGATAGTTGCTTGGAACTGGTGGTATTACTGAAAAGTAAAAACCTACCACAAAACGCGAATATTGGAAAACTTTTTCTGTGGATATAGAATCACTTGTACGTATACGTAGGTAGTAGATTGGTACATAGGTATAAGCCTCGTCACCTCGTAAAAGGGTTCATGAAACTCCTCTCGCCATGAAACTTAAGTGAATCGACAGTCGACACTGCTATTCAGACTTAACTCACTTAACGCAAAAAGGTTCCCTTACGTCATTTCACTTAACTCTTCAATAAGATATCAGTTTGATCGGATTTTGTTTTGTTCTACTTCTACTTGAAGTGAAGGATAGAAAGGATATACCTAATAATATTCACTAAGTTTTGTTTGATTCAAATAGATGGGTACAATACCATACGTAATTACGTATCAGAACACACAATGCGTAATTATGCGTATAAATTGCATAAAATTAAATTTGGACTAAGCGTCCACCTTTCATTGCAAACTTAGATAAATCAAAGACGACTAAATTATTGATCAAAATGACCTAAAAGAACCATTGCTAAAAAACTTGCGTTCAAATCGCATATGAATCTGTTCAAAGTGTTCCAACGGACCACAGACAGACCCAGACATTATGTATAGGTGAACGTTTTTTTTAACCAGATTTGTCTTTCCAGACGCGGGCTGTGATGACTGCGGCGAGGATGAAGGGCGGCTGGTCTCCGAGCTGCTGCTGCCGCAGTACGCGCTGGCCACGGGCGGGCTGGCGCGCGACCACCGCCCGCTCATCACCTTCCCCGACAACAACAACTTCCATCTGTTGACGGCGCCAGAGTACCGCAGGCTGCTGCTGTACCTCACCTCTGTGCCCTCGTGAGTACTAACACTACTAACTTTGATGAAGAATCATCGCCCGCGCATCGCAGCTGTGATGAGGACCACGGGTGACCACCGCCCGCTGATCACCTTCCCTAACAACTTTCACGCTAGAGGAATAAATACCAGCTTAAAACCAAAATCAGCTCAATCGGCCCAGCCGTTCTCGAGTTTTAAGGAGACTAACGAACAGCAATTCATTTTTATTTATATAGGGCCTAATTTATATTGGACAATATGGGTTATTTCTATGTACTAAAACCAAATAGAAATACTGACATGACTGACCTTTTGTAAATACACCCCTCATTTTAGATTTTTTGCGTTTTTCGTATTTTCCTCGCATATTTTTCATATTTTCTCACCGTTTAAACCTACCCTGGACCTGGACTACGACGAACATTTTAAAACCAAAATCAGCTAAATCGGCCCAGCCGTTCTCGAGTTTTAAGGAGACTAACGAACAGCAATTCATTTATATATATTCCAATTATAAAGATTCCAATATTGAACCGCGAACGTAGCGAGTCTCGTCTAGTGAGTACGGTCATCAGGAAATCCTACAAGCTTTTGGATTGGGTTATACATAGACGTAAAAGAACAGACGTGGTGTGATGTACCTGTTGTATTTAGAATCACATGGTTATTTGTAACAGAACAAGCGTCTATGACGAGGAAATGGACTCGTTATTACATATAAAACTTACGGCGAATCAACTTTTCCTTGACCAACTTTCTTGGTGCATATTTTCTTTGGGATTTCATTGGATATTTTAACAAATAATATCTGTGAAGCTTTATCACATGTATAGTCACGTCTTCACTCATAAAATTCAATGTTATTTGATGCAAAACAGGTTGGAAAAAACGTATTTATCAACAAACTACGTTCACATGGACGGAATACTGACACTGACAGTTGTCAGCTGCGTAGCGTTCCGATATTATGTCTTGATTTCAATCACAGGTCATGAAAGTTGATAATGATTAGTAGTATACTTTCTGGATGTGTTTAATGTAGCATTTAGAAACAAAAATGATATTTTACTGCGTATTTGATCTACAAAACTAACTAAAACCCTTTAACAAAAAAATATCTGCATACCTATACTAACCGCAATACATAACTCTTCGTCGCTAACTAGGTATCAATAAAATTATTCCTATATCACTTTGGAACACGTGCAGTCATGCAGATGTTACTATTGAGAAGCAAAAACGTACGTGCTGAGCTGTCTTGGACATTAATGCCTAAGGCGTACGACTTAGTAAACAAAACAGTTATGACCTTTTTCTTATGCATGTAATTTAGAGGCTATCCATTGTTACTTGTCGCTCTTTTGTAGCCGTTTTGTCGCTCTTTTGTCGCTCAATTGTCGCTTTTTTGTCGCCAAATTCTGTCGCCATTTGAATCTATAAAAGGGTCGGAGGGAGCCGACGCGCGTCATTCTTAAAATATCTACAAGACTAACAGTGTCTCTGGCTTTCGTGTGTTACTGGGGAGTGAAGTTGTTCTGCTATTATTTCTCTGTTTGTTTTTACTTGGAAATTATTCTAAGTGATTGTAAACTTTGAAATTATGTCTCTGTTTGATTGTGCGGGGACAATATCGTCGTACAGTTGAACTTAGACCTATGGTGGAATTGCTTTACTGTCAGTTGTGGGGTTATTTTAGTGTTCTATTTATAGTGTAGTGTTACATTTAAATTAATGTGTAGTGAAGTTTTCTGTGCTTTGTTTCATGAGTGCCGTCAAGCAATACAAAGACTGGGTCGATGTATGGCTGGTGCTTGGAGATAAGTCTGTGTTTGGTTTTGTAGGGAGTAATTCTTGCAAAACTAAGCGTAGATTATAGCACGTAAAGGAAACTTCATTCGTTTGTTTAGTTGGTCAGTAAAATTGAATTTAGTAATTTTCTATGGGGTTATTTTGTGAAAGTTATAAGCCAGATCATTGTTTGTGACAGACTGTTGTCCGGCTAGGCGCTTCTTCCCTTACGGTGTCAAATAAGAGGCGTCTAGGGGTCTTTTTGTTCCAAGTGGAGGGCTTGGACGCTTTTCTATACTTACAAAAGCGTATTTTCTCACCGGTCTCAAAGAGTCCAACTGTTAGATGGAAGTGAGGACTTTCACGATTGACGAAAGGCATTAGGAGTAATCCTTGCTCACTGAAGTCGGCAGTATTTGAGGCTGGGGTCCTATATATATTTATATTTATTTACTCGGTGCTCTAGTCCATGCTGGCGTTGGTCGCTGGGGATTTCGGTTGTGATCGATCCACATCTAAGTAAAGTTTGATCGCAGCTGGGTCTCCCATGTGGCTGGTACTGGTGTGTCCTAGAATACTGGATATATACACGGATAGGGCGATCTACTCTCTGCTACCCTAGCCCGCGGGCAAAAGCAGAGGGGGGGATCAGAACTCAAGCCTATAGGTTGCCTATCTCAGCTTCGCTGGCTGAACTGTACAGCTTATGGTAGGGATACACTTGTGCATATTCTGAACACAAGATCTATGGTAAGTGAGGGTCTGTGTTTCAGATATGTTAGAGTAGGGAAAACGATAGGAATAGGGTAGAGTCACACACTATTTCTATGAAAGTAGAGTTCTTTTATGATTGGTCTTAAAATATAATTGGTCAACGTGTATTGTGGAGAAATAATTTAACTACTACTATTTATATGGTTTAAATGGACTTTAAATGTGGTGTTTACTATCTTAAAATATGTGATAAAACTGGTAATTTATAAAATCTCTTATTACTTAATTTATTTGAGTGAAATTAATAATTGTGGTAGCAATTTCTGATTTTTCGGTGTGGCTGCGGGACACTTAGTGTTGCTAACTAGTTTTTCAAGGTAAATTCTATCAAATTGGCTAGGGAAACAAACTGTCTTTGGAATAAAAGGATTTGTTTGTTATAGGGCCCAGTGGCATGCGAGCGCCGTTCACTGATGGAAAGTCTAAAGCTTAGAAAAGTTTGACTTACTTATTTCTTATAAAAGTTAGCAACTGCTCGGTGTTTCGATAAAACATTAGAAAGATCGAGAAGTTATGATCTATTAGCAGTATTGGGGAACGGGGGTTTAGCTAGTGAAAAGAAACAAAATAAAAAAGGGGTTAGTTTGTAGATAGATAGCCCTTCAGGCTTACTTGCTTAGGATCCTGATAAAGTGGTTTGATCAGGTCAGGGGTCCCATACCGAATCGCAAGCCCTTGCCCAAACCGGGACCACTAATAAGGCGTAGTGGATGATTACCAAAATATTTTTTAATATTTATTTCATGCATGTTTCACTCACTAACTTTTATACTAAAAATTTCTTCATCACGTCATTAATTTTCTCACATATAACTTTCTAGGCCTAAATCTGATAAAATACTCTTCTATAACACTATGTTATTATGCTACAATAACCTTTATTCTTCTTTAAAATATAAATAAATAAAAATTTAAATATTAGTCAAAAATACAGCTGATACTCATTAAAGGATCTAGGTTATCGCGGTTCACTTCGAAGGGTTCTACTTATTCACGCTAGACGATCACAAGGCCAAGTTTACGGGGTGTATTTAAAGGGGGGTTAGCTATACTGTTGATTAGTCGAGTAAGTAAGTAAATAAGTAAGGTGAGCGGAGGTTTAGTTACATTTGGTTCCGTGCCCAAGGGATCTAAGATGTGCTCTGTAGAACACATCTTGGATACCAAGGTTTATAAATAAATAATAGGAATTAGCCTTACCAGGCTACATTTGTTGTTGTGAAAACGAGTGGGTGTGCTGTATTTCTTGACTTATTTCATCTCTAAATAAAACTCATATACCTAATATTTTTATTCAATCGCTATTTCATAAAAACTAAAATAACTTTATCGTTAATAAACAAGTCTGTAGTATTTTCTTCCATTGTTAATTCTTGCCGCGTTCCGAGCGAAGTTATGCATCAGTACAGAATCAATTATATTTTCGTCTTCCTCTGGTATCTGTAAAAATAAAATAATAAAAGTAAAGTAGCGTAGTAAACTAAGACAAAAAAAATATTTCTAGGAAATTAGTTCATAGTCGTAGTGGTTAAACATCGTCCCCAATAGGCGATTCGGGTTGCATTGCTACGTAGCAATTGTTGGCATTGGCACATCTTGACGTTCCCTTGCGCCTGTGCGTAGTACTATTATTTATTCTGTGTCTTAATGTATGTTTTATGGCTGTTGTATAGGCGGGGCTAGTACGTAAAATACTAGGTACTTATAGAAAAAATATTCATGTACCTAAAATAAAAGAAGGCGCGGAGCTGTAGTAGTTTAGAAGAGTTTCCCACCTAGTAATCGGAATTGGAAACATAAGTGTGTACACTATGTATAATAGCAATAGAATTTCATGTCAAAACAAATTGTGCTCTATCGGCCTAGTACATTTTCATAGCAGGTTCTGCCATCTTCAGGGCTATTTTGAAAGCTTTACATCACGTTTGCGCTTTACATTGGAGATCGGATAGCTTCGATGCTGTCTTATATAGTCCATGAACACTCTCTGATGTTATGTATGTTCCTGGAAGACGTCTGTTATACAGAATTTCATTTATAGGCAGGATAACTACTAGTTAGGACAGTAAGTAGGTCGTTATCATAATCTAGGTGTAAGACTATATTATCTCAGATAACCTAGGATACCTAAGCCCTAGATTTAAGACCTAGTAATACTAGAAGATAGGCTCTAGTCTAATGCTTATGGGGGCGCGATTATTTATTGTCGCGCTGAAGTACAAAATTGTAGGTGGCATTCCGCCATTTTTCTATGAATGCTGAATAGCTACACGCATGTGGTACTATGACAAGTACACCCTTCGATGGATGGTTTGTTTGCATTTCAGTTGTAACTCTATAATCTATAAATTGGCTCACAGGATTTCATACATCATACAATAATTTGGCATATTGTTTGTACGGTTTGTACCAAATATTGTCACTGTAGTGCAGCCGTGAGAAGAACAGGTTTCTGTCTGTTAAGATATAGGTATAAATCATATTAGGACTAATTTTAGTTCATTAGCTTATAAGTCATCATACATTTTCATACTACATCATTGGTAAACAGGCATACGTCCCTCTTGATGGTGAGAGGTCACCGTAGCCTATATCTGCCAATTATTTCAATAAATTAAATCCACTGTACGAATTTCAACTTTCTATACGTATATATTTTTACTGTAGTAATACAAATAAGTATGTATGTATAAACAAGATTTTCAATAGCTTCATATGACATGAGTTCGTTATCTTACATGATAAGCTGTAGGCTAGTCTAAAATAGTAAGTGTAAAACCATACAATCATTATGTTCAGTAGATTGTGTACACAGCTTTTATACAATATTTCACAAGTCAGAAGTATGCCAACATACTGTACTTCATTACAACCATGTCAAACATATCCTACGAAATATTAGCATTACCAGCATCTGGGAGGTCGTACCTCGCCATACCCTAACTCCACCACTGCTTGATCATTGTCACAATTGCTTAAATAATTTCATGAAAATTGATTGAAATTTGTAATATTCCTGTTAAGTAGGCATAGATAATAAGCACTATTATCATTATAAAACCATATTTTACTGAGGTTCAGAAAAAGTATGTAGTATGTGGTACGCATTAAGTATGTAAACTTACCTAACATGACCGGGTCCAGTCTGATTGTCGGATTACTTTGTTGTTCAGTAACGTTGAGCATGAGCTGGTAGTGTAGATCAGTGAGCCTTTAGTACACTGAAAGGAAACGTCAGAGATTAGAAATGTTCATGTAGATAGCGTAAGAAAAGGGTTTAGTTTTAGAGTGGGGTTCTGCCAAATAGGAACAATATTATTTCACTTATCTACTCACGGGGGCGCGTCGCTTTATTTGGAAACTAAGACACGCCCGTGAGAAATATTGTGTCAGAAAAAACAACACATACTACAAAATTTACAAAAGAAAAAAAAAATATTAAAAAGTTTGAGAACCTCTGCCTTGCAGTTCATATCTACATGAGTTAGTACATAAATAAGTTAATAATGAGTTTACTTAGCCAATAAAGTAAGTATAAGTTCAATTTTCACTTCATCGCTATAGTCATCACTATCCCTCGCAACTACATTTTCTAAATATAATATTATTAATGCCATGAGGTATTAACTTTTAAATCTAATAATTAGTACGTGCTATTATAATATAATAAAAGTACCTTTCATTTATATGAAGTCAGTAGATATATGGAAGACGGTCCAACCTGAAGCATGGCCTCTCGGGTAAAACCTGAAATTGTACATATTGAAAGATTAGTTAAAAAAAAAGGGTGTATGTATGTTTAAGGAATCTTATTTATAAATACGTATCATTAAGATTGTTTATATTTATCTAGGCCATTCATGGTTAAGAAAAAAAAAAAAGAAGAACAACCATATCCATGTTTCTATGTAAAATTTCCTGACGAGTCGTTTTACTCACTAAGTAGAATTAATTAAGTTAAAAAGTAGCTGTTTAGTGGCAATGATTTTTTGTACTTACTTGAGGATAGTGCTAAGACGGAGTACAGTCCATAAAGGACACACCGGAAAATTCCTCAGTCCATCTGCACATTGCCGACAGCTGGTTGATGTTCTTCAATGATGATTACCCATTTCATATACTGAAAATTAATACATAAACTATTTAAACTCATTGTAACACAAACAAAATTTATGCTAAGTCTGGATTTTTAGTCTACATAATTTTATTTAAGTATCCAAAAATACAAAATTAAAGTTTGGACAAGTTTCAATGCCTATTTTTAAATGTCATGACATTCATTTGAGGTCCTACAAATATTGCTTTCCATAATCCATAAGCTTGAGAAATTTTATTGGTTGGAACGGAAACAACATTACAAGTTCCAAGTACAGTTAGGAGACCTAGGTCAAGTAAATTAGTCAAAGATATAATTTTAATGCTTACCGTTTAACCAAGGTATGTTCAGTTTCTATAAATATTGATTTCCATAAATTTGTGGCAGATGTGTAGAAATATCGGACATTGTAAACTTTCCAGAGAAATTCCAATTAGATGTTGAAACTGAAAAATCGAACAACCATGTAAACCTCATTGAAAGTAACAAATATATTTTGTTAGTTAGGCCTATTTCACGTACATTTAGATCCTCTTGGGGAATGTGAAAGTCAGAAATTAACGTGGGAAATTTACTATCAATAACTTATCTGACGACAGAACAATGAAATAAGCAACATTTCACCATATATATTCGGTCTAGTCGTTGTATTTCGCAAGTATGTTCTGCTGGGTTTCGAAAACGACGACTTGTTTGAAACACATCAAATAATAAAACAAAAGCTTACCTTTCATGCAAAACTGCTTTTGAAGTAGGCAATTAGTTCACTTTATCAATTGAGGCATAGCCCGATAAGACATCCTTTGCATGGGCTGTTTGCTCATTAGATCATGAGTATGAGCACTAGATTCTTCTATTATCTTGATGAGAACCACAACGAAACACATGTCCATTGCATTGCATTCACTAAATGTCATGTCAATTTCATAACCTCACTTTCGTTATCGGAAAATTACATTGCAATTGCAGTTCGGAGTTCAATTTGATAAAACAGGCTCACTTTGTCGACAAAATTATTTAAAAGTAACGCGTGTTTAGGGCAAATAATGTTTTGTTTGCATTTTCTTAGTTTGCAAAATGACAAAATGGCGAGTATGGACGGCTCATGACCGGCGTCGGCGCCGAATTGCCTGTCGTATTGTTTAAGCAGATTAAAATAAAGCGAATATTTAAATAATTCTAGTTGTAGATCACGTAATTAATAATGAGCTAAAGAAAACAAAAACGGATCTGCCATTTTTTCGCGAACAAGCGGATTAGCGGTAAGCATGACATAGATTAGAGAAAATAATTTAACCACAGATAACATATATCTCCGCCAAAAGGTGTTCTATCGGTGACATTACACAAACTATCATTGTTTTTAAGTTGGTACGCTTGATCGGTCATACAATTTTCGACAAAAGATATTCAGTAATTCAGTAATTTATTGTCCGGTGTTGTCATTTACAAAACTTTACTTCACTTTTCTCTAGGGCTAATCACATGTCCACTTACAAGTGCGGTCCGACCGTCTGGTAACTCCTTAAAGAATCTCACAATATATTTTTAATCTGGTCACACTATAATCTAAGTTGCGTACACGCAATTTCCTACGCATTTAATATTTGCGACTACTCAAAAACACTTAAGTGTGTTTACAATGAAAATACGCCCATGAGGAAAATTGTAAAAGAAAAAAAAAGACGGCTAAGTATGACAATGACAGTTCCTTACGAGAATATCTGAGTGCGAAGTAATTAAATTTTTATAGATAAACGATTTCACAGAAATTACAGTGTTGTGTAGCTTCCAATAATTAGTGTAGTTGATTGTGTAGAAGCACGTGTGATTTTTAGTGACGTCTTATTATCACACGAAGAGAAATATGAGGGTTAATTACGGTGCGAAACAAAAGCCGGCTAATTTGAGATTAGGTTGGATACATTACGGATTTGCGAAAAGAAAATAATGTAAGTTAGTTCAAATTCAGTGAATATGCATTTGTTTTATCCATACAAGTGGTTTGTAGCATTATCTCGCCGTCGCAAGGGACAAAAGTGAGTGTCGCCATAACATATTGGTTACGATCGAAAATTGTGTTTGACGATTGTTCTAAAGAAAAATGCAGATTGTATGTGAAAAGGAAGTGTTTAAAATAGTTATTATATAGCATCAGTGAAGTGCAATGGTGAATAGTGGTGATCAGTGTTTAAAATTCAGCAAGAAAAATGCACAAAGCAAGTGAGTACAAATACAAACAAATATTACCTAGTATTTAGTCGAACCAGTGATTGATTTGGTATGGTTTTTAGAAACTGATTGTATATGACATTTTATTACATATTATTCCTTCTTATTACATACAATTTTACGGAAATAGTGCGCTGAAAACACTTCAAATTTCAACAATATTGATTATTTTAGATTTCAAATGTGTTTTGTAACTTAGAAAAGTTTTAATTTGTGATAAGAGTATTCATTACATATTATTTCATGTTCGTGAATTAAGTAAAACAAAATGTTTCAAGTAAACTTAAACTTTACATAAAATAATTGGGAATTTATAAAATACCTTCGTCCGTTAGTTATTTGATGGCTAAATTCGACCGGTTCCTTAACTCATTCGTGGCTCAGGTAGTTTAGGGGTGGATTAATGTATGGGAAGGTTCATGCGATGGTGGGTTCGAATCTTACTTTTGCTTCACTTTTTGTAATTTTATTTTGAAATACCATTTTATTTTGTTTTATATTTACGACTTTGTTTTGTTTATTATTTTCAAAAATAAAAATAAAAATTACTTTTTTTTTTGGAAATTATTTTAAAATTGAATGAAGGTGGTTTTTACAACAAGTTTTAGGGAGTAGTTAATGTTACTAATGTGGTATTTCATTATTTACAATTCAAGTGAGAGATATTTTTGGAAAACTGGAAGCAGGTTGTATTCTTCAAAAACTTGCCATTTATTGTACAAATAAGGAGTCGACTTTGGAGATGAAGAAAATATTGATTAGTTTTGCTGTGTTCAAATGACTGGATCTTCTGTGATTATGCTGATTGTGATCAAGTCTGCAGCGTGTCTTCGGAAGAGATTTCATGGTGTCCTGGGTTATGACACCGACTGAGAAGAGAATAGTTTGGAAAATTTTGAAATATTACCAGGAGGCCAGCAGGATTTAACCATCATCATTAGCTACTCGAGAACCCAACATAGAACTAGCCAAGTATGAAGGAGAAAAAAGGAAGAGAGACACCTTTGACCAAGTTCCTCAACCCATTGTCGTGTTTGTTAACAATTTGCAAAGTTTGCTGCAGCTGCAAATGTAATGAAGAAGGAATAAATTGCCCGAGGTTACAAAAGACTTTCGGGGCATGTTATACAATATTGAAGACATAGAATAGGACAATACAAGTTTTAAGCTCGTTTCAAGAAAAATTCATTATTTTGTTATATTATTATCCAATCAAATAAAAGTATTTTGAACCTACTTATGACATCATTTTGTATTTTATCATAAGGCAATTAAAACCAAAATAAAATTTTGCAGATAGTTTGAAAAAAAAGGGAATATATTTTAACAAAACCACATCAAATTTGATGTTACATTATATTTTACAAAAAATATCAAAACCATATCAAAATTAAGGATACATCATATTTTGCGGGAAAAAATTGAAAATATGAAAACCACTTCAAAACTGCAATTACTTTTTTTTGCAAAATTGTATTATGCGTTTATTATGAACATTACATGATGTGTAATGTAAATTCTATGAGTACATTGGTTACAAGTCAATGACTTCTTAGTAAAGAATGTTTATTTATTGCGACAAACTTATGTGGAACATTATTATTTTTCTTTCTTATCATCATCATCATTATCATTATTTTAAACGTGTCATGATTTCTTCAAAATTTTATTGAGATGCAGTGTTATTATTATAGGGGTGGTAGAAGTCGAAATTTTGTCTGAAATTAATTTTATTTCTATAGTGATCTGTGTGATAAAGGGCCTTATTGGCTAGCCCATCGTAAAGTTTCACTGTCATTTAGTAGTTTCATTCCTAGGATTATAAAGTGGTGTATGGTGGATGTAAATCTATAATACGGATCTTTTTTATTATCTAGATAAAGAAGTCGGTTCATTATATGGACAACAATTTTTTTTTTAAATCTTTATTTTGTAAGAAGAATGTATTGGATATACATTGTATGGTTAGATTATTTTAATATAACAATAACTGGACATCATAGTAGCTAGTCTGCCTGGGGTAGACGTTAGGAAAATCGAGATCGGTGGATAAGCTATTTTTCATTTTAGTTATTACAGTTAGCAGTGATATTTATTATTTATGCGTTATCATTTATTACATTATATAGGGTGGTATACTGTACGATATCGGTAATCACCAGTGCAGATCCTCGATCCTAAGCATAACTTGGTCAGTATTTTTAACCGACTTCAAAAAAGGAGGAGGTTCTCAATTCGACTGAATGTTTTTTTTTTTTTTTTTTTTTTTTTTTTTTTTGTATGTATGTTACTCGATATCTCCGAGAATCGTAGACCGATTTTCAAAATTTTTTTTTTGATCGAACCGGTATAACCCCGAGATGGTCCCATTGGCACCAAGTCAGGGTCTGATGATGGGATCCTGGAGAAATCGAGGGAACTCTTCAAATGTTATAGGCACATGTAATGTTTTTAGTCTATTTTTCAAAGGTACACCAGTATTTACGTCTGATGGTAATAATTTTATGTGGCTGAGCTGATGATGGAAGGTCAACTCCTCAATGGTTAGGAGTTAAAGGATAATTCTTTCACTACTGTACATGTATTCGGACTGATACATATAATATCACTAGGAACCACTAAAAATCAACTGAGCTGATGATGGAAGGTCAACTCCTCAATGGTTAGGAGTTAAAGGATAATTCAAAATCAAAATCAAAATCAAAATAACTACTGTATTTTCACTACTGTACATGTATTCGGACTGATACATATAATATCACTAGGAACCACTAAAAATCAACAAATAAATAAACTTTTTAACAAAAAATAAAACCGCCTTCAAAAATAAGCGCGTTACAAAACACGGAGAAACTAAAAAGCCAAAAATAATAAACCTTTCAATTCAGATTTCTTATCGTATTGCAATAAGCTAAACATCCAAATTATAAACAAATCAATTATTTTTGGAGTCGGTACCAGCCTGTGTATGGTTGGGTGGGGCAAACAGGCAATAGCAAGGCGACGAACAGGTCTGGTACCGACTACAAAAATAATTGATTTGTTTATAATTTGGATGTTTAGCTTATTGCAATACGATAAGAAATCTGAATTGAAAGGTTTATTATTTTTGGCTTTTTAGTTTCTCCGTGTTTTGTAACGCGCTTATTTTTGAAGGCGGTTTTATTTTTTATCCTACAAAGATCGGAGTAGAGAGGGCCACTAATTTTTTAGCTGACTGTACTTACTTTTATTAAATTTTTGCATTTTATGCTATCAATTTTGCATTATGAACTGCAGGAAAAAAAAAACAAAGACAGGAAAATTGAAAGTAGGGTAGTGTCCTTACAGTAATTGACTCTAGTTAAAATGTGACCATAAAATATAATATTTTGTTTCGTACGAACATTTTATTTTTAGTATGTGCATCAAACAATTTTCACACATTGTCAAATTTCTTGCGGTTAATAAATACTTTGTAAAAATGAAATATAGATGTATAAAATGAAACCTATTATAAATAAATTGAAATTTTCTTTGTCCTCGAGTCAGGGTAGAGTGGGGTAAAATGGGATACGTGAATTTTGAAGTTATTATGTTATTTTATTTCCATTTTTATTCTTTATTTTGATTACTTTTAAAAGCGTTGGCTTTCTGTTGAGATCGAGTGAAAGAGCGAATGAGGAAGTAAGAATGGTTACATTGTGTGTGTGTGTGTGAATAATTTAGAGATGATGAATGTTTATAGATGTAAGAATGTTTTGAATGGGATGAATGACTGAATGATGTGTGTCTTGAATGATTTTTTTTTTATGGAATGAGTGGATTGATACGGACAGACAGCGCTGGAAAGTGGTCAAAACTAGTTTGGTCGGAATTTGCGGGAACAAACAAGGGGGGAATTTTGGGAACACATTAGTCATAAAATTCTTATTGGTTAGGTTAAAATCCAATGGATTCGACCCATTTCAAGGGTAGTTTTTTGTGACTACTACTACACAAGGTAATAAGACCCATACGAAAACCACACACCTCATCTTGAATGGGATGTATTTGACAATCGACATAATTAAGGGCCGATATCGTCTAGTGAGAACGAGGCTCTTTTCAATATTTGTTTCCTTGTTATTTGTTCAAATATGTGAAGTTTAGTATCATCAAATCATTTCTTCATTTGATCATGATATGGTACCAAGTTGAGGTACATGCTTATGTCATTTAAGGTTTGTTTTATAAAAAAAAAAAAAAACACACATCCAAACAGATCTTAAGTCAGTATATTTTATTCAAGTATGAGACATGCGCCAAAACATGTGGCTGGAGTGATTAGGTAGAGAAATTGGTTTGAGTTCCGACAATGGAGATTGAAGGCTCTGGACTTACAATGAGAGCTCTAAAGGTTTCTTCGTAATTGCGTGGGAAGTTATTGTGAACTCGTTGAAATTATTACGATAATTATTCCGGTCCAACAGTGTGGATGGAATGAATATTCGCCGCGACCGGGGAACGAGCTAGCAAGAACGGGTTAATAGGACCTATCAGATTCACAACCTGGTATCCCTGGCGATGCGTGGACTCTGAGAAAGGGGTTATCATGGTTCATTGTCGAGATTCTGATGAGCTGATTTCAAAACTGAGTCGCTAGCAGTCGCATAGTATTGGAATACACACCACACAATTAGAAGTGGGGGGGATATTTCCGACTGATCTAGAGATATTTTTCTTTTATTCAATTTTATTGCTTCTTTTGCTAAATAAGATTGAATTTTTTTACAAACTACTTTGTATTTTGTAAAAGAATTCCAATCTGGGGGCGAGTTGTAACAGAACAAGCGTCTATGACGAGGAAATGGACTCGTTATTACATATAAAACTTACGGCGAATCAACTTTTCCTTGACCAACTTTCTTGGTGCATATTTTCTTTGGGATTTCATTGGATATTTTAACAAATAATATCTGTGAAGCTTTATCACATGTATAGTCACGTCTTCACTCATAAAATTCAATGTTATTTGATGCAAAACAGGTTGGAAAAAACGTATTTATCAACAAACTACGTTCACATGGACGGAATACTGACACTGACAGTTGTCAGCTGCGTAGCGTTCCGATATTATGTCTTGATTTCAATCACAGGTCATGAAAGTTGATAATGATTAGTAGTATACTTTCTGGATGTGTTTAATGTAGCATTTAGAAACAAAAATGATATTTTACTGCGTATTTGATCTACAAAACTAACTAAAACCCTTTAACAAAAAAATATCTGCATACCTATACTAACCGCAATACATAACTCTTCGTCGCTAACTAGGTATCAATAAAATTATTCCTATATCACTTTGGAACACGTGCAGTCATGCAGATGTTACTATTGAGAAGCAAAAACGTACGTGCTGAGCTGTCTTGGACATTAATGCCTAAGGCGTACGACTTAGTAAACAAAACAGTTATGACCTTTTTCTTATGCATGTAATTTAGAGGCTATCCATTGTTACTTGTCGCTCTTTTGTAGCCGTTTTGTCGCTCTTTTGTCGCTCTTTTGTCGCTCAATTGTCGCTCAATTGTCGCTCAATTGTCGCTCAATTGTCGCTTTTTTGTCGCCAAATTCTGTCGCCATTTGAATCTATAAAAGGGTCGGAGGGAGCCGACGCGCGTCATTCTTAAAATATCTACAAGACTAACAGTGTCTCTGGCTTTCGTGTGTTACTGGGGAGTGAAGTTGTTCTGCTATTATTTCTCTGTTTGTTTTTACTTGGAAATTATTCTAAGTGATTGTAAACTTTGAAATTATGTCTCTGTTTGATTGTGCGGGGACAATATCGTCGTACAGTTGAACTTAGACCTATGGTGGAATTGCTTTACTGTCAGTTGTGGGGTTATTTTAGTGTTCTATTTATAGTGTAGTGTTACATTTAAATTAATGTGTAGTGAAGTTTTCTGTGCTTTGTTTCATGAGTGCCGTCAAGCAATACAAAGACTGGGTCGATGTATGGCTGGTGCTTGGAGATAAGTCTGTGTTTGGTTTTGTAGGGAGTAATTCTTGCAAAACTAAGCGTAGATTATAGCACGTAAAGGAAACTTCATTCGTTTGTTTAGTTGGTCAGTAAAATTGAATTTAGTAATTTTCTATGGGGTTATTTTGTGAAAGTTATAAGCCAGATCATTGTTTGTGACAGACTGTTGTCCGGCTAGGCGCTTCTTCCCTTACGGTGTCAAATAAGAGGCGTCTAGGGGTCTTTTTGTTCCAAGTGGAGGGCTTGGACGCTTTTCTATACTTACAAAAGCGTATTTTCTCACCGGTCTCAAAGAGTCCAACTGTTAGATGGAAGTGAGGACTTTCACGATTGACGAAAGGCATTAGGAGTAATCCTTGCTCACTGAAGTCGGCAGTATTTGAGGCTGGGGTCCTATATATATTTATATTTATTTACTCGGTGCTCTAGTCCATGCTGGCGTTGGTCGCTGGGGATTTCGGTTGTGATCGATCCACATCTAAGTAAAGTTTGATCGCAGCTGGGTCTCCCATGTGGCTGGTACTGGTGTGTCCTAGAATACTGGATATATACACGGATAGGGCGATCTACTCTCTGCTACCCTAGCCCGCGGGCAAAAGCAGAGGGGGGGATCAGAACTCAAGCCTATAGGTTGCCTATCTCAGCTTCGCTGGCTGAACTGTACAGCTTATGGTAGGGATACACTTGTGCATATTCTGAACACAAGATCTATGGTAAGTGAGGGTCTGTGTTTCAGATATGTTAGAGTAGGGAAAACGATAGGAATAGGGTAGAGTCACACACTATTTCTATGAAAGTAGAGTTCTTTTATGATTGGTCTTAAAATATAATTGGTCAACGTGTATTGTGGAGAAATAATTTAACTACTACTATTTATATGGTTTAAATGGACTTTAAATGTGGTGTTTACTATCTTAAAATATGTGATAAAACTGGTAATTTATAAAATCTCTTATTACTTAATTTATTTGAGTGAAATTAATAATTGTGGTAGCAATTTCTGATTTTTCGGTGTGGCTGCGGGACACTTAGTGTTGCTAACTAGTTTTTCAAGGTAAATTCTATCAAATTGGCTAGGGAAACAAACTGTCTTTGGAATAAAAGGATTTGTTTGTTATAGGGCCCAGTGGCATGCGAGCGCCGTTCACTGATGGAAAGTCTAAAGCTTAGAAAAGTTTGACTTACTTATTTCTTATAAAAGTTAGCAACTGCTCGGTGTTTCGATAAAACATTAGAAAGATCGAGAAGTTATGATCTATTAGCAGTATTGGGGAACGGGGGGTTTAGCTAGTGAAAAGAAACAAAATAAAAAAGGGGTTAGTTTGTAGATAGATAGCCCTTCAGGCTTACTTGCTTAGGATCCTGATAAAGTGGTTTGATCAGGTCAGGGGTCCCATACCGAATCGCAAGCCCTTGCCCAAACCGGGACCACTAATAAGGCGTAGTGGATGATTACCAAAATATTTTTTAATATTTATTTCATGCATGTTTCACTCACTAACTTTTATACTAAAAATTTCTTCATCACGTCATTAATTTTCTCACATATAACTTTCTAGGCCTAAATCTGATAAAATACTCTTCTATAACACTATGTTATTATGCTACAATAACCTTTATTCTTCTTTAAAATATAAATAAATAAAAATTTAAATATTAGTCAAAAATACAGCTGATACTCATTAAAGGATCTAGGTTATCGCGGTTCACTTCGAAGGGTTCTACTTATTCACGCTAGACGATCACAAGGCCAAGTTTACGGGGTGTATTTAAAGGGGGGTTAGCTATACTGTTGATTAGTCGAGTAAGTAAGTAAATAAGTAAGGTGAGCGGAGGTTTAGTTACATATTGGAGTGCATATTTACTATCTGCGTGCGTCCTCGGGTAACTATCAGTTCTGTTCTGTGGGACACAGTCGCATGACTGCGTGAGCGTGACGCAACCTATTACCGAACTAGAACAAACTTTGTCGTGATATCATAAGCAAAATACTTCATAATTCATAAATTATAATTTTAAGCCTTTTCATTAATAATGTACCGAATTATTCTATAAACTAACAGTACGTAGGTACACATAACTTGAGTACGAGTAAAGCTAAGTTTTGAAAATAAAAAATGCAGCTAACAGTTAGGTAGGGTTGTGAGACTGAGATGTGATCAAACATAGGTACATTGCATCTGTAGCAAAAAAATGTATTTTTGTTTCATTTCAGATTATTAGAAGCAGACATGGGGTTCCACATAATCATAGACCGAAGAAAAGACAGATGGAATTCAGTCAAAACAGTATTAATAAGGATCTCAGTAAGTAGTACATAATTAACAAAATAGATACAGTCTGACCAAAAAGAGTAGAAATTAAAAAGTGGCAACATTACGATCCCGATTCCGTGTCGTCCCGTTTTCTCACATATATTGATTTGAAAGGGATAACACCACAATGTTTCTACTTTTTAATTTCTTCTCTTTTTGGTCAGACTTATCAATAATATAACTAAGTAAATGTATTGTAGATTGTGTCATTTAAGATGACGCACAAAATTATCACAAATCTAACTTACAGTGCTATGACTATGACAATACGAACCAACCAAGGCAAACATTGTCGTGAATGACAGCATCCATATTTCCATCTTCAAATCTCTAGGAAATTGCCGGTATACCGTTCCACATCTATATTCCAAATTTTGACTTCCTATATTTGCAAACATCCACATTTCAAATTTCGATTTCCTATTTGCAATAAAGATAACTTTGACAATGCTTTGGCTCCTAGGTAACTACTAATAGGTGTAGGAATTGTAGACTATACACGGTATGGTGGCTGTTAGCGCTGCAGGCACGGTCGGCGTTGGTTTTCAAAAGATTAACAATGGTCATTTGGTCAATGGCCAATGTTACAGACGGAATACGCTTGTATCACAGGTGCATCTAACTAGTAATTTCTGAATAGGAGTTCTCCTCGGTTTTAAATAAATTCTGATTCGATAGGCATTGGTCCACTGACATTGTGGGATTTGTGGGGGGGGGTTAATACTAGTTGACACAGTGCACATATTCCCAAGCGATTGCGTGTACTACTATTATGAAGGGTGCACAGCAAACCTAATGTGTGTTTTACGTAGATATATTTATTTGCTTGCTGTGTACTTGACACATAACAAGTTTACATTTAGTTTAGTTTATTTGATCTGTGGTTTAGTTTACATTAGTACCTAAATGGTTAACACTGACCCTACCCTACCTATAGTACCTATTAAGCTATTGCAAAATTAGTAACTTACTTTTTACCTTATATTTTTTCAGGAATTTTTCCCTGGCATCATCCACACAGTATATGTGCTCCGACCAGCCAGTTTCCTCCAGAAAGCGCTCTCGGAAGTGAGCAGCAAGCTGTTCAAAGAAGAGTTCCGGTTCCGAGTGCTAGTGTGTTCTTCGGTTGAAGAGTTGTATGAGCACTTCGACCGGTCGCAGCTCACGCCGGACCTTGGGGGAGAGCTGCAGTATTCTCATGCGGAGTGGATACAACAGAGAATAGTAAGTATTTGCTTGATGTTGCTTTACCTCAACCCAGTTCAAGACCTCCCGCTAAGTGGCTAGTCTTTTCCTACCAACCAGCTCCCTTCAGATAGAGCTTACGGAAGCCAGCGGTTCAAAGAAGATTTTTGATTTCGGGTACCACACCAGTGCCTACCCGAAATCGAAATCGCGTTCGTCAGTTGTCGAACTCGAGCTGTATTATGAGAATATATAGTAATATCAGTCTGTCTTCATGAAAAATTTTATAAATAATGAGCTGGAACTAGAAAAATCTATAAATATAACACTCCTATAATTAGGCAGTCGATTTTTAATGTCGTTACTCTAAAATCTGTAAAAATAGATAGGACATGATAATCTAAGTATTGGCAAAGACATATATAACTGCGTATAGACAGATAAAGTCTAAGAAAAGAACGTACCTCAGTACCATACAGGAAAATGAACGGTGGCCTAGATGGCATTACACCTTTGGGGTACGCTCAGCTAGATGGCGCTAATATTAATATTTGACATTTTAACACATATCAAGCTAAGGATATGGGCCAAATTGTCAAAATTGAGGTTCAAAAGTTTCAAGCCTGTGTCAAGAGATGGCAGTCTATGTACTGTGATTACATATTTTACTTCGACAATAATTCTCTATAATACTTGATCCTCTTTGGTATTGGTGTGGAGTGTGGAGATATTGTTGACGACACAGCAACCGCTAAAGCGAGCGGTTGAATTTAAAAAATCGATCCCTGATTATTTTTATGCAAAGAAAAATTATAATTTGAGTCTTATGATTAATTGAAATACGGTTGTACTCACGTTATTATATCGCTATTGCTGCGACATGTTCATTAATCATTTGAATATGTCTCACGGAAGTTTAACGTGTATAATTTGAGTCTTAATTATATTTTCTTTCATTTCAGGCCCTAGAAATGTTCTCAACACTAATGAAAGAGATCTCAAGCAAGCTGGACGACTTTATGCACGAAATAGTGGATTGCGACATGGGGAACGATCCGACACAAACCAAAGAATTATTAGACTGCCAGGAAACTAGGTTAGTGGCTGTTACATTCGTTTTATTGCTAACGACATCATCGGTGGCTGGGATTTGTTACAATTTGATTTGTTAGCGCATCCAGATGGGGTCATCAAATGTAGCATACATAAAGAACCAAGCAAATGTTACGCGATTTACGAATGCATTCCAATTAGGTGGCGTAAATAGAAAACATTGGGCTTAGATTTTACTGTCAATTGAAAGTTTCTTTCTGTGTAATGTAAGTATGTATAATATAATACCTATGATTGAGGCTATTCGTAATTAGGTACGTACCTAATTACTTACCGTCCTAGTCCTATTTAAAACAGTTTACAATATACATATACAATGTGCATTGAGGACTGTTTGTATTCGATCATATCATTATACATTATGCTGAGTGCCTTAATGCGATGGAGTGAATATTTTGGATCATCGTGATTTGAATTTGAGAACGACTTCAAGAAATAAGCTGTCTAAGCCTAAATAAGTATCGCAAAGGTCTACAAGTTCTACAACTGACAGAGCCATAAATATGTTTGCAATTTTTTAAAGTTTTTAGAGCCATTTAAATATGATTAAACATTCATTCACGATATCTTCTGTCTCTATATGTATGTATTTACATAAATATAATAACCATTCAGACATGGACGAATTGGTTACCTGCTATTGGGCTTCCAGTCACGTAGCTCATCTGAACTTCAAAATAGTTTCCTGAACTTTGTGAACATATAGAAGCTCAATGGTTATGGAACTTACTTATGAAAACCAACTTTCTTGCACGTTTTCGGATTACTAATAAATAAATAAAAACCCTTCGTTTTCTGAAGACCTATTCAGCTATAAAAAAAATATATTGAACTGGTTTTGAACCTTCAAGTTCACTCATGCCTGAGATGAGCGATAATCACTGACCATGAGCGAAGTCATAGGACTTTAAATTCTTGGAAACTTCACATTTATTTACCTTAGAGATTTCAAAGCAAGTTAGAAATTTAAACGGAGCACTTGTCCACCTCCATACCGTATCCATTTGGTGTTCACGAGTTCAACTTAATTAAAAAGGTGTGTCTTTACATTTCAGGTATAAAGAGTTGAAGACGGAACTGGCGGCAGCGACCACGCAAGGCGAGGAGCTGCTGACGCAGATGAGGAAACCAAATCTAACGTTTATTAGTAATATTATAAGTCATGTGGCCGCTGTTGAGAGGTTGGTATATCGCCATCTAACGTTGAACATGTATTTTGATAGCGCGATTCAGGATTTTCACTCCTTGGAACGGCGTTATCTAACGTTGTACTTGTAAACTAAAAAATGTAAGTTGGGGTCCTTATCTCTGGAAAAATCTTGATAGCGCGATTCAGGATTTTCACTCCTTGGAACAGCGCCATCTAACGTTGAATTTGTTAACTACAGAATTGAAATGCAAGTTGGGGTCATTATCCCAGGAAAAATCTTGATAGCGCGATTCAGGATTTTCACTCACTGTAACAGCGCCATCTAACATTGATTTCATTAACTAAAAAACTTTAATGCTAGTTGAGGTCATTATCTCTGAAAAAATCTTAATAGCGCGATTCAGGATTTTCACTCCTTGGAACAGCGCCATCTAACGTTGAATTTGTTAACTACAGAATTGAAATGCGAGTTGGGGTCATTATCCCAGGAAAAATCTTGATAGCGCGATTCAGGATTTTCACTCATTGGAACAGCGCTATCTAACGTTGATTTCATTAACTAAAAAACTTTAATGCGAGTTGGGGTCATTATCCCAGGAAAAATCTTGATAGCGCGATTCAGGATTTTCACTCCTTGGAACAGCGCCATCTAACATTGAATTTGTTAACTACAGAATTTAAATCCGAGTTGAGGTCATTATCCCAGGAAAAATCTTGATAGCGCGATTCAGGATTTTCACTCATTGGAACAGCGCCATCTAACGTTGATTTCATTAACTAAACAACTTTAATGAGCAAAAATGTTCATAGCGCGATTCAGGATTTTTACTCTCTGTAACAGCGCCATCTAACGTTGAATTCATTAATTAAAGAACTTAAATGCGAGCTGGGGTCATAATCCCTATAAAAATTAGTATAGACCACTAAAATTAACTTTATTTGCAGGTTACTAGTACAACTAGAAGAGACTGAAAAACAATTCGACAATTTTTGGCAAAAACATTCCACAAAATTAAACCACTGGCTACAATTTAGGACATTTTTATTAAATTTTAAACAAATGCAGGTATGTCAACTTTAAATTCTAATTACTTACTGCTAAAATATACCTTCATGCCTTAAAACTATGGAGGTAACGGTCTGAAAGTGAAATGCGATTGAGGTTTCTTATTCCGTTCGCGGTTACGAAAGTCAAACATGGGCGTCTTTGGAGTGCATATGCGATGTGAATCGTCAGTGTCCTTCGCCGGCCGAAATACAAACGCATCCGACGTATTCGATGCCGCTCTGTTCACTACCAAATCTGAAATATCCATGCATTTTTCATGATTGTTACTACTTTCAAAATTATCAACCCGTATGTCTTTTCGCTTCTTGGCCTCCAACTGATAAGTTAATTTCTGAATTTTACGGCTTTTGTCCTCTAAAGAAGCTTTCAGCTCCTCTGCCTGTTTATTTTTCTTTTGGAATTCTGCTTGCAACGACGAAATCTTCCGTTTGCATGTTTCCAATTCGGCTTTTAATTTTTGCACATTTAATGTATTGATTTCTTCCAAACATTTGAGCTTTTCTCTCATATGCTTTGCTAAGCTTTCTTGGTAAAGGGTTTCTTGTTCAACTTGATATGACCAAAATGACATTGCTCTCATAGCTATATCCATGATAGTATCTGGTCGCATACCTGCTAAGACGATTGACTTAAAAGTCTCGCATGGACGTAGATCCGCTTGTATAACATCGAATTTGTCCCTCAGTTCATTGCCGCAAGCTGGACAAGTTAAGGAATTTTCAATATTTCTCTTGAATTCGCTTTTTCCGTGCTCAATACAAAATGCATGCGAACACGTTGTTACCCACGCTTGATTTGTCAATGATTTTCGGCATTTTCTAAAATTACACACAATATCGATCGTCATTTTCAGTAAAATATATAATTTACTTTTATTTCACTTATAAATTAGGTACGTGCCTATCTCACATTTGTAAACAACATTTAATTTGTAGGTTATGATTTTTTTTTAAGCGATCAAATGGCATTTTAGAAAGTTTTTGTGCGACACTTGCCAGTTACATTGGCATAAGAAGGTTCTTTATTGTGCATATTTTACTATTTATTTATTTTCCTTTTCGGTTTTTACCGGTTTTTGAAACTCTTTGTTATGTCATTTTATTTTTTAATTTTATTTACCCTAAGCCCTGTGACGTATTATGCTACAAACTAGCTTTTACCCGCGGCTTCGCCCGCGTAATAAAAGTATTCTTATTGAAACGTTTACAAAAAATAAGATTTTCATTTGGATCCGTAGGTTTCTTTGTAGGTACATCTGTCCGCGATTATTTCGATTAAGGTAAAGCGGGGCAATTCTCGACTGGGGGGCCATTGTAACTGATCTATTTGCTGTACGGTCCGGTTTTGGCTGACTGTACCTTACACATATTACTAATGTTTTTAAAGAAATTCTTGCAATGATTGTAGAATTGTTACACAGCGACCACAGCGTAGGTAGTAGGTACGAATATGTATGTATTTTACCTATATAAATATTTATACTGGGGAAACTTCATACGACCCACATAGCCAGTATCTCGACGCTATGGTCGGTAGGGTAAAAAGTACTTCCTTGCATTATCGCTTACAATTTTTTCCATTTTGCTTATACTTATTGCAAACGTAAACATATAAAAGGCAAGCAAAACAATGATCTTCTTACAGCACATTATTATTACGGATGCAGGATACTCGCCGATGCCTACTTACTAATCCCTTCTGAGCTTCCCACTGAGCCACCTGCATTTTACACTGCCTAGATATCGATTGCCGACCGTTTATTCCGACCCCAATCCCTATTCTTATCCCCGTCCCTATCTCTATCTTTGTCCCCGTCCCTGTCCCGTCCCTGTCCCCGTCCCTGTCCCCGTCCCTCCCCTATCCCTATCCCTATCCCTATCCCTATCCCTATCCCTAACTATCCCTATCCCTATCCCTATCCTACCCTCAATCCCAATCCCTATCCCTATCCCTATCCCTAACCCTATCCCGTTCCCGTCCCTGTCCCTGTCCCTGTCCCTGTCCCTGTCCCTATCCCTATCCCTATCCCGATCCCGATCCCTATCCCTATCCTACCCTCAATCCCAATCCCAATCCCTATCCCTATCCCTATCCCTAACCCTATCCCGTTCCTGTCCCTGTCCCTGTCCCTAACCCTGTCCCTGTCCCTGTCCCTGTCCCTGTCCCTGGCCCTGTCCCTGTCCTTGCCCCTGTCAAATTATCATGCTAGGAGGTGAACTTTGAAAAATCCTTTCTTAGTGCTCCTCTAAGGAACTTCCGTGTCAATTTGAAATCTCTTGAACCAGAAGTAAAGATAAAAACTAAAGCTATACTTATGGCTATTTTGGATATTTAACCCCATTGCACAACAACAGGGGAGAAAATTTCTTTTCCACCTCATTAGATTTTAAAATCGTTGTATTTATCGTGATCAGCGACCCGATAAACCATAAAAACGATACCCATATTGTGTTTTTGACTTTACCCCCTTTGCACCCCTTGAGGGGTCAAATTTTCAAAAAACCTGAAACGTGTATTTAGTCACATGTCTTTAGGAATCCTCCTGTGAAGTTTCGAATAATCAGTCAAACTAATCTTGTTTTCTCATACAAACTTTGAACCCCCATTTCACCCTTTTAAGAGGAGAATTTTGAAAAATCCTTTCTTAGTGCTCCTCTACGCCATGTAAGGAACCTATGTGCCAAATTTGAAATCTCTAGGACCAGCGGTTTCGGCTGTGTATTGATATGTCAATCAGTCAGTCAATATCTTCTTTTATATATTTAAACCCATTGCACCACAAAAGGGGAGAAGGTATTTCACTTCCGCCTCGTTAGATTTTAAAAACGTTGTATTTATCGTGATCAGCGACCCGATAAACCATAAAAACGATACCCATATTGATTTTTTGACTTTATCACCCTTTTAGGGGTTAAATTTTCAAAAAACCTGAAACACGTATTCAGTCATATGTCTTAAGGAATCTTCCTGTGAAGTTTCGAATAAAATAGTCAAACTAATCTTGTGTCCCCATACAAACTTTGAACCCCCATTTGACCCCCTTAGGAGGTGAATTTTGGAAAATCCTTTCTTAGTGCTCCTCTACACTATATAAGAAACCTACGTGCCAAATTTGAAATTTCTAGGACCAGCGGTTTCGGCTGTGCGTTGATATGTCAGTCAGTCAGCTTCTTCTTTTATATATTTAGATTGAGTAAAACATCTTTTAAGCGGTTATTTTGTATTATAGTACCTAAATATTTTATTTGTTGTTTTTTTCAGGCTACTTTAGACAATCACCTGAAGGCAGCATGTGATATGACCGAGGTTGGAGAAACGGCGAGTAGAGTGGAAAGTTTAATTCAAGAGGCTATTGATTTCGAGAAACTTTGCAACTGTGATCTAGATACCGCTGCATCCGTTATAGACGATGGTACGTGAACGTGATTTGCATTAAAGTTTGCCCCGAGTTTGTCTCGTTTCAAAGATAGACAGAGAATTATACTATCTTTGTGTTACGCTAGTAAAATTTGAAGAATTTTCCTGGTTCTTACTGGAAAATATGTAGCGTTCGCTGACTTTTTTTACGTATTGCACACAATACTTTAGGTTTAGGTGTAGCAACTTTAGACAATCCAATAACCCCGTTTATGCAAAATATTTTATCGCATACACATTTTTGGGTGACGTAATTATCTGATTGAAACTACAATTACTACAAATAACATATTTCTGTAAAGAACATCTCGTCGTTTGTTTGAAAATGTTTATATGTACTTGATAAACGGTGTTTCTACAGGAGAGAAGCTGATGCAGGATCCCCTTAGTTCAGTAGACCACATAGAGTCCAAGTGTGAGGAGCTACGACGCACCAGCGCGCTGCTCGCCGACAAGATACAGAAACGGACGCAACTTTTAAATAAGGCCAGGGAACTTATGGATAGGATAGACAAGGTAACATGCTTGTAATATAGAGCTTATGCATCTATAATATGGTACAGAGTTTTAGCAGTTCTTTATTAGTTGAGTATTCATTCAGTTTTGCATAGCCAATATGTAGTCCAACAAAGATAGAGACAAGGGTTGTGTTCTGAGGAATTGTTATACATGATGCCAACGTCCACTTTTCATCATCGCACCGCTTGCCATCGACAGGGCGCTCATCCACACACCTTGCAACCTAAATGGTCGCGTACCGTGCGGTTTCAAAGAAATTTCCTCCCACGGACGCTCCGGCTGTGGAATGAGCTCCCTGCCGAGTTATATCCGATGAACTACAGTATGGGGTTCTTCAAAAAAGTAGTGTACAAGTTTCTAATGGGTCGGCAAGGCGCACCCTTTGAGTTGCAGGCGTCCATAGGTTACGGTGACCGCGCTTCATCAGGCTTACCGTGTACCTGTTTCCCACCGACGTGGTATAAAAAAATGGGAAGGTATGTACAGTTAAGTGCAATAATATGGGTTAATGGGTCCTATTGGTCCCATAGCTCTTAATTCGTCGACATAAGAGTTGAGTTAAATATTTTTCAGCAATTTCATACACCCACCCGCTCACCATAGACAGGGCGCTCATCCACTCTCCTTGCAACCTAAATGGTAGCGCACCGTGCGGCTTCAGAGGAATTTCCGCCCGCGAACGCTCCGGCTGTGGAATGAGCTCCTTGCCGAGGTGTTCATACCGCTTTTTAAATCGGGTGATTCGAGTGATATAACCAATTTCCGTCCCATATCAATACTTCCTGTACTAAGTAAAGTCTTTGAGAAGCTAATGTTAAATGATCTACTGGGACACTTCAACAGACATAGATTACTTACAAGCAAACAGTTCGGTTTCACAAGGGGCCGTTCCACGACCGATGCTGCTTCGGTACTCATTAAACATATATATAATTTTTGGGAAAATTCTTGTGATGCAATTGGCATATTTTGTGATCTTTCAAAAGCCTTTGATTGTGTGGATCATGGAACGCTCATTTTGAAATTAGAACATTATGGTTTGTCTATAAATGCCCTAAACTTTATGTCTTCTTACCTTAGCAATAGAACACAAACAGTAGTTGTTAACAAAACTCGCTCTAGCGGGACTGTAGTCCAATTAGGAGTGCCACAAGGCTCAATTTTAGGTCCATTCCTGTTTTTGGTTTATATAAATGATTTGCCATGTATAGTGAAAAACTTTTGTGAAATAGTACTTTTTGCTGATGATACATCACTGCTTTTTAATGTTGACCGAAAATCTACGGATTACAATGTAATTAATAGCACGTTAGCTGATGTACTGCAGTGGTTTACTGTCAACAATTTACTTCTTAATTCTAAGAAAACCAAATGTATTCGATTTTCTCTGCCGAATGTTAAACCAATCGATACAAAAATACTTTTGAATGATGAATGCTTAGAGATGGTAGATACAACACTGTTTCTTGGTTTAACATTGGACAAAAATCTACAATGGAGTCCTCATATAAAGAAACTAGCAAGCAAATTAAGTTCAGCCGCATACGCCGTTAGGAGAATCAGGCAACTGACTAATGTTGAGACAGCTCGCCTAGTGTATCATAGTTATTTTCACAGTGTAATGTCATACGGTATTCTGGTTTGGGGCAAAGCAGCTGACATACAGACTATCTTTGTATTACAAAAGAGAGCCATTCGTTCTATTTACAACTTAGGAACACGTGAATCAGTAAGAGAACTCTTCAAAGAAATTAATATCTTAACTGTAGCTTCCCAATACATTTATGATAGTATAATTTATGTTGTTAAGAATTTAGACTGTTTCACTAAGAATTCTGATATCCATAATTATAACACTAGAAACAAAAATAAGCTTGCCATAAAGAAGTTTCGTGTCCGTAAAGTACAGAAGTCATTTGTTGGGCAATGCATTCATTTTTATAATAAGTTACCTGACACTGCTTTGAGATTACCCCTCCCAGCTCTTAAGAACTACTTAAAAAAATCATTGATGTTAAAGGCTTATTACAGAGTCGAGGACTATTTGACAGACAAACATGCATGGCCCGAACCAGAAACTACAAAAAACGAATAGCAATTAAAATAATTGTATTATGTATAGAGGACACAGTTCAGATAAGAAAGCACATCAAATATTTTATATTTTATGTTGTGTAGGTAAATTACATATTTAATGATATTGAGATTCATATTATCTTTTTCTTCTATGACAATTTGATATGTTTTCTCTGAAGAAGAACGACGTATTATTAAGCAATAATATAATTTATTGAAATTGATTTCCATAGAGTACCTAGTCTGTTCATATTCTTTGATGAATACTTTTGCATGTTAAATTGTATGTTGTTATTTAATGCATGTTAATTATAAGATGTAATGTTTTGAAAAGAAGTTGCCCGCCGAGTTTCTTGCCGGTCCCATAGTGGATACCCCCCTCCCAACTGAGGGGGGACTGAAATCTTCTCGAGGCTGAGGCGTAGGGTTAGAGCCGGCGTAGCTTTATTTGACGTTCATATGCGCATTGTAATATGCCTACTTGAAAATAAATATTTCATTTTCATTTTCATTTTTTATTCCCGATGAACTACCGGGCCGTATACCTGTTTGCCACCGACATGGTATAAAAAAAAACAAATTTTCATACTTGACTGTACGTACGTGTACGTGTAGGTACGGAATGTAAATGTGGTAATAAATATTTTACATAGTTAATACACACGGATCTTCTTAGCTGTAATACAGATATTGCAACAATTCAAAGTTCCTTAAAGTCGTGAACAGGATATTTAGACATATCAAGTAACGTAACATATCTTTCCCAGGCCAACGACTGGTGCGCGTCCGGCGTCGAGATTCTGGCCGGCGAGGGCGGCCTCATTGCCGTGGACAAACTGTTAGAAGACGCGCAGGGTTTCGGACTAAGTGCACCCGACCTCTTCCGCGAGGCTTTACTACAGTCCGCTACGCAGGAGACCAAAGCGCTAGTCGCACAGGTAAACACATACTAGATGATAGTCTCATACCCATGGATACGGATTGGAAGACGCGCAGGGTTTCGGACTAAGTGCGCCCGACCGCTTCCGCGAGGCTTTACTACAGTCCGCTACGCAAGAGACTAAGGCACTGGTCGCACAGGTAAACACATACTAGATGATAGTCTCATACCCATGGATACGGATTGGAAGACGCGCAGGGTTTCGGACTAAGTGCGCCCGACCGCTTCCGCGAGGCTTTACTACAGTCCGCTACGCAAGAGACTAAGGCGCTGGTCGCACAGGTAAACACATACTAGATGATAGTCTCATACCCATGGATACGGATTGGAAGACGCGCAGGGTTTCGGACTAAGTGCGCCCGACCGCTTCCGCGAGGCTTTACTACAGTCCACTACTCAGGAGACCAACGCGCTGGTACTACGCTTAAGATTTACAAACTTGAAGTTACTCATAAAATTTTGCCAATGTTCTCGTTTCGAGAGAAACGTTGCCTAACGTTGATCAAAATTGAATGTATATGCCGCCAAGTTATTTATGCTTTTGCTTCTTAGCAATAATTAACAATTACCAAGACGACGCAGGGTTGGACAGTTCAATTTTACAACATGCTCATAACAAAAATCAAAACTTCTACACTATTTTAAATGTTGCTCACGAACCTTCATATCATAGGTAATACCTTCCGAATACCACTTTATACCGGTCTTTTCCGCAGGTGGCCCAAAGAGTAGAAGATGTCTGGCTCATGGCTACAGTGAAGCGAGCGACCCTCCAGCGTGCGGCGGCTAAGCCCGCGCGACCCGTGCAGTCTGTGCCACCGACCACTGTGCCAGCTGTCAACACACAGGTAGGATTTCAATCCCTAGGTACAGCGTGAAATATGTTTGGATGACTACTCACATAGTAAAGTAGCCTTCAGCGTCCTGCAGCTCCGTTCCATTTTTCCGGCTGTCAACTCACAGGTAGGACTAGTTTTAAAGCGTTTTCACAGTACATATTAGGGTGGAGCGAAAAAACACTTTTCTGGAAGTAGCAAACCTAATAGTTATCAATCAATGCCCCTTAGTCTATGAAGCCTTTGTGCAAATTTTCAGCTTTTTAAATCAACATCTTCTGCCTCCGCATTAGGTTTGAAATTTTGAAAATCTCATACAAACCTGAAAATTCAACTTAGATAAAAAATGTTTTTCGGCAGTATTATGTTCAGTATACATTATTGATACATATTATTACAAGAAACTACCAAAAATTGCGAAAATAGCGTTAAAAATCGCCAATTTTGGCGAATGTACTGAAACTAGACAAACTTTGGCGATTCTTGACGCTATTTTCGCAACTTTTTGTAGTTTCTCATAATGATATGTATCAATAACATATACTAAACATAATACTGTCGATTTTTTTTTTAAATCTGAAAGTTGAATTTTTAGGTTTGTATGAGATTTTCAAAATTTCAACCCTAATGCGGAGGCAGAAGAAAAATGAAAATGAAAATGAAATATTTATTTTTCAAGTAGGCATATTACAATGCGCATATGAACGTCAAATAAAGCTACGCCGGCTCTAACCCTACGCCTCAGCCTCGAGAAGATTTCAGTCCCCCCTCAGTTGGGAGGGGGGTATCCACTATGGGACCGGCAAGAAACTCGGCGGGCAACTTCTTTTCAAAACATTACATCTTATAATTAACATGCATTAAATAACAACATACAATTTAACATGCAAAAGTATTCATCAAAGAATATGAACAGACTAGGTACTCTATGGAAATCAATTTCAATAAATTATATTATTGCTTAATAATACCCCAAGTAACAATTTCTGGTCCTATAGTGGTCGAGAGCACCAAATTAAATCACATTAAATAGTCCTATAAATAGTCTATATTGGTACTGTAGAGCCGATTTGGCGCAATTATGCAGCCATTTAATGATATAATAGGGCTATAGCAGTATCATCCGTGACGTTTAAGGTCTATAATGGTGATGTGATGATGACTATTGTGCTAATTTGTTGACATAGAGGACACAGTAACGCTATTATAGTATCAATTTATGCTATAGTAGCATTTGAGATTCCGTTATACAGGTTTTTTGTTCTGTAATAGCAGTTGCCGTCCCTTTTAATGCGAATGAATGAAATTTCTAAAATAATTTAATGTGTGTAATATTTAACAAAAACTGTTCTAAACGAGGAACTTTATGAAAAGTGGCGTGTGAACTTGTGAAGTTTAGTGTCAATCAAAATAATTTGGATTTCGTATAATTCCATCATTACTGCAAAAAGGTATGCGATGGAAATTTTACCGTTAAAAGAATATTAGTTTAATGGAGTATTTTAAGTGCGCCCTCGATTTATACCTGTTTTGAATAAAATAAATAAATATAATTTAATACAATAAAATTATTGGCACCATAGTTTCTACTATGGATCCAAGAAGTAAAACATACGCTTTTATAGTTCGACTATGTCACTTATCATACGCATTCACTGCCATAAGCCCGCCATTGTGGATTCAATTAGGGTTGCATGAGACTTTAACTATGATCCAGTTTAACTTATAAGTTCTTTATATAGAAAACAATACTTGTTTTCAATGTTTTACTATAGAAAGATCTTCTAAACAGTTTTTTTTTTATAAAACATATAGTAAACTCAGCTATAACGCTATTGTGTTTTAAAAGAGATACCGAAACCATTATTCCACAGTTCTGTGATATAAAAGAGTAATTGTGACGTATACGGCGATGAGATATAAAAGGCATTAGAAAACGACTATTAACGCTTTTCAAAGCTATATAAACGTATCCTGAAAACTTCATTATACAGCAAAATAGCTCTATAATGGTATTCATATCACTACTACAGTGTTAAATACTGTAGCAGTGTTTTCCAAAGCCACTATATCCCAAAATAGTGGTATAGTTAGGTTTTAATTTCTGTTAAAATACGACTACTAAAAATACTATAAGCGGCTTGTTGGGAACCTTAATAGCGCAAATTGATAGCATAACAGTGATTCCTAACACTATTATACAATAATATTGTTCTTTAGTAGGTTATTTGATCCTGTTATAGACCAGGCCTATAGCGGCTGTATAAAATGGTGATATAAACGTTTACATCACTTCCTAATAGCACCTTTTAGCTGTATAACACAACAACTATAGCGGCTTGTCGGGAACCTTAATAGCGTAAATTGATTGCATAACAGTCATTTCTAACACCATTATATAATAATATTGTTCTATAGTAGTCATATTTGATCCTGTTATACACCAGGCTTATAGCGGCTCTATAAAATGGTGATATAAACGTTTACATCACTTCCTAATAACACCTTTTAGCTGTATAACGCAACAACTATAGCGGCTTGTCGGGAACCTTAATAGCGCAAATTGATTGCATAACAGTGATTTATAACACCATTATATAATAATATTGTTCTATAGTAGTCATATTTGATCCTGTTATAGACCAGGCCTATAGCGGCTCTATAAAATGGTGATATAAACGTTTACATCACTTCCTAATAACACCTTTTAGCTGTATAACGCAACAACTATAGCGGCTTGTCGGGAACCTTAATAGCGCAAATTGATTGCATAGCAGTGATTCCTAACACTATTATACAATAATATAGATCTATAGTAGTCATATTTGATCCTGTTATAGACCAGGCCTATAGAGGCTCTATAAAATGGTGATATAAACGTTTACATCACTTCCTAATAACACCTTTTAGCGGTATAAGCTTATAGAGCTAAAAGGTGTTACTGGAGGCTTTTATATGACAAGCGGTCACGCCGAAAACCTTTATACGACATCTATAGTAGCTTTTGGCGTCGAAAACCAAAATTATAGCACTAAAATGTTACTTGCGTCGTTCTTCTTCAGAGAAAACATATCAAATTGTCATAGAAGAAAAAGATAATATGAATCTCAATATCATTAAATATGTAATTTACCTACACAACATAAAATATAAAATATTTGATGTGCTTTCTTATCTGAACTGTGTCCTCTATACATAATACAATTATTTTAATTGCTATTCGTTTTTTGTAGTTTCTGGTTCGGGCCATGCATGTTTGTCTGTCAAATAGTCCTCGACTCTGTAATAAGCCTTTAACATCAATGATTTTTTTAAGTAGTTCTTAAGAGCTGGGAGGGGTAATCTCAAAGCAGTGTCAGGTAACTTATTATAAAAATGAATGCATTGCCCAACAAATGACTTCTGTACTTTACGGACACGAAACTTCTTTATGGCAAGCTTATTTTTGTTTCTAGTGTTATAATTATGGATATCAGAATTCTTAGTGAAACAGTCTAAATTCTTAACAACATAAATTATACTATCATAAATGTATTGGGAAGCTACAGTTAAGATATTAATTTCTTTGAAGAGTTCTCTTACTGATTCACGTGTTCCTAAGTTGTAAATAGAACGAATGGCTCTCTTTTGTAATACAAAGATAGTCTGTATGTCAGCTGCTTTGCCCCAAACCAGAATACCGTATGACATTACACTGTGAAAATAACTATGATACACTAGGCGAGCTGTCTCAACATTAGTCAGTTGCCTGATTCTCCTAACGGCGTATGCGGCTGAACTTAATTTGCTTGCTAGTTTCTTTATATGAGGACTCCATTGTAGATTTTTGTCCAATGTTAAACCAAGAAACAGTGTTGTATCTACCATCTCTAAGCATTCATCATTCAAAAGTATTTTTGTATCGATTGGTTTAACATTCGGCAGAGAAAATCGAATACATTTGGTTTTCTTAGAATTAAGAAGTAAATTGTTGACAGTAAACCACTGCAGTACATCAGCTAACGTGCTATTAATTACATTGTAATCCGTAGATTTTCGGTCAACATTAAAAAGCAGTGATGTATCATCAGCAAAAAGTACTATTTCACAAAAGTTTTTCACTATACATGGCAAATCATTTATATAAACCAAAAACAGGAATGGACCTAAAATTGAGCCTTGTGGCACTCCTAATTGGACTAAGAAGAGGAGAGAAGATGTTGATTTAAAAAGCTGAAAATTTGCACAAAGGCTTCATAGACTAAGGGGCACTGATTGATAACTATTAGGTTTGCTAATTCCAGAAAAGTGTTTTTTCGCTCTACCCTAGTACATATCCGATTGGATATCGGATGTAGGAAGGATGTCAAAGATGTTAACAAGGATCGTCCTACCGACTGCGCCATGTAGTATTTTAGTAAAAGTCCCTTTGGAGGAACACGATGTATTTATTAGGTATCATCATCCTCCTTGCGTTGTCCCGGCATTTGCCACGGCTCATGGGAGCCTGGGGTCCGCTTTGACAACTAATCCCAAGATTTGGCGTAGGCACTAGTTTTTACGAAAGCGACTGCCATCTGACCTTCTAACCCGAAGGGTAACTAGGCGTTATTGGAATTACTCCGGTTTCCTCACGATGTTTTCCTTCACCGAAAAACGACTGGTATATTATTTAGTTATTAATTAATTTTACAAATTTCGTGCAGCTTAGAGCAAAGAGGGTGTGGACTCGATAACATTTTACATATTTTTTTAATGTGCGTTCGGAAGCTAGTCGCCCTATCACAGATAATATAATACACGTACTTACACGTATCGCCAGGTAGGAAAACGTTATATTACTTCCTACCACTGTTACCTATACTACTATAATTAAGATTTTTTTGAATTTCGGTGGTAAGAAGTACATTCCAGTTCATAAATATGTGTACATTTTTCACCTTATTGCGTAGAGTTAAGGTGAAGAAATGAACACATATTTATGAACTCGACTATACCTATTCATTTTAATTTTCATATGGACAAAGTATTAAAGTAGTTTAGGGCTGAGTTTGTGTGCAGCAGAGCTTCTAATCTTCTAGCTTAACTTCATTTGTGACAGTACCAGTGTGTCTGTTTGTTTGTCCATCTTTCACGGCAAAACGGAGCAACGGATTGACGTGATTTTTTAAGTTGAGATAGTTGAAGGGTTAGAGAGTGACTTAGGCTGAGAGTGAGTTAGAGAGTGACTTTTTGTCTCTTTCTAACGCGAGCGAAGCTGCGGGCAAAAGCTAGTCGTCTATAAGCAGATAGGGAAAACTATTGTTCACATAAATAATTACTTGGTACGCCATTATTAGCGGCCTAATGAATAGCGCCGCAAATCTATAATACCCGTGACTCTATTCAACTCATCCACTAATTCCAGGTTTCGCATTCAGTAATTCATCTGATTAAGATTTTAATAGCAGATATAAACTTCCGTGTATCGGCTACTGTGGTATCGTGACCGTATGACATAATATCACATTATTACACGGGGCAGTTTCACAACAATAGCTCCGGGTTCGAAGTCACTGTGCGCAAAAACTCTGTGATGAACTCGCATATTATACGACATAACGCGTGACAAGGAACTCATAACGGATATTGGGACATCAGCAGTGCACGGGAATAAATTGGGGCGGTGTATACTTTGATGTTTTATACTCTTACTTTCCTTCCGCAAACGCTTCGGTTATAAATAGAATAAACTTCCTGCTGGGGAATTTATCTAGTCTAGTGACTACAATGTATATATCGTCACTACTTTTAAAAAAACTTGTATCTTCGTCTGTCAATGAAAATAAAATTGTAGTAAGTATGTATGGAATGCATATAGACTTACTGCGTTTTTACTTTGAGGAGCAGCGTGAGATACAATAATTTTTCAAAGTAGTGACGATATATATGTATAGGTCTCACGAACCTTCTAAAGGATGTGTTTAAGCACAACTACGTTTATGTCATAAATATCAACTTTTACCTTTACCATGGCGTCAATGCTATCCTGCAAAAAAAATAGTTCGTGGTTGCGTGGCCGACAGACCCACAAAAAGTAGACTGACTATTTCATATACATTATCGAGTTTAATATTATTCATACATATCAGAATTTTGATTGGCGTTTTCTATTAACGACGTCAACTAAGCCAAGTGGTTTTACTGTTTAGTTTAACAGGTTCATGATTATAAATACTCTATCCGTTGACATGCTACTTATCAACTTTTGTCCCTATAACGTCAGTCATAAAAACTTTATCGCAGATCTAACCGGCGGCATATTTCCATGTGTATGAGGGCTAGATCTTGTGTGACAGCTTTCTGCCGTTTTATTGGTATGCAAGGGGCAAGTACGATGACGCGACTCGCATACTAGTTAAGCGCTGTAATTTGGTGAGGTTGAAAGTTGTCAATGTCTGTGCAAGTGATTCTGGGTATCTATTCATATTTAGTACGTGTTTATGTAGCAAGGATATGAGCTGGCACATTTGCGTTGCAACGCTTTTATTCCTGCTCAATGAGGGTTGTTTAGGGTCGTCGTACTCGTTGTTTAACACACTTGCAAAATTACCCAATCACTACATGTGTACTTACACTACTTATTTGTAGAACCATAAGTGTCATAGTTTCAGCTCTCGTAGAATAACATATTATTGCAACTGTAACTCGTATATATTTCTATCGCGTGACGCAGCATGAAAAACTGTAGACCCTTAAAAAAAACCGAATCAGCCGTTCTCGAAAAATCGGGAAAAACACACGAAATATCCTTACAATTGAAAAATATCCCTTTATGAAATTGTGTAAAAGGGATAATGATGACCAAGAATAACCTAACAAGTTACCCAAAGCCTCCGTAGAGGCTCTTCAGAGCCCGCCGTGTCACTGAATAAAGCCCAAAATAACTTCATTTGTGTTATTTATTGTCCCTACTTCGTTTGTTTGTGACCGGTCACGGGGTTTTTGAAATAAATTCGGAATTCGATGTTTTCGAGTTACATTCACCGTTCATTAGCGTATAATAATGTCACAAGTCATTATTTTTTACCATATTAAACAAGAAAAAATTCTGCCGGTTCTTACTTACTTCTTATCCAAAATACAAACAAGTTATTATTTAGTTAGATTTGTCAGTTGCTCTGTGATGGAAAATATTGCGAATAATCCAGCACTGCGCTCACCTGCGATGTAATACTTAGATATATTGATTTAAACTTACACGATCTTCAATCGTATTTTACGCGATTAAATTTCGTTTTAAATACCTACTTAGATGTCTATGAAGTTCGTGTGTGTTGTTGAACTTGTGAAGTGGCGTGATAGTATATTTTATGTTATTTAAACCAATAACCTTTTAAATTAATGTTTATGGGAATATATTTTCTGTACAAGAGTATCTAACAAAGTGTTGACCCATTTCCTGATACAGTTTAATTGAATTTGCAACAATGTAACACGCATGTTATTTAAACCACGACCAACTCAATGAACACAAGTATAAACAACTCTTGAAATGAGCTATTCACTTGTCAAGGACTTTGTCAAAGTCAAAATTAGTTACAGTGATCAACAAAAGAAAGCATAGAACCAGTCATCGGTCAAAAGAATACGTACACTACGTAGCTCGTAGAGTCTAGGTATTAACTATAGATACAGACAACGTGCCAAAAGTATGTATACACACGAATTAAAATGCTTTTAATTTAAGGTCGTGTATATATCTTTTTGGCACTTTAGCCGCATCTATATTTATTACCTTGACTACATTCACAGGCTTATGAACTAGCCACGTCTCCCGTGTAATATAAACGCAAAAAGGTTATAATCTGTTAGAAAGCCGAGGTCGTATACGCGGAGTCAACGCAACTTTCTTCCTATTCTGGTTGTGCTTTACCTTGCTTTGTAATAGTTTGCATACCTACACGTTATTATAGTTACGACATATAACATATAGCAACATAATACCACGCACTGTGACACTTTCTATTGATATTTAGGGCTGCGTGGCCCTTAACTGCGTGGTGTATGATTGATTGTATTGTTATTGGGTCTCTAGCTTTCATCACGTACGCTGTTGTTATCTGATACACGTAGGTAAACATTAGAATGAAGTTATTGTTAACTGCTGACATATAAAGGGAACTTTGCGTGAAAGTGTTTGGCGTTGTTATTGGTATTAGTCGTATAAGCCAGATGGGATTGATTGGACCCAATGTTTGACTCCTTAAAATTAATAAAGAGCCTAAACAAAAAAAACCATAATGATTTACTGCCTAATATAAAAATAATATTGTATACCATCTTATTTTGTTTAAATTTATAATCGCTCTACGGTTTTAAAGGGAGGAAGCAAAGATCGAAAACAAAACGAACAAGAAAGCGGTCGTATGTCATGTAAGAGAGTAACCCAAAAAGCTAATCTGATGGTTTGGAAAGCAGTGAAATAAAACACTACATCACACGATAACACGAGCACGCAATATAATTGTCCAAAATAGCGGAAAATTGAAATAAAGGCCTAATGGTGGCTGCAGAGGCAATTTCCCGGTTCCATTTCCTTGGGTATCGGAAATGTTTTGACCGCGGACGGCTTTTGACCGCGATCGATGTTTGCGAATTGACCTTTTTTATCTAATTTGTTTTGGGTTATTGGGTATTCGCCATTTTTCGGATGCATAAAATATAAACTCAATAACATTAACTTAACATATACCTCTAGTCGAGTTCATACTTATTTGTACAAAAGTGTCGGACACTGGGTAGGTACCTGTTCCTGTTCATAATAAAGTACCTAAACCTACTCAATAAAATATGCATATGCAACTAAGTAAAATTGCGTTGTACTTATTCTATTTCGGCCATCATTATCTGTTGCACATGTTACTGTAGCCACCTGCACCTGCTCAAATAAAATCTCAGTAAATTGTCTAGTAACAAAAATTGGGTAGCTAAATAATATTGATATAACATTAATCAAAATAAAATAAACAAATATTCTACGAAACGCATCGTGAACAGGAAACGGTCCAATCTAGGTCCAGTAAATAAAAAGATAAGCTCTCTTAGAATTTGATCCATTTATTTTCCCAATTCGGTCTGATATTTCAAACGTTTAGCACGAATTCGGCGGCCGCGTAAAAGGATCTGAGTTAAATAAGAATTTAGCACAGCAGCTGTACTTGATATCAGGTTACTGTTTACTGTATGTTTATCGGTGGCATCGATTTGATTGCATAAATGAAAGTTTAAACTGACTTCCAGTTTTAAAAACATATTTATTATAGGTTATTTTACTTATTTTTGTAATTTGTTTATTTCGTGCTTCAATATTATTTTATTAAAAACCACAAGACTTACCATCAGTAAGCTGCCTACCTACAAGCATTTCTCACAGATACCAGTGGCATTTCCTACGCTGAATATGATTATCGCCCACCTTACTATTGCAAAATGTTGCACCAGGAAGTTTTTTTCAAAGTCAAACTTCCTTTTACTTTCAACAAAATGAATGCATCCACCTACGAAATATATAATAAGTGGTGAATGGACAAATTGTTCCATACACTTACTTAGCTACTATAATATTGTGGGATTCTATTTGACTCCACAGGGACTCGACATGTGTTGCTAACATACATCAATTCAATTTCCATATCACTTGGTAGCCACGTCTGACATGTCATTTGCCCAAGTCAAATAGGCCTCCTAGACCAGTACCATGTCATTAACAATAGTGGATCATTTCTGCATACCAGGGCCGTGGGAGTGGTGCAATTACGTAGGGCTCTAAGGTCAACTGCGTTTGAGGTCGGACGAGTTTACACACCCAGCCGGCGTATTATGATTCCAATTTTATCATTTATCCACGTGGATAAAGCATCCGTCACGCTTTGGTAAGTATGTCAGTGTGAGAGTGACAGATGTCTTATCCACGTGGACAAGTGATAAAATTGGAAGCATGATACGCCGGCAGATCTTTGTACGAGTACCTGCATACTTGGATTGGATTGAAGCTTATTCAGTTTCACCGCGGATTCTTTGTTTATGGAGGAGGTTGGCAATGTTGGCATCTTAAATAGATGTTTAGATGACAAGACTTTTCCCTAGCTTTCGATATTCAATACACGTCATATATTAAATATGTAGGTATAATCATAATCGTGGAGGCAATACCTAAACCAATTTGGAGTCTGTGCGGAAAGAAAGAGTCGAACGATGTAGGTAGGGTAAACTCGCCTCATTCGGTGACACGCCTAATTCAGTGTAACAACCAAAAATCGTGTTTCGGAATAGTGCTTCAAAGCTTGTATCACCGAATTAGGCGTGTCACCGAATGAGGCGAGTTTACCCTATCTATAGGGCCCCAGACGTTCCACGACTCGTCGCTTTCCGTACAGACTCTTAATATAAGTACATATCTATAATAATTATATTTTTAGTATTTCCTACGCTTTAATATCTAATTAAATTAATTAAGACGCTCTTGTATAGTATGCTTGCATGTAATAATTTAATAAAGCGATCATATAAATTTCGCTATACAAGTCGCTTTCACACCACAATAAACAATAAAGAATTACGTGTGAAATACATAATTGAAAACGATGCCAATTATAAATGCCAATACATTTAATTATATGATACAAATACATATATATGTGAGTTAAATACTGTGCATTTTATATGGGATCAGGCAACTTATTGTATTTTAAAATGATGCGTTAATGTTATCATTAAACGAAAATGGTATCAATTTATGTCCTCTTCACGATCACAAGTTGAAAGAAAGTAGTCATAAAATATCGCGTATGCACTCCTTGGAATGAAACACATTGTTACTAGTCGCACCTATACAATACAATAGTTTATGTAGGTATGGAATCACTTATGAGTTGGTATTAAATATAATTTTGTAGTCGTCAATCGTAGGCTCTTTCATATTCAATTAGTATGCTAGCCCTATTTAGTTGTATACGTCTACAACTAACGGGTGTAGCACACTAGTTGGAGAAACTTTATCGCATCGCACGCACCCTATCGCACAGGGACGCACCTTATCGCACTTACAAATAGTGCGAAAAGGACGGCCTAACGTTATATCGTTTACCACGTGACCATGCTTGCCTGCTAGGCTTGCTTAACTTAACCCATTCGCTGACACTACGTCGACAGCCGAACATACCCGTATACAGAAAGGACATCCGTTTAAGTATTTTCAGTGACAGTACGTCGACTGGAGCACTGTCAGCGAAAGAGTTAATATATTATGACTACATTCGGTGTCAAAATTAAAAACTGTCGGAGTCAACAATCACTGTTCCTGTCGGTGAGTAAGGCTGCCAGAGCTCAACGAGGGTGCGGTGTGCTGATGACGGGAGGACTTACGGAACTAACTTGTTCCGTTTATTGTCCTTTGAGTCGTCGGCAACCCGAACCCTCCTTGGAACTTGTACACTCCTTTTTGCTGTGTACTTAACACAGCAAAAGGGAATGTACAAGTTTCTAATGGGGTGGCAACGCGCATGTGACACTGTTTGAGTTGCAGGCGTCCATAGGTTACGGTGACCGCTTTACATCAGGCGGGCCGTATACTTGTTTGCCACCGACGTAGTATTAAAAAAAAAAAACTGTGCTATAGCAGTGGGCTGTTATAAGTTAGAACGTTCGCGCTTTACTTCTACAGGACCACCAGCACCATTCAACTTTTCAGAGCATCACCTCCGTCGGCCTTTGATAGCCTCGGTTCCTATTTGACCATATAAAATATAAAATACGGTATCAGGGAACATTTTAATGTTTAAAGACTAAAGCAACAACCGTTACAATACTTACAATAGACTGGCATATAACAAACTCAGTGGTGCGTGGTTTGTCTTCTTCCGAAATTTTCGCTTAATAAAAACATGCTTATGGAGTGCTAGAAAGGTACCTAGCCTACGCGCCTTATATTTCGAGTATAATAAATGCCGGCCAGATATTGACAATGATAGTGTTCAGTGAAAGTCTCTCGTAACTATTATGACAGGCATGGGCCGCGCAATATCCGTGACCGTATTCGTGATCCGATTAATTGTACGTCTATAGACGTCCATATATTATAAGTGTGTAATTTGTCGTTAATACCTGAGTAATGTGTGCGTTTCGGTTTCGAACGCGGCGAATCCGACCGCACGACGAGTTTATTTCTTACTATCATCATAGAGGAATAAGTAAGGAAGAGTTGTAACTCCATCCATACATCAGTAAATGCGGGTTATTTGTTTAGGCATAGTTAAGTGACATCTAGCGACAATCACGCGTCAACTAGCGTCAATTATCAGGACCTTACTAGGAGGCCCTTCGGGTTCGAAGGTCAGATGGCAGTCGCTTTCGTAAAACTAGTTCTTACGCCAAATTTTGGGATTAGTCGTCAAAGCGGACCCCAGGCGCCCATGAGCCGTGGCAAATGCCGGGATAACGCAAGGAGGATAAGGATGATTTAATGCTGTGATAGGTACTTGAACATACTGTTAGACATAGTATATTAGTGTAGGTACTGAAAACCTCTATTAATTTTTTTAACCCCCGACGCAAAAACAATGGGGTGTTACCGTGTTATAAGTTTGACGTGTCTGTCTGTCTGTCTATCTGTCTGTCTGTCTGTCTGTTTGTCTGTCTGTCTGTCTGTGTGTGTGTCTGTCTGTGGCATCGTAGCTCCCGAACGGATGAACCGATTTTGATTTAGTTTTTTTTTGTCTGAAAGCTGAGTTAGTCGGGAGTGTTCTTAGTCATGTTTCATGAAAATCGGTCCACTATGTCACGGTCGGGGGTTTTTTCAAAATTTTTACTAAGTATGTACTCATAATAATTAATATAAAACTTGTGATCGATTAGATCCTTTGTCATGAGATTTAACTATCGTCGTATAGAAAGTATTTCAATAAACCTTTTCACCATTGAACAAACCATGAGTCATTATTCAGTAATTCACTATTGTGTTGTTACTTAATAAACCTTTTATAAAAGTAAAGCAGCTTAGCAAGAAGCACTACGCTGCCAATTAAATGGAAACGAACAAATCACCGACACTTTTTGTATTGACCTTTGTCATTGCTATTGTATTAGTTGTACAATGAAGTATATTCCATCATTTACAGTACCCGTACCACAAGTTTGACTGACATTCCATAACGATGTCAGTACAACTAGGTACCAAGTGAGACTGAGTTCGTCCAAACTCATGGTGTTTAAGGATCTCACTCCGTGTCAACTCTGTCAAATTACGGGCATTATGAAGAGTGATGTTAGTAATAACAGATATTAATCGATTATTCGTGGTCCGGACTTATCAACCACGTTGTGCAATCGCTAATCGGTCCAATTGAATGTTCTATATGAGAAGTTCATGACCCCTAATACCCCTATAAGGTTTTTTGAGTATCATCTTGCTTTTGCATATTCTATTTAGTTTACGGCTTGGAATAGTCGGGATCGGGATCATATTTATTACAGATAGTAAAAGTGTCGCAAAAGGAATGAAAGGCTCTACTTCAGAAGTAACTGCTTGCGATTGAAATGACTGTAAGCCTTGGGTAAATACAAAATTTTGCCATTTACAAATACATATGTCATCTAATGGAAACTTAAGTATATTCCTACAAAGTCATGAACCTAGCTATGGTTGAAAAACTTGAAGATGCACCTATGTTTCGTCATATGTCGCAATATGTTTAACGGATGCCATCCGATATTCTCGCCCAAATAAGGAGAGACCTCATGCGAAATGAGGTTTCGTAAGAGGTATGTTATAAGTTGGATTAATTGGACACCATATTGATCTGAGGTAGCATTTATAAGGCGCTCAGCCGACAAGACAGTTACGCGTAGTATGCTGGCAAAAAATAAGTCCAGCATATTTTTGAAAAACGCCTATTTGTATAAGATAAGAGACAGTGTCTCTGGTACATGTACTATCAGCTACAAAAGTGCATGGAGACATTATGAATGAATTCATTGATGTACATACTAAAGTGTATTACGGATTTTTTATTAGGGTCTAACTACGGCAGCAACGTATGATTCCACCTGAAAGGGCGCTGCGTAAAGTTTTCCTAAGGAAAGTTTCAAGTGAAATAAGGTTTCATACTATAAATTGCATGTGTCTCACATCACAGGTCCTTAATCGGATCTAACGAATTGTAAAACGAAACCTCTAATGTTGTATACATATAAAAAAATCTATCTAACTTGGTTGCATTTATGAAAGTTTGCTTTCCCCTGTCATCATGCAATAAACAAGAATCATAGTTGTTTATTACTCGTAAGCTTAACTCCAAACAAAGCTGGGCAACGTGGTCTCGTTTTTGTTACTTGTCGTTTCATGCGTTACTTTAGCACTGTTTTTTATAACGTGACAGCTATGGTGAAACCTGATAGATACGTCCATCTTAGCTCTACTAGTCCCAAATGTCCCAATATACTGATGTTTTCGTTCAAGGAGCACGATAAGTGCCTGTATCTATTACGTCATTAGGGACAATCGCGATTAATTTCACTTTATTAATTAAGGGGCGAAGGTGAGGGGCATAGGTCAATGAAATATAATAGAGGCCATATCTATTAAATTGGTAAAGTTACATATCACAACAGCAGGGTTAGCACATGATTGCAGCGAGAGTATGTCGCCGCGAGATAGACTACCCGTCCTTATGTCATTGATACAGTTAGAAGAAGACGTGTAATCTATCTCGCGGCGACATACTCTCGCGGTAATCATGTGCTAGGCCTACAGTAATGGTCATAAAGAATGCTTAAGTTGTCAAACTTAAATAATCATTATTCCGTGTTTTGTCTGTGATTTATTTTAAAACTTTTGCAACAAATGTTGCACGGTTGGTCCTGCCGTGATACCTAGTGTTTGTTATTATATAAAAGATATATTATTAAAAAAATGTCTATCTAAGTAATTAGGTATTGGTCGTAGACGCAAGCGAAGTAATAAAACTAATAAACGACCTAAATACAATTTGTACCTAACAACCCTATACTTTAAGTGATTTACCTAATAGTCAGTTATTCCTTTTGTTTGCTCTTGATACTTGACCTTAGAGCCGCTCTTTTCATATTGAATAAAGTACAAAGTTTATTTTTATAGTTGACTATTATCGCACGTTTTAAATATGGTAATTATAGGCGTGCAGAATACTGGCCAAGCCTAGGAACAGTAGCTTCCCGCTCAAAGGAATGCTGGCATCAAGGCGAAGTGACGGGGCTGGACGTAGACTCAACTAATATTACGTAGGCGTATCTCACCATCAATCATTGATAAACGTTATTACGTGTTATTCGTGGTAGATTATGAATATTCTGGCTTATTAAAAGGTAATTCAGTAGTTACAAGTAGCGGAGAGCTGAGTCTGATGACATCTTTTATAATCTAATCTAAGTACGACTAATGAATGCATCTGCTAAATAAGTAGGTGCTCCTTTATTGAATGCAACTGACATTTAGTCATATCCCTATATAGATTTTGCTGACAAAACACCACATGAAACGAATATGTTTAAAAGTGTGCTTTTGAAAAAGGATTCCACATGTTTTTACTGCTTTAAAAGTTTAAAATGAATTCCCACATTCCGTCTCGGCCATGTTGAGGGAGTCAAACACAAATAATCACAGTTCCACAAATAGCTTGCACATGGTAATTAAGGAAGATTATAAAATTAACCCTCATAACGCGAAGCTCAATCGACACCACTTAATTCGAACAAATCCGGTAAGAAATCTCGTCATCAAGGATCAAGCTAATGAGTCCAAAATAACATTTCCTTCCTCTGTAATTGAGTGCTTTGAATCATCAGCAAAATTTGCGACGCAAACGCGATTTATGCTTAACATAATATTAAAATTAGGCCTCAACATTTGAGAGCTATCCTATTCGAGACGGCTAAAGCTGTGTTTATTTTTGTTGCTGGAAGTGTAGACAAATTATATAACTGTACCTTTATACTGTCTCTCATATATTCACAAAATTCAGTTCCAGAACGCGACAAAGTGTCTCTTTAGTTGTAAAGTTGTATACTTCTTCCGACATTCCTTTATTAGTCTTCCCAAAAATAGGAATGTTGAAAAGCGACACGAAAAGAAAACTAAGTAGTCTTTTGTTTCTCGGACCTTTCAAACACACTTCCTGTTTCTCGTTTTTTAGAGTCGAGACTGACTAAATCCTTAGTGGTTAATGCAACATTGAAAGCACGTACTGCCTTCTCCATTACGCATTGAATGTTTTGTTCCTACTTCTCTGAATTGATCACAAGTTTTTTTTTTATTGATGAGACTGAGAGCCTGTATGAGTGCCGATTGCATCTGACATGATGACAGGTTTGGTTTTTGTAGTGTAAATTAAATTATGGATTTATGTGTCGTAATAAATACTTGTCGCTTATAATTACGATATTGGCTAGTAAAAAAGAGTTGAACTAAGCACATTATTCAGCGATAAGACCGCCTGTTGTTACCTCTGTTTAATTTGTTTTGTTTCTTGTGTATTACTTGTAAACTATGTGAGGTGTGCAATAAAGAGTATTGTATTGTATTTACCCCAAGAGCTATCCGGTCTTGCTACTACTGGGAAAATAACTTAATTCTATAACAGTACTTTTTATGTCACCAAAAATTAAGTTTGGTAATTTGGTATAGTTTTTTTAGTTAAGCCACCAAAATTTGTGACAAGAAACGTATAATATAATAAAAAAAAGATTATTTTAATTCACTAAAAATCAGGCGAAAATAGTATCAGGACTTTTGTTTTAAATTCGACTACTTTAATTTATGACCTTTATAACACATTAAGAAACCACCTATTTTTGTGAATGATACTTTGTAGTAGCAAAAAGCGGAGTAATTAAATTAGTTATGACACAAGCAATAAAAGGACAAGTGAAGTTATGGTTGTTTTGTATCTACATTATGTGTTGAAACACTATTTCTGCTGAAACCACCCTAAAAACAAAACGGAAGTTCAGTATTTTACTAGCTCGGAATAACATTCAGGGCAAAAATTATATCAGCAAAAAAATTGGAACAGACTTTTCGTTAAGATCAAAATAAAGAAGAATAAAAAATAATCCACCTTTAAATGCACGCCAAGAAGCGCTAAAACCTGTACTGAAAGAAGTATTTTCATATTTTTCATTTACCTACAAACTCTACTATTGACGATGTCATTTTCTGCATTATTTCAAAAGTTAGTTATTCATTCGTATTTTCATTACATCGCGGTATAATAATATATTTCACCACCTTTACTATCGCTTAAATAGCTCAGTTATAGTAGCGTATGACGATGGGCGCGCTCCTGACCTGACGTCGTGGGTTCGATCCTCGGCAGTGGAAATCTTTTATTTCTTGTTTTTATCTTTTATACCCTTATCAAACCTCTTTTTAAATATTGTTTTTTTTTAGTATTAGATTTACAACCCATTTCATTGAAATTTTGTTAGACACATGTAATGCAATAAGTTTAAAAATTGTCTTTCAGTATTAGTATTGATTGAAGGTAACCTAAGGTTCAACATCGTTCCTACTAACCGCAATACTCTGTCTTAGCTAACCATCGACCATTACAAATGTACAGTGACAGTTGTCCGGTATGACTCATAGATTTATATATTATTAAGCTAGATTGAGTTGTTAGGCCAAAAAGTGTGTCCACATGAGAGGGTAAAGTTGGGGCTGGTGTCCCTCTCGCACTTATTGCCACTGTCAAAATTATTTGAATGACGTCATCACTGTCATTATTTGGGGATACCAGTCAATATTCAAAGTTACTACCAAATCTACTAATACCGAATTAAAGGTTTTTTTAAATTGCGCAAATCTTTGGTTTTATGGCTTCATAATAATGACTTACCAATTCGTTACAAGGTATTAATATCCTTGCCTCGATATAATACAAAAATAATTTAAGAAGTTTATAAACTTAGTTATCATACAGGTAAAAATACTACTACTATAGTAATCCCTTTAACACTGGTCACACGTGCGAGAGGGACACCAGCCCCAACTTTGACCCTCTCATGTGGACACACTTTTACTAGTCTGATAAGAACGCCTTTCTGCACCGGTGATAAAGTTCAATTTAGTATGGCAAAAAAAGTGTGAGCTCAGTCCCTATTGAAAATCCATGGTATGACTCAATGAAAAATTGGCTAAATAGTAATCAGAAAACAAGCAAAAAGGGTAGAATATATTTCTATAAGTTATTTCTTTGGATTACATTACAAAATGAATGTATTATACATTATAATACTCGTTGTAATTGTATAGATTTAAATAAATAATTTTATTAGTTCAAATTAATGACCGTCAAGGAACAAAAACTATTGAGTCGCTATTAGACCGTTTTCACATTATCCGATCCGATAACGGATGTCGGAAGGATATCAATAGAAGAATCCAAGATTCCGCCTGTAATGTATCGGTCCGACATCCGATATCGGATCGGATAATGTGAAAACGCACTTAGGTCTACATTTTACACTTTTTAAAACCAAGATTAATTAGAGTCAGTTGTATGGTCGGTATGTAGTGTAAATAAAAAGTCGAAAAGTCGTAGGTCCTTTCTATACTTTTTGCTATGTATTTTATATTTCAATAGGTAGGCTTTTGTACCCATATTACAGTACTTTCAATATGTGCTATCCTATAATTAAATTTGAACACTCGCGTAGACACTTCTAATATTATTTGAATGGCATTACCAACATTAAATCTCCTTTAGAAAATAAATTTTAAAGAATATCCCACTATCAGATCAGAGCCACTGGTATTTAATTTAAAACAAATGCCTATAATAAATAAATCCGATTACCCCTTTGGGTTGTCTGCTGTCGAATTTAATTATTTTCATAGAAAATATTTTAATTTGTATCTTTCCAGCTCGAGATTCTTGGAAGCCTTGTAAATTTTTCTTTGTGACAACAAGATATTCATATTCATATTCATATTCATTTATTCATAAAATTAACAATTTTACATGTCAAAGTTAAAGTTAAATTATCATAATTAGGGTACAATACAATATTACATTTTAAAAATAGAAAATACTCTCAAATAAATTCAATAATTAATTAAAAAAAAAGAAATAGATGTTGAACAATAATTACAAAAAAATAATAATAATAGTATGTGATCGTATTGAACATTAAATTGCATTATTATTATAATATTCTGAGATGTCATAAAAAGCATTAATAGTCAGCCATTTCCTTAATTTACTATAGAATGTGGCTTCATTTTTAATATTTTTTATGTTGTCGGGATATGACATTTATTTCAGGAAATTTACACATACAAATTATTACATACATTTATTGTAATAAACGGAGTACAAGTGACCAAGATAAAGATGATACAGTAGGGTATTTTTAAAGTTTATGTAATGAAGAAGTAAAATTGCGGCCTTTTTAGGTATTTATATTTATGGAATAAATTGGAAATATCTAATACATACATACTTATTATATATTGGTAGCGGCTCCATTCATTCAATATTCGTTCGCAATTCATTTTGAGATATAAGTCATTTGAGCATATTATGACAAAAGGTATTTTGATAAAGAGTTTTTAGTGTGTCGCAGTTCCATTTGCAATTTTGATACCTAGGTCTTTATACACTAAGTTGGTTATGATATGAACGATTTTTTTCCTAAGCAGATAAGAATTTAACGTTATTAGCATCAACAAGAATGTTATAAATGCAATTTAGACCTAGATTTTTAAAACATTTTTGTTATGAATTGTGCGTCCTTGTATTTAATGTCATTGCAGTAGCTTGTACTCATTAACTTCTCATATAAATAAAACAGTAAAAAAATGAATTAAAAAAGCTGTAATATCTACGTATGCGATGACTGAGATTTGAACTCGTGACCTGTGGCTTGTAAGTCTAACGATAATCGCCGGGGCTATACCTGGCCGTGACATATGGGTCGAAATTAGACTTTGCATAGCTTTCGCGTGTGTAACAAGCGTTGCTTCAACGATTCTGAAGAATGGAAAAATACATTTCACAAGATGACGGAGATCTGTCAAATGGTAGAAGAGAAAAACGTGAGATAGATGTATGTACTGACAAGTATATACTCTTTTCGACGACTGTCAAATCGCATGCCTAAAATAAATATGTAATTTTTTTAATTACTTTGGACTTTATTATCGGTGGGAAACGTCTGTTTTTAATCTACCTAAAATATTACTTATGTAGAAACAGGCATGTAATGAGGAGGAACACTCAAAGGATATGACAGATGGCGCCACCCTATTAGTCCGTGAGAAGTGAGAGCGAGAAGCTGATAAATTGTTTTTTCTCTCTCTTACATATGAATGACAGTGACATGCCTAGACTCTTGCATAGGCGCCGCCTGGCGGGGTAAAATGTCAGTGTGCCTCCTCATTTACGTTAATGTGTAATAGAAGAACAGAATAAAAAGCATGCGACACGGCTCATCACCTACTCTCGGCCCAGCTCCACTGGCGTGGTGGTTTGCCATATGGATTCCTAAATGTAAGACACTAAGGTCCAAACCAAACCACGCAAAAAAAGTAAATATATTATTAAATTAAAGTATTAAATAAAGGTCAAACTTATTGGGTGGATTATCATGCTGTTAATATTGTTAAATAGGGACAATAAAAGTCAACCTCGTACTATTATCTGTTTCGAATTTGCCCGGTCAAATATTTAGATTTTTTTATTTCCATATAAATATGTTGGTGGTTTTTATATGTTAAATATCTGAAAAATTATGTGCTATTCATTTCTGCTTAAAAATATCTGTTATTATATCAGCTCTAGAACACGTTAGACAAAATTCAAAAATTCTATATCAATAAAAAGAGTTATTTCCCGTCATATGTATAGGTGGCTTCGGGTTGTAAACCTTAAAACGGATTTTTTTCTACATGTTTCCACCATTAAATTACTGTTAGGTATTTTGCTGAAAGAAAACGCTTATTTTCTGGGCGTAGTTTTTTTTAATATCTTCCATTCCAAACTATTGGTGGATTCGAAAATATAGGTTTTTTAAATTGCGATTAAGCGCTGTATATGAAATAAAACTACTGTTATAGAATTATTTTCAAAAATATCGTACCGGTCTTAGGCTAATTGTATTATTATTCATATCATGGTATCACTGCAAGATACCAAAGCGTTCGTTTTTTTATGATCTCAAATAGGAAATACTTAAGTGCCAATGTGTACTGAAGCACGCTTAGCTCACTCAATAAAATTTCGATATAACTTTCGAATTTCCCAAAGTAGTATCGGTCCTTTTATGTTCTCCCAATGCGGTATTGGACATCTCTGCCAACTTTTACCAAGTTATTCCTTTAACCACGTTAGGGAATTTATTAAGGTCACATTTATACGTCTTCCGTAAGCGTCCTGCTTTCACATAACCGGGAGTCTCTTTAATTGGCTTAGGATTCCTTTGAGTTCTTGTAGGAGCCGGGAATTTCTTTTAAAACTTTTTGTTTTAAAATTGATAATAGGTACTTACTAGTAGTCGGAGCGAAAGTCTTTTGAAAGAATAGGCTGCTGTATTAAATATTGGTATGTGATTTCTCGATTAAAAAGCTATAGCTAGAGTAATGTAGTATTTTAACTAGGTAGAAGATCTCGCTTACCGACGCTACTTTCATGTGGAAAGAGTGGAAATGCTTAAGGAGTCGGCTTGGTATAAGACTTTACAATAATTATACTTACTTCAAATTAAAATCGTCTATATCCAAAACTTGTCTCCTAAACTAGCCTGGGATTTCATCGTCGTATGATAAATAATCCTGGAGATAAAGACGTCTCAAATTATCTTCTATGTACAGTGAAAAGGTAACACAGACAAAAAATGGATAAATACTTAAGCGTTCTTTAAAATGTGACCGCTCTAGTATTTAGTATGCTCTTGAATGGCCTCTGTCTTCGCGAACAAATCGGTAAATTGCAACATTCCACACCCAAGGTGAGCACTGCTCACAGTTCTTATCTCATATCTGTGAAGTCTATAAAAACCTGGTCTTATGTCATGTCCGACAATAGCCAAACATGCGTTTAGCCAATGCGTAAATACATGAGACTAAAGTCACAAAAAACCTATCAAGATAACGATTGGTTTCAAATGAATGAGAGTGAAGTTTTTGTTTGCAATATTAATTATTTATTTTATTATCGGATCTATATATGTTGGTATAGTAGCCATCGATATCGGAGTGGGCAAATTACTCTTAAATAATCGGAACATGCATCTATACTATACCAAAGCTTTAAAGTGCGTGTTCCGATATTTCACGTGAACACTTGCCCGCTCCGATATAGGTATCACATGACGACTGTACGTAAATACATACTAATTATTCCAATATTTTTATATAAGTATTGGTAATTCAGCATAATTCCACTTTAAATGCTCATATGTATAGTCCTACAAGATAATACTAAAAGGTATTCAGCGTTAGTTTTTGTGATAAAATCTGTATGACCTAACCTAACACGGCCATGTACCACATACAATACAGCCACTTACGGTTCCCTATATGGCGCACTATGACAGGGAACGCAAAAGCAAAGTTTCGCAGCTGTTTTTGGATCTTGGTGACAGCCCACCCGCGTCCTGGCTTTTTTAAACGCTTTGTACCGTAAAGTGCCTTTAAATTCATTGTTTACAAACTCTTTACTGCATCTACAGCATCCGGCTTCACAAAAAACTACCAAGTGAAATAAAGTAAGTTGTATATTAATATTATGCGCTCACATGGCTTTTCAACGTGTTGAAAATACGTGAGACGCAGTTAATTTTGCACAAACAAATAACTGTTAGCATGCACTTGAATTCCCAAGACATTGAAAAGTGACTAACGAGTATTATAAAGAGTTAAAGAAAATCCTCTGCTGCCATCATTATAAGAGACATTTTACTGTGTCCATATCTAACTATCAGTGAATAATGAATCAATCATGTCTCATCGCGCAGATTGATACAGATCGTGATATGAAGCGTGAACTGAGAACGCAATGCATGGGGATCATTAGTTTTTCGTCGTTCGCCGGTTTCCTGCTATTACAGTTAGAGCGTGTCGGTATTGTGGAGGTTTTTGTCGCTAACAGTGGCATTGTTACGCGGTGGTCCATACTCCATACCAAGTGATCTATCGCGGCCCTGCGGTGTTATTCTTTTAAACAAAAATCGGCTGCTGTACGTACTGGGTATTCTTCTCCCTCTCTTGCTGTAGTGAAAACTGATGGGTGTAAAAAGGACACGCGACGCGACGAACGTGTCACAGGCTCTTATCACACAGAATAACACTGTTAACGATCTTGTTTACTCTGGGAACGTGACGTGGGAACCGTTCTGAGAACATCTAAAGTAATTTCTTTCTAATACTAATTTGAACGAGCTCCGATTGTGTGATAATGTGTAGGAAGTGGCTTCGATGAGGCTTCTGTCGTTTTTATTTTATCCTTGTGGATTTCCATACGTCCATACCAGAGTAATAAAGATATTCAAATGGGTTGTTAAATCTTTAGGGTCTCTCCACAGTTATTAACGTAGAATAATTTATAAGAAAAAACAAGTGCGAGTCGGGCTCGCGCACAAAGGGTTCCGTAGCAGCAAATATAATAAACTTATTATGTCAATTTATACACCTGCCAAAATTACAGTTAAATCAACCTATCTCAAAAACTATAAGAGATACTTTGATCAAACCAAAAATCGTTGAAAGAGTTAATTAGCATGCATCACCTCTATTTTTTTTAGAATTTTATACCCCGTAGTTATAAAAATAGAGGGGGGGGGACATACTTTTTACGACTTTGAGAGCTGATATCTCAAAAACCGTTCACTTTAAGAAAAATGTTTTTTAGAAAACTTTATATCATTTTAAAAGACCTTTCCATTGATACCCCACACGGGTATGTACATCGAAAAAAAAATTTTCATCCCTCAGTTACATGTATGGGGGGCCCCACCCCCAATTCTTTTTTTTACTATTTAGTGTCATAATTTTGTAGCGGTTCATACAACACATATTCCCATCAAATTTCATCACTGTAGTACTTATAGTTTCCGAGTAAATCGGCTGTGACAGACGGACAGACGGACAGACGGACAGACGGACAGACGGACATGACGAAACTATAAGGGTTCCGTTTTTGCCATTTTGGCTACGGAACCCTAAAAATGCCGCCTTTGGGGTTCTGGTGAAAGCTACTTACGAATGTTGGATTATGTAGAAATGTGTAGGTATTTTTTAAAACGGCTTTTAATACTTTAATTATTTGATGACAACACAAATGAATATACGTATACCGTTAAGGTTTGAGGAGTTTCCACAATTCCTCATGAAACCGATTATAAGAAATTGAAGCTTGACAAAATTTGACTTGAAAACTCAATATTCTTAACAAACATAACTAAATAAATGTCACTGTTCTGAACTTAAATGCAGGGTATCCTTATAAAAATACCAAAGTTACTATAAGTGTGCCGTTTAGATTTAAGGAGTTCCGTTCTGATCTTCATCAGCAGTTCCACTGCACCAAATGTCACTGTTCTGGACGTAAGTGCATGCTGTTCTTATAAAAATACCAAAGCCACTATAAGCGTGCCGTTCTGATTTGAGGAGTTCCGTTCTGACCATCATCAGCAGTTCCACTGCACCAAATGTCACTGTTCTGAACGTAAGTGCATGCTGTTCTTATAAAAATACCAAAGTCACTATAAGTGTGCCGTTCAGATTTGAGGAGTTCCGTTCTGACCATCATCAGCAGTTCCACTGCACCAACTGTCACTGTTCCGTACGTAAATGCATGCTGTTCCTTAAAAACACATAAATTCACCATATGAGTGCCTTTCAGATTTGAGGAGTTCCCTCGATTTCTCCAGCATCCCATCATCAGAACTGTGTTCTGAGAAAAATGGGACCAATCTGTATGCATATACATTCGATCAAAACAAAACATTTTCAAAATCGGTCCAGTAATGACGGAGATATCTTGGAACATTAAAAAAAAATACAGACGAATTGAGAACCACCTTCCTTTGAGATATTTGAGACGGCGGTTAAAAATAGTGTACATTGGCGGTCAGATGTTTGTTGACAAGAGTGAATCCTGGACGACACGATTCGATCTAGCGACGTCAAATATGCTTAGTCCCACATAGATACCAAAATATCCGACTCCAATCTCATAATTTCAGTTTGGATGTTTCACCGATACCTAACAATTTTAATGCTATGCCTTGCCTCAACCACAGGTATCAGACAGCGCTACTGTAATATACCTAATATATTACTCATATTTCTGTAAACAATTCAGCGTCAATAAGTGTGGTGATCCCCTTGAGTTGGTCCACTCGTGCAGCCTAAATGCCGATCGCCCACCGCTTGCCTTATTTGGCTCGAGTTCTTTGGCCCTGGCCGGCTAAAGTCTCTTAGTATCACGATTCTCGCAGAACTTTTTAATGAGTGGGTCAGGCCGATATTTTTTTGTTCGCTTAGCAGATTTATTGTTTCTGTTATAATGTTAAGTACTTTGTTTTCGCTAAATATCACAAGGGAATTTGATAAAATATTTCGTGTCAAGTATTTTACACAAGTTGTAAAAGTGTACATTACGATACAAGTGCGGAAAAGATGAAGTACTAAACGAGTGGCGTTAAATCAACACTAGTTACGAATTTCCTCTTCGCACGAGTATTTTACATAATCCCAACTTTATGCCTTTTGAAGTACATTCTGCGTTTCGACTCGACCAAATTTATCATAAAGTTTGTAGGCGTCGGCGAAATAATGTTTGAAACGAGTCAATAATGTTAATATTACCACCTTGAGATGCCAATATAGGCCCACGCTACGGCCAGGCCTCAGAATCAACTCGATCTGTCCTTATAGAACTGTCTGAAGCATTCCGATTCAATTTCCTACTTTCTAATAGACTTTTGCGAACTATATTCTCTATCACTTTTGCGATCTAACATTTTATTTTTCTTGGAAAATTATTTATTTAATGAAAATGAACTAACTTAGCAAGTTTTGAAAAAATTTCATCAATTCAACAAAATCTTCCTGCTGTTTTTTCTGGTACCCCACTTCAAATCACACTTACACATCACTCTTTGATCGATTCGATCCTCGAAACTTATTAACCAAGTTCAATGCCGCTGCTATTGAATGATAATAGCAACAACGATGAGTCTGCAATATCTCTGAAGCACAAACAATATCCGAAACATGCCTCGTATATCTTATTGTGATGGAATAAGGCACAAATCTGTTATTTTAATAATTAAATGAATTTCATTTTGGTGTGTCATTGTATCTTATTTATACTCTGCAAAGCATGTCTGAGTACAACTGACCTCAAAAAAGCCTGCTTTTTAATTACGAGTAAATACCTACTTATGGGGCTACCACGGAGCTTACAGACCCGTAATCTGTGTTTTGACACTAATCTTCTTTAAGAAGTGTTTTTACTTCTTGTACGTCACGTGTTGTAGAAGCTAGCTGTGATTAGATCGGGAATCATTTAGCGCAAACATGACTAACGCATTAAAGTTTCTTACTAAACTTACATGCTATGTTGTCGAACATGTCTTTGAACTCGATATCCTTCGCACGCAACAGACTCCATTATTTTACCATCAGCTTCCGCCGTTCGCGTCTCGAAATAACACGAATTTAGCAAGAAAGCGGCGACAAGCGTACCTTTGACAAACATGGACATTAGGCTCAGGCCGAGTGGCGCAACTAACGACGTGAAATACCTGTGCACCAACGCAGGCGGCGAGGGTCTCTGATCACAGCTATGTAGTTAGGAACAGCATTTTATTAACATTGCACTGTCACATTCTACCCTGCTGCTTACGAAACTCTTGTCTCCAGTGTTGGCTCGAGCTCGATTGAACTACTGAACCCGTGAACCGTTTATCGTTTCGCCAAAGACACATATATAACTCCGTATAAACAGGTAAAGTCTAAAAAAAAACGTACCTCAGTACCATACAGAAAAAGGTACGGTGACCTAGCTAGATGGCATTACACCTTTGGGGTACGCTCAGCTAGATGGCGCTAATATTAATATTTGACATTTTAACACATATCAAGCTAAGAGTATGGGCCAAATTGTCAATGGGCCATATGCACTGTGATTACACATTTTACTTCGACAGTAACTCTCTATAATACTCGATCCTCTTTGATTTGATTTTTTGAAGTTTCTAATGGGTCGGCAACGCGCACGTGACACCCCTTGAGTTGCGGGCGTCCATAGGTTGCGGTGACCGCTTTCCATCAGGCGGGCCGTATACCTGTTTGCCACCGACGTGGTATTAAAAAAAAAAAAAAAAAATTAAGCTGTATCTTAAACGAAGACTGATGAGTTTACGAGATGCGCTTGGGAACTGACCTTTTCAACTCTTTGATACCTCATGAATAGATTTGCGGCAACGGAAACCGAGATTTCACCACTTTCTTCCAGTACATTAGGTATTTCTGGTCTAGTTTCAGAAATCCGAATCACGTACTGCCAAATGACCCGTTGAAAGAGAGTGCGGTCGCGTTTTGCACGCGTGCAAGCTCGCGGTCGTGGATTGTTTTTATTTGGATGAAAATTTCACCAAATTGTTTTGACATAGCAATGACTATACACCTTTATTTTCGCACTTGTATCGTGATGTACTATTTTATTAACTGACCCTTTCTTTGCCACATTTATGATTAGAATTTCTACCACTATCAATTTAAGCTCATCATCGCGACATCCTGATGTCGTGCAGATTTTTGGATTTTTGCAGGTACCTTATTGAAGTACATAAATAGAAGACAAAAACCACCGGATATGGCGCTTGACAAAACTATTTATATGGAGAAAGCTGCTCACATTTCGTTAGCCATATCGATAAGAATTGTTGTGTGTTCAAATAGAATATTTACTGAAATATAGGCGCCAGTATACACCTCTTTACAAAACAAAATCTAAGCAAGCCAGACCGTTTAAAGATCATATTCATAATAATTGATTGCGTTACAGCTCTTTAACCTGGATAAGCCGACGGATCGTGAAAACTGTACATAATATTCATGCATTGCTCATAAATAATTAAAATATGCCACGCACAGCGCGGAACACGTCGTAAGAAATCTGTTATGCCGTCAGACGGACAGGTAGATCAGGGTGTACAAGACCAGCAAAAACATAACTAGAACGGCATTCCATTTGAATGGCGTTTTGTTCTAATACATTTATCATTCAGACTAATTCCTCGACAGCTTGAGTTTCTTTCATCCGTTTGCTCGCTCTTGACAAAACCCAATACCAATTGTTTTTTCTCCTTTAGAAGGCTAACAGACGATAGTCTCTATTGGTAGCTAAGTGGAGCTCAGTTTTTAAGGGCTGAGATACTAGTTCTAAAATGAGGTTGAAACTACTTATAGAAAACCGGGTCAGTATTTTTACCTTTGCACTGTATTGTACAATTGAAAGTAATACAACGTTATGTCATTAGATTATTGTTCAAATTCTAAGCAATGTCATAATCTGCATTGTTATTGTTACAAAACATCTTTATTAGCATAACTTTGGGTGGGAAACGCTGCGTCCGAAATATTCTGACATTGAAATTATGCTGATACATAGGTCCATTATAAATGAGCGGAGATTGTTGACTTGTTGAGGTTGTTTGCAGAAACAATGAACGAAGAATGTATGTTTGTTTTTGGCTATTAGGTATTTGTAAACAACGCATTATGATTATGAACCGAGTGAATGAAGCGTCATCCCTGTTTACCGTCGTGTCGGAACCTCCGGCAGTCGGTTATCGGCTCTACGTGTTATAATACTGCATTGTGCAGCTATTTCAATAATGTCATTATTTTTCTATTGTGTGGTGTTTGTGCGTGTGCTGGCTACATTCGGATTTCATCACTGTAAATTAAGCAATTTAATATCACTCGCATAAATCTCTGTTCTTTGGTGGTATAACTAACTCTCTTATATTTACCTATAGTTCTTAATTAGGTTAGAAATGGTTTAGGGAGTATGATCCTTTGATGTAGTTAATGGTTGATGAAGGATTTCCTTGGCAAAGGAGAGCGCGGCGCGGCTTGCGTGTGCCGTCTCGCGCTTGGCAGTCTGTCCGATGAGCCGTAGCGCGGCGGTCCTGCCGCCTGGCTTCGCGCCACCTACGCTGTTTTCATGATTGCCTAGTGCCTTACCGTTCAACTATATCATAATTACTGTGACCAATAAACTTTTATAAGCATATTTGAGTGCATTTGAAAAGTGAAACTGACCATTTTGTGTTTGAAAACTGTTTATGTGAAATCGAGCTTATTTCATAATAAAGTTTACAAGTGGAAGGAAACTTTTTAAAACTGTGTTTCAAACATTGATGGATTTCTGCGAAGTGTGACCAAAAGGCGATTAGTTGGTAATTAAGAGTACCAGGAGATCAGCCTGATGAAGCGGTCGACGTGGGTGGACGTGGAAACCGGCGGCCGCCTCGGCTGCAACGGCGAGATTTTCTGGAGCGAATGTGCTGAGTGTGATTGCGCTTATTGCAATCCCAACTACATTTGCGTGTGCAGCGACAAGGTATAAACAGATCAAACTTTTTGTCAACAAGCGTCAACATTTGCTAACAAAATTGTACTGCCGCAGTGCCGCAACGTCTATTTTTATCGAGCAAAGAAAGTTTTGAAGTGACATGAGATATGACGAAGTTAGCGTTACCAAATGATGTTATCGGATCGGACTTATCAAGTTGTACTTAGAGCAAATATTTGCACTTCAAAAAATGCCCAAGATTCAACGCTTCTCAAAAAGTTTGTATAACGGAGCATCATGCTTAACATAATCATACCTATGTCCAATTGTTGTTTGATTATGTATGTGTGGAGATGAAATAGAAAGCTTCAGCGTTTTTTTACGTATCATTGATATTCGCGTGCCCACTGCTCACATCAACCATTAACCATCAACCTTTATAATCAATGATTCTTTGATTTGCTTGGCACACTAAACTCCTTTCTATAAAATGACTATCATCAGAAATTGTATATCGAGAAGGCAATGCTAAGTATCTCTAGATTTAAGGTCACCTTTACTTCCAAAGTTGTTTATTAATGGATGAGTCTACATACATATTACACACTAGTGAAGGAATCAAAATGTTCGAATATCGCTCCGAGCAAAATTACACCGAAAACAAGACTTGAATACACTTGACTCAAATAATGGATAATACATGATTTCAATGATGTTCTCCTTGGTCGGTTCGATCCTGTTACTGGAAAGCTAACAAAGCCTTCATAATATACATTCATTACAACATTTATGAGCCATAGCATTTTTAAATTTAGATCTGACACGTTCATAATGTAATTAATTAAACAAAACGTGCGTATAATATTTGTTGATAGGTGTTGTTACCTTGTTAGCTACTTATTTGCAGTGAAAGGAGCAACCCTTAAGGGGCAAATGCTAGAAAACAAACGGTAAACAGTTTTCTAAGGTCGATGCCTCGACAGCAACCAAACATTTTAATTGTCTAGAAATCTTTGCGGCTACTATCTAATAGGCTTCCTAAGTATAGCAATTTAACGCAGTAAAGTTCAACGCTTTACCTTGAGGTTCAACATAAAGTTTCTATACGTTGTTTATCTGGTATTTCCAAATATGTCGTGGCCTTACCAAATTTAACATAACTGCTGCCCAAAAATAATTTTCTTTCTTATTTTAGGTTCGGGTATGAACACATCGTCTGGAAATTTGAACTCTTTGTTAGTACAGCTTAGATTTTCTTTTAAGAGGGATTAAGGCTCTTAAATTGCTTGCTGAAATTACCTCCAGCATATACCCACTTCACTTTGTCTTCAATATAAAGCTATAGAAACATGAGCACGTCATTATTAGAACTTCGGGCATTCTTCTTTACAATTTTCCTAAAGGGTTCTACAAGATGTCTTTTCAGAGGAAAAGGACTTCGAAAATCCTGAAAGGAGCTAGAAAACTCGTCTGGTACCTTTATGCCTTACAATGGCTGTACACAACACACGAGGAAAGTGAAACTTAGGGATTTTTTCTTAGACTCTTTTGTGTCGGGCGCCGTGAGAGGCGCGTTTTGCTCATACGCCTGGGAAAGCTTTTATCATTATTGTTTATTGATGTTTGATATACTATGTTCATTTTCACGGCCACTATTTTCTAATCTCTTTCATTTTGTATCGTCGCATTTTATTTGCAAATGATGCAATTTGCAACATTAACAACTTTGCAACGTACCATTTGATTCCTAGCGTAAAGATCTGCAGTGCGGTAAATGTAGCATTTCGATCTGGTTTTCGCGAAGTATCCAAATCCTAAGTGGAAGTTATTCTGATTTGCGCAAGCCCGATGTAGAACGCGATGGAGCTGGAACCTTATTTAGAATTCATATAACTCAAGAGAATAGGCGTCGTAATTTGTGTGTCCACGGTTTTCTCCTACATTTCTGGTTCAGTTAGTTAGTGTCATATTATGAACGGTATTTTGTTACGAGATTACAATTACCTCACAGTCTGTTGTTTAATCGATTGAGACCTAGATTGCGGCGATTCGGCCAGTTCCGAAACAATTTTACAAACAATTATATTCTCTCGAGAATTTGGATTTGTTTTGTGGGTGCGTTTGACTAAGGTAACGGCGGCTATCAACGCGGGTATCGAAATCGACGTCCATTACCGCCGCATTTGCAAATACGCATTTTATAGGCAAACCGACCAATTTCCTAAATAAAGTTACTCACACAAAGGAAGCCTGTTTAGTTGACTAACGCACATATAGGCGCTAGAGAGTGTGAATGAAAGAAGACACTCGCTATTTGACAGTTTTTGCCACGGGGCCGCAAGAAGAGCTTGTGTCATACTGACGCGTGACGCTAAACCTAAGTGAACTCCAATCTCATTTAGTAGTTTACGTAATAATTGTGGTAAATAGGTGAAAGTTATGCATTTTAAAATATTGTTTATAGTTTTCTACATGACTTCTGAGTACTTTTTACGTATTGTTTAGCCTGGAAATGTGTTTAAAGTGGAAATTAAAAGACAGCGGTGAAAGGCGCCATTTCGTGAGTAGATTCTATTACTGTGGTATACCACAGTAATGGTTAAAGTAGTGATATTAGTTCTTTATGCTTTATTTTAAGTATATGTGATCAGTTATATAATGTCTTACAGTAGTTTCAATCTTGATCTATTCACGCTATCAAAGAACTATTTACGTGGTATGAAAAATATTCAACAAAACCTTAATTTTTAGCAAAAACTTCATTACTGATTTCGTAGTTTCTATGAAAACCGTTAATTTGTCAATTTTTTTAAACATTGAGATAAAGTCTGATGTTTACTTACCAGTTATGTAAACTTGGTTTTAATATAAAGTTGCAATATTTTATTTTGATTTGTAATGAAAATACATCTGTATGACATTGTTTTTATTGGTCGGAATTAGATTTTATTATACTCCAATTTATGCCTATCACCGATGGTACGATCGGATAACCCTCGGTAATGGAATGTATAAGAATCTATTACCGATCCATGCAATATTTGTTTGGGTCGGTAATAGGTTCCTAAAGAAGTATCTATTACCGAGCGACATATTAGTCTTGTATCAAAATATGACATTTAGAGTACCGTAAGTACAGATTTCTTAGATGAAACTGAGTCTTCTGTGGGTATTCATAAAGGAAAATAGTATAGGTATATGTATTTGTCATAATTTGTATATTCAACCGTCGGTATTAAGCTCCGAATTTTGAGATGGGTTTCTATTTACCGATGGCAGAAAAACACTGTCATTCATACCCTCGGTAATGAAATCTCAATTCGCGTTAATAGAACCGCAGCTTGTTCATTACCACGGTAATAGAAAATTTAGGTATGCTGGCTTCAATAATTATTTTATGCCATATAATAAACTAAAATGATCCAAAAACTCTTCAAAACTAATAGTTCAATAAATACTCTTCCATAAAAAAAATATTTGTGGTCGTTAACGAGCTTTGATACCCCTAATTTTTTGGAATCTTTTGAAATCTTCCTGAAGTACCACGTTAATAGGCGCCATTACCTTAGTAGAGTTCTCTAGGTGTTTTTTATTGCTCCGCTGCTTTGAAGGCGAGAAAGTAAAAAGCTGCCAAATAAGTTGAATTATATATTACCCACTCATAATGGCCCGTCTCGATTAGTCAGCCATAAAATTTTCTTTTTAACCATTATTACTGTGTGATTTATTATTATTAATACGTAAACGGTGAAAACGTTAAGACGTTTCATAAGGCTATGATGGAAAACTGAAGAGTTTATAATCATAGTATTCATGGTTTTATAATACATATTAGTTAACACTTTAGTTGGCCGTGAGAATTATTCAAGATTTTTTAACTAATATAATCGATGAAATAACATTTTGACCGGCACTTACCAGTGCGGAGTTTGACCCTTCATTTTCAACGCATTTGTTGGTAATTATCCAAATAATAAACAGTGGGTACGATACGATACGACATCCTGAATAGTGAAAGGGTAGAATTGATACTTATCCTCATATGGTCAAAAACAGTGTGCAGCCTCATGCTGAGCTTAATCGGCCTTCACAGAACGTAATACCAATTGAAAAACTTGATTTTTTGTCACATTTAGCAACAATAGCCAATGAAAAGTTGCGAGATTTTTGACTTAGTAGTGAACAATTCACTGGTCTTTTCAAGTGTTTACTTTCTATTAAGGACTTCCATTTTAAGTCCATTAGATGAATATGTATTGCCGTTGGCCGTCGAATGAATCAGTTCCTTTGTTCCCTTCGATATATTGTCCCAAATGATTTTATCGTCAGTATTATCAGCGGCACTTATTTGTTTTGAATAAGATTGGCATGCAAACAGTCAGTTAAGAGTGTGAAGGAAGGTACTAAGCCCAGTCGGGTCTCTTGGCATTGAATCTATGATTTGTCTGGGTTATTGAGAATATTGACGTTAAATCATGTGTGTAGGTAGTCAATGGAGTCAACACTCATGTAATATCTTGTATATTTTCATAATAGTATTTTATACAATCGTGATATAATACAAAGCTTTTCAATCGAGTACCATGTTTAGGCCACGAAGCTTGCTGAGTGAAAATGTGTTTCAGATGCAGGAAAATTTGCCAGGTATCGCAAATTAGTATAGAAATTGTATGAAGTTCTATTTTTGAAATTATTACAGTTAACTAAAGTCAACTATAATGAGCTTATTATAATAGAGTCGGAACTGCCATAGAGTATCCAACACTGTAAAGTTAGCACTTATAGTTTAGTCTGTGGTGTCCTAATTGACAATTACAGTCGACAAGTAGAAAAATTGTATTTTTGGCTCCTTGACTCTATTTTGCTTATTGAATTCGATTCATATGTTTTACTTATACTCTATTACTGTACGCATATGGTATAGAATCTATAAATGATAATGCTTGTTTTGTCTCTCTTCAAGTTTCTACAAAAAGAGAGCTGCCGCAGTTGTTTCCGATTGACACACTGAGATGGTTGTCACTGATCGGAATTGCCTACTTATCTAACTTCCACATGTTATTTCCTCTTATGGCCTTGTGGTGATGTGATTTTTAATAAACTATTTTATTTCTAACTATTTAAAACTTGTTATGTCGCGTTGGAGCGATCGTTTTCCGATTTCTATTGGCTACATTACCATATGCTGGCCTTTCACGCCGAGATTGGATAACGCACGCAAATTTTGGGTCGATCTTTATGCTTGGTCAATTTGGTCCAGATGTACTGTTTCTCTTACTTATGCATATATATCAGGTTAATTGCTATGTTCTATGTTATACTTATGCTGCATGTTATATTTAAATTCAATGTTTACGTATTTAAATAATATTGAACAACTGATTATACATATATCAGTAGTAAATTTCCTATAGAGAAGGAAAGTAGCCAGTTAATTGAATGCTCTTTAGTTTTAATAAAGAATGTTCACAAAATGACAGACTGAAACAAAACAGTAGATATGTAGGTATATGTGTTTAGGGTTTCAGTTTATTTTATTATGCACAAGTAAATTTTCCCATTTATATTCAAAAGGGATGGAATTGGTTCTATTTATGTACAGTATGTAATCTTTTGATCTGATTTTTCTCTGGTTTGATAGTTTCATTTTCATTACCTATAACTAAAGGCATTGTTAAATTTTATTTATTGTGGATTGGCAATCCACGATTGCTATAGTCATCTATTGATAATGCATTATAATGGCATATTAATATATCTAAGTATAATAACTACAATATCATATTTAGGTATTGGTACAAGGAAATTTCAGTTAGTGATTTCATAAATATATTCATTAGTTTTCCTTCAAACAATGTCGGGCAAACACGTACCGAGGTTGTTGTAATATTAATTTAAATATAATTATCATGAGTGCATTTATATTTGGCATCGCAATCTTTATTCATGATAGTGGACATCCGTGAGTTAGTGTGACAAAATAAATGTTTGTGAATTATTGTGTGATTGTAGTGATTTATTCATCTTAAACTAAGTACAAACCTAACTAGTGTCAATTATATAGATTATTGTGTTAAACTTTAGTGCTGAGCTGAATACAAACTCAATCCACCCATAGTCATCACATCACTAAATGCACAAGCATCTATTACACAGAGAAAATAGTTGTTTTGGGAATATTTAGTCCTTAAATTGCATTTTTAAAATGCATGGAAGCGCCTTCTCTGTTAGTGATTTAGACCGGTAAAGCGGTAAATCAATAATTGTATGAGTTTGACTGCACGACTAAGCTGCGTCAATTCTGGATCTTTCGATACATCAAACAATTTTGAATGCAATTTTGGCAGTATTATTTTGCAAATTGTAATCCTAAAATTGACAGGACGTAGTCCAATTTCTATATGCAGTATCATTTTATTTTGGCGAATATGCTTCACATACGCGGAACTGGCCTTCGCTGTTAGACCGGATAAACAATGGTATCTTTAGCGGTGCTCGAGGTGCGAATGTGCTGTTTGCCGACCAAACACGGCTATTAACACATTACTGATTCCCGTATAACATGCCTACCGGTGTTCACTGCAACATCAGCGTAACTACCTATAAGAGATATAATCTCGGCTTACGGTTTTGTTTTCAAATTAAGTTGTTACACGAACGGGAAACGAACCTATTTAAGAGCAATGAATCAATCGTTTTCATGTAGTATATATATGGGTATCTTTATTATTTACATGTAAGGTCAGTGTGGAGAAGATCGTCTACCCAGAAAGACCGTCTACTGAATGTAACTTTTGTATTTATATATCTATCACTTCTTACACCTCCGAAGGTATATCAGTTTTTCATCCTTAATCCATTGGTATTCAATAGATATCCCTAGGAGGAACACTAGTTAACAAAAAACTTGATTCGTGTTTCGAACTCGACCATCGAGTTCAACAAGGTTACGCAAAAAATTAAAATAAAATAGAAGCACTTGGAATATTTGTGCATTATGTATGTAACGTAGTAATTTAATAATAGTTCTTCCTGTCTAGTACAATTAATGCTCTTAAAACGCGTTCAATTTATTGTTTTATGTCCTGAAATATGTTACTTCGAAATTGTGCCTAGTCGGAAAACCGGCATATACGAGTAAGAGTAAGGCACCTTTTTAGGCTTTATGGGAAATGACTCGAGTTTAAACGGGTGTTGTAGGTTAATTTTAATTATAAGTTTCGGCTTTGCTTTTGTCTGGACCTGAAAAAAGAAGGTTATCAACCTCATTTACGGGACATATGACGGTCTTGCCATATAAATAGAAAAATGCTGATATGTTGAAAATATCAACGTTATTTGTTTTAATATCTATCACATTACTCCTTGTTATTACAGAATATAACAATGAACATGATTTTGATAATTGATACTTATTTCCATATGAAATTACGCGACAACGAGCACTAGACTGTCTTTCCGTGCTCAGCGCGTGGGGACGGTCAACCCGCCGAGCCTGAAAAAAAGTAATTTTTATCACATAAGTTTACTTTAATTCACCAAAGTATTATAAAAGCTGTGTAGAATATAAAATTTGCTAGCCCGTAGGACCATGCGGATCACTCCAGACTACTTTAACAGTTTAGTTTTATCCACTCAAACTTTATTTCAAATAAAGTATGCCGGTCTTGCCCGCACTGACCTTAAATACCTACAATCAAAAGTATTTACTGTTTTAGAAAAGCTTAAAACCATAACACCATAATATTAGGTATAAAATGACCCTATTAAATTCATCAGTGATCAGTTGTTCCTGTTCTGTGTGTTCCTTTCTTTCAATCCTTCTACGTTTATTTATTTATTTATTTATTTATTTATACAAGGAATTCCAACAGCTAACAACGTTACTTACGTTACTTTGTTACAACGTTATTTTGTTTTCTTGAGTCTTCATCAGTAAGGCCATCTATCAGTTACTTAAATACTATCAATAGGTATACGGGATCAGAATTTTTTGGTTGTTTTTAACCCCCGACGCAAAAACGACAGGGTGTTATAAGTTTGACGTGTCTGTCTGTCTGTTTGTCTGTCTGTCTATGTGTGTGTCTGTCTGTGGCATCGTAGCTCCCGAACGGATAAACCGATTTAGATTTTTTTTTTGTCTGAAAGCTGAGTTAGTCGGGAGTGTTCTTACGTTCTTAGCCATGTTTCATGAAAATCGGTCTACTATGTCGCGGTCGGGGATTTTTTTCAAAATTTTAATTTTGTTTATGTGACAGAACTGAATAAGTACTTTAAAATCTTACAATAATTGGAGCTGGTCCGGTGATCATCTACCGAGCCACCGATGCACCTGTGTGTGCATCTTCACGTTATTATGGTTTTATATAGCTGCAAACGTGTCATAAAAACATGTCGGCGTTGTCCTCAACTAGATAGCTCCTGGCTCTTGCGGTTCCACTTGCTCCAAAGCTATTCCAACCCGGACCAAGCCAGTTATTCCTCTGGGTTACCAAGTTCGTATGTCAGATCAACCAGTATAAGCTTGGTTTCACATTGAACACTGCTGCTTGGCAACTGAAGGTCTAACTATGCGGGAGAGTCATACAAGTGTGTACTTAATGAACTGTGAGAATGTAAGAGTAGTAACAGGGGATGCGGTCTGCGGTTTACGAGTCCCATGATGATAACTGTTGTCACAACCGCTTATTTCTGTTGGAAAGTGTCAACGATCAATTTAGACTAAGGTCTCTTCCCAGTACTAGATTCCTATACAGTCTATTCTCACTCAGATCCGGAACCGGGATTTTCCGGGTTCTCGTAATACAAATCCAGTTCCGCGAGCATTCCCTTCAAACTTGTTATGTTTGGAGGAAATGCCACTGTAAATTAACTAGACGCAACGGCATTTTTTGCAATCATTAGCTATGTATGTCCGCAGTTCACTTAGCCTCCATCGTGAGATTTTGCGATTCGGTTTTGAATCTTCTCGTAGAGGTTGTAAAATTGTTTATTGCACTTTTATATCGTGATTTTGAATCCGTAGTAAGGAAACTAATGCCTAGTTCCCCAGACATCCTGTACCTAATTACTTATTTCACTCAATTACAGAATATATGATTGCGGAATCATTAGTCGAGACTTCTAAGCTAGGTTCATAGCGAAAGTTGAAATGTTCTCTTAGAATCGTTATAAGGAAACGGAGACTGATCAGCGTAATGTTTATTTAATTTGAATTAGGGCTACTTTACAGTGTTTAAATGCGCAAGTTCATACATTTACTACTAATTGAGTTTTGTGGTAGTGAATACTTAGAAGAACAGCAGTAAGATTCTACTTCACATGAAATCGAAGTAATCAACAGTAACCTTAATTATAACTGTTCGGCTCCGTTAGTAATCACATACGAGTAAAAACTGCTCTTGACACTGCGACTGCACCACAATGGGTAACGGAACGTATCGGCACCGCAACCTTCTAGACTAAGTGAATTGATTGTTTCATTTTCAGTGCAACTAGTTAGCAATTAAATACAATGTCGTTGGCAACAAAAGAAATTTTCCCATAACAATATTGGCAATGGCAACGTTATACACTAGTTACGTACCACACACTTCCAGTTACGAACTAATGAAAGCCATTTTGTCAAATGACAAAGGCATGTTAGTCCGCAATTTTTGTTGTGACAAATTTAAGCACTGAGTGGTCAGTGAAAGTTCTTACGTGAGAACTTTTTTCACTTAGCGTTTACGCGGAATTGACTTCAAAAGGATGTGTAACTACTATAACTAGTCTAGCGAGATTGACATTGCGCTAATGGAACTACACTTGTCCATAAAAAAATATTAATATCCAAATTGATTAAACAACTCTCTCACGGGACGAGAGACACTTTATGTCAAGATTATTTTTATGACGCTGTAAATTTCACTTTTTGCAATAAAAAACGGATTTGTTTTAAATTGTAAGTAGCATTTTATTAATGTAAATACCATACAAAATTGCATGAAAACATTTTATGCACTTTCTTTAAGCTCTCGGATAACATGATTTGCATGCGGAGGAAACATTGCCTGACTCATGGCGGCGCAATTATCCGTCATGGAAGACGGGTGAAAATCGTTAAGGCATGAGCCATCAATTGGTCTCGGATTTCTATCAGTTCTTTGAAGTGTATCACAATAACGCCCATATAGTTCGTCCGTGATGCCAATCGGCTTCAATTACTCGAAATTGTTTACGGCTTTGGATTCGTGCTGTAAATCATTATAAGAAGTGATTTTATAACCAGATTATAATGAGCAAAATTGTTTTTCACTTTCCCAATATCATTTCTTGAATTTCTCAAACCGAAAATCACGATTTGATCGATGGCACACACGTTATTAAAATGTTTATAATTAGAAGTCGCTTCCAACGTAAACGATTTATGGACACATAAAGCAATCAGTGTTCCAAATTTGTGATTACACACCCAGCGCCTATATTCTTGATATGGCTATTTAGTGAAAGTGTACCAAAGGTTCCGACGTCAGGTCGCAGGTCAAACCCATTTTGGTGTACGCCTCGCGACTGCGACTGATGTAACGATGTAACTTACTTCCGTACATACGAGCCGTAGATAATAATTCAGAATACTAATGAACGGATGCTACAACTATTGACATCGCCGGACCCGTTGTTTACTCGTCCGTGACAAATTGCCCTTTTTACAACATGCGCAGCACTGTACCTAATAGCCGTTTAGTTCTTCACCATTTGTTTATCTTACCATTACTTAATGCAATTTGGATCTTGCATTTTTTGATGCTGCTCTGCAAATGAAAAATTAAATAGCCTTTAAGCTTTGAAACAGATTAGTTTTGAAATTCTTTGACCTATCACGATGTACCAACCTAGGCAACTTCTATATGACATTGAGGTACTCCCTCAGGCCAGACGTGGCCGGTCGGTAGGAATTCGACATTTTCATTACTTTTGAAGGTCGTTGCCGAGATTAACGTGTATCAGGTTGAGTAGAAACTCTGGCCCACTTCCTGGCTCTTTTCGGCGCGACCGGTTATTTTGATTGCGAGTCGAGCAGAGAGTTTCGTCGCAAAACGGTACGATCTGCGCCGTCATCCGGGTCAACGCAATTAATTCACAACACCGCTAACAGATATTAATGTCCCGAGCACGGAATACACACGTTAGCTAAGCTTTGATCACATTCTTCAAACTTCACGAAACCCTTTCGAAACCAACTTCTTATCCAATTTCTTGAGTTTGCATCACGTACCTGTTGATTGCGGCAATTATTAATTAAACGATCGTATGTGTCGATTACTGCTAAAGGTACCATTTACATTGCGTTATCTCCGAATGTAGCTGGAACGCACTTCGACCTCGTTTGACAAACCCATTTATGTAGCCACAATCAGTTTAATTCAAGCACTGCGTGCATTTACCCGTAACGTTCGATATGACTCTTCGACATGGTGAAGTGCAGTGCCATGAAAGATTTAGATACTTTGAATGGACTTAACCATATGATGTCTAATAGCAAGTGTAGTGAAAAACTGAAAATGAAAGGTTCAACCATGAGTTTAAACGGGCATGATCACATTTATTTGTCGGAAGACATGTGTCATTACGATGAAGTGGCCTCTATCGGTTCAGATTCAACCTTAAACGGTGATTATATGCCTTCAGCGGATAAGTGTAACGGTGATGTGAGAGATAACAGTTTAACGTTTGTGTTCGGGAGACAATCAGTGCGGCGTCCATCAAGGTGCGTTGCTGGCTCCGTAAGGAAGTCCAACTCTTTGAGTACGACAAATACCAAACCGGAGTCGGTCATAGCCGCTCCAGGTGCACTAGTGAAAAATGCTCGTAAAGCGAAGCCCCCAGTTCCTGCAAAGCCGCGGCCGCTTAGCTCCTCACATGTGTGGAGCAGTGTCGTGGAGGAGCTCAGTTGGAAGATGAATTGCGTAAGTGGTGTTAGTAGTTAAGTCATGTCGTGAATAACCAACTTGCAACCTTATTTACCGGTACGTAGATAGTAAGTTGACCACGTACAAGTAGTTTAGTGAACTATTTGCTAACCCAGAAACGAATTCAATCTTAGAACGAATTTATCTAGTAATTAACCGCCCATATATGTTATCCATCTCTGCTACCATGCTAAAGCCTAATACAAAATGAGATCCAAAAATTCACAAAATGCCTATAAACATAGTAATTAGTTACATTTAAAGACATATGTAACTCCGTATAGACGGATAAAGTCTAAGAAAAAAACGTACCTCAAAGCCATAGAGAAAAAGGTTCCGTGGCCTAGATGGCGTTACACCTTTGGGGGACGCTCGGCTAGATGGCGCTAATATTCATATTTGACATTTTAACACATATCAAGCTAGGAATATGGGCCAAAATGTCAAATCTGACTTTCAAAAGTTTTAAGCCTATGTCGAGAGATGGCAGTCTATGCACTGTGATTACACATTTTACTTTGACAGTAGCTCTCTATGACACTCGATCCTCTTTGGTTACATTCCATTGGTCACTTCCGATATCAATGCAACTAATGCAAGTGATTGTAATCGTCATAATGTCCAAATTCAGCTGCAGTTAAGAACAAGCGCAGGGTTTACGTAAAACCTTGAGTATGGCGATAACAAAGGATGTTTTTTTGGCGTACAACGTAACGGCTATCGGCACGGTTTCGTAAAACCTACCGAAAACGTGTTTCTGCACATGTTTATAATTGCATATCAGAGATAAGTAATTAATAAAGACATTCCACAAAGTTGCATTCCTCGTCATTGTTGAAATTGATGAAACTGGAAAATTTACATCTTGAGCAACGAATTGAATATTTATAACTAAGTGTCTTAGAGATATACGATATACCATTAAGCCATAGGTACAATCTGCCCTAAGAAATCTGTGATTGGATTGCGTTTGCGTCAATTGCGTGACATGTCGAGGTATATCTATGTCCCGATATTTGTCTAGTTACTTTGAAGTTCTTTGACCTTTATTAATACTGCAAGCTTAGATTTATCCTCAGATTAAAGTATATAAAATATAAATAAAACTGCAATGTCAGGCAGCACAAAGCACTACACAAATCAAATATGGTTTTTACTAATTTGTTGGCAAATAGTGCAACAATAGACGCAGTTGAGCCCTGAGATTAACAGTCCTTATTTTTACATATCCTCATGCATATTTGCACGTTCACGTAACACAATCAAAATTCTCGCTAGTATCGGAGTATGTAATTAGAACTGCGGAGATTAGATATAGATCGGTAAATTATGAGTGACGAAGAAATAAGACATTGTTCTCATAAATCTCACGTGCACACCATCTCGGACGTTTAGCTAAGTGGGGACAATTGCTATATCTCCGATTGCCCGATACTATCGTAAATACCTGAGTGAAAATACTCCATAAAAGTACATAGCTTAGTAAGCATTTTAGTGTAAAAATATTTTGCGTTTGTAGTTTAACTACTCTACGAAGTAGTACTGAAAAAGTTAGTAGTAGTGCGTAATGAATAATCCTTACCATGTCCTTACTAAACTTAGTTGCGAAAAAAATTGCATATTCTATATTAAACACTGATAATAAAGTGAAGTTAAGTGCCCTTAAGTTAAAGCTAAAAATGTATTCGTAATCACGTCTTGTACATCTTTAAATAACCCTATTGAAAACTTAACAGTGCTACTCATTACTTACTCAAAAACCTTTTCCTAGCTTATTTATTCTTGTGTTGTAGTTATATACTTTTGTTTCATAACCTAACACTGTTCATAATTATCATTATCAAGCATTATTTTTATTTCTTATGCATTTCATTCCATGTGATTATCAACGATCGATCTTATTTTTTTTATATAATTGTTATTCAATTCAATGTTTACCTCTCTTGCTGGACTTTTAACTTAAACACCATTCTGCCTATTGATATGCTAATGATTGATATCCTACGTACCTATCCATACTACTTACTACTTAATAATTATAAATGGGAAAGTGTGTGTGTCTGTTTGTTTGTCCGTCTTTCACGGAAAAACGAAGCGACGAATTGACGTGATTTTTTAAGTGGAGATACTTGAAGGGATGGAGAGTGACATAGGCTACTTTTTGTCTCTCTCGAACGCGAGCGAAGCCGCGGGCATAAGCTACTTTATTATAAAGAGAGCTAGTCCTTTTTAAATGTCGCTATAACTACTTTCGTTTGTTACTTAAACACCTACTCGTATCGTGCTTGCCCTTCTGGATTGGTTAGTGAAGACCTATTAATACACCGTGTTTTTTTTTGTTTTCCGTTAAATTCGACATGTCGTTAGGTTCGTTATCAGGAACCAGCCTATACATCACTTTTAATTAAATTCGCAAAAAAAACATTTTTATCTTTTTCATAGGTACATAATAAATGAATTAAATAGTGTGTGAGACTCTTAAGAATAATATTCAAGTTAGTGTCAAGTGACGGCACATGTCAAAACAAATAACATTGGGAAGTGGTAAAAGCTGTCAAACACATGTTCAGTATTATTTTTATTTTTTTAATAACTCGATAACCGCAAGAGTTAAGACGCTAGTTTCTTAGAGAAAATTAATTGTATTTGATCTAAAGAACCATCCCTTAAAGTTAACGGAATTCAATAAAAACAGGGTGTATAGTGCGAATATTATTTTAATGTTCGACCTGTGGTCTATTTCTCAACAGTGATAGTTATCGCCCGACAATGACTCTTCGCCGTTCATTGCCTGTTCAACAAGGAAATATTGACGATGAGTAACTGAATTGTCAGTGTCAAGTGTCAATGTCACTGTGGTGGAATAGCCCACTGCTATGATTGTTTTTAGGGTTCCGTAGTCAACTAGGAACCCTTATAGTTCCGCCATGTCTGTCTGTCCGTCCGTCCGTCCGTCCGTCCGCGGATAATCTCAGTGACCGTTAGCACTAGAAAGCTGAAATTTGGTACCAATATGTATATCTATCACGCCAACAAAGTGCAAAAATAAAAAGTAGAAAAAAATGTTTTATTAGGGTACCCCCCCCTACACGTAAAGTGGGGAGTGTTTTTTTTTTCATTGAAATCCTAACGTGTGATATATTGTTGAACAGGTATTTAAAAATGAATAAGGGTTTACTAAGATCGTTTTTTGATAATATTAATATTTTCGGAAATAATCGCTCCTAAAGGGAAAAAAAGTGCGCCCCCCCCCCCTCTACCTTTGGAACCATATGTTTAAAAAATATGGAAAAAATCACAAAAGTAGAACTTTATAAAGACTTTCTAGGAAAATTGTTTTGAACTTGATAGGTTCAGTAGTTTTTGAGAAAAATACGGAAAACTACGGAACCCTACACGAGCGTGGCCCGACACGCTCTTGGCCGGTTTTTTTAATTCATTGTTATTTTTATCGAGAAACTAGGTTTGGTAGAAACTTTTTACTCACTGGTGCATACCTACCCGTTGTAGGGTTAACAAAACAAAGTGAGCTATAACTGCAGCGGCATAGCTGCAAGCGGGCCGCCCCGTTACATACCGTTACTGGTAATGGCCGTGTGAGATGCAGCGACGTTCAACCCTATACCCTATCTGCCATCTGCCCGTTAACGGGGAGATTCGACTGATTCGACGTGTTCATTGTTCAATCCTAGCTATCTTCTATCGTCAATAAATACGTAGGTATGGAACCTTAACTATCTTCTATCGCTGATAAAATACCTACGTATGTTTTGAGTCTTATCGTTTGTCTGGTAGCATATATTGAGATGAGGTATCTTAGGCGTGCAAGTATAAATAAATAAATATTGGGGACACCTTACACAGATCAACTTAGCCCCAAACTAAGCAAAGCTTGTACTATGGGTGCTAAGCGACGATATACATACTTAAATAGATAAATACATACTTGTATACATAGAAAACATCCATGACTCAGGAACAAATATCTGTGCTCATCACACAAATAAATGCCCTTCCCCAATATGGCATCCCCAAAACCCAGGACCGCGGCTTAGCAGGCAGGGTCACTACCGACTGAGCCAGACCGGTCGGTCGGTCGGTATGTCGAGTAAAAAGTTTCGGATTTATCCGAACTCGTCAATGATGACGAATTTTGATGATTATAGATAACGACTATTCATGTAGTTTGTACAGGTTACACAAAACCTTAACGTAGATTAAAATATTTACACCTAAACCCTCCTCAATAATCATTCTATTGATCAGTATTAAAAACTGCATGAAAATCCGTTCAGTCATTTCTGAGTTTATAGCGCACATACAGACAAACACATTACATAGGTACCAGGGGCGAGGCGTGAAGATTTTCATTAGTAAAGCCGGAGGAGTTTTTGGGATCTGTTTTGTATGGACTTCTAGTCTTCTACAGACACTGCAAAATTTTAGGGAACCCGTTGGGAATCGAGTTGCATCGACGCTACGCCACTGATAGGTACATAGATAAGACAGACGTGAAATGGGACTTTGTTTTATAATATGCATAGATTAAGCAACACATCTATATACATTCCATTTAAGGTTTAATTATTTAATATTCACCCTGACCTATAGTTCTGATTCTACGATTCAAATATTTGGTGTGCAATCGTATATATGTTGCATTATCGATCAATTATTACATATGTTATTAACGTATTAGTCTAATTGTGCAAATGTTGCGTTTCATTTAAAAATGCATTCATTGATCGTAATTAGTTTTCGTATTAATCGTTTCAATTCGGAACAAATTAATTAGAACATTTCGAAAGGACCAATTACTTATATAGTCAAAGCCATTAACTAGTATGAGATTTGAAACAGTTTAATATTATCACTATTATGCCATCTTACATAATAAATATTAGTGCTATTTTACCACAAAAGTATAAAACTGACTAATAGTGAAGAACGAAGTGTATCAATATTTCATCAATACAATTAATAATGTCCATCGATAAAATGGTAACTTTTGTACTCTGAAAAGTCCTACAACTTACTCTTCACTTTTAAATAATTTGTAACTAATACACCCTCTTAGTAAGTCTATCAGATTTATTGGGTTCACTGCCGTCCAAATCATAGGTAAGATCAGAGAGTATACCTACTACAAACGGTCGGTCTGTTCAAATATTGAGCATAAAAGTTACAACTTTATCATCCAAAAGATACAATGTAATTGACAACTATATCATTATACCTAGATATTTTCCTGGCATGAACGTCAAGTTGTTAGTGCTTGACCAAATAAAAACATCGATAATCCTTTTATCGATAAATAGCCTTACATAATAATAATCTCTAAAATCTTGAATAATCATGTAAACTACTAAGGTTCGTTTTATTATTAATGTCCATTTATTTTCAAACATGTGACATATATTATTTTCACACATTAATGTTATATACACATAAATTCAAGCCTATATTCCGTAAACGGGGTAGGCAGAGCACATGAAACTACTTAAGATTCAGTGCCACGGCAATAATTAATGACATATGTATTATAATGTAAGTTATCAATGAACAAAATATCGGAAGGAAGTCACTATAGTGTCACTTCGTTCGTGCCAGAAAAATATCTAGGTATATATCTCATACTAAAGATTAACGAAGTACCTAAACCTAATAGCCTTTGATGACTTTTTTCGCCAGCCTAGTCGGTATTGACGAACTAATGCCTACATATGCATTTAGGTGATACAAAGAGCTGATTAGGCCCTGCGTCTTTGATAACAAAATGCTGTTGACATTATTTCATGTTTAAATAAATGGATATTATCAGTTTAGATTTCTATAGTAATGCCATATAACAATATTTTCAAAGATGTCGCCTGTACTCTGTTCTATAGAAATTTACATTTATAGACTACCATCTGTGTGTATTTGCATTACACAAGTATGCAAATACACACAAATATACCAGGACCTGGCTTATCCTTTTATAGGAGCATAGCAAACAAGGATAAAGTAGCATTTGAGCAAATATGAAATACCTATAATATCAAAGAGCAAATAAAAGCTTTCATTTTTATACAAAGTTCAACGTTGGAGGTAAAAGGTTAATGTCACTAGCTTTCGTTACATTTGTACCTTTGAAACACTCTAAATGTTTAAAGTCATTGTCTTAAAGATCACGACAGAAGCACGAAGTAATAGCTTGGCTACATAAATATAAATTCCACAACTGTAGAGTGTAGGTACATACAGGCAGGCACTTTCCTGAAAATATAGGGAGCTACACAACGTGATGTCTCATTTCCTATCATTTGAATGAGGAAAATGGATGAAACAGTATATTTACCATATAAGTTGTCAAATATCCAAGATTACCATATAGATGGGAAACATATAGGTAGGTACTCTGGAGAGTATGTAAAGGTTTACTTAGAGCTTTCTTTTTAACCCCCCAAGCAAAAACGAAGGGGTGTTATAAGTTTGACGTGTCTGTCTGTGTGTATGTCTGTCTGTCTGTTTGTCTGTCTGTTTGTCTGTCTGTCTGTCTGTCTGTCTATCTGTGTGTGTGTCTGTCTGTGGCATCGTAGCTCTCAAACGGATGAACCGATTTTGATTTAGTTTTTTTTTGTCTGAAAGCTGAGTTTGTCGGTAGTGTTCTTAGCCATGTTTCATGAAAATCGATCCACTAGGTCGCGGTCGGGGGTTTTTTCAAAATTTTAATTTTGTGGTTAGGTTATTTACTTTGATTTGAGCCATATGTAAGGACTGTTAAAAGCATTTGTGCAACTGACGATATAGTTTATAATAATGACAGACTAAGTATAATCGAAAGTTTTCGATTTCCTTTTCAACACACCTGCATGTTCTAAAATAACTAGGCTCTGTTTTGAGTTACTATAATTACCCCTCATTACGAGTCCAGAGCCGGCATAAGCCGCCATATATCGTTCGAATAATTACTGGAATAACCACGTACACTGCGTACTTCTAATAACTACTTACGTGCGGGACACACTTATGACCTGAGACTGGTAGTTAGGTTTCCCGACTTTTGATGATAAGTATTAGAGTCAGTCCAAACTAGCTAACCAAAGATATTGATTCCAAAGACTTGGATTTATAAAACTTTAAACTTCTATCTTCCCTGAAATTATTACGGGTATACTCTTGGGTCGACTCGTTCATTTTTCGTCACGTTCCTAAATTTGTCCGATTCTGCTTTCGTCAGCCATTTTTCATTCGTCAACTTAGTCTGCTGCAGTCATTATCGTCTTTGATCATAATGAGTTGTTGGCTTTTTTCTTATTTCGACTCAATCGTTTTTCGTCATTTCGTATTTGGTCATATTCTAATAAGTTGGTACCGACCTAAGAATACTAAAAAACACGAAAAACATATATTTAACAGTGAACATGCCGAAAGAAGATTATGACGAGTACAGAACGAAACGAATTAAGATAAAGATGAACAACGAAATTGACCGTAGTTGAGAAAGACCATCGATGATCGTGACGAATAAAGAATGGCTGATGAAAGCAGAATCGGACAAATTTAGGAACGTGACGAAAAACGAACGTGTCGACCCAAGAGTATACCTTATTACGGTAACTTAACCCGTGCAAAGTCCAACCCACTCCTAGTGAGTATTATATATTTTGGTCCAACCTATCAGAGCCGTCTGTATTTTTTTTAATTTTCACTTATACGACAGAATATAAGATTAGGTACAACGGGTCGTCATGCTGATTATAGGTAATTTAGTCATTTAGAGTTTCATTTTAAACCTCTTCCCCCTTATTCATAAAATGACACTAAAGTTATCAAGCCGATAAAGTTCGTTTGTCCCTTTCCGACGTATTGGTGTGATAGAAGGGACAAACGAACTTTATCGGCTTGATAACTTTAAGAGTACGTTTATGAATAAGGGGGTTAGTACACATCTGGATATGCTTAATACCAGCTACTTCTTTCAGACGAATGCAACAGAAAAAAATACAAATATCTGAAATGTTTTTCCTGACCGTCTGTGTGCAAACATTCCAAAATGCTGCATAATAAATGCAGCAAACCTAGATACTCGTATATCTACACTCCCGCCTCACGAGTATGAATCATAGCCAATTGAGCCCATGATTGGAGCTCCGTATGGCAATCAGTTCAAGTGCAGGACTCATGCCGGGATTTACAGTCATAAACACATGACGGATATGATGCTACGATTACCGCTTGTCGCTGTGGCGTGGATAAATCTTGTCGTTTGTCGACTTTGTCGCTTTTTGACGTGGAAGTGCAAGAGTGATAAATGGTTTATTTTCAGCGAATAGTGATAAACTTGCCACCATTGCAGCAAGTAGGTACATACACGATATTATGGTTCTAATTCCAATGTTTACGAAAAGTTTTAGTTTGATAGATTAAGCGTCGTAAAAAAGAGATGGACTGATAAGTAAAGAAACGATGATACGCTGCCAGATTAATATTGATCTTCACATTAATTTATGTTGAAGGTTGCAAGTTGCAAAATAACGCGTCCAAAATATTTAACACAACTCTACCTTTATTTATGTAGAGCCGTTTAGTTAGTAGCAAGTTAGTAGTAAACAAAACATATCAGATATACTGAAAAACATAAGTAATAGTTACATGTGCGACTATGCCTATGACTATGACTATGTGTGTCTATGCGCTGCTAAAGCAGAGACGCTTGCGCTGGCTGGGGCATGTGCATCGAATGCAACCTGCTCGTTTGCCACGGCGTGTCATGCTTGGTGCCATAGCTGATGCCAAAAGGAACGTTGGTCGGCCAATGTTACGTTATAAAGATTGCACCAAACGTGACATGCACGCATTTGGCATCCCGGTCCACACATGGGAAAAGCTTGCCGAGGACAGGGACAAATGGCGAAAACTGGTATTCGACGGACGCAAAATCCACGACAACTCTTGGTTTGCGACACTCGCAAGTAAGCGCGCCAAGCGTCATCAGCGCGATACGTGTTCGTCGAGTGCACACTTCACCTGCCCGAGTTGTGGTCGTGTTTGTCGCTCCCGTATTGGCTTACATAGTCATGAAAAACGATGTCGCCCCTCTTGACACTGGTTCTATAGTCTGTTATAGACTTTGAGGCCGATGATGATGAGTTACATGTGACGTGACACACATTTGAAACATACATATATGTATTTTTTGGGAAGCTACTATATATTCTACATTCAATTACAGTTTCTCATTTCAGACTTCAGACTATCAGCCTTACTTAAATTTGAAAGTAGAGATGATATTTTGTTTTAAATGTGAATGTTATCAACTTACCAGAAATACACATAAATTCACGACTCCCATTAAAATCAAATTATTTGAAGAATCCCGACTAGGTACATCCCGCACATAAATGTAAAGGCACTGCAGGAATCAAAGGTGATTACCATAAGGAATGTTTTTGTGACGACCACATTACTATTCCCGGCACTGCCTTCGCACGTGCCCATACTGCACTATCAAAACAAAAGACAGATGCTTCTCAGAACATGGATAAAAAGAAAAAAGAACAATACCGCTTGGACAGCCGAGCCGTTTGAGATCGATACCAATATCTCAAGATGATCGCCATATCACCCAAGTTTAATCCTTAAATCAACCACATAAAGTGCGTTTCACCTGTCGATGCGATGTAGAAGAACTGTACAAGATACGGGTTACCCAAGAAGTCACTAAAGCCGCACAAAGTTAAACCTTAGTGTCACAGCGCAAAGCGCATTTCACTTGATTGACACACCTTAGAAGAACTGTATAAGAAATGAGCTGAGTCCCATGGTCTCTGTACAGGGATGTATCGGCAGGTGTGCTCTACTAACACTGATGTACTCACGCACACAGACGTCACCACGATGCGACGTCCATACACAACAGACTTGCCCTTTATTACCGATGCAGATTGACGGAGAAGTTGCTCTACTTTGGTCCGATCGTGTGGTGATATATTCATATTCTATTAGTAGTTTATCATCGCATCGTAATGAGTTTATTATGTTGATTTGGAAAGTTTAGCCCTTCGTGTTAAATCCGCTTGTAAATCCGATTCATATAGTATATTATATAACGGTAACGTTATGAAGGCTATAAAAGTTGAGTACCGCGGTTAGGTCACGAGGCTTGCCGAGTGGCCTAAGTAAGGTACGAGACTTTTATAGCCTTCATAATGTTACGATTGTTACTGTATACTATACTTTTTCTACGACAGCCAAATACATACGTATTCGAGAATAATAAAATGGGTCACTTACGTACTTCATATCATGAATGGGAACATTTGTGCGGATCTTAGGTATTCTGTCCGCAATGTTGATGGCGAGAACTTGTTGCACAATTCTTCAAAATATGCCAACAACGCGGTTTCAGAGAAAGTTGAAACATTTTTTTGCAATTTCCATGTCAAAACAATCATAACATTTTTGGTGACTTTTCAGGTAACAAATTGTCAGTCACTTTGAGCGCCATAGCCTTGATTTCTTCGGAAGTATATTGTTCACCAGAATCACTCATAATCACTTAAGTTTTTGCACAATAACGTCGAATTAAAACAAACTACACAACACCGAAATATGTAGTTCAAATAGTTTCGTCAAAAGTTTACAAATGTCAAACATACCATAGACAAGAGAAATAGAAAATAAGCCGGTTTTCAATTACGAAAAATATGGTTGCGTTCAAGAATATTTAAATATCGAATGTAAAATTATTGGATAAACTTATGATTTTTACCTTTGTTTTGCAATATCTCATATTAAAAACGCATTTCAGTTTATTTTTTCATCTTGATTTAAATTATGAACCTAAATATTATATTATTTATTAAAGGTTACTTATTGCTGCAAATGAAAACATACCTGATAAATGGAAGTTGTGCTTTTAAAAAAAATTAACAGAACTCCTATATTCATATGATTACTGCTAGCAGTCATCATATGAACCTATAGACAAATAGACTTTCTCATCGTTACTCAAATGAACTTAATTTGGATACCGCTGACAATAATCTAATTGACAGATTTAAGTGCTGGAGTAGAAAAAAATATGATACACCCACCTATTTATTAGCAGTTTCCATTTCTTATACGTGTCGTATCTGCTCGTACAGATTTTACTAACAATCTATCATTTTATTTATAAATTTATAAAATAACGGCCTTTTTGGTAATAATAACTGCAATTTATTTAAATACCTTCTATTGATATGTCTACTTATTAAATAGGATGTTGGAATCTAGTTGTACCCTTTATTGAGTTTAAATAATTAAAATCTACATAATTGTATCTTAATGACTAACAACTCCATATATCTTCCTGCAGCTGTTTTGTTATTTGTTGAATATTCATAGTATATACTCGTAAAATTCGAAGCGATGTCCTAATAATATGATTTATATGATACTTTAGTAAGCGATTCGAACATGTTTAGAAACAATCAACCTTTGTAACATTGATAATAATAGCGGTGGTTTGTTCCCTGACCCCTATATGACAGGTTAACCTAGTTTAGGGCTCAGGACACTATTCCAAGGCTATTTTACATTAACTCCATTATTCATATATACTTTAAGCGATAACATACATCTCATGTAAATGTAATAAGCTGACACTTTGATACCTAAATAAAGCATTTTTCATTTTCATTTTTCAACTTATAAAATAACTGACAGTAGTTAACAAGTAAAAGTCATTAGGAAATTTTAATCATTGTTACCACATTGCGGCACAAAGTAGGTTAAATAGTGTCATTATACCGATAACTTAAAAAGATATCTATTTTATTATTAATTAATGAATGTAAATTCGCATACCAGCACACATTTTCGAAGCCGCATCCGCAGCCCAATTCATTAAAAAAAAAACTCAGCTTTCAAAACTGGAATAAAGTGGAGCATACAGCCATACGGCGCTGGTCGAAGTGGAGGCAACAGCTTTTTTTATGCTCCCAACGTATTCCCGCGCCCCAGCCATCCAACCAGTTCCTTATTCTTACACACTCAAACAGCCAAGCAGCTTGTGCCATGTGCTCAGCCCTTATAAACACCGGATATATTAAATTAAAAATAAAAATATTTTAATTGCTTCCTCTTGAAGAGTTAACAAGTGCAGTGTTATGTTTGCGAAGATTTCAGTGTTCAGTGACTATGGATGCCCTAAGTGTTGTGGTTAAAACGAGCTATAATATTTTCAAACAGTTTTCGGAACAACACAAGCCCGTAAGTTATTATGATCTATTTATAATTAATGATTTTAACATCGCGCTCGAGAATTCTTGTATGTTTATGTGGGGTATATTTGGTAATATTATAACCGGGATTGTTTTGACTACACCGTCTATTATAAGCTTTAATCCGTAGATTGATTAGATAGATTGTAAATACAGAATATACCTGAAAATATAATACCTACCTTTCTTTCAACTGAGAAGTTTTGTGTGCTTTCTCATGAATTCTCCGATTCGGTCTTTTGCGTCTGGGTCACTGAATTTTGACAGATATTTGACATGCATCGGTGATAAATAAAACTGACAACCGAAAAATGCGCTAAAAATCAAAACATGTTAATCAAATGGGAAACATGATCGCTGAAAATGTAGTCATAAAGGCCATGAGCAGGGTACGTTGAATTCCAGGCATATGCCTATTAACTGTCTTTTACTTTTTTACTCACGCACTTCTTAACATTCCGTAAATAATGCGCTCAATCGCGCCGCGCCGCGGCGTTCTTGCGATGCTGATGCGAATCGCTTCATTAATGCTATTTATTAATAAGGATCGTTTATATTTAATTGATCTAATTAACAGTGGTGCGATGCGAAATTGTAGATATTTAAAAGCATATTATGTAAACCTTCATTTATAATACTTATCAAATCGATATGTGTTTATGACTCTCTCTGTGTATACTAATATTTTTAATATAACGTACGTAAATATGTCTGTCATGTGGATATTTTATATTAGTTAGTGTTATTACCTGTTCAATCTTAATCCGTTCTTTATGACTACATATTTAAAATGTGATAAATATGAAGATAGTTTCAGATCCAATGAAGGAAACAAGGTAATTTAAATTAATCATCATCATAGTAGGTATATATTTAGGTACAGTTTTTTGGCGTAAGTTACATTACAAGTCAAAAAGGCACTCGTAACGATATTTAAAAATAATCGTGATATGCACGCACGTTTTATCAAAAAAAAAAGATTCGGTGGAATAAGCCAATGATGATTCTAAAATTGAAAATAGTTATTTGTTATACAAGGGGGCAAAGTTGTATTTTAACGCCGAGTATGGAATTGAAAAACGAGCTAGTGAAAAGGTTCTATAGTTGAAGTTTTTTAACACACGAGAAGTATAATACATTTGCACCCGAGTGTAACACAAAACTTTTCCCCTCACTATAGCGAGGAAACTACAACGCAAAAAATGCGTTTATCACTGCTTTTCTAGTAGTTCCACAGGTGGTAAATCATCTATATTACTAGATTCACCTACTTTTATCAATTTTAAAGCAGTTAATTTGATTTTATTCAAGGCCAAATTACTTTACCCACTAGTGAATAAAATTCGTTTTTACCCACTGGTATTAAAGGACAAAACACGTGTTTCCGAGCTAGTGAGGGGAAAAAAATATTTCACTGACTAACTCAAGTTGCAATCCAATAAGTTTCGTATCGTAGAACCAGTAACATCCTAAGTAAATCAAGTTCGTTCTGGATTAGTCGAAGCTAGTTTTTCAGGCTTAAGCTAAGAGCAATCGTGGCTCCGCTTCGTCTGAACAGCTTTAGGATTAAAACAAACAGACTAACAAGACTGCTCCACGACTTGCTACTTTGTAAGAGTGGTACTGTTTTTTAACCGACTTCATGTTGAGTGAAGTGGTGTACTAAAAGTGAGGCCTATGGGCGATAAAGGGATGATATGACTATGATGATGATGAATGTTTTTGTCGTGGCACTTATTTAGGTGTAACAATACTGGCCTGGCTAGCCAAGATGACTATCGAGTACACGAACACTGAACGCGTAGAAAAATGTAACGAAAACCATGTGATAATTTCCATGTTAACAATTGATTAGCGTTTAAAGATTGTCATCTCCGTTTTAGTCAGGCCCCTGATAGTCATATCGAATCGAAAATACCGACTTACAGCTGTTTCTGATATTCTGATATGATCTGTATAACAAAAATCTTCTTTAGCTAAAATATTTCTAGGATAGGTAGTTAGGTAGGTTTAGGTTGCGTGCGTCCCCGTTTGAATCTTCATATCTTGGTGGTCCCGTGGAATTATCCCCGTCTTCTCCCAGAAGTTCCTGTCAACGTCCCTATTGCCAACCCTAACCTAAAACACTCCTTATGTAGGCCTCATGGTATGGACGGTAAAAGAAACGATCGGTTCGTTTCGTGGTTAAATTTACTTAAAATATAAATTTTGATTCTTGAAGAACTGAGCGGAGCGTGGAGTAATATGATTAGGTACATTAATTTTGCTGTGCATCTTGCATTTTGAAACCTGATCACTGGAACATTACGCCATGCATAACAAGAAAACGTTGTCCATTAATTTAATTTTTAATTTAGTTTAAACCTGATACTTTATCCTGGTTGTATTTCTAAACAACATTGGGTAACCTGTAAAGTCAGCAACACAATATCTTTCAAGAATGTAGATATCTGGCAAAAAATTACTTTACGTATATTTGGCTATTGGCAAATATTGGTATGGGTATAACATAAGTAGGAACGATATTAACAACATATATGTACAGATAACTCTATCTGCTATTATTGAATTTTGTCTCATCAGTTGACTGAATTGAGCCTCAATTATGTGTACTATGTTTTGTATAGTAATTAATCAACTGTCAGCACTTTCGTTGCCTATAGTGATGCATTCATATCCTTTTTAAAATGTTTTTCAATTAACCTTTTTGCTGTATGAACTTTATATTATAACCTTTATGTGTGTAATTTACTCTTCATTATCTCTATTAATTTATTATTAATTCATTGTCGTAGATGGAGACATCAGGCGGTTCGGAAAGCTCGAGCGGCGAAGACGCGGAGGCGCGGCGGTCGCGGCGCGGGCACGTCCTTGCAGAACTCCTGCAGACGGAGCGGGTCTACGTGCAGGAGCTTGGCTCCATACTCACTGTAAGCATTCTACAGATTCCTCTTATACTAGTAGTTGCGATGACTGGCCAGTCGCTTGGGCGGAGACTATAGGATAGAAGCTAGGCGATTCAGGAGAGAGCGGCGAAGACGCGGAGGCGCGGCGGTCGCGGCGCGGGCACGTCCTTGCAGAACTCCTGCAGACGGAGCGGGTCTACGTGCAGGAGCTTGGCTCCATACTCACTGTAAGCATTCTACAGATTCCTTATACTAGTAGTTGCTAGAGTTGTGCCTGCTCGTTCACTGAAAAGATCGCTCCCAACTAGTACCATCTCCGAAGTGTACTAGTTCGTTCTTTTAGGACATTTAGTACAGTAGTATACCGAGAGAGCGAGAGACAAATTGTGCATATGGCGTACAGTAACGCTCGTTCGTAATACTAGCCAAGAGCTGATCGGCCGTTTTCGCGCGCTCTCGGTCCGAGTGAGTCGGTTCTAGTTCGGTTGCGGTCGGATCACACGGCTCTTCGCTCCCATTCTGTTGCGCATGTGTGAGTGTAGTTAGAGTTACTAAATGTACTAGAGAGCGGAATCATTTGGGAGTAGTTTGGACTAGTACAGTGCAGGGAATCGTGTCTTTTGTACTATTAGTACATGTACTACACAAGCCTAGTAGTTGCGATGACTGTCCAGTGTCTAGGGCGGAGACTATAGGGTAGAAGCTAGGCGATTCAGAGAGAGCGACGCGGAGGCGCGGTGGTCGCGGCGCGCTCCCTGTAGTCACTTCACTATCGTTCCATGATGCAGTCACTGTCTAGGGTGGAGACTAGGCGGTATAGAGTTGATTTTCAGTGTAAGACGCGGTCTCGGACAATACCTGTACGAGTTTGAATTCAATACCTAACCTAAGTAACCTATGTAACCTATGTAATCTCGTTATTTCCTAGTACCTATCATTTAAACGGCGTTTAGGTTCTATCTACCAATTATGTCATGCGCAGTATCTTTCATCACATGACGCATGCTGCTAACGTCATTAACCACGTAACCTTAACCGGTAACTGAAAAGAAAATTCATCATCATTCATCATTTCCCTAATGCAAATCAGCTGATTGATAAATGTCCTTGCGTCCCGCTTCATTGATTTGCACGATATCTCCGCACGTATTCACCATGTCGATGCGCGCTCTGAAAACCAATGGCATTAGTATGCAAGTAGAGCGTGATCTACATCGGCAGCCGGTGCAGTCGCCGGCCCGTGCGCATGTGCATCGGATGCGCGCGCAGCGGACCGTCGAGCGCGCGCGCCCGGAACCGAGCGATGCACACGCATTCGCGCTCTGCACGCCGCTCCAAGCTCTCCGTCGCGTGCTCGCCCTCACCATGAAATATGGAAAATATGACCTACATAAATCATCCGCCAACGTCAGCGTCGGCACCTCCTACTCCTGGTACTACAGAAAAAATGACAACCCCACCACCCGAAAGAAGAAAAAACTTACCCGCTCTGCGTCAGATTCCACGCTATTCAGTGATTACGCGAACCAAATAGCGTTATTCGAGAAAGAAAAGGCCTTCCGGAAAAAGTGTAAGAAGTCAGTGAGTGATGTCGGCAAAACTGGACGTGTTAAATATAATCCACGGAACATTAAACCGGTGTATATGGAACCGTTCACTGGGAACTTCTTCTACGGCAAGACGCTTCCCGGTTACGAATACAAGAAGTCTGAAGAGAAAATCACTTATTTGCCAGACTCAGATGCTATAACGGCATCTGAGTCCCTGACAACTGCGGAATCCCTCACGACTACGGCTCCCACGGTTGTCGATGCCCCTGAACTAGTGCGAAACCCGCTTTATGGATGTGCTGAAGCAGATGTACAAATACCGACGCCACAATACTCAACCGATTCAACTGCTTCAAAGGATTCGCAACTAAAATCGTCTAGTTGCACAGAACTAAGACGGACAATGTGTAGCAGCAAGAACAATGAAGACATTCTTTCGAATATATTGAAGGATTACAAAAGAATTATGAAAGAGTGGAACACGACTATCGATGATCATTACTTTTCCGTTTCCCACAGCAATAAAAGAGCCTTCACTATGTGCCGACGGAGCAATACTGATAGCTACGTTCGCAGTCTCCACTCTACATTATCGTGCCGGAAACCCAGCCGATGCCACAAGTCTACGAGCAACAAATACTATCACTACGCTTACTCACAAAACCTAAACAGCAGAAGAGAAATGCCAAAAAGAGCATCCACTTTAAATCGGAATCAAACCTTTGGAAACTGGTCTTCTACATTGCAGAATTTCAAGAAAAAGACTAAGTTCTGGAAATTCAGCGAGAGCCTGTCGCCTTCCGAGTGCAAATGCTTAGAAGCGATTTATAGAGATTACGACAAGCGTCTGCAAGATTGGTGCGATACGATCAGCCACTGTTCAACGCTAATTAGTTCGGTAATCATTCGAGTATCTAATTTATGTGAACGTGTACAACAAAGCGCATTTAACACGGTAGTCGTTTATGTCACGTAATAACATTATAAATCAGTTCTAGTTAAGCATTTAATAGATTTTCAAAACGTTAATGAAGTCAATGTATGACGACAACGCACGCAAAAGTATTCAACACTCTCTGACAATGCAAATTAAGTTGTAATAAATAATTCCATATAATTGTACTCATGTGTAAACACTTTCACATCAAGACAAATCAAGTTTCCACCAACCAAATGCTCGAATGCTTGTACATGTACACTGCCTCTTGATTCGTAATCTAATCCGATTGTGACTGATGTTTGTTCGAGAACTATGCAACCTATTGCAATCTCCTTGTCTCCTTCCAGGGTTACAAAGAGGAGATCGAAAAGCCCGAGAACCAGCACCTCCTGCCGGCGACGCTGGTGGGCCAGGCCGATGTGCTCTTCGGAAACCTGCACGAGCTCTTCACATTCCACCAAGACGTGTTCCTTAAGGACCTGGAGCGGTCCATATCGGCTACCGAACTCGTTGCCCTCTGTTTTGTTGAGAAGGTAAGATTTATTTATTTAGTTGCGTAGTTGGAGTTGGATCGACGAGGAACAGGTGTAACTCAGCTTGTAACACCAATTAATTGATTATAGCCAAGTTATGTAGCAATGGTATTTCCATTGCATTAAACGCGTCAAGTACCAATAAACTTACGTGATCATTAAGTCACGTATAGCTCAGTTAACTCTCAAAGGATGGTTGCGAACACCTGTTTTATGATGTGTCTTGTTGTATCGGTTTAAACAGAAACATGCTAAAATCCCCATATTTTGAAATTCTTTTGTACTTCAAATCAGGGATTATCTGACTGCGATGAAGACTTGAGAACCTTGGGAATCGGAACTCTTACTATACCCAACCGCAACCCAACCTAAAGTCATGTTTCTCTTATGGTGTTACCAACAATATTCCACTGGTCCAAAGTCTTTGTTCAATGAGCATTTGCGTTTGACTCTTGAGATGTAAATACACTTTGGACCTAGACAGGTGAAATGCCAACCGAAGAGATAACAGGATGAGTCACAAAAAATAACACTAATTGTTGTCCACAGCGCGAGACATTCTTCCGACTCTACAGCTACTACTGCCAGAATATCCCCCGGTCAGAAAGACTGCGGGAGACTCTAGTTGACACCCACCTCTTCCTTCAAGCGTGCCAGCTGCGGTTAGGACACAAGCTCCCCTTGGCCGCGTACCTACTCAAGCCAGTGCAGAGGATCACCAAATATCAGCTGTTATTAAAGGTACATAATTTACTTATGTACTTATTATAAGTAAGACATGAAAAAAACGCTTACTAATTTACAAGTTGACATGGCCAACATCATTTTTCTGAAAAAGGCTGGCACTTGGCAATAGACGTTGCCTATATGCCTATATTTTCAGTTTCACAGTGGACTTGTAAAGGAGATTCTCAATTAAACACATGTTAAATTCATATTTATAATTATTTAGTAAACGAAACCATTAGTCTTGTTGTCTCTTGTCTCGTGGTTGTCTCATATAAAGTTGTTGTTATATCGAGTCATGTTTTATTTAGAAGTTATTTTAATACAGAACGTTTCTGGAATAAACGGGTTACAAGGGTATGCAACTATGCAGTTTAACATAAACAAACTCGTTCTATTTTTAACTGTCCACCTGTTCTTGTTTATCACAAACTCGGCACAATATGGGGTTCTTCAAGAAGCAGGTATTTAGGGTTCTCAAAGGTCGGCAACGCATAAGTGGCTCCCCTGATGTTGCTTATGTCCATGGGCGGCGATGACTGCTTACCATCAGGCGGCTCGTCTGCTCGTTTGCTGCCTATTTCATAAAAAAAAAAAAAAAAAAAAATATGTTAGCAGGCGACTTAAACTGTGTCCAGACTAACTTACTCATAGTAATATTTATTTTATTTTAGTAGTAGTACTTACAGGGTGGCCCAAAATTACGTTGATATTTTTTAGGCCTATAGATATTTGCGTTTCTACTGCAAAGCCAAAGGAGGATATCTTGAAGACGATTCGATTTATTTGGTCAAAAATTATTTTTGGGCAACCCTGTAAATAGAGGCTATTATTGTAATGCAGAATCAATAGACATTTAGTAGTTATTATGTCATTGATTAATGAAAGCGTGAAATGTGATTCAAAATAGTAGGTAGGTAAGCATTTGTTAAGATAAATATTAATGATATTTAGCATGCAGACATTTTTCTAGAAATAATAAATCATTAACGATTCGACAAACATTTTAATAAATGATAACCGAAACAAGTTCTACAGATTTTTTTATTTATAGCTTTTTTGCTCATAACCAACCACATTTTTTACTAACAATGAACATAGATCAATATTGAAATGTATTTATTCGGCAGGACCTCCTGCGGTACAGCGAATGTGGCTCCATGAGCTCGAACCTCCAGCAGGCGTTGGACTGTATGCTGGTCGTCGTCAAATGCGTCAACGATTCTATGCATCAGATAGCCATCACCGGCGTACCGGTAAGCCTTAGTTCCGTATAAACTTTATTGCCACATTTATTTTAGATTTTTAGAATAAACATACACTACACAGTCCATATTTATTAAGCTAAAACTGTGCAAAAAAGTGAACCTTCGTTGCATGGAAGTTATGCTATATAGGTGCTAAGCGAGTATTGCGGACTGTAGGTACCACATAATATGTGTACCACCACCACATAATTATGTGTAATTGTGTGGTGTATTCACTATGCAGACGTTGTTACAAAGTCTAGAACGTATGGCTTTTCTCCCAGTCGAGCAGAGTTCGAGAGCCGTGAATAAGAAGGTAGCATTATTTACTATAATTTACCCATATTACCATACCCCGTTGAAGATTTCTCCAGCGACAAATCAGTCAACGACTCAACTCGACGTATGTATAGGCTCTATATAAATTAAAAGGCAGGTCTACTCAAGTACTGCATTTTAAACTTAGTTGCCATTTCCTGGCAACTAAGTTTAAAATGCAGTACTTGAGTAGTTCAGTTATTTATAAATTAAATACATGTTTATTTTATCCCACGAGGTTGACAGTTTGTCAGTCAAACGATTTGGTTTCTTATTACCATTGAATAGGACCGTTGAGTGATGGATGTTCCCACGGGTGCAAACTTGCGGATGGAAAGTTAGTCACGCGAGGGCAGCGGTAGTTTCAATATCTTGAATTACGTCAATTATTGAATAAGAAATACCTGTGCCGTTACGTAGTTTAATTATAGTGTAACCTCCTTATAAACGTAGGTACACTAAAGTTATCAAGCTGATAAAGTTCGTTTGTCTCTTTCTATCACACCAATACGTCGGAAAGGGACAAACAAACTTTATCGGCTTTATAACTTTATTGTCCCAGATTTGTAAGAACCTCTTTTTGACACATGACAGCGTCCACAAAACGTAAACTCGCGCAACGTAATGAAATTTTAAATAAAATCCTGTAATAATATTTAAAAAAATCAAGTACTTAAAAACAATATTTCGCTTACTTTAAACATAATCTAACACATGTTACATTTTTGCGGATCTTCTTTTGATAAAATTAATATTTTCGGAAATAATCGCTCCTTAAGTAAACCCCCCCCCCCCCCTCTAACTTTTGAACCGTATGTTTAAAAAATATGAAAAAATCTCACGCTCTTGGCCGATTTTTCTTCTATCTGAATAGTAAGAGCTTGTGATTCCGAAAAATAACATATCTAATATATTTTGGTTTTATCATGGTTTACCTACTTAAGTAGGTATTGTCTAAAGTAAAGAAGGCAACATCTGCGCTTTAGTAGGATGGTCATGTATGTTAACTTGTAAATCTAATCGTCTGGACTGAAATTGTTTATTCATGAAGTTTCTTCCGTATCTCCCCGTTGCATCTGAATTTGATACGGACGATTCGCTTTTTACGCTTCATCGGCCCAGTTTTATGAACCTTTACCATCTTAAGTAATTAAATAACGATTTTTTTTATCAACACTCGGAACAAACTCCCGTCATTTAAAATTTCATCCTGTTCCGTACAACATAAACTCCTGTGTGCCTATATCAACGTTTTAATATGCCATATAATGGCTCTAGACTGTGTACGAACCACTCAAACTCATAAATGGGTCCTAAATATATTTGAACTGACGAGCGTTTTCCGGAACTATTTGTATAATACATCAGTAAGTGTATGTAGGGAAGAAATCAAATTATTTTATTAAATATTTTTTTGATTTGTTTTTTTAAGTAGTAACACTACTATATATAAATTATAAACTGAAATAGATACCATACACTAAAGAAAAAGCGATCAAGCCCACTGGTGGCGAAGGCGGGAAGGTGTTTAGCCTTCAGAGATAACATACACTAGAGAAATTTCGACGGGTACCTCGGCGGTCGAGGTGGTGTAACAGTTTAGCATTTCAGCCGCGTTAGCTGGAGACCCGGGTTCGTTTCCCGGCTTCGCCACCAGTGGGCTTGATCGCTTGTTCTTTAGTGTTGGGTATCTATTTCAGTTTAGTCAGCAGTTTAATTAAAAATAAAAAGGAAATAAACAACTCAAATCCAGTTACGTAATTTTTTTCAAGCCGTAAAATATTGTTAGCGGTAGTTAGTTACCTTGTACATAGTAAACAAAATAAAGTTGTAAAAAAAACATTGCTTATATAATTTTACTCACACATACACACAAAATAATATCTTTATTTCTTCCTTTTTCTTTTTTCAACTATAACTTTAAAGCGCTTGTTCATACCTTATTATACTTAAGACTGTTACATGTTTACAATAAGATTTTAATATCCCCCCCTTCTTCCCGTGGGTGTCGTAGAAGGCGACTATGGGATTTGGGTTAAATTGTGGCGTAGGCGAGAGGCTGGCAACCTGTCACTGCAATGCCACAGTTTCGTTTTCTTTCAACCCCTTATTTTGCCAAGAGTGGCACTGAAGCTTTAGTAGTTTCATGTGCTCTGCCTACCCCTTTACGGGATACAGGCGTGATTGTATGTATGTATGTATGTATGTATGTATGTAATATTCATATTTTAAGTAATATGAGGTATACCTATTAGTAGATTCAACTTTTGTTATATTGCTTCAGGTGGACCTAGCACAACAAGGCGAGCTCCTCATGCAAGGCTCGTTCCTCGTCGCGTCGGAAAGCAAACGGGACCTGCGGCTCAGAATACGGCCGCGGCGCCGGCATATCTTCCTCTACGAAAAAGCCATGCTTTTCTGCAAGCCAGCCACTAAGAACAGCCACAATAAGGCTACTTACCACTTTAAGAATGATCTCCAGGTATGTCACATCTACCCTAGAACCTAACATCTCCCTCTAACTATCCATCGCTTTCATTAGCCCTAATATTATAAGAGAGCAAATGCGAAATGCGGCTCAGAATGCGGCTGCGGTGACGGCATATCTTCCTCTACGAATGCAATAGCGTACTAAGAATGATCTCCAGGTATTATGTCACATCGTCGTATATCGGCTATATCTAACCAGACATCTCCCTTTAAACTCTCTTAGTTACCAAGGTACATATTGTAAGAGAGCAAATTCGACTTGTGAATCAGAATACGGCCACGGCGCCGGCACATAGGCGTCTATGAAGAAGGTACGAATTAAGGTGCCATGTTCTCCTTCAAAAAAGCCATAAGACGGCTAGTTACTTACTACCTACTGCCTCTCTATTAAAATTCAATTTTAATCTGTGTTGAGTCAGCTAATGTTTTAATGCTTAAGTATCAAATTTACATAAAATATTTTAGACAGTAAAGTCATTAACATACAAAATTAGATGCATATAAGTTATTTAGCATTCCTAGGTTTCAATCAGGATATTTAGATAACAATTTTCTAAAGTTGTGTTTCTGCCCCCGTTGTAATATAAATTCTTAGGCAAATAAATCATTTTAATTTCCGCTTTATGGCAATTTTGTCCTAAATTGGCGTTATTTATTACTTACTTTGCAATGTCGAAACAAAATTTAAGAAATTATTTATGAGTCGAATTTAATTGCTATAATATTAATGACATGCCCTAAAAGGAAATAACGGGGCAAGATGGACGCGCCTAAACGAACGGGTGAAGAAGACGATTACTGTAGTAGACTGACAAAACAAGACTGTGAATCGGCCAAGACTCAAAACCCGCCATACATTCATGCCTAACTTAATTGCCGTCTTACACCTGAGAATTCTTATATAAAAAAAACTTTTCCTAAAGTCTTAATAAACATAACGCTACTTAAGTACTTACTTTATTTCCCTTGGCAGATGTCACAAATCGGGCTCACAGAGTCCGTGAAAGGCGACCTCCGCAAGTTCGAAGTGTGGCGGGAGCACCGGCTAGAAGTGCACACGATCACAGCGCCCTCTGTGGAGGTGAAGCGCGCGTGGGTCGAGCGCATCAAGCGGGTGCTGCTCGACCAGCTAAAGGAGCTCAAGGGGGAGCGCGTCAGGAAATACGGCATGCAGCATAGGTTTGTGACATTGAGAAGAGTTAGGGCCAGTTGCATCAACCACTGTTAGCAGACAGACCAACGTCACGCAGTAGAGAACTATAGAACTCGCCTTACGCATTTAGCGAACGATCACAGACGGTTTGGTACAAGTAGTGCAACCGACTCTTGGAGCATTTCCGCATGGTTCGATCTAATATTGGATGTAGAATCTCACATCTATTCAAGTAAATATTTTCTGGAAACGTGCCACTTAGTTGGTCCTTTTTCAAACTTTTATTTATACTAGCAATGTAGGTACGGGTCAAATCTTGAAAGTTAATTTAATTCATTTCCCGACTTCCGGTAAAGTTCATCATTTGTATTTACATAACCATCAGCAACAATCTAATATGTGGCATTTTAAATCGATCTTATCTGATGATGGAGACTGGAGGTGAAAACAAAACAATGCAGCATGCTTATGTTTATGTCTTTTTAATTGTCTCGATGAGTATGATGTAGGTAACATATAACAGCAATAAAAACTGGACATAAAAATGAATCCATCACCCTAATCTGTGACCAGGACACTAATCCAAGCGAGCTCCTGGGACCTGGTCCCGCCGGGGCCGCCAGCCAAGCCGGCCGCGCCCGCCGCCGCGCCGCGCACGGCGTCCTGCGACTCGCACGACGAGCCGTGCTGGTCCACCGACCCCTCCGACGACGAGGACGACGAACCCGACCAGGCGCCGGTACGTACCTCGTCTATACGACACTATCGCAGTGGGAGTTTGGGAGGGGGTGTGTTGTGTCTGGCTAGCTTTGATTGGCGCGAGAGTATGGCGCCGCGAGATAGGTCACACGTCTTCTTCTAATTGTATGACATAAGGGCTAACCCTGCAGGCTAGCTTTGATTTGCGCGATAGTATCTCGCCGTGATATATATCATTGATTTTTTTTTAATTGTATTAACCAGTCGTCTACCCGTCAGGGTGTTTGGCATATGAACCGAAAAGTTTTTGGGGTTTGTGGCGTCATTTTCTTCATTTTCGTCGTAAGGAAAAAAAATCGTATCTCCAGAACCGTGGCTCCGAGAACCATGGTTTCAAGGACGAAAAAGAAATGACACCACAAACCCCCCAAAAGTTTTTGTCAGTTCATGTGCCAAACACCCTGTATGGTCGGTTGTTCGATACTCTTATCTACCGGTTCCCAGTAGAAAATGAAAACCCCGTATGAGATTTTACCACTGGAAAAACGGCTTTCTTACCACGGGAATAAAACTTTTAGAATATGGGTTAAAAATATTTTTAGAAGGATGTTCTTTTTGACAGCTTGATAGACGACAGGTTAATGACATAAGGACGGGTAGTCTACCTCGCGGCGACATAATCTTACGCCCATCATGTGCTAGTCCAGCTGAGATGTAGCTCGATGGTATATGGAATCTTGTGGCAGTGAGAGCGTCCACAGCAACCGATTGCGATTATGAGGAGAACTCAATTTAGTAACTTCAAACCTTAGCGATATGTATCGCTTTCGGCTGCCGTGGACAAATGAAATTTCGTTTCGTTTTAGGGTATTTAAAATGGTTAACACGACTTATCACTTTGAGTCTAAAAGACAATAACTACACCTATAATTTCGCAAATCGCAAAGAATACGATAACCAATTTAGATTTCCTAAATTTTACTTGTTATTATGAAAGTGTTGGAATTATAATCAACGTACCTAATTATTAATAGTGAATAAATAATAAATTGTATTAAATATTGATACTTGTAATAACCGTAACGTGCTGTAACCGGAGAAACTAACAATCAAAGTCTCAATAAGTGAAATGTATATTTCTTTTGAGAAAAATAAATGTCTTTAACCCGAACTAACAGGGTAGAATAGTGCTTCCTGTACCCAAAGAGCTTTCTTAATAGGGGCCTAATAGCGACTAATTTTGGGTTTGCAGTGTTGAATGAAGTGACCCACTCTCTAAGTAAGTGTTAAGATTATTAAAGGAATGCGGGCTGGTCCACGGGTAGCGCATGAGAGGCTGACCCCAGCACTTAACGCTTCCCAAACATAACATTAAAGCAAGAAAAAAACAAAATATGAAACCCAATAGTCTGTGCAAGCTTACCTAACCGAGAATTTGCAGCAGTTCTAATAGACTTAGGCATAGAGAAAATGCTGCAAATTTTCCAATAATAAAAAAAATCTCCATGACGTCCGTTAGAATTCACGCTGTCCACTGCATAATTAAGTTAGCCCACCCATCATCGCTTTTACTTTATTTGAATCCGAAATTTGTTAGCGCCCGCACCCAAGGGTTTTGGATTTAGTTCTGCACATCCACGTCGCACCAATTAACACGAGAAAGCTTTTTTTATCAGGTCACGTTCGGTGGCTGCTAATACCGGCGCCATCTTGCGGCCGCCTCGCCCGGCAAGATGGCGGGTGCTCTAAGTTGTGTTGTTCAACAGGTGACGGAGGCCGTCGGTCTCAACGGTACCATACACAGAGTGGTACAATTCTTTTCTGTATCGGGGTCTACACAGGCCAACTCCACGTTTTACGTGTCCCAGTACTGATAGTTCCTCTACAGAGCTAAAAGCCTGTACAGGTTGTAAATAAAGAGACTGAATTATCCAAAGTTAAAGTACATAACCAAAGAGTTCGACAACGAACGTGGATATATCAGTTGTTATTGCAGAACATTAACTGTCGTGTAAGTCATTGTTTTGTTTGTTATGTCATTCATTTGTCAGTGTGCTTTTTAGTTCTGTTAACTGCGCTTGCTTCGATAAATGTTCGTTTAATGTTTATGATACATATTTATTTTTACGAATGGTAGAATATAATGGACATCATCGTATCTTCATGGACAGTACTGTACTATCGTTTGACACTGAATGTTACTAAACCGCCACATATCACTTGACATGTGTGAGAACGTTGTGAGGAGTGTGTGTTGCACAGCTCGGCTCGGCACGGCTCTCGGCTTGCACTCTAACCACGGCTTCTGACTGCGATCTTGGCTTATACTTACTGTTATATTATATCTATACACTCTACTTCGGAAGGAACACAATGTACTGTCACTTTATACTGACAAGTTCTTTTATTTATCAATGCTCTAAATTTTATCGTCAGTAGGTATATAGTTTTCAACCTGCTACTTTGACACGCATATATATCATCAGAAACACAATCGAAGCCCGTACCTATTTTAATGGAGAATCGTGACTCTTAAGATTCATAAAAAATATACCTTAACGTCCTTCCTATTTCCATTAAAAATCATAACATGAAAGCTCTATTAGGACTAAGAACGTTTCAGAACAATATTTTCTTCCCTACTTATCATAAGACAACACGACGAATTTTATAACATAAATATATATTATAGCATAATTTAGTATCATAAGTTAACATATTTTGTATGTCTACTAACTACATATTATATGAAACGTGTGAATGTATACATCGCTTAAACATAAATGCATGGTTTACCTAGTTATAAGCTAGAAATGCAATATATAGTGTTGCCTTTTGCCGGCAAAGGAATGGCAACCTTAAGATGAACTTTTTAAGTTCCAAATGCATGCTTCGGTTGATGTGTGAGTGAACGATGACGGTTCTACTAAACACTAACAGATACCTACATGATAATTATAAACTCTCTCTTAATGTGATACATTGCTTATTAAAAGAAGACACAAAACATACCTACTAAAAACTAGTCATCGTATCTACGTACCGTTAGTATGGTTAACTATTCATATAGAATCAAATGTGACAAGCAGTGATTGACTTTAAATGAACTATGTCATATTAGTATTCCTAATAATTCGAGTATGTAGTATGATACAGCTAGTTTCATTCGGGTTTAGCGCCGAGCTACATTCATTTATTATAATGCTCATCCTAATTTATCAGCTTAACAAAGTCTAAAGTTTACCCAATACTTGTTCAGATACCTACTTATATCCATGTCGTATGTACCTACTTCTACTTCACCGAGAAATCTCTGAAATCATCAAATCACGGCTGAAAATACGATCGTCAGTAGCCGGGTCCACACTGAGCGCGGCATGTCTCGAGGCAATATGCTAACTGAGCAACCTGCCTCGGCCGAGGCATTTTTGTATAGCACGTTTGCCTCGCGAGGAAATGGCCTCGCGATGTGCTGCGCTCTGTCTGGTTCCGGCCAATGACGATCACCTAGATTCTTGACCAGTGTTACCTGCTATTTATTACAATGTGATACAGCCTACAAATGACAAATTAAACGTACACACGAAACTATAGGTGCTATATATTATAGTGTAGTCTTATGTTTCTGAATGCGCAGGCGGTGGGGTGCGCGCTGGTGGCGTTGTCGGAGTACACGGCGGTGGGCGCGAGCGAGGTCTCCCTGCGCGAAGGCCAGCAGGCCGAACTGCTGAAAGTCGGCTGCGCGGGCTGGTGGTACGTGCGGCTGGCGGGTACGTATGCCGTCCTTGTAACACTAAACCCATCTGCTGTGATGATATTGTTTTGGCCCAAGAATCTACTACCTCACGGTCAATAACACCGGAGAAGTTCTAATGAGGAGCTGATAACATAGTCGACACTGCACGTGACTAATTCTGAACCTTCCGAGATAAGATCCTTATTATTTATTTAATGTTCTATTTCTCTCCAGGTGGCCACGGCGAAGGCTGGGCGCCAGCAGCGTACCTCGACCAGCGCAAAACATCCCGCTCGTCCAGTCGCTCACACGACCGGTTGCATGACCACTGACTCCACGCACCACACCAGTACCAATTCTCGTATAGGTCGATATCAGCTAATTCGATTAAACTAAGTCTGCAATGAATGACGATCCCAAGTCCAGTTTTTGTGTAAGACGAAATTTCGATTTCGGCAGATTTCGATATACAATTATGTTTCAATCGAAAGCAAACCAAAGCTGAACTTTTTCGACACGTTTCGATAAGAATCCACCTTTGGTCTGACCGCGAACGCGATGTGTAGTCAAGTCGGCAAGAGTTTTTAAGTTCACGACATTTCATAGAAAATAACCCCTGATACATAGAGATGCTGAGCGAGAACGACATCTATAGAAAGATATTGGGCATTATTAAACGATTTCTACTAACTTGTTCATTGCAAGCTTGGCTTATCCGTATTGTATTGTTCATCGACCTTTATGGGTAATAAGTTCGGGCGCCATTGCAGCCTAAAATACAACATGCCTAGAAAATACGGGGTGGAATTGGAACGCACGTTACTTAATGATGGATAAGGAATATGTCACAATATGGATTTGTGCTTCAGTGCAGCATTGAAGGACAGTTAGAGGTGTCTATTATGCTTGTCAAATATGTGTGGTTGGATATAATTAGTACGACTTACTCTCCTTACGGGTAAAAGACGTGCATAAAGAATTTTAAAAACTTTCGGTAGCCATGAAAGATGAAATGATCAAGGATTTATGTTGGTGGCCATGAAATCAAGGTAGTCAAAGATTGCCTTCAAAGCTGGAACTGTACAATATCGATAAATATGACTAGTAGCGGTTTGATATAGGATTGTATGTAGGCACCTTGTAGAGTCACCCCACCTCGTTGTTAATGTCGGAACAATAATATTTGTTAATTATTGTAAATGTTGTTCTAAAAAAGCTTTATTGTAAATTAGGATTAGTCGTAGCTGAGTCGGTTAGGTAATCCAAAGCTGAGACCGTGTTTTAAGTGCGGGCGCATGTTCACTGCCTTTTATTGGTGTCACACTATGATATTAAGTTGAAATTTCAATGGCAATTTAGGTTATTCAACTCCGAATACAAATATGCTATTGAAATTAAAACTCTAAAGTTCATCGCAATTTCATTGCTTTAATTTGTATAAGAAGTATCAAGTGTGTGACGTGGCATTGTGCGTAGACTTTTTAAAAGGAATTAAATTTGGAATTCATGGATTTTATAGTCCCTTAAACATGCATTCCCACTTGATGCGAGCCTGGTAGCGTAGGACGTTAAGCAAGCCGTGACTGTTTCATAATTGTTCTGTACATACTTTTATTAATTAATTATAGTTATTTATTTGCTACGGCTTTTGGTGTTAACTCGTGCTCGCGTTTTCCATGACAGTTGTTGTGGGTGTATTGTACCGCTAGGGACCTGTGTATTATTAAAGTTTGCCCATACTGAGTGATTCATGTTGTCGATTTTCTAAGCTGAAAATGCGACTTTTCGCTCTATTAAATAGCATGGATTGTATGAGTCCTGCCCTAGTGTTTGTCCCCAAGGTGAGACGTAGACTTCATAATCATCGATCATTTTCATATCACTAGTTATCTTCGACAAATTTATATTACCTACCTACAGATTTTACTAAAATCATATGAAGAATCAAATTATGTACCTATTTAATAAATTCATACGTGTTAGTGTAATAAGTTAAGATGAAATCGGGATCCATATTTATAAATTTTTAAATACCTTATTATATTATGTACCTGTTTAATTGGAAGGTGCTTAAAGGTCTAAATTGTGCATAAGTCTGTTTATTTTTGGCTGAGTTATGTCCAGGGAGTTTATTTACTTACCTAACGATTTGCGGTATTTGTAAAACTTTTTTGTAATAGAAATATATATCGAAAAGAAGCTTGTGTCTGTATATGATCAAATCTGCTAATGCTAAGAAATGTATATAATCTTAGTATGGATACACTGAAATTTAAGTTTCATTTTATTGTAAACCCTTGGACATTAACCCTTTTAAAATACTTTGATTACATGTAGGTATGTGTTTTTGCTAGTCGGCATTCATTCTTTAATTATAATTTTGTTTTGTAGATGAAACAAAATCATTTGTCATTTTCATTTCTCATTGTGAATGCGTAGTTGTCTTTTAGTGTCATTTCTTGACCCGTAGTTTCATGTACCTAATGTGTTATTTTCATTTCGTGAAAATGTTTTGTATTATATAAACTAAGTTCATTTTCGAGCTGATCACAATACACTTATTGTCCATTTGATTTGTGTTTTATTAATTTTATACATTCCTATTATCCCATTACCAGCCTAATTTTATTCATTCTTAATATCGCCTTTAGGTCGTAATTGCATTGTTTCTGTGCGATAAAGCAGTGTCTATATACGGTAAACTTGCCTCGGCAGCACACTCTGTCGAAGAAAAGCGCTCGTTGCCTCGGCTGAGGCAAGTCCAGATATGCCATTTAACGCTCAAGGGAATTGCCTTGCAACGCTGCTGCTCTGTGTGGTGTGGACCGGCCTAAATAAATGACATTTACATACTATTACTTCCTAGAGCAACATAGATTTGCTGTTATTGCGTTTCAAATGTCTACTGTCACTCTTAAGTTGTAATTTTTCCTATTAAGTGTATAAAATGGAAATCCAGAGTGAAAATCTGTAACTATCTATGTAAACGTACCTCTATAGTCTTGAAAACCGTATCTCTATTTAACAGCTATGATTCATAGTTGTTCTAAATACTGACCTACTGGAAAAGGTGCAGCGTAGCTTCACTAAAATACCAAGGCAGATCAAGAGACTACCATACGAAAGTAGACTGGAAGCACTGAAGTTGACTACACTCAAGGAAAGAAGAGATAGAGGTGATCTTATTGAAGTGTATAAAATCCTGAATGGACACTATGACCTCGAAGACTTCAAATCTGTACTCAAAAGAGACACCAATACCCGACTGAGAGGGCACCACTTAAAACTACAGAAACTCTGCATGTCAAACAACAACCCACATAGACACTTCTTTGCTAACAGAGTAGTCACGCCTTGGAACAAGCTACCAGAGGAAGTAGTCTCAGCACCCAACATCAACAGTTTTAAGAACAAATTAGACAAACATAATAATATGAGATAAACCTAGAAAAAGATACCAGGATACAGGCCATATCAGTTGTTTTTTCAACTGCCTGCCTGAATTATATAAATAATAATAATAATAATAAATGAATTAACTTTAAAGAAATTCCTGCTTCTAATGTGACAACTAATCTAGTTGGCTCCGTATGGCTCTAAAGATTAGGTAGGTACCTCAGTTTATCATATCATATCATAGGGGGACGACGACGACGACGACGACGACGACGACGACGACACCTTACATCAATCAACCCAGCCTCAAACTAAGCAAAGCTTGTACCTGCCTACTATGGGTGCTAGGCGACGATATGCATACTTAGATGAAAACATACTCATAAACATAGAAAACATCCATGACTCAGAAACAAAAAGATACAGATACAGGTTGATGAGTCGAGCAAAACAGGCGCACTGCCTCGGCCGAGGCACGTCTATATAGCAGATTTGCCACGCGAGCACATTGCCTCGCTCTGTGTGGACCGGGCTATTGCTAAATAATAATTATAATTAAGGCAATAACTAGTAAGTATAATATAATGCCGTAATAAGTACCCTATTCATGTTTCAAAGTGCAAATATTATATAACGGCTGTGAATTTCCTAGTGATTTTTATATTAAGTAATTAACCATTTTAATACCCTCATATACTGTTTTAAATCGTATTCGTAGGATTTATATGACTATTTCTCTCTTTAAAAGATCTATGAAATAAACAATTCTTACCTTTTCCTCTTATTCTCTTTCTATTGTTAGTTACAATATAATATAACCAATTAGGCACATAAGATAGTTTCCGGAACAATTTCATAAGATGGTGTTACAACAGTTTTAATTCAATTTTATTTATAAATAAACATAATTTAAATGTTTTTGTGCAATATTTTTTTACGTCGACAGTAATGTTCTAATATTCTAATAATAATGCGAGTAGCTTAATTCTGCATAAAATATATTACTGTGAATAAAATAATTGAAAAATTCACGAAACCTTGATTAGCGAACTTAGTCTCAATGACATAAATCGCGCTCTTTCTAAACGGCGTTGACCGTTTACCTACAATGAGCTAAACATAGCAGCTCTTTACTCCCACGACAAGCAACAATCGTACAAACAAAATGACTTTCAACCTTATACCACTAACTACTCAGTTGAAAATAGAAGTTGAACCAAAAATGTGTGTTCCATGCACTTTGATTCATTCAATTGTTTTGGCCCACGCTATTTAGCTAATTACGATAGCTACAATCGGAGGTCCGAAAAAAAACCAAAAACTTTTATTACTAATTTAATTAAAATCAAAGATACAAAAATTATAGCCTAAGTGCGATGACAATTGTTCGAAGTCTGAATCAAGAGTGCGTGCTAATAGAATTGCATTAGTTAGGTAAAGTCGTGTTATGCTGATCTTGCGCCTCGTGCGGCAGGTCGGTGAACGTGCGCAGCTGACTCGGTGGTTGTCCTTATGGTGCAATATGTAATTCCTCCATCCACAGATCGGCGATTATTTTCCCACGTTTAGTGAAAATATCGACGGGAGTTTATCCTGTGTTCGGTGTGTCTCTAAGTTTACTGAGGCTCCGTCGTTGAGTGTTCTGCTACTTGGCTCTGGTTTTGGTGAGATTTCAGTTGAACGGTGCCTGTAGAATTTTCTTAAGATTGCGAACGTAAGTGCGCCTGCACCTAGTATTAGGGTGACGTACAGCGGTATAGTTGTGTGGTATAACGTGTTTGACGGACTCGCATCCAACTGGAGAGGAGTCTCGAATATGAGGTTACTCTCGGCGTCGTGTAGTCCTTTGAGGTCCATGGATTTCAGACTGATGTGAGGGCGTACCGTATTAGCTTGATCGTTAGCTTCGCGGGGGATGTCGGCTAGTTTTATAGGATGTCCTTTTATTACATCCTTGTCGTTGGTGATTGTAAACTCCGCTGTTCGTAGATAACATTTCAGTGGGATAGTAACTAGATAGCTTCCTTGTAGTGTAGTGAAATCTTCTCTGTTGCAGGATAACTGTATTTTCGTTGGTCGCGGAAGTGAGATGATATAATGTTGACCATCCAGTTCCTCCATGGCTGGCCTTGACAGGGATACTGTAGCGGGATGGCAGGATCCTTCCGTGTCTTCATTCTTGATCAATCTGTTGATGCAGTCTGGTGATGTCCGAAGTTGAAGGCTAGCTCCTTTCTCGCAGACATAGTGGTGGTTAAACTTCGGGCATTCTGCCTCCATGTACATGAATGAATCCTCATGTGTTGCTAGGAAGGGATATGGTGGGATGAGGACTTCTTGGTTTCGATTGGGTACAATGGACAGTCTAAATAGGTCGAAAACCTCCGACGCTATTATAGGAAATTGAAATGTAATTACTATTTCGCTATCGGTGTAATAGGATCCCGGGCGTATTATGTCATAATATTCTCGCAACTCTAAGTCTAGGACTCTATCGCTACCGTATAATAATTTTAACTTGTCTAACATGCTTCTTAGAACGCTAATCTCTATCATAGAATGATGAGCACTAGAACTACGGATAAATGCTAAACTATTTTCTATTCTTAAAAGCTCCTGGCTCAAATCTTCCACGTTTTCGCTTAAAATTATTAAAAGTTGGGCAAATTTTGCATATTTAATTAAACTATTTTCTCTGTAAGCATTACTATCTAAAATTACCTCTAAGGTGGCGTTAATTTTCTTTTGATTTTCCACCAGGGTGTCTAATATACTGCCTTGGCGACTTGCCCAATCCTTGCTTAGGCTCACGTGACTATTTAACTCTGAAACTATTTTATTCTGGTTCAGTTGTAAGTTTTTGATAAGGTTATTATAGTTAATGGCATCCGACTGGTCTAGGTTTCCGCTGATGCTTTTAATTACTGTCCCCAGTCCGTTCACGAGACCTCTCTTAACTCGTGCCGGTTCTAAGGTTTCAAGCTGACTTGCCACTTTCTGTAATTTATTTACTAGATATATTATTTGATTTTCATATAAAAGGTACGTGTCGTTAACTAGTCTAGCTTTGCATATCTGTAGCTGTCCAAAGGTTAAACTAATTTTATCTTTTATTTCGTCAAGTTGTATATATTGCAGGTAGGTATGGTAATGAGTCGTAAGTCGCATGGGTCCAAGTTTGTAGGGCAGAACTCCGGGTCCATCATCTAGGCTCTCAAGTTTTATCTCCGAGCCCTGCATCAGGGGAATTGTCAGCAGCAAAAGAACTCTGTAACAAGGGATGATCTCCTTTAGGGACGCGTTTTATGCGTGATTTAGCTACGGGTCCTCGTTTTTTTGAGGTATAAATGTGTATTGGGAGATCGGCTAGTACTGTATCTTGGGTATAACGAGGGGCGGTTTTCTGTCGGCTTGCTAGGGGTTTTTTATAAATACTTGTTGCTGCGGGGTATATTCTGGTTCGGGTTCGCGGCTTTTATTCCTACTCTCTATTAGGGAGGTTCGATTTGAAAGGGATGTATCATTAATTATATCATAAACTTGTTTCATTTGCATCTTATGGTTTTGGACATACTGTTGCAAGAGTCGTTCGGTTATGTCAGTGTCGAGAGGGTTTCTGGGATCGAAATGACCTGTCAATAAGTCGAATGGTCTGCACTTAGTGAAGCTGTGAATAGAACTATTATAGGCTATGATAGCATAGGGCATAAGGTTGATAATAGGTTCATCCTTCTGTTTTAATTTTAGTATGCGGAGATGTTCGAGGAGCGTAGAATGGTAACGTTCTATGATGCCGTTATCATTTGGGGAATGAGCCAAAATTTTATGGTGATTTATCTTGTGGAACCTGACAAATTCGGCAAAGAGCTGGTTAGTGAACTCAGTTCCGTTGTCAGTAATTATAGTGATGGGAACTCCATGATGCGTGCAATATTTCAAAAGGGCTTGAAGAATACTAACTGCGGTTCCGTCTCGTAAATGATATGCTTGACCATACTTGGTGAAAACATCCATGAAAGTTACGTACTTTTCATTGTGAACTGTAAATAGGTCCATATGAACTGTCTCAAAAGGCTTAGTCGCGGGGGGTACGATATTGAATTTAGGTCTTACCGGATTTCGGTCATATTTAGCCTGACCGCAAGTAGTGCATTCGTTAATGAATTTCGTGATTTGATCTTTCATTTTAGGCCAATAGAATTTCCGGGAGAGTGCTAGGTAGCATTCGGCAATGCCACGGTGATTGGTTTTCCCATCGTGGTAGTTATTAATGATTTCCTGTTGTCTAAGATAATCCTTTACATTTTCCAATTCTACTTTGGAAAGCACAATATTCATAGTGGAGCTTTTGAAACTGCTCTGGATGATGGGGATGATTTTATACATGGCGAGTGGGGGCTGTATAAGCAGGGCGGTTTTGACCTTCGGGTTGACGTACTCTTTGATAGCGTTAACAACGTCTATCTCTAAATTGAAATTTGATACTTGAACGGATGCGCGGGTGTGAGTGTCGAAAGGTTTAGTCACGGTCGGTTTCCTTTTTACATCATCTACGACTGTAAGCACGATCTGTCTGTGAAACTTGTTGAGTGGCTCATCGGTAATTGGTACTTCCAATATGGGGCTCTCTTCGCTGGTATGCACAGTTTCTGTGGAAGAATTGCCTAACGTCTCCGGTATTTCTGTAGGGTTGGGTAGTATTGAGCAAAGCTCGTCGGCTACGATGGATTCGATTTCCTCATTGTGGATTTCCACTCTGGATAGGGCATCGGCGTTTGTGTTGGATTTACCTTTTTTATATACGACTGTGTAATCATATTCACTTAGCCTCAGTCTCCATCTGGTGAGACGTGAGTTTGGTTCCTTTATATTCATGATCCACTGCAAGGGCTTGTGATCAGTTAGAATTTTGAATTTACGTCCAAAAAGGTAGGGTCGGAAGTACTTTGTGGCCCAAACTATAGCGAGTAACTCCTTTTCAATCGTACTATAGTTAAGCTCACTCTCGTTAAGGGTTCGGGAAGCGTAACATACTGGTCTATCAGACCCTATTGGGCCTTGGGATAAGACAGCGCCCAAAGCGACATTAGAAGCGTCTGTTGTCAGGATAAATTCTCTGGTAAAATCGGGGTATTGTAGCACAGGATCATTTGTAAGGAGAGTTTTGCATTTTTCAAAACAGTTAACATAGTCAGAGTTAAGAGTAATCTTGTTTCCTTTCTTTAGGCAAATAGTAAGGGGCTTAGTAGTATGGGCAAAGTCAGGGATGAATTTTCGGTAATACCCAAGGAGGCCTAAAAATTGCTTAATTTCCTTTGGTGTCTTAGGTATCGGGTAGTTTTGTATCGCAGAGATTTTCTCAGGGTTCGGCTTTATGCCGTCCTTGCTTATTATATGTCCAAGGTAAGGTGTTTCAAGTTTCAGGAATTCGGACTTATCCATCTGGATCTTAAAATTTGATTCTCTTAACCTCTGGAAAACCTTTTCAAGATTGGTCATATGTTCCTGTAACGATGTACTGAAAACAATTATGTCGTCGAGATACACGAGGCAAATTTCGTTTTGGAGGCCTCTCAGCACGTTGTCCATGACCCTCTGGAAAGTGCTGGGTGAATTACGGAGGCCCATCGGCATCCTGAGATACTCAAAATGACCTTGCTCTACGTTGAAGGCTGTCTTTGGTATGTCCTGGGGGTCCATCTCAACTTGATAAAACCCGCTGGCTAGATCCAGTGTGGTAAAATAGTGACATTTTCCCAACTTATCTAGCACATCCGCGATGTTTGGAATCGGGTACTTGTCCTCAATTGTTTTATCATTTAACTTGCGGAAATCGACCACAAGGCGCCATTTTTGCTTCCCTGAAGCATCCACCTTTTTGGGTACAATCCAGATAGGGAGCTCCAAGCAGAGTCGGAGGGTTGAATTATTCCTTGTTCGAGCATCTTAGCTATCTGATCTCGAACCTCCTGTCTGTGTATAAATGGATACCGATAACTTTTCGTATAAACTGGTACCTCGTCGGTAGTCCTAATTCGGTGTTTAATTTTATTGGTAAATGTAAGGGCTTCTCCCTCAATATAGAAAACGTCGGCATATTGGGAACAAAGTAATTTTAAATTAGTCGCCTCTTCCTCGTTCAAATGTTCCGTGCGCAGGCGCGATACTACGTCCTCCGCGCGTGTACTAGGGCACAGTTCGGTGCGCATGCACTCGATACTATGGAGGTCAGCTTGAGCTGGCTGGTCGAGCGAGAAAATGACGTCATTCGGGGATTGGTTTTCAACCTCTATATATCCACGGCTGTTTTTAACCACTGTAAAACAGGCATGAATCATGCAATTGCTAATTATCTGGTCTCTTACTAAGACCTCACCGTCTGCGGTGTTAATCGGGGCTTTTATTATTTTCGACGTGCCTGCCGGGATTATTTCCTCGAAGTAATTATTTGCTTGGCTCGAGTGATATACTCGTATCGGATTGCTTGAAGTGCGGGTGAATAAAGTGTGTGTTTTAAAATCAACATTAGCTTCCCAACTCGTTAATAAATTATATCCTATCAGACCATCAAAATAGTCGTGAAAACGATATATAAATAGTTTTATATCACCAGTGTCATTAAGATCCGGGAAACAGGGTATCGTTAGCGAATAATCATTTCGGCTCACGGCGTGAACGTTGGTGACCTCGAAAGGGTCGTACTTAAGGGGAAAATTTGGGAAATAGCGTTGTACTGCCTCGGGGCTAATAAAGGACTCGTTAGCGCCAGTGTCTATTAAAAGTTTGAGTGGTGGGTCGCTGATCTGAATATAAGGCAGTTTCCTTTGAGACTGTAGATTTATCTCTATTTTGGCTCTCGTGAGCTGCTGTCCTTTCGAAAATTTGGCTGTTCACTAGTGCTGGCGGCAGGTAAAGTCTCGTTGCTGTACTGATGATCATAATACTCTGCTTCGACGTCGGGATCAACGGCGGGATCAGATTCCGTATAATCATCATATGTCACTGTGGTATCGTAACTATATTCCGGTTGCATGTAATAGTTATCATAGTATGAACCACCGGCATTGTATGAACATTCGTTCATGTGAATTTCGCGTGGTTTAAAAGAGGGCTGATTTGACATGGGCAATACCTTTGGAGAATAAGCCTGAACTCCACTCATAGGCTTAGGATTCGATCCGTACTGGGGGTTATTCCTAGGGGGTAGTCGAAAAACGTTACTTTGAGGGTTGTAATTAGGGGGACGGGCGCCGAACATCTGTTGCGTCCTAGTGGGCATACGGTTTTGAGGGTACGCTTGCGTTGGGTTAAATTTAGGTGGTTGCGTAGTTTGTTGCGTCGGGCGCTGACCAAAAGGCAGTGACCAATTCGGTATCTGGGGCGAATGGAATGGACGTGGTGGCGTAAACCCTGCGGCTGGCGAGGGCAAAGCTACCCTATTAGGTTGATGCGCTTTAGCAGTATCTCCTCGCTGTTGCACATACATTACATTGAGTTCTTCCTGCACGAATTCTAGGGCCTTCTCAATCGTTTCTGGTCGCATGCACCTAATGCGTGATCCCAAGGGTTCCTTCAGGCCGCGTACAAAAGCTTGCATAGCTATCTTTTTATAAAGAGTCCGTTTAGCTTCTATAGTAGTGCCTAAAGTTTCGTGTAACGTAACATACGTCATCATTGTGCTCAAAAGTGTCTGGCAATGGTCGTAAAACTCTTGGGGTGTCCTATTACCCTGGCTGGCTATTGAGAGGTCGTTGTATAACGCTGTCTCGTCACGTTGGTCAGAGAAATTGTTAACAAGGGCTGTCCTAATACCTAACCAGTTATCAGGAATGCCATTACTATTAATAATGCTTGCAGCAGTACCAGTTATTTTGTTTAGTATTCCGTTAACAACGCATAGATTGAGCAATTCTCTTCCGGCTTCATTACGTACATAAGCGTCGACTACTTGATCACATATTTTAATGAATCGCGTAAGGATATTAGGATTGCCGTCAAATTCTGGGACTAGACGCAAGGTCTTGTAAACATCCTCTGGGGTCGCGGACATTATTGTATCGGACTCAAATAAGGTTACTGAACTATCTAAGGGACTTCCTAACTCTAAGTTGTCTAAATTCCTACGTAAATCTAGTGTTGCCCGTCGAACCTGACCCGGTGCAGGTTCCCGAGATCCCGATTTTTTGGGATGAAAAATTATGGAAAATAAGGATATACAGTATAGGGAAGCAAGCACACAAGAACAATTCAGGGGTACTCACATATGCTTCATTCTTGGTCCTTCACGGGAATCGATAGCTGGATTCGCCTCCGGTTTGCAGCTCGTAGATTCTGGATACTCGGCAGCGGTGCTTGATAGCCAACCCGGGTGGCTCGCGAACGCGCGGTCTCGATTTTTAGAGAACCCGAAATATTCACGAATTCGACCCGCGAGTATCCTACCGACTGCGCCAATTACGATAGCTACAATCGGAGGTCCGAAAAAAAACCAAAAACTTTTATTACTAATTTAATTAAAATCAAAGATACAAAAATTATAGCCTAAGTGCGATGACAATTGTTCGAAGTCTGAATCAAGAGTGCGTGCTAATAGAATTGCATTAGTTAGGTAAAGTCGTGTTATGCTGATCTTGCGCCTCGTGCGGCAGGTCGGTGAACGTGCGCAGCTGACTCGGTGGTTGTCCTTATGGTGCAATATGTAATTAGCTTGACCTAATCACTTCGTTGATAAACATGCCTACTAGTATTTAGGGCACCTCCCTAGTAGTGAATAGAAACAATTTGTATTAGTGGTTTCTAGAGTAGTTTACACGTTGAAATATGGATTTTATACGTAATCTACATATATACTACAGAACCTACAGTTATACCGACATAAATATCCAAGTTTTAAATATTTAAGAAATTGTAAGCAGTCTGGGCGCAGTTTTCAGTCTTGATATGCCTTTAATCGAGCTTATGATAATAAATTACCTTCTTAACTGTATCAATGCCTGACGAAACAAATTATGTTATCAATAATACACTATAACAGAATTATCAGTGTTTTTTTTCACTTATTTACCTCTATTCCCCATGGAAATTTCATGAGAACTATTATTTTTAACCCCCAACGCAAAAACGACGGGGTGTTATAAGTTTGACGTGTCTGTCTGTCTGTCTGTCTATCTGTCCGTCTGTCTGTCTGTCTGTCTGTCTTTCTGTCTGTCTGTTTGTCTGTCTGTCTGTGTGTGTGTGTGTCTGTCTGTGGCATCGTAGCTCCCGAACGGATGAACCAATTTCGATTTAGTTTTTTTTTGTTTGAAAGCTGAGTTAGTCGGGAGTGTTCTTAGACATGTTTCATGAAAATCGGTCCCACTATGTCGCGGTCGGGGGTTTTTTCAAAATGTTATCTTCATACTAAACTGAACTTTCATCGCATACATCAGAAAAGCAGAGCCCTCCTGACAATAGGCGAGACGACTAAAAAACTAATTAGTCCGTCAATTAGATTATCAAAGAATATTACACGTATTTTTTCTTTTTTCTCGTAAACGAAAAATGACGACGGTACAGTGCGTTGAAGATTCGCGTGACGTCACGCCTAGGTACAATTTTTACTTAGAAGTGTCGTCACAATCCCCTCTCCGGAAATTTCATGCTCTATATCTTTGTATTTTTTCATGAATTCGAAAACGCGAAAAATATGTGTTCAGTATTTTTGGACGATCTAACTGACGGACTAAACAGAATGCCATTTTTTTATGTAGTCGTCATCCCTATAGTCATATATTTCTGGTCATGCTTTATGCTGCTATTGCTATAGAAATAATGGTGTTTTGCCTAAGATAGATCCATCCATACCGATATTATAAATGGGAAAGTGTGTGTGTCTGTTTGTTTGTCCGTCTTTCACGGCAAAACGGAGCGACGAATTGACGTGATTTCTTAAGTGGAGATAGTTGAAGGGATGGAAAGTGACATAGGCTACATTTTGTCTCTTTCTAACGCAAGCCGCGGGCAAAAGCTAGTATTATAATAAAGTATTCAAACACAATGTGTAAAGATTTTAAATCCACTGTATTTGCTCGAAAAAAATAGTCTCTAGAGTAGATCAAATATAAAGATTTTCAAAAATACAGCAACTCAACCAGTCAAACCCATGACAAGATAAAAAACGAGATTTGTACAACACCTTTTCTTAATGTAATGATTATGTTTACTGAGCCGCCCGTTGCCTGCTGAAGATTCTGTTTTTGAAGATATTGTCAATCTTGCTGAACACGGTCTCCGCTTGCTTGGACGCGTCTACCCTGTAGTGAAGTCCTTTCCGCATGTAATAGTCTACTAACGGCACAGTTTGACTGTGGTATGTCGCTAACCTCTTTTGAAGAGCAGCAACATTGTCATCTGAACGACGGATTAAGGGCTCACCGGTCACGTCATCAGTCATGGGCTTCTGAGGAGGATGGAACTCTTCATGGTAACTGCGACCGCTTGGAGGGTGGATCAGTCTGCCAGTAATCCTGCGCACCAGCAAGCTGTCTTCGATGCCAAATTCAATGACTGCATCTAACTCCGCTTTTCTTTTGGCCAGTAAGTCATCAAGCTGAAAAAAAGATAAAAGTGTGTCAAAGATAATGAATAGTAATTATATGAATTAATCACTGATATGACCTAAGTAATTAATGATAATGACAGATAAAAAGTAAGTAACATATAAAATATAGATAACTAGTTACAAAACAATAATTTGTTATCAATGCAAAGGTATTTTTTATTCTAGAAGGTTTTGATTTCTAATGGAATAACAATTATTTAATTGTCACTAGGCAACAATACATTTACCTTGAGAAAGACGCAGATCTACTAAAGTTGTTTACAAGATAAAATAAATAACTGAAAACAATATTAAGATAACATAGTTGTTATTTTTTTTATGTTTCCTTTCTTATGACCACAACAAAATAATGTTTAATGTTCACCTTGGAGGCTTGTGGCACGGTCCTGGGGAAGCCATCCAGCAGGAACCCGTACTTGCAGTCCGGCTGGTCCAGGTTCTTGTTGATCATGTCCACGACCAGCTCATCCGACACCAGTTTGCCCTCATCCATGATCTTCTTTAGCTTACGCCCGAGCTCTGAGCCTGAGGAAACCTCCTCGCGGAGCATATCACCAGTGGAGAGGTGGCACACAGAGTATTTTTCTTTCAACTTTGGGGCCTAGACAAAAAAAACACAAATATTTTACACTGCTTAAACAAACATTATGAGATAGTATTAATTATGTAACGATAACGTAACAACATTAGAACAAGTACCCTATTAATGGTAATATACTTGAACTTTATTAATGAGATTAACTGAAGGTCAAAGAGCACAAGTGATTATTATGTATAGAAGTTTACCTGAGTGCCCTTGCCGGAACCCGGCGGCCCCAATAGCACTGCCCTGATGCCGATAGGGTCATTATCGGGCCGGGGCTTTACTGCAGTAGCTGCTGGTGCCATAATGCGGGACTTATTTCAAAGTTAGGCCCTATGGAAAAAAAAATCTCGTAGTATTCAGAAAATCATGAGATAAAAGTGGATGTAGGCGACCAGTGCCGGCTAAATCGTCAGCCGTACTGTTCTATCTTTTATTTGAAATAAAGTATACACACCTACCTACGGAGTTTGCTAAATAATTAGTGGCGAAAGATTGATGCCGCCGACATGTGGTGACGTCGGTCGATAAACGTCAAAATCAACTGATAACTTTGATTTGCGCGATTTGAGACCATCAAAAAACCGCCGAAGCAAAAAACAATTTACGTATGTTACAAGAAAGGAAATTAATTAAATAACGTAATTAAATGTTGGAATCGGTGTTTCAAACAGAATTACGAAGAATTATTTCTTTCTTGGAAATTGTGTAAATCGTATGAAACTCTTTATCACCTGCCGTTCGGATCAGTGTGTACTCTTTAGGCTCAAACGCTTATTTTGACAGTTGAACATTTTGAATGCCTAAATGTCAAACATAATCTGTGGTTGTGGTATGTTGTTGAAGCTAACCTAAATATGTGGCGGTAAATAGGTGTTGTTAAGAATTATTTATCATAATTATTGTAATTACTAACAATAGAAATTAATAAAAGGTGTTATAAAACAGTATTAACATCATGACTGCTCCAACAGTTTGGTAAGTAATCGCAATGATGGCTTATATGCTCCCTGAAAATCTTCCCGAACTAAGAGGTCATTCTTTGTAGCTATTGGAAGCAACTTTGGAGATGGACAACGTCAAATAGCTTATCGAGTGAAGAACTAACAGCTGTGTTGGACAAAAAAGAGATCATCGACGCACTACGAGAGGGCCTAGCAAGTTACAAACCTGGGAAGAAAGAAGGTTATGCTCAGCTGCAAACAAAACATGCTGACAAAACTGTACTTCTCAATGTCGTGCACACGTTACAGAATTACATGGTCAGTATTAGTGTTCACCTTGGTCTACGCAAACTATGTAGAATGACTACTATTTTCACTTACATGTCATCTTTATTTGCAGGACGTAGATTGTTTTCAAATATGGGAAATACTAAAGCACTATCTCTGCGACATATCGTACGGCACAACAGCAAACGCTCTGAAGAATGTTGCCTTTGTGGACACTCGCCCCTCTTATCTCCTGCCAAATATATGGAACTTCTATTATGCCGAAAGACTTTTCCTCCTTAAATTGTTACAGTATATATTGCAGCACAAAGATGATAAAAGCCACAAATATCAAAAACAGTTTAGTAAAATAATCAATGATATAGGTTTGGATAAATTAAAGGAATCTTTGATAGAACAGTTTGAGAAGGTTTTGTATACTGCTCCACCTCCGAGAAGAATACATAATGAATTCTCAAGTGACACAGTGAGGCAAGAATGGGCAGAATTCAAATTGCGCGAGAAGGTAGCCTTACTGCAGAACATACTGCTATTGGCCGATGAGAAGCCGTTTTCCGATGCAGATTTTATTAAATTGTTTTCACTGTATAAGAAGCATAATTTTGGGAAGAATTTGGGATACAATGAGCTGTTGGAGCAGGAGCATAAGGAGCTCTGCATGAGACTGATGTATCTGGAGACCTGTATCTTCATGGTGATGCTTGCTAAGGTTGACAAAAGGTAGGGGGGCTAATACAGAAAATAAATGTAGCTGTGAGGACTTCAATTGATAAAATGTTGATTGATGTTTTTCTTTTCTTTATTATACTTTTCCATGTTATATTCTATGGTTTCATTATCTGCATATTATAAGGCCAGGAATTGCTAGTGGTTAGGGTGATTGGAGCTATGCCCATAGAGAGTCAGATTTCTAACTAGATATAATCAAAATGATTATCAGAATTCAAATCTAAATATGAACTACATGTCCATTGTCATTTATTGGTATTGTAAGTTGAGATCCCTGGTATTTGAGTTCATAAAATTTGTATGTTTTCAGCCAGGACAAGTTACCAGCGTGGATAGACAAAACAAAAGAAGTAGTGGAATCTGAACTCACACAGCTGCAACTCAGCCCTGAGCACAGCCCCATGCTAATGGCCTGGATGTTGCTCTTATTACAAGTAAAAAATTTTTAACACTTGGCTACATGCTTATTTTAAAGAACTTAATTAAGTAACATACATAAAACTATTAAAAGACATAACTTCCTAAAAAAAGCAATTTTATTTGCTTGTCATCCTCGTTGGTTGAAGCATTTACCATGTCTAAGAGCTAAGAAAATACATATAAAGATGTATGTGTGACTCTACGTATAATTGGTAGAAAACTTGTAGGGATTCAGGGTAAGGGTTATATGGACTAAAGTTTAGACTACGTCATAGACATTAAACTTTCATGAAACATATTACAACAAGTAAATTATACAGATTTACTCACGTTAATAAAATAAATCGCGATTGGCAACATGTTTCGAGTCATATGGAGACCCATCATCAGGCATGAGTGAGTGCTCGAAAGAATTTACTCTCGTATATGTTATTTCATTATATTGTTTGATTTCAGAGCAATGAACATGCAAAATTGTTTGAGAGCCAATACCACCACTTTGGTGCAACTGCACTCAAGATGCGATTATTTGAATTTCTGCATGCAATGCTAAGCAGCCCTGTGTTTTCTGTAAGTATTGATTGTCACCTACTCTTAACTGACACTATTATAAATTCTAGCGGTTATTTTGATGCTTTTATATTGATGGTTCTACATATAGAAAATATGTAGAACCTCTCATTCAGGTTCTACATATTTTCTAAATTTAATTCTAGAGTCCTAGATTTTTATTAGGCTTTGCCATGCAGTTGACCCGACGCTACACCCTTAGTCTGTAAAATCTTTTGGGAAGCCCTATTATAATCCATTTGTATTATACATCTCTTTTTAACCGACTTCAAAAAAGGAGGAGGTTCTCAATTCGACTGAATGTTTTTTTTTTTATTTTTTTGTATGTATGTTCCTCGATATCTCCGAGAATTGTGGACCGATTTTCAAAATTTTTTTTTTGATTGAACGGGTATAACCCCGAGATGGTCCCATTGGCACCAAGTCAGGGTCTGATGATGGGATCCTGGAGAAATCGAGGGAACTCTTCAAATGTTATAGGCACATGTAATGTTTTCAGTGTATTTTTCAAAGGTAAACCAGTATTTACGCCTGATCGTAATAATTTTATGTGGCTGAGCTGATGATGGAAGGTCAACTCCTCAATGGTTAGGAGTTAAAGGATAATTCTTTCACTAGTGTACATGTATTCGGACTGATACATATAATATCAATAGGAACCACTAAAAATCAACAAATAAATAAACTTTTTTAACAAAAAATAAAACCGCCTTCAAAAATAAGCGCGTTACAAAACACGGAGAAACTAAAAAGCAAAAAATAATAAACCTTTGCATTCAGATTTCTTATCGTATTACAATAATCTAAACATCCAAATTATAAACAAATCAATTATTTTTGGAGTCGGTGCCAGCCTGCGTATGGTTGGGTGGGGCAAACAGGCAATAGCAAGGCGACGAACAGGTCTGGTACCGACTGCAAAAATAATTGATTTGTTTATAATTTGGATGTTTAGATTATTGTAATACGATAAGAAATCTGAATGCAAAGGTTTATTATTTTTTGCTTTTTAGTTTCTCCGTGTTTTGTAACGCGCTTATTTTTGAAGGCGGTTTTATTTTTTGTTAAAAAAGTTTTGCATTGATGGGTCTTATGGCGCATTTCAAAACTGTACTACAAGTAGCACAATGACGATTATTATAAATTCCAAATTTTGTAAGACCAATATTCATCTTTATGCAACAGGATGGCTCACCATGCGCTACCCTGGCGCACCGCCACACCTTCCGCTTCCTCAACGCCCTCTGCGACCGTTTCGACGGCGACGGCACCATCAGCAACCAGCCCGGAGTCATGCCCCTCTGCTCCTTGCTACTAGAGACCGAGGAACTAGCCACTGAATTCTGGACACTGATGCAGAAGGAAGAGGGCAACGGGGTTGTGTCGTTGTGGAACACGGCGCTTGAGTTCTTCCCGCATGACTTTGGAGCGCTGAGCGCGCTGTCGGCTGGGCTGGCGAAGGGTGGAGTGAATAGTGTGAGAAATGTGAGTATGTTAGAGAAAACTGCTGTGCTTGGTAAATTCTATTTTGATCTTCAAGGAATCATTTTATTTCAAGATGTTAACTGGTGGACAATGCTACAAAATAGTGAGGAAATCAACACTTATGATTAAAATATCAGCCTAATATCTACTACTTCAACTATGATACCTAAGCTATTTTCATTCTTCTTCTTCATCTTGGCTTAACTGACTCTAGCTATGAATATAAAATTCTACACCTAAGCTAACTCAGGTATACTATGATTATTTTTATTTACAGCTAATAGCCGAACTGAAAAGCCTCCCAGTCTACACTGAAATCTACAACCCTAATGCCGTCCCAATAATGGCTTTGAACGCCGAAGAGGCAGTCATAGGCCGCGACCACTACCCACTAGGCGGGCCTACCTATCGCATTGAAGCCGGATCTAAAGTCACTATCATGGAGAGAAAAGAAGGCACTATGATACATTACAGAACGCCTTATAGTTACTGGACTGTGTTGAATAAGGTCATCGAACAAGCTTTAGATAGAAAAGGTCATCATCAGCATGATGTTTCAATGACTTTACAAAGAGTGTATGAAGGCACTAAAGTATTAAAAGGAGTCTTAAAGGCCTTAGTGGAGTTTAAAGAGATCCCTAAAGTGTTAGTGGAGCCGAGTGAAGGCGTGTTTGATGTGCTGGTGCGGTTCATGAAGGCTGAGACGCCGCCATTGCCGCTGCTGGTCGAGTGTCTGGAGATGTGCACGGCTTTGATACCGATGTTCCCTAAGGAGATACATATGCGGTGTGTACCTTTTAACTTTTTCAAAACAGATTTGCTTTATAGTCTCTTTATTTCCTCTCTTGAAACCTAAAACAAGATATATTATTGTTATTTAAGTACTTTAAATATTCTGAAGCTGACAAGTAAAAACACCAGTAAAGATAATTTTTTCTTTAAAACATATTATTGTTGGCATTATTGCTATAAGTAGACGGTTAAATTTTTACAAAAGCAGACTTTTTTCCTAATATTCGGGTTGATTGGTATGATCTACATATTCACTAGAGATGGGCCGAATATTCGGTAAATATTCGGTATTCGGCATATTCGGCAAGTTTTTCAATATTCGTATTCGGCCGAATAGTTCGGTTAATTTGCCGAATATTTACCGAATAAAAAAAAAATAGCGTAAGTTGTTTCGTTTTTCATCGGATAATGACATCCTATTTCAGCGTTCTTCACTAACAAAGGGAGTTAAAAATGCGTTAAAGTATAAGTACCTACAATAATTAATTAAAAAAGTAAAAATAACGTAGCTTAAGAAACAAAAACCAAAATTTTCTTATACACTAAAATTATAGGAACATTAAGAGCCTTAGTACCCATTACCAATCATTGAAAAGTTTTGAACTCTAAGCCAGGATTTAAAATATGATGGAACCGAATATTCGGCCGAATGTTCGGTTCGGTAACAGCTGAACCGAATGTTCGGCCGAATATTCGTATTCGGCAAAGTCCGTATTCGGCCCATCTCTAATATTCACTTATACGTTTTTTTTGCAGACTGATAAACACTGGTCTTCTCCCGCGCATAATAAACCGCCAACTGTCCCCTGCTCAATACGCAGCCGGTGAATCCCTCGACTCGGCAGCCGCGGGCGCGTATCTCGTCACTCTAGAGCAGCCCAGTGGCTCTTACAGCTTCCTGAGGGCATACATTGAGATGCTCTGCACATTCCACGAGGTACATACACTAACCACATACTAATGAACCGGCAACTATCACCCGCGCAATACGCAGCCGGCGAATCTCTTGATTCAGCTGCCGCAGGCGCTTACCTTTACCTCGTCATTCTAGAGCAACCCGCTGGCTCTTATAGCTTCCTGAGGGCGTACATTGAGATGCTGTGCACATTCCATGAGGTACAGCCAACCAATTGGAACCCTAGGCCACAGTGACGGTCGGTGTGTGGGTCATTGTGACGTTATAAATCAGATTGTAAGAAATCTCTTACTGCTTGTCATTTTGACATGGTTGTAGAGTGGCTCCAATTGGTTGACTGTACAAATTGAGCATACACTTATTAACTCTTAATTTAAACGCAGTTTCTACCGTCAAGAGAAATGAATACCTACCTACGCTAATACTAATGGTTTCTGTAACTTGTTGAAACTGTCTAGCAAAACTAGGCGCAATTTATAATTTCTGTTCAAATTTATTCATATTTCAATCTGAAATGATGTTTCATAAGAAATCATACCGACGTAAAATACAGTTGGTATTCATTGTTTTCAATAATAGTTATTTGTTATACAAGGGGGCAAAGTTGTATTTTAACGCCGAGTGTGGAATTGAAAAACGAGCTAGTGAAAGGATTCTATAGTTGAACCACGAGCGAAGCGAGTGGTTCGAGAATAGAATCCTGAACTTGCGAGTTTTTTAACACACGAGAAGTAAAATACATTTGCACCCGAGTGTAACACAAAAATTTTCCCCTAACTATAGCGAGGAAACTACAACGCAAAAAATGCGTTTATCACTGCTTCCAGTAGTTCCACAGGTGGTAAATCATCTTTATTACTAGATTAACCTACTTTTATCAATTTTAAAGCAGTTAATTTGACTTTATTCAAGGTCAAATTACTTTACCCACTAGTGGATAAAATTAGTTTTTACCCGCTGGTATTAAAGGACAAAACACGTGTTTCCGAGCTAGTGAGGGAAAAAAAAATATAATAGTATCACTATTTCTCCTCAGGTTTGCGACGACGAACGCATCTCTTCCGAGATCATCCTCCCCGGCGCTGTGCTGATCCTTCGCGAAGTGTTCCCCAGCGTTACCGAGTGGCGATACAGTAACGCAAGGGAACGCCGCTCGCTCCTACACCTGTGCTCAAAGTTTCTCAATCTCCTGCTGCAACAGAGTAGCCGCAGTGTGGCCAAGGACACCTGTGTGTTTAGTCTGTTGTACACGGAGAACGCACTGGAGTTACTGAAGATTGTGTCCATTGGTAAGCTACTATGTCATTCAATTGAGACGTTTAAGAAGAATTCCCCAGCGTTACTGAGTGCGATACAGTAACGCAAGAGAAAACCGCTCGCTCCTACACCAACCGCTCCTGCAACAGAGTAGCCGCAGTGTTTCCAAGGACACCTGTGTGTTTAGTCTGTTGTACACGGAGAACGCACTGGAGTTACTGAAGATTGTGTCCCTTGGTAAGTCTTGTCCTTGAGGCATTATCCAAGAAGTGTTCCCCAGCGTTACTGAGTGGCGATACAGTAACGCAAGGGAACGCCGCTCGCTCCTTCACCTGTGCTCAAAGTTCCTCAATCTCCTGCTGCAACAGAGTAGCCGCAGTGTGGCCAAGGACACCTGTGTGTTTAGTCTGTTGTACACGGAGAACGCACTGGAGTTACTGAAGATTGTGTCCATCGGTAAGCTATGTCATGATTAAGGCATGAGATAATGCGTATTCCCCAGCGTTACCGAGTGGCAATGGCGTTTCAGTACCTAACACAAAGGAATGGCGCACAATCTTAGTACGATTTCACATTATCCGATCCTATATCGGATGTAGGACCGATACCCTATACTTTAAAGGCGCCATCTTTGATTTTTGTCTTTACCATCCTTCCGACATCCGATATCGGATCGGATAATGTGAAAACGCTCTTACACCCGGGCTCTAAGCTCCTCAATCCAATGCAAAAGAGTAATCGCAGTGCAATCAAAGATAGCTGTGTCTAGATTTTAATTGTTTCCATTGCTAAGATTTGTCTTAAATCAAGTTCCTTAATACTGCAATAGCTACTTAAGTACTGTGTTTCTTTCAGGCAACAACCAACTGGAGCGCATGATACACGGTGAAACCAACTGGACATCCGGCGAATGCACGCAACACGTCACCACCGTCCAACGCTGCGTCGCCATCATAATGTTCGCGTTACGCCTCAAATCCACCGTCGCTTCTGCGAACGAAGTGACACCCCTGGAGCACCTAGTGTTTGCGCAGAATACGCAAAAGGCCGCGCTGAGAGTGGTGCCTAGGGTTGCCAGTTATATCAATCATGCTTTCAATAAGAGTTTGCCGGTACTGGCGTTCCGGTTGTTGAAGAAGTTTGCTCATGTAAGTAGCGCTTACTGTAGAGTGTAGACGATAAATCAGTCTCACTCTATTGTTACTTCTGCGAACGAAGTGACACCCCTGGAGCTTCTAGTGTTTGCGCAAAATACGCAGAAGATCTCGCGCAGGGTTGTGCTGTGCCTAGAGTAGTGTTTTACTTAACGCTGTTAAGATAAAAATAGTTTACATTTCAAATACAATTTATCCTAAGTTCTACACTAATCTCGGTACAATTTTCTTGTTCTTTTCCGTGTTTTTCTGTTTTTACGCTATACGCTATTTTGCGCTAGCAATTCAGCATTAAACCACAAATCATGCTAACTTTTTCATCTGTCAATCTCCTTGCCCCGAGTTCTTTATGACTTAACATCCCCCAACTCTTAGCCTTTGTAAATTTTTCAGGGTTTTCAAATGTCCCTCTTCGCCGCCCTCGAAATGACGGCCTACCAGGTCAGAGTGATGTTCCTCGACCGTCTCAGTGACAAGTACGAAACCACCGAGCTCAAGATCGCCATACTCGAGTTCGTGACGACTTGCATCGGCAACCAGCCAGGGTTGACTGAGGCCTTCTTCAATATTTGCCATGAGAAGACTGGGAAAGATGAGAAGGTTCAGGTTAAGGCGGATGACAGTGTGGAGGGCGTTTTGAGCTATATGGCGGATTATCTTGGGACTGTTAAAGCTGTAAGTAACTTTAAAAAAAAAAAAATATCTTTTTTGACAACCTGTATCGGCAACCAGCCAGAGTTGACTGCGGCCTTCAAAATTTGCCATGAGAAGACTGGGAAAGATGATAAGGTTCAAGTTAAGGCGGATGACAGTGTGGAGGGCGTTTTAAGCTATATGGCCGATTATCTTGGGACTGTTAACTGTAACATACATACATACAATCACGCCTGTTTCCCAGAGGGGTAGGCAGAGATCACGGATTTCCATTTACTACGATCCTGACAAATCACTTTCGTTAACTGTAAGTAATGTTAAATACACTTCGTCTTTTGTGACCACCTGTATTGGCAACCAGCCGGGCTTGACTGAGGTATTTAATATTTGCCATGAGAAAAATGGTAAAGAGATGAAAAGGTTAATCTAAGATAGACACTTCATTGCTCTGCTGTGTCATTTCTTTCTTCTACTTCTTATTAATCTTGGTTATTTTTACAGGACCCAAAACTACTCGACAGCCCATTGCTATCCTGCATCATGGGCCTATTCCATGCTCTGTGGAAAAACAACATGCAAATTCTAGTAAAGAAACTACGCGAAAACCCTAAATTCTGGGAGCACATGACCAGCCCACTCTTCAGCGAAATCCAACCGGGTCTCAACACTTACTCGCAAATATTCAACGTTCTCGGCATCGAGTTGTTTGTCTCGCGAGAAAAACTAGAGCCTGGCTTCAAGGATATGCTTGAAAAGTTCTTTGATACGAACAAGAATTATCTGGATACGTGGATTGACTACATTTTCTCATTCAAGTGCAGGGCTGAAGGAGAAGAAATGGTCGACAAAGTACCAGTTTGGTTGAGTCTTTTGACGTCGTGGAAAGATTTCACCACAATTTTCTGTAAATGCCTGCCTTTCAGTTTGAATATTGCGCATAAAGCTAAAATGGTTGCGCCTTGTATGACGGCACTTTTAAATGAACTTGACGAACTTAAAGATGGAAGATTAATCGTTATATTAGCAGAGTTGTATGTCATCATGCTTTCAAATTGGAAGGAAGATTGTTTTGAAAACCGAAAGGCAAGCGCTAAGCAGATAGACAATTTGCTCACAAACACAGCGATAGTGTACGAATGCCTACACCCGAGAGCTGTTCGCGCTATTTTGTCTATAGGAACTGTCGCTATCAGTACTTTAGATTACGAGATCAAAGGCAACAGCGATATAGCACAAAGCGTTATAAGATCCGTCACAAACATCAACAGTTTAGAACTGGAGAAACTATTCGATGAAATGAAAGAAGAATCAACGCCTAAACCAACAGAAAAGAACGAAGAAATACCTCCGGTTGTTCTCTCTTTAGCCATGCTCGAACAGTGCTTAGAGCTTTACGACAACATGTCAGTCGCTCTTCCTCAGTGGTTCCAATCCACAAGGTTCATCAACAAACTGTTGTGCTGCCTTCAAAACTGCTTGCATAATCGCAGGCACTACCACACATGCCTAGCCGCTCTACGATGTCTAACAGCATACGCGAGAGGACCTTTCACTAATGAGCTACTAATGAGTGATGTCGACCAATTTCTGTGGCTGAAGTTGTTGCCGCCTAAGTTTGAGAACGGGTCATGGAAACCAGAGGAGTGGTGGCGTGTGTATGGACACAGTTTGGATTTTATTTCCATGATGTTGATGAAGCATGGGCAGTTCTTCGCTGGAGACGCTATAACCTTCGTTGGTGTACATTTAGAGCACCTAGTGGAAGCCGTGTTGCTCCCTCGTCAGGTTGTGAATATGGAATCGCTGAACCTGTGCGCTTCTACGCTGAATTTAGTCGTGCAGCTGGTTAAATACGAGTCAAGGTGGCGCATAGAGAATATCAACTCTATGATGGCTATTATGGTGAGTATTCATGCCTATGCTATTTCATTATTCTATTACAAAGTAAAAAAATAATAAGAATTCTTGAAACGATTTTAGAGTATAAAATGTCGTTGTAATGAACCCTTAAATTAAAATTAAAAATACGTATATCATTCTCCTTGCGTTATCCCGGCATTTGCCACGGCTCATGGGAGCCTGGGGTCCGCTTTGACAAATAATCCCAAGATTTGGCGTAGGCACTAGTTTTACGAAAGCGACTGCCATCTGACCTTCCAACCCGAAGGGCAACTAGGCCTTATTGGAATTAGTTCGGTTTCCTCACGATGTTTTCCTTCACCGAAAAGCGACTGGCAAATATCAAATGACATTTCGGACGTAAGTTCCGAAAAACTCATTGGTACGAGCCGGGGTTCGAACCCGCGACCTCCTGATCGAAAGTCGCACGCTCTTACCGCTAGGCCACCAGCGATTAAAAATACGTATATACGCGATTGTTATTTTTGCCAAAGACATATGTAACTCCGTATAGACAGCTACAGCCTAAGAAAAAAAACGTACCTCAGAACCATATAGAAAAAGGTACGGCGGCCTAGATGGCATTACACCTTTGGTGAACGCTCGGCTAGATGGCGCTAATATTAATATATGACATTTTAACACATATCAAGCTAAGAATATGGGCCAAATTGTCAAAATTGAGGTTTAAAAGTTTTAAGCTTGTGTCGAGAGATGGCAGTATGTGCACTGTGATTACACATTTTCCTTCGACAGTAACTCTCTATAATACTCGATCCTCTTTGTTTTTGTACAGAGGAGCACAAGCGCGTGCCTGTACCAATGCGTGACGTTGGTCCTCCGCTCCCGCCGCTCGTCCGACCCGGCACTGCCTCCGCTGGACGACTACCAACGGTCGCCCACTATCCTACACAGGTAACGGAACCGAATTACAGTCAAGATAGGGCTTATCTCGTGGACTTAAAGGTTGAACTCTTACACAGGCCGCAGTCCAGTACAATTGATTCTATATTCTATTTCTTGTCTTTTCTCTTAACGTATTCACAATCAGGCGTTATGGAGTGTTATAAGTTATAAAACGATAAACTGAATGTGTTAAAACCACTGAGCTTCCGAGATTGTCCTGATTTTGCGTTAAAGGTGGAAGTACCGTATAGCTAATAATGTCTAAAAGAATTTATCGCTGAGTACTGCGAAAGTGATGTCTACATTCAATTTGGTAATAAATAAAAATAAAGCTGTCTTCTGCTTGAACACCCATCTGCAAGTCCTGTGTTAGTCTTATGACAATAGTAATGCGTTATTTTTCAACAGAATCCTAGAGATCCTTCACATGGCGACCCTCTGCCTGCATTCCTTCAGCCCCTCGCTACTCGCCCTACTGGCCGCGCCAGTAGACGTAGAACGCTGGCAGCCGCTAGTGGAACTGCACTTCGGCGCGCCCAAGATCTCGTACGAGCCGTGCCCTCAGCTCACCTTCGGCACGCTGCTGGCGGCCGTGTGCATGCTGACCAGGTCGCTGAACCATGTGAGTGAACCATGTTAATCAAATGTCACTAGAGATGGCGCTGTACCGAGAGCAGAAATTTGTACATCGCGCTATTGGGACCGTGCGCGACGACAACGCCACGTGACAGTGGCAATATTGTAACCGCTGTCAAGCGAGAAGTAGGTAAACATTGTGAAAAAATTAATGAAATCTTGTGCTATTTTACTACATTAGACAATTTTGGACGATGGTGGTTACAACATTATCGCCAATAACATTAGAATCGTTGTTTTCAGTGAGAAATTAACAAACTGGTGACTAAAACGGGGTTTCGTGCCATCGCTCACGAAATCATTTTCCAACCTGAAACAATGAATAAAGGCAATAAATTGGTGCTAGCTGGGCATTTTCTACAGATTGAAGACATTATTCCACCATTTATACTTATGTGCAATAAAGTATAAATAAATCCTTGGCTTTTGAAATAGTTGATCAGTTCACTGCTATCCTGTCATTTTCATAGGCTAACTATAGGTATTATAAATATCATTGCAGGGTACAGAGTTTATTGTAAAATAAAAACAAACTAGCTATAATAACGTTTAATTATAATATTATACATTACAAAAACTTGTTTCATTTACTTGAAAATATTGGAGGTTTACCAGATATCACATCAAATACAATCATGAATGCGATAAAATAAGTTCTCAGGAATTTTATTTAAAATGTGATAAGCCTTCAGTGGATGGACTGCTTCTGCTTCTATTGTTCTTGTGCTCCTTCTTCCCATTGAAACCTCGATATTTACGCATTTTCGTCAATCCGTTTCGATTTGTAAACAGGAGCACAGATGAGGAAACAAATAAAATGATTTTCGAACATAACTGGGATTGGCTTCCACGTCGGCTTTTCTACCTCCAATAAAATTTGCACTATAAATTCACCGTAAATTCAATTCAATACTTGTATCAAATGATTACGCACTTTAAGTAAAACTTCAGAGATTGGACGACACTTTTCTTCTTACGGCAACTATTCACTTTTTAAACGGTGGTTTCGTTTCCACCACGGTCTTGGAAATAGCTAGAATTTAGTCGCTACTTTTAACAAATTTTACTGGGCCCGTATTAAATTTATCTCAAAAACGTTACGACATGAAAATGTTTACTGTTTACTGCAATATGGATTTGACAGCGCAAGTCAGCGACTAAGATGTCAATTTTGGCCGTAGTGAGCGCTGTGATCGTTTTAGCTACCCCCTCCACCCGCTTTGCACCCTGCCAATAGAAAGTTTCATAGGGGATCTATATAAGTGGAGGTTTGGTTGATTGAGACAGTAGACGTGGAGCCCTAGCAGCCGCTAAGGGCGTTCCACTTCGGCGCGCCGACGATCTTGTGCGAGCCGTGCCCGCAGGTCACCTTCGGCACTCTGTTGGCGGCCGTGTGCATGCTGACTAGGTCGCTGTACCATGTTAACCAAATGTCACGAGAGATGGCGCTGTACCGAGAGCGGCAATTTCTACATCGCGCTGTAGAAAGTTTTATTGGGAATGTAGTTGTAGGGGTTTGGGATTATTCGTTCGACTCATTGCTAGCGCTAGCGGAGACAGTAGATGTGGAGCGCTGGCAGCTGCTAGCTAGTGGAAACTTCTGTACGTGACTGGCAATCCTGTACAGTAAGTTTTATACAACGATGTTAACTGAATATCAAGAGCGGCAATTTCTAAATCAGTACAATACTACATTCATTTCTACACTAAACTAGCTACACTTGTCCTTATTAACCCCTCGTATGCTTAGACACAGATCAGGGTGTGGGTATTTTAATCTATAGTTTTAAATGTCATGCTCAATTTCTCCATTATAAATTAAAAGGCCAGATAAGAGGGGTAAATAAAGTTAGGGTTGTATTCTAAAAAAAATACCTAAAATATTTCCTTTTTTCAGGCGTACCACGCTGAGGAGTCAAGCGGCGCGCGCTCCCCGCGCGGGCGTCGGCGTGCTTGCTCCTGCAGCCCGGGCGAGCCGCGCCGAGCCAACCGCAGCGAGTCACTTACTAGCATCTCGTCTCAGACTAGCGTCGGCCCGCTGCTGAATGATAGACTAGTCGCCGGTGCTTTAGAGGCTACCGCCACTCTCGCGGCATCGCAGGTAACTATCTGCTATTTTTTTCTTGGTTGCGTAAGCTTTTCTAATTTTCCAAATATTACTAACATCATAAATAGGATATTTTAGTCTCATGAATCATGAATGTAGCAAGCACAATATCATTCTTATTTACAGGCGCTCCTCGTAGTCCGCGACCCGAACGTGCCGTCCCGTCACAAGCAGCACGTCCGCCGCGAACTCGCCTCCGAACTCGCCCTGTTCCACGACTTCGTCCGCAAACGCATCCTCTGCGGCGCCCATTCTCGCTCGCACCTCGCGCGCAACCACCTCGGCTCATGGCCCCTACCCGCCAACGAAGAAGAATTCAAGAGAATACAAGAAGTCAAACGAGAACGAAACCCCGCCATGGACGAAGAATCACTCCCCCCTCCGCCACCACCAAAGCGCACTTCGCAAGACTCTATGCGCGAATACATTCTCCGAAAACATTACTTAGACAAATGCGCTCAAACACCCACTAAAGAACCTTCCCCCGTCTCACACTCCACTCCCGCCCCCGACAAAAAGAACACCTCTAGAAGCTCCAAACGAGTGTCCTGGGCGGAAACTACCACGAGCGATGACAGCCTAGAAACGTCTTTAGAAGCAATTGAACCCGTGTATTCTAATCTCACCGACGTACAGATCAATAACGATGAGGATTATTTCCATTTTATGTCTGTTGTTTTCCTTTACATTTGTCAGAATGAATTGTAATGCGAATGATGATAGTGTTAAGTTTTCTTTTATTGTATTTTTGTCGTATAAAAAAACCGTTTTTTGACTATCTTTTGTGTTTTTAATTTTTGGACCAGCGATATTTTCTTGTGACTATACAAATTTCAACAATCATGAAAACATCCCTAGGTTGTTTGCATGTTTTACAAACAAATATTTAGGGACATATCGTCACTACTTTAAAAAAAAATTGTATCTTCGTCTGTCAATGAAAAGAAAATTGTAGTAAGTATGTATGGAATGCATATAGACTTACTGCGTTTTAACTTTGAGGAGCAGCATGAGATACTAGATTTTTTCAAAGTAGTGACTATATACCGAAGTTAAACACACTCAACAAGTCAGTAGAAAAAAGCACGACCTTTAATTTTCTATGGCAAGTCAACTCTTCCCCACCAATTATTTTTTTAATTGCCGCCTTTCTCTATTGACAAGGTTGCTGACAGAGCATATTTCAATATCAACGATTTAGATCACCAATTACCATATTTCCCAACAGTGGCGGGATACTTTTTCCTCTCTCGTACTCGTAACCTCGAGCGGGGGGAAAATCTGTGCGTGTTATATCAGGGAGGTCTGTGGGGGCGGCTCACTCCGCGATTCTATCGCCGCGCTATAAGTATGTACATGCTGGCGGCCGCGAGTTCGCGGCCTGCTCTGGGGTGGCGCACGTTCTCACGGAACACACGTTCGCACTTTCTATTGTTACTTTATGTCGCGAGTTTTTTTAAGGTTCATATGCGATGTCCGCGTGTGGAATGGGTTATTAATACTTAGTTAAATAGACATCAGGAATAAAATTAATACCATAGGATATTTTTAACTTCTGAAATTATTTATAAACTAGCTTTTACCCGCGGCTTCGCCCGCGTAATAAAAGTATTCATTAAGATTTTCATTTGGATCCTTAGGTTTCTCTGTAGGTATATTTATCTGCGATTATTTCGATTGCACATAATACTTTTGCTTGCAATGATTGTAGAAATATTACACGTCGACCACAGCGTAGGTAATTCTATATACGCTGGGGAAACCTTTATAAACATCCCACATAGCCCATATTTCGACACTATGAACGGTGGGTAAAAAGTACTTTTTTCTATTATCCCTTACAATTTTTTACATTTTGCTTATACTTATCACAAACGTAATCTTCAAGCAAGCAAACAACGATCGTCTTAGAGCACATTGATTGTAAGAGACCGCCGACCGATTATCCGTATCCCTCTAACGATACCCATATTATCCGTATCCGTATCCGTATCCCTATCGCTATCGCTATCGCTAACGCTAACGCTGTCGCTATCGCTATCGCTATCGCTAACGCTATCCCTATCGCTATCCCTATCGCTATCCCTATCCCTATCGATATCCCTATCCCTATCGCTATCCCTATCGCTATCCCTATCGCTATCCCTATCCCTATCCTTATCCCTTATCAAGATGTTTAATGATATAACACTTTAAGTTCTCGCGCTTTGTACACATATTTAAAGTCACATACAGGTCGAACGCGATTAATTAACATTATTTTTACCTTTTTTCCCAACGTTTCGGCCAGGTTGCACTGGCCGTGGTCGCGGAAGACTGACGTCCCAGCAAAATGTCACCGGAGATGTAAACAACACAAAACTACTTACCCGATATTAATTTATATAAATGTTCGGGGTAGACAAATAAATATAATCTACCCGCTTTTAGTTAATGTTTATTTCCCACCATGTTTATTTTAAAGGTAAAAATAATGTTAATTAATCGCGTTCGACCTATATGTGACTTTAAATATATGTTTAATGATTTCTTATCAAGTGCTAAAAGATAAAGTTATTTATCTTTTAAAATTAAGAAATCCCATACAAACTTTCAACCTCTTTTTCAACCCCTTCATCCCTTTTTTTCGAAATAAAAAGTAGCCTATGTTCTGTCTCAGGGTCTAAAGATTGTCTGTTCCAAATTTCATCAAAATCGGCTGCGTGGTTTAAGCGGGAAAGCGTAACAGACAGACAGACAGACAGACAGACAGACAGACAGACAGAGTATTAGTATGGATTTAGAATTATTAATAAATTTAGAAGTGGAAAATGTCTGCCTTGGGTGAGACTTGAACTCACGGCCTTTGGATCGATACTCCAGCGCACTGCCAACTGAACTGAGCCACCAAGACTTCAACTAAGTCAGCGAAATTTTCCACCACTGCTGTGAGGCCTGTGAGTTCAAGTCTCACCCAAGGCAGACATTTTCCACTTTAAAAATTTAAGTCCCACGGAAAAGTTGAATAACGCTTGTGATGTTGAAACTTAAACAAAAATATAAAATAAATACTGTATATATACATAGAAAGTATCCTAGATTTGAATATACTCGTAATAGTGTAACATTTAATCTGAGTATTCGTTTTAATTCATAGCCAACCCTATAGCCGTCGCCGCTCACGTGCGGCACGTTTCTTTGTAAGAAGTTTGTAGGCATTTAAAACTGATTTAAAACGTCAAAGCAGTGGGCCTTCTGTACTTGTACTATTATATATTCTGTGGTTATATTTTGGATTAGCGCCATCTTACGTCAAGTAGCAGTACTAACTGAACAAATGACTTTTTAAACACGATCAATTAATATTTGTAATTTTAACCAAAACATAATAGTCTATTTTATTGTGCTTTGGGTTAGTTCTGGTGCCATCGGATATTTTCTCGTCTGATATGTTTTTAAAGTAATAAATAGGTCACCTCCATTATCATTGTTATATCTGTGCATGCTTACATGGCAACATTTTTAACATGGCCGCATGTTGAACGAAACGATTTTCTTTACTGTTTGCCAAAAATAAATAATACTGCTGTAACTTGTGTGCGGATATATGCTGAACGCATAGCTGGGGAATAAATTAGTACGTGGGACTAATTACCGGTAAGAAATTGAAAGATAACATTTGTTTTCGTGGCAAGATTTTGAGATGTTTTTGTCGGTGTCACCGTTGAATGTTTGTTATATTGTAGTGTTTGGCGAAGATGATGCATCACCCGAACATGCATCACCAGCCGATGTCGGGGCACCCTCCGCAGCACATGGGCGGGCACCAGGGCATGCCCGGCCATCATCAGATGCAGCCGCACCAATTGCACAGAGAGAACAGGCACGTAACGCTAACTAGGTAATGACCGCTTATTACATTTATTTGCTCTCAATTCCACACATGAAAACACTAAATATAACCATAATTTCAGTTGCCTTGAGATTAGAATGCTGAATAGATTTTGAAGCTAGTGATTTTGTGTGTGTGTGTGTGAGGTAGATCATTATTTGGCACTTTTGTTACGTCTGTTTTCTATTGTACCCAAAAAAATGACAGGGAATAAAAATATGCAATTAGGGATATATTTCTAAGTGAATACTGTCTTGACTTTAATTATATTTTGTGTAAAGATTAGCTTAAACTCTTATAGGATTAGGGTTATTATGAAAAGCTGATCTATTAATAAATCTTCAAAAGCTTATAAATAAGTAGCCCAGGGGGATAAATCACAAATCCTTAATATTCAAGGTATGAGATTGTTTGTGTTGGTTTTGGCCTGAGCCGTTGCCAAATTGGCAGCTATTTAGGTTATGTTTGATGATGATGAGATACTTTTTAGACAAGGTAAATGCACTGATATTCCAGGAATTATATTTTGTGCACTTACATAAAGTGTATTCCTTGAGTTTCTTAAAACTAGCTTCATTAAGCTGTGCTGGTTATGTTTCTTTATACGGTTAAATTATCTGTCTTACTTTGTTACAACTCTGTAATTTATTGCATATAAATTAAAAACATGAATAAGTTGAGGTTACAATTATGTTTTTTAAACTTATGTTTTGTGTAAAACTTGTATTATGTTTAATACAGTCAAAAAAATCCTGAAAAGTAAAAAAATTCAAAAAATAATGGTGTTAAATTGTGTGATGCCAATGTTGATAAAGATATAGAGAACCATCTAATTCTAATAAATACTGCTTGGCTCAAACAGTGGTCAGTAACAGGTGTTCTGTGTGTTCCCAAAATGCCAGTTAAGATCAAGAAAAGTATATAAAACACTGGTGCGACCAGCCTTTAAATACGGAGCAGAGTGTTGAAGCACGAAAAAACTCCATTAACAACAACTGCACACAAACGAAATGAAGATGTTGAGGTAGGCTGGTGGAGTGACGCGTTTAGACAAAGTCCGCAACAAGTACATTACGAGGTTCCTTAAAGGTAGTGAAGGAAGTTTGCTTACGTTGGTATGGCCACTTACAAAGGCGTGAAAACCACTATATGCTTATGTGCACTATATTTTATCTATTGCGCTGCATTCAGTATGTCACAGGGCCGCGTCGTACAGCTGTGGTCGTGACCAACAAGATGGTCCCGACTGAAGACCAGCACTGACCCTTGGGTTAGATAAACCCTAACTGAGTCATATATATGAGTTACATGTATTAATTTATTTTCTTTTATTTGCTGTTTCTGTTTTCATACTTGTGTATTTTTTGTAGTTATCACGAATAAATAATTGATTGATTGATTGATTGATATGGTTAAGAAAGTACTCAACATACCAAACTCTACCAACGGAAGAGGCAAGCCACCTGTCACTTGGTGGAACAATATAAAGAAAGGAATGGACCGGAACAACCTTAGTACTCGTACAACCCAGAAATTAGTCCTCTGGCGCAAATGAATGTAGCTTGAGAAATCAGGATAAAGAGACTTTCAAGCGTATGGTAAAAGTTCAATATCAATCAATTATATATGAAATTATCAATCAATATTCTCTGACACATAATAAGAAGTTAAGGAAAGTTTGTGTTTTTTTTAAAAACTTTTTAGCAAAAAAATGGCCGACAGGCTGAACTAGCTAAATGCAAACATTAAATGTTGATACAAACTGTACACTATCCCAAAGTTTCATCCTTGTTAAAACTAGGAAGGTCTGGCAGCTCTGGGCTCTTGCTCTATTATTTTATAATAATTTAAAATGGCAACTATCAAATTGTTCAATGATGCTTTTCCTTGCGCACTGATCATTGTGATGACAAAAGTGGTGACCTTCACATTGTGCCTGATCGCCAATGGTGAAGTGCTGAGAACAATCCTGGCAGTTGCTATAATTGCACCTAGTCCCTTATACTTATATAAGACTTAAGTCCTTTAAGTTCAGAGGTTTCCCTCACAATTTTGTAGATTTAGTAAAATTTCTGACACTTATTCTGCATTATTGCATAGTATTATTAGTAGTAGTAGTAGTAGTATTTATTGCATAGTTTTTGACCTACACTCACTTGAAATTCAAAATACATGTACCAGATTTTACGATAAACGCGGAACGCAATATTCAGTTTATCATATAGTATAAAGCAACACACTACGAGCATAGTCGGTATTCCGAGCGTTATTATGACGTCACAGAACTTTTACTTCTCATAGTGACGTTAGTACTCAGGATGTTATACCTACTGTAGACAACAGTACAACTGGTATAAAACTTGGTATCTTATGCTACTGCTAGTATTTCATTATTTTTTTATGACCAACCAAACAACTGAAGCTTATCTTCCTCTTCATCTTAAGACCCATGTAAACAAACTGTAATCCAACTGCTACTTGTAAAGGAATTGTATGTCGAGTGAAACGCGCTGACTTTGCGGTTGCCGAACGTGCAGTACAAGTTGCAATCTCTCTATATTAACCCTTGTTCTTCTTGTGTCTTTAGTTTGAGACATCCATTACGTGCGATGCGACCGTAATTCAAGCCTTTGGAAACTTGCATGTTACAAATTCCTAAATATGCACATACCTAATTTAATCATTTGTCATGCTCGTTTTTCATATTTTTTCCTACGCTAAATATGTATGTAGCATGATAGAGCTTTCTTTTAATTATAATAATCAATATTAGAATTGTTCTATAAATTTTGAAAGAAAGACATTCACACTTAATACCGGATTGAATGTTAACTCAACATTGACACTGTTTCACAGCAACAATATAGGTATGTTTAACTAAATAGAGTGGAGACTGCATTGATATGCAAATGCTGTGTAATTTGTTGATGCATCGAGGGTCTCTTGCGGCGGCCTTTATACTGAAACTGGTCATGAATGGGCCTACAATGGAACATATGACGACGACTCTATTGATCCGCGGCCCGTGATGAATGTGGCCCAGCTTTCTTCGGGTAGACTAATATATCACGTGCATTGAATAGCTCGCCAGTTGGGACAACTGTCTCTGGCTGTGCAGACCTCTGCGAGCTCACACGGTGCTGTAACTGTGCCTAAAGTGATTAAAGAGTTTTAAGTGAATAAAACAATAGGATTGGTGACATCATGCTGTTTAAAAATACTGGCTTTAAAAGGGATTGACGAGTTCGGTAATATACAAAAGGCAAACATCTTTCATGTGTACAAATCAGTACTTGTTACATTGTTTTTCTTAAGTGTCTGCGTTATTAGTGTAAATGCGTGATTATTAGAACTGTTAGAAGTTACACGCAACTAGCGCCGTAGTGTTAGCACTTCATTTTTAGGCTATTACTTTACACTATAATTTTTAAAGCACCTTATATAGTAATGAAATGACAGAACAACAACTCCACAATGCAGTTCTTTTACACGGCATCAATCGCAACCATGTATGCAACGCCACGAGGGTCAATCCGGGGCAAGAGTCACGATTTTATTTTATGGCATGTTCCATTAAATCATGATGCAAGTTCAAGTGATAATCTATCTCTAAAAAACAATAATAGTACATTACATCAGAGGCCGGGAAAATGAGGATTTCCGGCCAAGTGGGTATATACGGCCGAGCGAGCGTGCGAGCGAGGCCGGATAGGGATACGAGGCCGGGAATCCGTTTTCCCGCCGAGGCATGTATAGTGCTTTTCTCAAACATACAATGAAATAAATAAAAAATGCTCTAAAGGACAATATTTTATCAAAAAAAGTAGCTTTGCAGGCCTAGGCCTAAAAAATAATATGAAATCCCTTTACAGTCCTCTCGAGTTGTTGCGCCCAAAAAGCGATACTTCCCAGCCTTTGAGTAATTATGTTAACTAGAGAGGGCACCTCAACTTGATTTTGTGTAACAACACTTAGAGCTGATCAGCACAAACGCGCTTAGTCTGTGCCGAACGGCTGTGGTAGATTGACGTATCGCAATGATAAATATTTCGTCTAAATAATGCCGTCATGTGTAGTGAGGTACTGTACAAACTGCTCAGGAAAATCTAACAAAAGCCAAGGAGTGACTTTTCATACGTAGGTTTACTGCATTTTTGTTTAAACACGCTTACTTTTTAAAAAATGTATCAATATAAACTCATGCCAAAGCGCCATGTCGCGGCGGCCATGTTTCGTTGAAACCAAAGAGTAAAAAATGCAACAAAAGCAGACGTGACAATATCGCAAGTTCAAGTTTCCTATCATACATTAAATTATATATATTTATCGACGCAAAAAAGGTTATTTAATTATTATTGTGAAAATTGCACAGTTTTCCGACATTTCGGTCAATTATATAAATTCGACACGCGTATTGAGAATATGTTATAAGACTCTCAATACGCGTGTCGAATTTCATGTGAGTCTGTAAATGTAAGTGCAGTACCTAACCTGCCTGAATGAATTTGGGTAGGTAGACGGTCAAGCAAATTATGAGAGTATAAAACGCGCGAAATCCAAATTTTCTATGGGACGATAAACCCGCGCCCAATACATACATGGATGCAGATAAAGTTATGTATGCGACTATACATAATTAGGCATTAAAACACTCATGTTATCTTATTAACACAACAAAAACAACACTCATGTTTTAATGCCTGCCATTATGCAAATGTCACATAAATAACTAATATCCAGTTGCGGCTACGTGTACACATGTACGCTCAGTCCGTATGCAGCTTTCTATGTGGGCATTTAAAAAAATTGGGACTCACAGAGTTGTTAAGAAAAAGTTAAATCGCTGTCAGTTTTGCAACGATAATTTTAAGCATGGAATTTCAATAAAAACATCGTTTTTGTTTTAATTATGTAAATTATACTAAGCTATAATCTAAATTCAGAACGTGAAAAAAGTTTAGTTTTAAATACAGATTTCAAGCTTGATTGTCGTTACAAAACTAACAGCTATTTATGTTTTTTGTTAACAACTCACGCTAATTGAGAGTCATAAATTTAAAAAAGTGCCCATGTAAACCCATGTCGCTTCTATACTACGACTTCTAATCTATGCACTCTATGCAGGGCTCATCATCGCGACCGAAAGGTCGTAAGCGCCGAGTAAAATCGTAGCGCTTGCGACGTTACGGAAGCAGGCCATTGGTTCACACCCCGCCCCCTCGCCCCGCCTTCAGCTTACAGGCTGTGACACGTTCGTTGTTTGCTATAGCTCCTCTATACGAAGTAATAATTACTCAATGTTCCCAGCCCATTTTAAGGAACGTAAAGACAATATTTCATTGCATGTTTGAGAAAACTCTTTTTTTGGGGCAGTCGTGTAATAAGTGTTACTTTCCCGATGTATGCATAGATCCTTTCATTTGCAGGTTTAGTTCAAATAAACACTCAATGAAGTTGCTTTTATGTGGATTCACCCACGAGATGCTGATGGTTTCATACAATATCCCATATGCACTTTCAGTAGAATTTTAGTAATTTTGTATAGCGAAGTCTTGGTCTTCTGTTGTCGCGTTACGCTACGTATGTGATATTTGATTCCATTACTCGGGTAACTTTTGTATCTGCTCGTGATTCTTTATGAAACAAGCTATCACGAACTCGCATGCGATTTAATACGTTGCGAACTATTGAGCTTACATTCAATTCAGCCGACCTAACTTTAACTAAAATCACATACGACTTCGCGCGCCTTTTAAATGGGGACCTAATGAAATACGCATGCTAGATCTCGTACCGTCTAAATCAGCCCTAATTCACAGTAAAACTTCGTTTTCGTCTAACTGATATTAGTGATCCCCGCGACGACAATCTGAGACCAACTCTTCCTTAATAGTAAGCAGGACAGCATGTAGGTGTGGTTACAGGTTACAGGGTGCTGCTAGGCCCGAATTCCGTACGTATATTAGCTACCCCCACACAACTGGAAACCGAATGCTTCTTCAATAGTATCAGGGCAGCCTGTGACTGTAGAGTAGATATAGTTACAGGGGGTGCCGCTAGGCTCGAATTATCGTATATTGAGCGCAATAGTAATAGGGCAGTATATGCCTTTGGGTGCATGTGTTAGTTGCAGGGTGCCGCTGGTCCTGAATTCCGTACATTACATAGATTAATGACCGCCACAGAACTAGAGTCTAGAGACCAGAGCTTCCTCAGTGGTACCAGGACAGCATGTAACTATAGGTGTGGTTGCAGGGTGCCGCTTGGCCCGTCGGGCGGCGGCATGGGCGGGCACGGGCTGGGCATGGGCGCCATGGTGCCGCCGCACCACGCGCCCGCGCAGCGCCCCCCGCACCCCATCCGGGCTATGCCGCACCATCCGCAGCAGCACCACTCTATGCCGCCGGTGAGTTCACCTTTACTGTTTATTGACCTGGTGACCCGACCTGTCGCGTAACCATGCTAGAACTGTGCTAGACCGCCAGAGCGATATTTTGTTTCCTTTTTGGACATACAAAATGCATGTATAGAAAACCAAGTCGTAATTCTCAACCGATTTTAGTGGTATTGTGTGACCAGATTATATGATTCAATATTGTAATCGGTGCTTGTCGTATATGGCGCTTATGTTCATCATGACTTGAGTGTAATAATGATGAAGAACGAAGTCTTTAATTTTTGCATAACAGCTCTCAGAGCCATTATAGCCACTACATTTTAAAGAGTAAATTTGGCTTGGCTTTATAATACAATATGTACATTTATGTGAATGTATTAAACAAAATCTTCTGTATTTTTAAACATTACGCAAATGAAATTCTACTAGTGTGTGTAAGTAAATCTTTAAACATTCTTTGGTCATCACTGACATATATTTAACATAAAATCTGCAATCTACAACTGACCTTACCCTTTTAAGAGACAAAACGGTCCCGTTGTTCAGTGATCAAGTTTATACTGGTCTGCTGTCTCCCGGCCAGAGACAATGGACCCGTGAGACTACGTGAGAAGGGTGCTTTATGACTATGGAATTTATAGAGTTATTGAGTATGAGTTATTATAGGGTGTAAAAACCACTGCATGTTCTCATATTGTGCAATTACAGAAAATACGGGTTAAGATGACGAAAATTACTACGTTTCTGAGTTATCAACATAGACATTACATAATTTTGTTAATTCGAGATAAATTAAGACAGTAAAAATAAAAAATGCAAGATGATGAAAAGTGCAAAATTGAAGATTCTAACTACAAGCCCTCTGTTTTCAATATGTTTGTCATAGATGACTGCGGCTGTTGACAATCTATTAGATCACCTGTTTTTATCTTGATTTGATTTTCTTTCGTGTGGAGTATTTTGATGCAGTTAATCTCATATTAATATTCCTCCCAAAAATTGTATCAGTAGCGTAATTTATGGGCCTATCTTAAGTCCCCAGTTCTTCCGTAACTCGATATATAGAAGTCTCTTAACTATAAGTATAATAAATGTGTCATTGTGAATCTCGGGTGAATGACCTTCATGAATGGATAAGCGAACATTTGCTCCCCTCAAAAGTGACCACTGTCACTGATATAAAGTTTATTGCAACATGTTTTTCGGCGTGGTAGCGGTGAATGTGGCATAATCGTGAGAGGTATTCAGAAACGAAGAAGGGTAATATCGACCATCGGAATTTGCAAATTGATTGTGATAAAATTGTTCCTACGTCTGATTATATCAGTTGTCTGAAGAATAGTAAGCGAGATGACAATCTTATACTATTAAACGAGCAATTCTTGTATATTTATTTATTTATTTATTTATTTATTTATATATACCGACGATCTCGGAAACCGCTCTAACGATTTCGCTGAAATTTGTTATGTGGGGGTTTTCGGGGGTGAAAAATCGATCTAGCGTAGCCTTAGATCCCGGAAAACGCGAATTTTCGAGTTTTCATGAGTTTTTCTTTCGCGTTTGTGAACGTAAAATATGGTCCTTAATTTCGCCGCGCGCGCATCGATTCCGCTTAGCTCAGTCGTACGAGGTCGGTCTAATGTACGCAGATAGATCGTAGGTGTCAGGGTTTCGAATCCCGGCCAGAAATGAAGTTTTTGTTTTTTGTCTTTTTTTTTTGTTTTTGTATTTATAAGAGTTTTTTTTTATCTAAAGACAAGATATATTAAAATAGAACCGAGCGAAGCTCGGTCGCCCAGATATTGATTTTTAATATGTATTGTTATTTAAACAATTTTATCTTAAAATTTTATTTGACTAACCTCGGCGGCTCGCTTGAGTTCTGCACTTCTTAATTTTGATAGTGTGAAAATAAATAATGAAATTAATTCGTTTAGTCGCGGTGCGTTGGACAAAACAGAAAGACGTCTATAGATGTCTTGCGCGCGCGAACGTGAACTTGAACTTAGTGAAGGGTAGGTACTCGGCTGTTTGGCGATATCAAGCACTTTTCAGCGGCAGCCAGGTCCACACAAAGCCAGGCACGTCGCAATTGCCTCGCGCGGCTGTCGTGCTATGTAGACGTGCCTCGGCCGTGGAAGCCGGCGCTTTCTGCTTGGCCGAGCGACTAGCCTGGGCTTGCGCCGCGCGGGGCAATATCCTCGCAACGAGCCTCGCTCTGTGTGGACCCGGCTGTTCCATGAAAACTGAGACAGCGTTGAATGTTACAGCAACCAATGAAGCAGATGCGCCGCGGGTACGGCGTGGGCTACGGGCCGGCGGGCGTCGTGCCGGCCTACGCGCACCCACCGCTGCAGCCGCCCGCGCCGCTCCCCGTCCCCGGTCAGTCCACAACTCAGTCTTTTTAAAAATAAAACAGTGAATTACGATCCAATACGAGTCTAAAATGTTCGTTCACGGAGTATCGAAATCGTTAAGGCATTTTTTATCGTTTATATCGAATAAAGGTCTACGAATGAAAAAAATTACGAAACAGCTTTACGTTTTCAAAATCACGGGCGTTTTTCCAACCCTCGCTAATGTCTCCGGCCGCGTATCGTCGACTGTAGGGGTAGGTATAGCGTGTTAGATAATTTAGTGGGATTCGATTTGTGTTTCAATAAGATCGTCTTCCGTTTTTAGCAGCGACACCAGCCGTCACGAAAGAGCCGGCGCCGACGACGGTGGAGCCCGCGGAGGAGAGCGCCGCGCCCGCCGGCGACGCGCGGGCGGCGGGCGACGAGGCGCGCCCGCCGCCCGCCGCGGCCAACAGTAAAGAGAAGACCCCCATGTGCCTGGTCAACGAGCTGGCCAGGTACAACAAGGTACGTGACACACTGCCGGCGCCCGCCGCGGCCAACAGTAAAGAGAAGACCCCCATGTGCCTGGTCAACGAGCTGGCCAGGTACAACAAGGTACGTGACACACTGCCGGCGCCCGCCGCGGCCAACAGTAAAGAGAAGACCCCCATGTGCCTGGTCAACGAGCTGGCCAGGTACAACAAGGTACGTGACACACTGCCGGCGCCCGCCGCGCCAACAGTAAAGAGAAGACCCCCATGTGCCTGGTCAACGAGCTGGCCAGGTACAACAAGGTACGTGACACACTGCCGCCGCCCGCCGCGGCCAACAGTAAAGAGAAGACCCCCATGTGCCTGGTCAACGAGCTGGCCAGGTACAACAAGGTACGTGACACACTGCCGGCGCCCGCCGCGGCCAACAGTAAAGAGAAGACCCCCATGTGCCTGGTCAACGAGCTGGCCAGGTACAACAAGGTACGTGACACACTGCCGGCGCCCGCCGCGGCCAACAGTAAAGAGAAGACCCCCATGTGCCTGGTCAACGAGCTGGCCAGGTACAACAAGGTACGTGACACACTGCCGCCGCCCGCCGCGGCCAACAGTAAAGAGAAGACCCCCATGTGCCTGGTCAACGAGCTGGCCAGGTACAACAAGGTACGTGACACACTGCCGGCGCCCGCCGCGCCAACAGTAAAGAGAAGACCCCATGTGCCTGGTCAACGAGCTGGCCAGGTACAACAAGGTACGTGACACACTGCCGGCGCCCGCCGCAGCCAACAGTAAAGAGAAGACCCCCATGTGCCTGGTCAACGAGCTGGCCAGGTACAACAAGGTACGTGACACACTGCCGGCGCCCGCCGCGGCCAACAGTAAAGAGAAGACCCCCATGTGCCTGGTCAACGAGCTGGCCAGGTACAACAAGGTACGTGACACACTGCCGGCGCCCGCCGCGGCCAACAGTAAAGAGAAGACCCCCATGTGCCTGGTCAACGAGCTGGCCAGGTACAACAAGGTACGTGACACACTGCCGCCGCCCGCCGCGGCCAACAGTAAAGAGAAGACCCCATGTGCCTGGTCAACGAGCTGGCCAGGTACAACAAGGTACGTGACACACTGCCGCCGCCCGCCGCGGCCAACAGTAAAGAGAAGACCCCCATGTGCCTGGTCAACGAGCTGGCCAGGTACAACAAGGTACGTGACACACTGCCGGCGCCCGCCGCGGCCAACAGTAAAGAGAAGACCCCCATGTGCCTGGTCAACGAGCTGGCCAGGTACAACAAGGTACGTGACACACTGCCGGCGCCCGCCGCGGCCAACAGTAAAGAGAAGACCCCCATGTGCCTGGTCAACGAGCTGGCCAGGTACAACAAGGTACGTGACACACTGCCGGCGCCCGCCGCGGCCAACAGTAAAGAGAAGACCCCCATGTGCCTGGTCAACGAGCTGGCCAGGTACAACAAGGTACGTGACACACTGCCGCCGCCCGCCGCGGCCAACAGTAAAGAGAAGACCCCCATGTGCCTGGTCAACGAGCTGGCCAGGTACAACAAGGTACGTGACACACTGCCGCCGCCCGCCGCGGCCAACAGTAAAGAGAAGACCCCCATGTGCCTGGTCAACGAGCTGGCCAGGTACAACAAGGTACGCGATCATGCATACTATCCTTGGGGTAGTTCAGCCTTTAAAATTTTATAGTTTGTGACCGAGAGTTTTTAAAATTAATACTAATGAACGTGAATTGTTTCAGATAAAACACCAATACCGCCTCACATCAGAAACAGGACCAGCTCACAAAAAAGTATTCACAGTAACACTCCGATTGGGTGATACTGAAGAATACACAGCTGAGGTAAGTTCCTTATAAAGCATATAAGCAGTTTTTGTGCCGCAAGCATGCATAGTACGTAGTGCAGTGCTTATGGACCCTAATTGGTAGCGAAATATCGCTACTACGATGCGTGTGCAGTATGTATCATAGAGAATAGTCCTCTTTTCCGTTACGTATAAATTAATAATGTATTTTTAAGGTGTTAATAAATTAAACTTCGCCTCTATGCGCAGGGTTCTTCGATAAAACGAGCACAACATTCTGCGGCCAGCGCGGCGCTGTCGGCCACGCACTTCCCGCCGCCGCCGCCGCGCGCGCCGCCCGCGCACGCGCCCCTGCCGCATCACCGACACTCTGGTACGAATACCATCACTTCTTCGATAAACAGGAGATACCTACCTACACATCTCGTGCAGATGTGTTTCGAGCGAAGATAAATTAGTCGCTCTTGCGTTTGATGAATAATTATACCATGAAATAGTAGCGCGTTTATGTCTTTCCTATTGGACAGCGAAAACAAGTCATCAAATTAATTGCTTATCAATATACATACTGTCCTATAATCGAACTGTCAGCTATAGATACTTAAGTATAAGTTGGCTATGGATTTTTGTTTGAAATAGCGCTTTTCAGCTTAGGAGGGCAGCATAGTCCAGTTTATTTGAAGACAATGTTATTTGCCCGTGTGGTGACGGGTTAAGAATTTCACCACCGCGTTTCTTCCCGTGTCGTAAAAATCGACTGTGAGATATGGGTTAAACTTAAATTGTGACGTAGGGGAGAGGTTGGCAACCTGTCACTGCAATGTCACAATTTCGTTTTCTTTCAACCCCTTTTTGACAAAAGTGGCACTGAAACTTGAGTAGTTCATGTGCTCTGCGTACCCCTTTATAGGATACAGGCGTGATCGTATGTGTGTTATTTGTTATGACCAGAGATCGGACAGTTCGTATGAAGTTTTTGGAATAATGAATCTTAAGTCGTTAGAATGACGCCCAGTAGTCCGATCTCTGGTTATGACACATCAGAGGAATAATCGATTTTCCTTTGGTCGTGTACAGGTGCAGTAATGCCGACAGTAGAGCTGAACGCCCTCGCGATGAAGTTGTGCCAGCCGGCGATCTACACGTCCATCCCGGCCGTGGCGGCGCCGGTGCGCGCGCGCAGCCGCCCGCCCGCCTACCGCGTGCCGCCCTTCGTGCCCAGCGTGTACCAGCGCATGGTGAGCCCGGGCCTGCTCTACCGCGTGAGGGTCACCGTCGGAGACAGGTAACTTTATTTAAGATAAAAACCTGTTATGCGTAGAAAATACAGATAAGTATGCTTTGTTAAAAAATGATTTTAGAATTTATCTCTGTTCCGATTGAAATCTATTTAAAAATAACGTATTAATTACTTGTTATGTGTGACACTTTCGCAACCAAGAACCCGCCTGATGGATACTCGCGAACTTTGCTCAGATGCCGGAGAACCTGCGGGTGAACCGGTTTCTGACGTAGTGCGCCATTTTTTGTTTAATATTGAATGTGTGTGAAGTGAATAGAATCCTACTTACTCGGTTGAGGTATTTGTCTGTCCAACAGAACCTATATCCTACAATAGATTTTATGACATCCACGGGAGAAAAAGAAAGGTGACGAACTTCTTCACCTGTTTTTCGTGTGGCAAGAGTGGCCCTCGTTCTGTTAAAATAGTTTACGATCTAGGTAAATGCTCGTGCCCGTATCCCATAAAAGCGTAGGCGAGTAATTCCCGAAAAGTTTGTACATTTGGATCACGTCTCCGATTTTGATAAAAATTGGTAGGCTGATAGAGTCCATGATTCTGAGCAAGATCCACTAGGTTTCCCAAAATGTCCCAGGTAGTTTGTATGAAACCTTCCTTTTTTGTTACCAGATTTCTATACATTTTCGGTAACAAAAAAGGAAAGTTTCATACAAACTGCTTGGGACATTTTGGGAAACCTAGTGGATCATGTTCAGCATCATGGACTCTATCATCCTACCAATTTTTATCAAAATCAGAGACGTGATCCAAATGTACAAACTTTTCGGGAATTGCTGAGGCACGTAGGTAGAGCACAGGCAGTAGGTTTCTGTGCCTCTCTCGGTAAAGGGGAAAGAAAATGAAAATGTGACATTCCAGCCTCTCGTCTACTTCACAATTTAACCTATATCCTTCAGTCGACTTTTACGACACCCACAGGATGTGGCGAAATTCTTAGCCTGATAGCAAACGGGTTAATACGAGTCGAGTTCCAATTGAAAGAAAATTTAACTTATTATAATGTGTGTTAGTTCGTGGTGGTACTATCGAACCGACTGAATCCTGAATTCATGATCCACTCGGCAGATAATTCGTTTGAATTTTTCAATCCTGTAAGGTCTATCTCTGTCACTACACACGTCAGTGTCTAACAAAACGATAACAAGTTCGTCACCGAGGAAACCCTATCTACAAGCGAATTTCGATCTACTTACGTTATGACGGTTTGGCAAAATGGGGTCATGGTGGGTCGTGATTCGGTCGGTTCGAGAGTAGCAATGAAAGCGCCTTATGATTCGGTGGTGTGTGACAGGGCGTGGCTGGGCGAGGGCTCGACGCCGCAAGCCGCGCGGCACGACGCGGCGGCGCGCGCGCTGCACGACCTGCGCCCCGCGCCCGCGCCCGCGCCCCTCGCCGACCGCAGCGAGCCCGCGCCGCCCGCGCAACCGGCCGCGCACGCCAACGGGAACGGTACGTCACTTGTTACATCACGGCATACCCCGGACGTACAGAATACACTCCGCGCTGCCGCATTACAACTCGATATCGGCTGCTCACGTGCGGTCCGTTTGTTAATGTGAGTAAGAATATAGAATAGCGGCATTTTGTGAACATTAAAGTAATGAACCTTCTATACGCTCACATCATTTTACATCATCACATCGTATAATGAGAATTCATCCAGGCGGTTTAACACGACGCCTCCTCACGAGCGAGTCCATACGTTTAGCGCGACTTCAAGTAAGGTAAAAGTACCAGTACCCGACAGTGTCTCTGAAGATACCACTTTCAATCTTAGTCCTTGTCAATAAATGTGACAAAAACGTGTCATCGATTAGGCTAGCGTGTCGCGTGTGTGTAGTGTCTTATCTTACCTACAAATAAAAAACGCAAGTTTAGCTAAACCGCCCGAGCTTGTTAACTTACAAAAAAACTATTCTAAATTTCTCTTGTCATCAAAACCTAGTAGCTCCCAAAACATCAGACGTGTTGCAGAAAGTCGCGAATTTTGTCACGAGACCTAGGTCGTCGTTCTCACTTAAATGAGGCAAAATTGATATCGAAACGTTTCAATACGTTTTCTGCAAATCTCTTGTCCATGCCTGTGATAAACCATGTTAGTCTTGCATTCCATTCAGCCGCAAAAAACAGTGTCGCTCCAGTTTTACACCATAAATCGTCAGCAATATTGTATCTAGTTACATTTCTATATTTAACACTTTTCAGGTGACGCAGCGTCAGATATCATGAACTCTGAAGTGAAGTCGCCGGTGTCATTAGTGCACGAGCTAGCCTTGAAGCGGAATCTCACAGTCCAGTTCACAGTGAAGTCAGAACGAGGACCACCACATATGAGGGTGTGTAATACTTCATATTTATTTTGATTGGATTTCATTTAGCATACGCATATATTTATTGCACTAGTTTGCCTAGTTCATAACTTACGCAAGATTTATTTGATTGATTGTAGAAGTTTTGTCAAATTAGACAGCAGACGAATAATTTTACTGTAGGGCGTAGCGCAAGACAATAATATACTGCTTATTGGCGTTAACAGTTCTAAATAGTACTTTATAAAAATACAGTTAATTTTTCTATGACTATATTTCGATTCGTCTGAAAGAGTTGCATACATTCTGTGATCTTTCTTTCGCTCGCTCGAGGCACAGGGACCATGCACGTTCCACTTTGAAATCACACGAACGCTTATAAGCTCTCAGGGTGTGCTCCGTTGCTGAGATATTAGATATATATAGATAGATAAGTCAATTCACATAAAATAATGCCACATTCGTTTGGTCAGTATAGTAATTAATGTATTTTTTCATAAAAATATCCTTTGTTTGTTCAGGTATTCATCACAGTGTGCACAGTGGGCGAGATGGAAACAGAAGGCGAGGGCAACGGCAAGAAGGTGTCAAAGCGGCGCGCGGCCGAGCGTATGTTGGACGAGATGCGGCGTCGCTGGCCACCTGCTTTGCTGCGCGCACGCACACAAGAGCGTCGACGACCGCCGCCTGCTAAAAAGAAGCCAAGGAATCTTATCAAGGTACTATTTTGATTAAGTATCCGTCACAGTGGGCGAGATGAAAACAAAAGGCGAGGACAATCGCAAGAAGGTGTCAAAGCCAAAACGGGGCGCGGCCGAGCCTATGTCGGGCGTCGCCGGGCGCCCGCTCCGCTGCGCGCACGCACACAAGAGTCACTCCTTCTCGTCCGTTCCGTCCGTTCTACAACCGCACCCAGCTAAGAAGAAGCCGTCGAACTTCATCAAGGTATATAGATATTTAAAGCCCGTTCGGATATTTAAATTCAGATGAAGGAGGTAAGGGTAACGGCAAAGTGTCGAAGTGACGCGCGACTACGCGTACGCCGTACGGGATGCGGCGTTAGAGTCGCTATTAATTATGATTCGTTTCTGTTTTTCAGGAAGGGTTAGGCGCAGCGGCTGAAACGGGCGGGGGCGGCGCGGACAACCCGATCTCGCTGCTGGCGCAGGCGCGGCACGTGGCGCGCGCGCGCTCGCCGCAGTACGTGGTGCTGGAGGAGCGCGGCGCCGCGCGCCGCCGCGAGTTCCTCGTGCAGTGCGACGCGCCGCCGCACAAGGCCACCGGCCTCGGCCCCAACAAGAAGACCGCCAAGCGCCGCGCCGCACACAGTCAGTACAATACGCTCACTTCAGGTTTCCCTTTAGGTGTCATCCGTTAATAGCCCGGTCCACTGAGCGAGGCACGGCACGTCGCGAGGCGATGTGCTCGTGCGGCAAACGTTTAGTGTAGTAGACTTGTCTCGGTCGAGCCGCACACGCGTTTCGCTCGGCCGAGCGACCTGCCTCGGCCGAGGCGCGTCCGCATTGTACCCGACAGTTACAAAACTTAATTACCGAACGGTACTACTCTGGCCGAATACGTAACCGGCTACAAAATGGGAATCGAGATTCCCGGTTTGTAGCCGGTTACGATATTTTGGCTACCAAACGGTACTAAACCGCAATTACGATAATTAGCTTATTTTGAGTTTTTTTTTTTTTCATAACGTTATTATATTTACATTTCAGATGTCTTGTTGGCGATGGAAATGAATGGCGGAGCTGAGGGTGTGACGAGTTCGACGCTAACAGACGCGAATACAAATGGTGCCACCGACGTGAATTGTACGAATGGCGATGCCAAACGAAAAGTGAGTTGAATTTCAAAATATTTTCAACATATCATTCATATAGGGTTTCCCCAAACACATCGACGCGGAATGGGCTTTCGCCGACCAAAAATCGCTCGTTAGTATGAACATGCGTTTAGTGACGACAGCGCGGTAAGCGATTTTTGGTCGGCTAGAGCAGATTGCACGTCGACAAGTTTGTAGAAACCTTATTTCGTTTATATGAATGAGTAATGTATGCACTCGGTCTGTATGCCCGGTAATGTGATGTCGGTTACAGGAGTCTCCTGGAGCCGGCGCGGGCGCAGGCGACGCGCGGCAGCCGGTGCCGGGCGTGCTGCTGATGGACTACCGCTCGCCGCAGCCCACCAATGGTACTCATCTTGTTTACTGCTTTTTATTTGGATAAATTGTAGATGCATCATTTCAAATACCACAAAATTTAGTCAACTTCTTCAGATGCACGTCTATAGACGTCGCCACTTGTGAGTATTCTCTACTTCCGCCAGCGTAGGCCGCGTTATACGACCGACACTGACGTGTACTCTGCTCAATATTATTTTTCGTTAACCTGCTCATGCGTCCCGTGTAACTGCGCCAGTTGTCGGGCGCCCTAAGTTGTTCACATCGTATGAAAAACTTAAATTGTTAAAGATATATGAGTGTGTTTAGTAAAACGTCCCACTTTGTCGGTTACCATTAAGGCGAGATTTACTTGTATTTTTATATGAATAAACTGACAAAGCGGATAGTTATTTTAATTTATAGTATGTTGTAAAGGAGGAGCGTTGATGGAAACAACTTGTTGGTTGAATGTATGATATATTACTGATATATGATCCTTAACCTACGGAATATATAGAGAGATTACGTGAAGGTGTGTGTAACGTACAGTGCACAGTGAATTAAATAAAAAAAAAAAACATAATAAGTACCTATTACTTTCTTTCATATTCGTAGTGTACTCGTCAATACACTACCGTACGGTCTATGCGTCCTTTTAAGGGTCACTGTATTTTCATTAGTCATTATCATTAGGTACCTGTCATTTATCATTTGCATTAATACATTATTAATTAGGCACTTGCAAGCTTCTTTTTTAATTATTTAAGTACATAGTACATTTATTTCATTATGACGTCATTCCTTATTATTTATTTATATCTTTCACAAACATCAAGACTCAATAATTATTTATATAAGATCAAGGTAAGACCAAGGGTACGCAACGCTTTTACACACGTGGTCGGCCGACCTTACAATATTTTTTTTTTATTTGCTTAGGGTACAAGGATTTTTTTTTAAGCGCGCACACATACTATATATTTCTCATACAGGCAGTTCTTTTAACACTTCCTTACATAATAACCTTCCATGTGTCCAAGGAGTCTTCACGATTGGTACTCGACCGAATCATGATCAGATCTCCAAGGATTCCCTACCTGTCTTGTACCCTGGCGTACCCTTGCTAATCGCTGCCTCTTGGGCCAACGATTTGCGATAGTCACATAATTATATTTGTTATCAATTAATTACTTTCACTCATCTTTCACAAAATAAAACAACACTCAAAAATGCAATCACTAATCTCACACTCCATGAAAACTTTAACATGTAGGAAATCCGGCAACCCTCAGTTGATCAGGCCAAGAGTCCTTCGAAAAACTTACGTGTTTAAATTTTCCCATAAATCAATTCTGTCTACAATCATTTCACTTCTTTCACATTCATTGCCTCACTGAACTTTTCCACAAGCATTCGATGACCAATCAATTTACGAAACCTAAGTACATTCCTTTAAATCAAACTATAAAACTTTACAAAAACAAACCTTACCTTCAAAAGTATTGTCATTTACAATAAGTACCATTATTTATTTAAAAAGTCATATCTGTTATTACTATACTTCTCCATTCCTTTGTTTATTAAATAAGTCAGATCCATGAATTAATAGAAAGTCTCGTCCGATACAATTTTACTTCGTCATCATTAAAAATAAAATATCTAATAAAAGTAACGTTACAAATCTAGAAATCAAATTAGTTACATAATACAAGTAGATATATGGTTAAAATTTGGTAACCTTCGATGTACTTTTAATATTATAAGGTAAAAGTCGAAATAAGTATTTAAAGTGAAGTTATAATATTCAAGTGATCTAATGAGTGCACGAACTGTGAAATTGGAGATGAAATAACAGACGACACATGCCAATCCCTATAAGGAGTACACGCGCCGCCGTCATGTGCCATATTTGCTAGGTATAAAAGTATGCTGAGTAAATATTATATGAAATGTAGTACTTAATATGAAATTATCAAATGTATGTTAGAAAACAATAAGAAATGAATAAAATGAATCAGCGTTTTTATGCAATAAAATTAACTGGTGTAGTCATAACAACTTTTTTTTTTCTCGTCACAGATTAAAGACCAATTTTTTAACCTTATAAGTTTTTTTTTTCATCAAACGGCATTTATAACATTATATAAGTAAATTAACTTAATAAACTAAACGAAAAATAAAGGCTACTTCACTAAGAACGAAAAAAAAGTTTGTATAATAATTCGTGTACACTTTTGCAAACCGCACATTCACTTTTATTTTATCACAACCACAACAACCTTCACTTTCATCTGCTGCTGTCCTTGGACCTCCAGACGCCATGCTCGACCAAGGACACCAACAACTCCCTGCTGCCCCATATTCTTAAAAACTTTGCTCTCGGCAGTTGGTATTTAAATTTTAATTCAAGATGAAAATGATGAAATTTAGTCCATTTTAAAATCACTTTTTATATACGTTTCGAGTGTCCGCTGTTGTAAAATTTATGACCTTCACTGTTATTTCACTTTCCAAGTCCTGACAAAACTGTTCATTTTTTTTTTGGCTCCACACAGTGTCACTTACGCGCAAATTTATTAATGTCCGAAATGTTTTACTTATATTTATTTCACTTCACAACCTTGACTGGCAAGCGCAGCGCGCTGCCAGTGCAGCACAAGGCCGCACTGGCAGGATCGCCATGTAAAGGAGGAGCGTTGATGGAAACAACTTGTTGGTTGAATGTATGATATATTACTGATATATGATCCTTAACCTACGGAATATATAGAGAGATTACGTGAAGGTGTGTGTAACGTACAGTGCACACTACAATGTAGTTGATAATAAAGATCATTAGTAATGTTCAGGTGTTCCTATTTTATCAAACGTGGCACTTATAAAAATGGGTAACATTACATTTTATAACAAATAACACAGTAATTTTATTGTAATTCGTTCCAGGTGTAAGTGAAACTGGTGCCACTGGTACGAGCAACAGCAGTCCAGGAGCGAAAGAGCAGCTCATGTATCTATCGCAGCTACTAGGCTTTACTGTGCAGTTCTCCGATTTCCCCAAGGTACCTTCCACTTTAAAACTCCTATCATTGTATAATAAATAACGCAGTGTATTGTTGCGAATAATAACAAACATTTTTATTCAAATCGCCACGCCACATTTATCACCAAAATTATAGTGGCTTTCTGCTTTCGAGATTCCAAATGTTAAGCCCGTCTGTTTGACTTTGTTGTGGCGATATTTTTAGCGGCCTTATAAATCATTGTGTTTCTACTTAAACAGGCTGGGTTCACACTGGCCGAACAGCCTCACGTGACAATTGCCTCTCGCAGAAAACGTTCATACTCGTGCGCGCACGGTTCAATTTTTTTTTCGGCAAGATAGCTGCCCTCATCTGTTCAAAATAGTGTGTACGAGGACATCCCACTATTTTCGATACGTTTAAGGTATTTTATACCGACATAACCCATTAGGTGTCGACTTATGGAGATTCTTGTATTAACATTTGAATTTGGTAGAGTGTTAAAAATGTATTAACACTATTTATGTACAAGGATAAATGCTCTTCTTTTAACTATGACATATATCCTACTTAAATTGTATGGTTTCACAACGATTTACGTTTTATTTCTTACAATTAAGTTATTTCGGTTGATTTTGTAACCTGTCGTGAATCGGTCCCATTAAAATGTATGTTAATTGTCGCAGCGCAACCACGGCGAGTACCTGTCGCTGGTGTCGCTGTCGACGGAGCCGCCGGTGATGTGCCACGGCGGCGGGCCGTCCACGCAGCACTCGCACGAGCAGTGCGCCCGCGCCGCCCTGCGCGCGCTCGCGCTCATGGGGCTCGACGCGCCCGCGCCCGCTCCCCACCAGCCCGCTCAGTGAGTCACGTCCACGCAGCACTCGCACGAGCAGTGCGCCCGCGCCGCCCTGCGCGCGCTCGCGCTCATGGGGCTCGACGCGCCCGCGCCCGCTCCCCACCAGCCCGCTCAGTGAGTCACGTCCACGCAGCACTCGCACGAGCAGTGCGCCCGCGCCGCCCTGCGCGCGCTCGCGCTCATGGGGCTCGACGCGCCCGCGCCCGCTCCCCACCAGCCCGCTCAGTGAGTCACGTCCACGCAGCACTCGCACGAGCAGTGCGCCCGCGCCGCCCTGCGCGCGCTCGCGCTCATGGGGCTCGACGCGCCCGCGCCCGCTCCCCACCAGCCCGCTCAGTGAGTCACGTCCACGCAGCACTCGCACGAGCAGTGCGCCCGCGCCGCCCTGCGCGCGCTCGCGCTCATGGGGCTCGACGCGCCCGCGCCCGCTCCCCACCAGCCCGCTCAGTGAGTCACGTCCACGCAGCACTCGCACGAGCAGTGCGCCCGCGCCGCCCTGCGCGCGCTCGCGCTCATGGGGCTCGACGCGCCCGCGCCCGCTCCCCACCAGCCCGCTCAGTGAGTCACGTCCACGCAGCACTCGCACGAGCAGTGCGCCCGCGCCGCCCTGCGCGCGCTCGCGCTCATGGGGCTCGACGCGCCCGCGCCCGCTCCCCACCAGCCCGCTCAGTGAGTCACGTCCACGCAGCACTCGCACGAGCAGTGCGCCCGCGCCGCCCTGCGCGCGCTCGCGCTCATGGGGCTCGACGCGCCCGCGCCCGCTCCCCACCAGCCCGCTCAGTGAGTCACGTCCACGCAGCACTCGCACGAGCAGTGCGCCCGCGCCGCCCTGCGCGCGCTCGCGCTCATGGGGCTCGACGCGCCCGCGCCCGCTCCCCACCAGCCCGCTCAGTGAGTCACGTCCACGCAGCACTCGCACGAGCAGTGCGCCCGCGCCGCCCTGCGCGCGCTCGCGCTCATGGGGCTCGACGCGCCCGCGCCCGCTCCCCACCAGCCCGCTCAGTGAGTCACGTCCACGCAGCACTCGCACGAGCAGTGCGCCCGCGCCGCCCTGCGCGCGCTCGCGCTCATGGGGCTCGACGCGCCCGCGCCCGCTCCCCACCAGCCCGCTCAGTGAGTCACGTCCACGCAGCACTCGCACGAGCAGTGCGCCCGCGCCGCCCTGCGCGCGCTCGCGCTCATGGGGCTCGACGCGCCCGCGCCCGCTCCCCACCAGCCCGCTCAGTGAGTCACGTCCACGCAGCACTCGCACGAGCAGTGCGCCCGCGCCGCCCTGCGCGCGCTCGCGCTCATGGGGCTCGACGCGCCCGCGCCCGCTCCCCACCAGCCCGCTCAGTGAGTCACGTCCACGCAGCACTCGCACGAGCAGTGCGCCCGCGCCGCCCTGCGCGCGCTCGCGCTCATGGGGCTCGACGCGCCCGCGCCCGCTCCCCACCAGCCCGCTCAGTGAGTCACGTCCACGCAGCACTCGCACGAGCAGTGCGCCCGCGCCGCCCTGCGCGCGCTCGCGCTCATGGGGCTCGACGCGCCCGCGCCCGCTCCCCACCAGCCCGCTCAGTGAGTCACGTCCACGCAGCACTCGCACGAGCAGTGCGCCCGCGCCGCCCTGCGCGCGCTCGCGCTCATGGGGCTCGACGCGCCCGCGCCCGCTCCCCACCAGCCCGCTCAGTGAGTCACGTCCACGCAGCACTCGCACGAGCAGTGCGCCCGCGCCGCCCTGCGCGCGCTCGCGCTCATGGGGCTCGACGCGCCCGCGCCCGCTCCCCACCAGCCCGCTCAGTGAGTCACGTCCACGCAGCACTCGCACGAGCAGTGCGCCCGCGCCGCCCTGCGCGCGCTCGCGCTCATGGGGCTCGACGCGCCCGCGCCCGCTCCCCACCAGCCCGCTCAGTGAGTCACGTCCACGCAGCACTCGCACGAGCAGTGCGCCCGCGCCGCCCTGCGCGCGCTCGCGCTCATGGGGCTCGACGCGCCCGCGCCCGCTCCCCACCAGCCCGCTCAGTGAGTCACGTCCACGCAGCACTCGCACGAGCAGTGCGCCCGCGCCGCCCTGCGCGCGCTCGCGCTCATGGGGCTCGACGCGCCCGCGCCCGCTCCCCACCAGCCCGCTCAGTGAGTCACGTCCACGCAGCACTCGCACGAGCAGTGCGCCCGCGCCGCCCTGCGCGCGCTCGCGCTCATGGGGCTCGACGCGCCCGCGCCCGCTCCCCACCAGCCCGCTCAGTGAGTCACGTCCACGCAGCACTCGCACGAGCAGTGCGCCCGCGCCGCCCTGCGCGCGCTCGCGCTCATGGGGCTCGACGCGCCCGCGCCCGCTCCCCACCAGCCCGCTCAGTGAGTCACGTCCACGCAGCACTCGCACGAGCAGTGCGCCCGCGCCGCCCTGCGCGCGCTCGCGCTCATGGGGCTCGACGCGCCCGCGCCCGCTCCCCACCAGCCCGCTCAGTGAGTCACGTCCACGCAGCACTCGCACGAGCAGTGCGCCCGCGCCGCCCTGCGCGCGCTCGCGCTCATGGGGCTCGACGCGCCCGCGCCCGCTCCCCACCAGCCCGCTCAGTGAGTCACGTCCACGCAGCACTCGCACGAGCAGTGCGCCCGCGCCGCCCTGCGCGCGCTCGCGCTCATGGGGCTCGACGCGCCCGCGCCCGCTCCCCACCAGCCCGCTCAGTGAGTCACGTCCACGCAGCACTCGCACGAGCAGTGCGCCCGCGCCGCCCTGCGCGCGCTCGCGCTCATGGGGCTCGACGCGCCCGCGCCCGCTCCCCACCAGCCCGCTCAGTGAGTCACGTCCACGCAGCACTCGCACGAGCAGTGCGCCCGCGCCGCCCTGCGCGCGCTCGCGCTCATGGGGCTCGACGCGCCCGCGCCCGCTCCCCACCAGCCCGCTCAGTGAGTCACGTCCACGCAGCACTCGCACGAGCAGTGCGCCCGCGCCGCCCTGCGCGCGCTCGCGCTCATGGGGCTCGACGCGCCCGCGCCCGCTCCCCACCAGCCCGCTCAGTGAGTCACGTCCACGCAGCACTCGCACGAGCAGTGCGCCCGCGCCGCCCTGCGCGCGCTCGCGCTCATGGGGCTCGACGCGCCCGCGCCCGCTCCCCACCAGCCCGCTCAGTGAGTCACGTCCACGCAGCACTCGCACGAGCAGTGCGCCCGCGCCGCCCTGCGCGCGCTCGCGCTCATGGGGCTCGACGCGCCCGCGCCCGCTCCCCACCAGCCCGCTCAGTGAGTCACGTCCACGCAGCACTCGCACGAGCAGTGCGCCCGCGCCGCCCTGCGCGCGCTCGCGCTCCATGGGGCTCGACGCGCCCGCGCCCGCTCCCCACCAGCCCGCTCAGTGAGTCACGTCCACGCAGCACTCGCACGAGCAGTGCGCCCGCGCCGCCCTGCGCGCGCTCGCGCTCATGGGGCTCGACGCGCCCGCGCCCGCTCCCCACCAGCCCGCTCAGTGAGTCACGTCCACGCAGCACTCGCACGAGCAGTGCGCCCGCGCCGCCCTGCGCGCGCTCGCGCTCATGGGGCTCGACGCGCCCGCGCCCGCTCCCCACCAGCCCGCTCAGTGAGTCACGTCCACGCAGCACTCGCACGAGCAGTGCGCCCGCGCCGCCCTGCGCGCGCTCGCGCTCATGGGGCTCGACGCGCCCGCGCCCGCTCCCCACCAGCCCGCTCAGTGAGTCACGTCCACGCAGCACTCGCACGAGCAGTGCGCCCGCGCCGCCCTGCGCGCGCTCGCGCTCATGGGGCTCGACGCGCCCGCGCCCGCTCCCCACCAGCCCGCTCAGTGAGTCACGTCCACGCAGCACTCGCACGAGCAGTGCGCCCGCGCCGCCCTGCGCGCGCTCGCGCTCATGGGGCTCGACGCGCCCGCGCCCGCTCCCCACCAGCCCGCTCAGTGAGTCACGTCCACGCAGCACTCGCACGAGCAGTGCGCCCGCGCCGCCCTGCGCGCGCTCGCGCTCATGGGGCTCGACGCGCCCGCGCCCGCTCCCCACCAGCCCGCTCAGTGAGTCACGTCCACGCAGCACTCGCACGAGCAGTGCGCCCGCGCCGCCCTGCGCGCGCTCGCGCTCATGGGGCTCGACGCGCCCGCGCCCGCTCCCCACCAGCCCGCTCAGTGAGTCACGTCCACGCAGCACTCGCACGAGCAGTGCGCGCGCTCGCGCTTATGGGGCTCGACGCGCCCCAGCCCGCTCAGTGTGTCACTGCCTACAAATATCATCACAGATCCAATCCGAGGTCGCGGTGACAAACCTACCTAAACTGGATGTTTTATCTATTTATCTTCATATTCGACCACAGCGACGAACACATGACTCTCTCAAAAGTTAGCTGGAAGAAATCCCTTAAAGGGGCAAATTCGCGTTTGTACTACTCTGTGTCATATTTGTTTAATTTTTTGTAAAACGGAGAGTTTATACATAATACATACTATACAAACTATGGTCATAGGACTCGATTAGATAGATAACAATAAAGCGTCGCTCGTTTCTGTTATGACTGCAAGTTTATTTTTGCTTCGTTTTTGTTCCAGGACAACCAGCCTGCCCGGGAGCAAGGCGCTCAGCAACGGCGTGGCCGAGTGAGCCCGGGCGACACAACCCGACTAGTTCGTGTTCTCCTCTCGATTATTTGCAATATTGTCGTGAATATTTCACAGCGCGAAATAAAAAGTTCGGGACGACTTCAGCGATATATAAAATATATTAATCACATATTTCTAGCTATGATATATTCACTGTCACTTTTTCGTTGATCTCGGGTTTTGCAACAGGCTAGTTTTCTGAAACGAAATCGCGTTTTCCTATTATTTTAGTTTTAATTTTGTATATTTTTGTTATACGTTACGGTCCCAGGAGGGCCATTTTAAGTTTAATTGTTCTCGAACGCTTACGATCGCCGCTCACAAACTAGCCGTACGATTTTATATACCGTTCGTTTATGTTATACATTTTGTTATCGACCACTGTTCCGTTTACACGGCTACGCGTCTCGATGATATTGTTTTATAGTTTCAATTGATAATAATTATATACCCGCCACTTATATAAATTGGTTTATAAAGTATAGTTGATTTATACTAGGTAGTAATCAAGACGTAAAATATTAATAAAATTACTTAGGAACGAATATTGTAACGAAACTGAGGCTGTGGAGCCGAACCAAAAGAGAGTTGTGGAGCGTGTCGGGCTCGGCCGCCAGACGGCCCGCGCGCTCCGCTCGGTGCATCATGCGGCCATGGTGTCCTAGTTGTAGCAGTAATCGCCGCAGTCCTCGCCGACGAGTGCGGCGATTAACTTGTGGCCTCGATTTTAAACCACTCTAGTGAGTGAGCGTTTCACGTCTCCCGCGACCCTAAGCTATGAAATGTGTAATTCTAGACGTAAGACCACTCCGCGTGAGCGACCGTATCGGCCGCCGAGCCGAAACAGCTTAGGCTAAGGTTGAAGGTTGCTCGTAATTTAGGCTCCGTGACCTATATATAACGCATGTACCCGTATTTAGCGTAGTGTTTGATTAATCGCATACATAGCATGATTGTTCTTTCTAGGTGTAAAAATATAATAAGTGTGAATACAATTGATCGGTAATTGTGACGTCGATTTGTTTGTTTTGACGTGACGCCCGCCGGAACTTGGGCCCGATCAGTTGTATGGTATGGCTTGTACCGATTGTACATTTCATTGTATTGGGTCTGACGACGGCTGTAGGAGTCGCGGCTCGGCTTACCGCCCGTGTCGGTTGCATAGTTTTACTCGAAGTAAAACACAACCCGCCGTAAGCCGACTGCGCGCCGCGACCTAGTAAGTTCTATTCTCATTCTTGTACTTTACTAATCGTATATATATTTATATACAAACGATTTTTAATCGAGGCCATTTAAACAATTTCTTCGTGTAGAAAGTTGCACAAGTGACTAAACATTAAGGAATTATTATTTGACAAAGAAAAATGCCACAAGGGCTTTAAGAAGTGTTTTTATTTATTTTGTTCTGAGGAACTAATATTTATATTATTTGAGTGGAGCAAGTCCCAACTGAACTTCGTGCTGTTAGCAACTTAACATATAAGTATTCAACAATAAAAGTTATAAAACTTGAATATTGGTTTTATTTTGATAAACCTAGTAAGTCAAATTTCTAGTAACTGGGCACCTTGTACTAAATATGAACTCTGTATACTAATAAAGTAAACAGAATTAATTTTAGCATAACGTGGCCAGTAACAGAAATTTTATGTAAAGACCTCTATTTAGATGTGAAGAGAATTTATTTTCAGTATAGGGCGTAGTGATTCAATACTCTTTGGTATAGGGTAGCCAGTTACTGGCAATTTACCTTAGTAGGTATTAGGCATAGACTATGAAATGATATGAAATTCTATTATCTTTGGTATTAGGTTCTAAGTTTATTTCAACCATAAGGGAGTTTCTTTCTGGTGCTTCGACAGTTGAAGTTTGATTTTAAATACATTGCGGACCATTTAGGTTACAATTTGGCATACCACAATTATTGCGAACTTCTCGTTCTCTGTAAATAACATAAGGTAGCATGATAAGTTTATCCCATCAAAAACAAAACTTGTAATAACACCAAGTCTCGCAACTCAGTTCTTCTGGCGTAAAAAGAGTTGAGATCCCTTAATACCAAGTCGGTTAATTTATTCAGTCCCTACTTAAATGACCTTCTGCCGTAAGTTATTAATTACGTAGTTTACCTATAGCTAACTTAATAATATCTTATAAAGACCATATCAGTATCAAATATATTTCATGTTTTAAAGAAAATGGACTGACTTGGCAATCGCAATTTACACCGTGGACAAAATTGTTTCATGCGTTTGCCAAGTCAGTCCATTTTCTTTAAAACATGAAATATATTTAATACTGATATGGTCTTTATAAAATATTATTAAGTTAGCTATAGGTAAACTACGTAATTAATAACTTACGGCAGAAGGTCCTTTAAGTAGGGACTGAATAAATTAACCGACTTGGTATTAAGGGATCTCAACTCTTTTTACGCCAGAAGAACTGAGTTGCGAGACTTGGTGTTTTTACAAGTTTTGTTTTTGATGGGATCTCATTTCTTTTTGTAGACTATCTGTAGGTAGATAGTCCAACTGTTTTCCTTCTTTCCTATTTAACCTCCTCATACACGCATTAATAGTTAATAGGTACAAGGACGATTATAAAGGACCAGCAGAGTCCATACTAAATACCGTACCCCGTTGGCAGCCGTAAATCTATGTCACTAGATGTCACTAAGAGTGTCATTTGAATAAAAATGTCGTTTTTTTTTTAAAATACGCACGCGGTAGTTCAACGGCATTACAAGTGATACAGTGAAAAGTATATAGATGACGCTAGGGGCCCGTGTCATGTTTCAGTCCCTGTTTACAACGCAACGCAAGCCATCGTTCTTATTTTGAATTATGACAATCGTGCAAAAGAGTACCATACTGTCAAATTTTCTATCTCTTTCATTTTGAGCGTGACGTCAATAATTAGTAATATTACTTTCAATATATTTAAAATTTAGATTTTAATGAGGCCATTTCGAACGGTGTTTATGATAGATATCATGTTGACAATCAATCTCCTGACCGTCTCGCTCATACCAATCCTATCCTATATTTGAACGAGTGCGACCGAAACAGTTGAGTATTATTGAAGATTTTTAAATGTCTAAAATCTTATTGGTAGTTGTCGAAAACCCGCTATTTCCATAAAGTGTTGGCGCGACGTCAAGTGGGTGATAGGCGTACGAGCAAGTACGCGTTGGATGGTCGACTACTATGCGCAGCGGTTTTTACGCGTACTTACGGTGACACACAATCGAAAAAGGTCGTCGAGCCATAAGTACGCATACCTGCTCGTATCGTACGTTTATCACCCACTTCATACTGCGTTTCGATCGGCGTTTAGCGACAATGATTATCAGCTCGGCTTCATGGCTTTACGAACCTTAGCTCGGACCATCGAATATGAAACTTATAAACTTCTTTATACACAAGGGTATAAAGAAGTTTATAACCAGGTGCTCCATGACACCATTGCACCAATCTGTCGCCAGCACCGCTACACTTCAACGGCCAAGTCACACAACATCCATACTAATATTATAAATGGGAAAGTGTGTGTGTCTGTTTGTTTGTCCATCTTTCACGGCATAACTCAGCTTTCAGACAAAAAAAACTAAATCAAAATCGGTTCATCCGTTCGGGAGCTACGATGCCACAGACAGACACACACACAGACAGACAAACAGACAGACAGACAGACAGACAGACAGACAGACGGACAGACAGACAGACAGACAGACACGTCAAACTTATAACACCCCTTCGTTTTTGCGTCGGGGGTTAAAAACGGAGCGACGTATTGACGTGATTTTTTAAGTGGAGATAGTTGAAGGGATGGAAAGTGACATAGGCTACTTTTTATCTCTTTTATATCCCCCCACTTCCTTAGAATGGAGGATGGAAGTTTGTGGAGAGATTTTCGAATTTAACGCGAGCGAAGCCGCGGGCAAAGGCTAGTTAACTATAATAATAGAGAAATCGCAGTAAGGAACTTTATGTAGATTTCATTACTTTTTAGAGATAAACAAGCAGCTCCATCGAGACGGCTATTTTTTACAGAATGTTTTTGGTGGGATATACATAGGCATATTAGGTATATAACACTAACAAGGTATCTATTGTCTTAGTCCGTTTTCACATTATCCGATCCGATATCGGATGTCGGAAGGATTTAAATGGAAAAAATCCAAGATAGTGCCTGTAATGTATGGGGTATCAGTCCTACATCCGATATCGGATCGGATAATGTGAAAACGCATTTAGTCTCATTAATTATTACTTATGTCAGAGTTTCACTAATTATTTCCTTTTATTCATTTATTATCTCAGTTTAGGTTTATACGAGTACCAAACGAGTAGTATACGAGTAGAAAATATGTTACCAAAACAATACAAACTATCATTAATTTATTATAAAAACGTAATCCAAAGTGCCACACCTGGCGGCCTAACTATCCGCGTTGTGTCCAAGATGAAGCCTGACCGACGAAGCTAGCAAGTCTCTCTACATGTTAGCTGAAATACTGTCAAACCATTCACTGTGATTACTCAGATTATTATAAGCAAAATGATCTTCGAATGAACTTTCTGGACAATTGAGATGCATGGGCGCAGTCGAAACCAGTTCGCCCCTTCAGCCGTGTCCCGTTGAAAATCGGAAAGATTCTTTTCCTTAGCACATTTAATGTTTACAAATTGGATTCGCCTTCTGTCACCTAAACTGGTAATTTTATGTATGAGGTCATTGGTCATACAATTATTAATTTATACAGTTATTAATTCTGTATCTCTACTCGCATTGCTGCTGCGATTCTAAAATATTTAATATCCATATCATGAATATTCAATAAATCATACAATGACATTTGTGATGTGACATGGATGTCACATCTGTTGGCACAATGATTGCGTTTTGTTGAACGTATTTGAGCTCAACATATAGGTTTATTATCACTAAGTATATTATATTAATGAACAACGAAACGGATGTGACATTTTCCTAGTCCACCAACGTCATCTAGTCATTTTATTTGGCAACAATTAGACAACATGCGAACAAACTTAGCCAGCGAAGCGATCACAACTACGTCGAGGCGGACCAAAAAATATAATTTGTAAATATTGTGTTTTGAGCCAATATTTTGATATTAAAATAAAGTTTTTTGATAGTTATTCATATTATAACATAAAAACAAGTAAAAATATGTGTGAAAATATGTTTTTTTCCACTCCCGGGTTACGAAACAACGCCATCTAGTTTTAAAGCAAAAACTAAGCTTTTTTCAGGGGTACGCTTTTTTGTATGGGCTATATCAGTCTAGTATTAAATGGTCCTTGATAGGTATATGGCCCTGGGGCTGATAGGGGATATCGTGTTCATGTACCTACACGTGAGCGTAGCAAACGCGAAATTTTGACTAAGAGTATGTAAGTGAAAAATTCATTCTGTCTATCATTCCAAAGATATTAATTTGATGGAAATAATAAACGCGAGCGAAGCGAGCGCGAATTTTTTTCATATTATTGACTCAATTTATAAAGACAACCCGCTAGTGGAGAGGAAGGTGGGATTCTATCAAAACCCTTGTCTTTCATAGGCCAAATGTACTTGCAGGTCCATAACTGTATCGGGATGCCCATTTCGGTGTTTTTTTTTTTTCAGTAGGGCCCTTCGGTTTCCTAGTGCTCATCATCACGCTTGCTCCTTTGACTCTCTGAGACGTTTTTTTTTATGGGATAGGAGGCACACGAGCAGACAGGTCGCCTGATGGTAAGCAATAACTGCCGCCCATGGACACCCGAAACACCAGAAGTGTTGGAGGTGCGTTGCCGGCCTTTAAGATGGGTGTACGCTCTTTTCTTGAAAGTTTGAAGGTCGTATTGGTCCGGAAATACCGCAGGCGACAATTCTGCTGGCATAAGTTTTATGAAGAGCTCTACTTCGGACTGTATTTTAGACACATGATATTTAGACTACGACGTAACTTTGTAACTAAAGTCACCGTCAATAGAACTTGTGAATAATGTAAACAAACCTTGCAGTCAAAATGTCTTTAATTTCCATTCTAACTCATCAGATACTGGCTAAATCCATGTGTTATTTAATCAATTCATATCACATTATGATCCTCAACCTTTAAAATAATAAAATTGTGCTAGAATATTGATATTTTATATAATGGTTTGTTTACATTGTTGACAATTTCTATTGACAGCGATTTTACGTAACATTAATTGATTCAAGGCAACATCACATAATTGATAGGTACAATTTCAATGGATTATTGTTTGTCAATGACTAAAATCCTCATTTCATTTAATTGCACCTTATGAATACATGTACACTGCGACATTTTGATACATCGTTCCACAATCATTTCAATATCTGAATTAATTCCTGACACCTCTCGCTAGCTGGTGGCCTATCGGTAAGAGCATGCGACTTTCGATACGAAGGTCGCGGGTTCGAACCCCGGCTTGCACCAATGAGTTTTTCGGAATTTATGTGCGAAATGTCATTTGATATTTGCCAGTCGCTTTTCGGTGAAGGAAAACATCGTGAGGAAACCGGGGTAATTCCAATAAGGTCTAGTTTACCCTTCGAGTTGGGAGGTCGGATGGCAGTCGCTTTCGTAAAAACTAGTGCCAACGCCAAATCTTGAGATTAGTTTTCAAAGCGGACCCCAGGCTCCCATGAGCCGTGGCAAATGCCGGGATAACGCAAGGAGGATGATGATGACCTCTCGCTATTTTGGAATATGTGCGCGCCCACGCAATATAATACTTTTTATTGGATTTTTTCAAATGTAGGTACGATTTTGTCGGCCCCCTTACCATTTGGTGCCTAGAGCGGTCGCTCCACTTGCTCTACCCTTAATCAGCTATACATTCTTTCACCTTAACCCATTGCAAATTAGTTGAAAAAACGTACACATATTTATGATCTCGACTGTACCTATACTATTAATGACTGTAGCACAAGTTTTTTTTATTACATTTGAACATAATATTTAAGTACGTATTTATATTTAATTACATTTTACAACACATTGATTATATGTACTCATATATTTATATGGGTATCTACATAATATGAAGTTGGTGATGTAGGGAGAATTATTGCAATCTACTTGTTTTAAATTTTTGCTGTACTTGGCGAGGGCTCGCCCTCATATCTACATATACATGTATATACATACATAAAGTCGCGCATGTATTTCCCAACAGGGTACGCAGAGCACACGAACTCGTTTCAGCGCAACTGTTGGCAAAATTATGAAGGGGTTGTCAGCCTATTCGTCCAGACCACAATGGAACCCATATCCCATAGTTGAATTATACGACTCCCACCATTTAAGGAAATGGGGTAGTGAGATTTTCAACCCATCACGACATCGGGTATCTGTATAAATTTACATAGACAGAGGTACATGGATTTATTTACTGTAAATCAACTGCAAATATACCTTGGTAATCCTATATATTGATATGAGATTACAAAGTTATTTATGCAGTTGATGTATCTGAAAACCAGGACTGAAATTGCAACATTTTTTAATTTTTGTGTGATTTATACACTAAACACTAACTGTATTCTAAATTTGAAGCTTCCAAGTGTACTAGAAGTGTCTTATTATCATTGATGATCGTGTGTCAGTCAGTCAGTGAGTGACAAAACTAAGAAACTTTGGCTAGTAATTATTCCTAAACTATTGGTTCAAATTTAATGAAATTTGGAATATACCGTGTTTATACAATGACTACTTAGGTGCTGAAAATTGAGGCTTCTAGTTTTATCCAGAACGGAGTAACAGGGGGTTGAAAATGGTCTGAAATGCTTCGAGAAAAGGATGGTCGGCCGTGCCTCTTTTTGCTCGACTTGGCGGGGGCACTGCCGTGCCCCCAGATAACAATGAGTAAGTATCATTACGCCAACCGACAATAGGCGACTATTTCATAAAACATGTCTTAGTTCATATTTTCTTCGAGTTACAAGTCAGTGTAGTGAAGAATTTGGTGTACTAACGCTGCGAGGCACAAAACGATTCGTACCAAATGAATCTGGAACTAATCTCAAACATACATCATTTGGATCAATTTAAATACTTCACGTCTGTGTCCAGGCCAGGCCCGCTTAGCTAGTTATTATATAACGACCAACTTGAGAAAATAAAACAAAACGGTCATGTAAAAATAAAAACAAAGTTTTATTCATAAAAAATAGTAGCAATGCGTAACAATATCACCAGTCCCTGCCGGGACCCGAGGTAAACTGGCTGCGGTCGCTATGTACATAATACTATCGGGCAACATGGCGCGCGGCGCTCACTTCACAAACTTCAGGCCGAGCGTCTGCGTCATGAAACAGAGGATGTCTGTGTGCTCGTCGATCTGAAATTAAACAGATATTGAAGTTTTAATAAATTATTTATTTATAACTTAAGTGGCTATTGTAGACCGAAGGATAACGGAAGACACTGGTAACTCGCTCGCGCTATCATCGCGTTTCTTTTCTTTACACGGGAGCAACTACTATAATTAATAATTATTTCATTTGTTTCTATATCGCCGATAGCTCATCGCTTGCTTGCTTTTGGTGGGTCCAGTGCCTAATATTGGAGCATAATAGTCATGGCGGTCAAAAGAGAACGGTGCTGATCATATTTCCTTATCAATCAATCAAATAGTACATTAGCTAGAATATAGTAACAAGATAGGTTTTATGGCTAAGTTTTCCATGCATCAGTTTCCTAGCCACAATGACAAAACATTGATAGAAAACCAAATAATTTATGGAAATAGTCACTTGGCTTTTCGTCACATGTCTGGTAGCGAAGAGTTTCAACCTAATAAAGGTTTTTTGTTTTAACAGCGTTTCACGGGATAACATTTTCGAAATCATTTTACACAGAAACTATGTATGATATCCACGCGGGAGTTTTAGTCATGCATTTGTGGTAGAATAAGCTATCCCCTGGTTGATTAAAAGGATGATGTCCGATTTTTGGGCCAAAAAACACTGGGGCGCCCTGTTCACTCATGGAAGCGGTCCGTCGAAAAAAGCTTTGAGCGGCCGGTTCGAGCTGGAGCGAGGCCACGAGGGTCACTGAAGATAGGAGGAAGGCCTTTTGCACCTCTGGAGTGCCTTAGGAGGACTACAACAGCAACAACAACAATGTGGTAAGAAAATGCAAGTACTCACGATCTTGGCGGTGGGCTTGCCGGTGCCGTGGCCGGCCTTGGTGTCGACGCGCGCCAGCAGCGGCGCGCGCTGCGCGGGCGTGCGGGCGGCGCGCTGCAGCTCCGCGATGTACTTCAGCGAGTGGAGCGGCACCACGCGGTCGTCGTGGTCCGCCGTCAGCACGAGGATGCCGGGGTAGGCTGTTCGCTCTGCGAGATACATTCATTTAATTATAATAAGTCGTTGTACTCCGTTATTAAAGCAGTTAACTACAATATCTTCACAAATACCCCCCTGCAGAGCAAGAGAGAGAACAAAATTCTTAACATGGTAGATTGATTATTATCTTGTGAAATTTCTTAGTTACCATTAGACCTTCTAACATTAGTGAGAACGGGTGAGAAATCGTTTCACACATTCCTTTTAACTTCTAAGTTTTTTATACCACGTCGGTGGCAAACAGGTAATACGGTCCGCCTGATGGAAAGCGGTCACCGTAACCTATGGACGCCTGCAACTCAAGGGGTGTCACATGCGCGTTGCCGACCCATTAGAAACTTGTACACTCATTTTTTGAAGAACCCCATACTGTAGTTCATCGGGAATACCTCGGCAGCCGCTCATTCCACAGCCGGAGCGTCCGCGGGAGGAAATTCCTCTGAAACCGCACGGTACGCGACCATTTAGGTTGCAAGGTGTGTGGATGAGCGCCCTGTCGATGGCGAGCGGTGCGATGATGAAAAGTGGACGTTGGCATCATGTCAAACAGTTCCTCAGAACACAACCCATTGTACAGGCGATAGAATACACATAAGGATGCGAAGTTTCTCCTTAGACTTAAGGGTTCAATACCGCCTCTAAGTTTGGAATCGTCGACAATTCGCACAGCGCGTCTCTGGACCGAGTCAAAGGGTGCAAGCTGGTATCCAGGTGCTCCTGCCCAAAGGTGACAGAAATACTCCATGTGGGGTCTGACTTGCGCCTTGTACAAGAGCAGTCTTTGCCCCGGAGTAAAGTATTCCCTCTCTCTATTGAGCACACCGAGCTTTTCGGATGCCAACGCAGCTTTGCTTTTTAAGTAAATCACTTTCGTGACTAGAGACTAGAGAGCAACTTGGGTGCATTTATTTCAGTACCAAACCACACCTCGGACAATGGCGATCAAATATATGAAAGAGGCGCGTTCCTACGCACACAATTTAAGCTCGTGTATACTCATATCCTTCTTGTAGTAAACGAGAGCGGGTGGGCGGCACTTTCAGCGGGAAGTTGAAGTGGCCATACTGTACGATAGTACTCTTTATTATACTGTAACCAAACGACGACCTTACGGCTTTTTATAGAAGATTCCCTATACTCATATCCTATGAGTGATATAACATGTCAAGACATTTGTATAAAAGGCAGACAAAACTGACCGTCGGTGGGCGCGTGTATGTTGTGCAGCGGCGAGTAGCGCAGCAGGTTGCGGAAGTGCGTCTCGTCGTCCGAGCTGCCGTAGTCCGACACCCACGCGTGCCCGATCGTGAAGCGGTGGAACCGAAGCATGTCCAGCACTCTGTAAGTATTTACATACATTATAGCCAGAGATCACACGGATTTGCGTCATTGTTAATGACACGTCATTTTGATGACATTTAGGATGAGATGACGCACAAAATGCGATCTCTGATCAACACACAATTTGGCACATTACAATTTTCGTATAAAATGCTACAAAAAGACGCGCTCCACTCGCTTTCCATGTGATCTCCCAAAATCACAAAGTCCGTCAGGGGAATTCTTGAGTAGATTTTGAAGAAAACCCTAATATTCTTTAGAATGTATACAGGTCAATTCACAAGAGCTGGCACGAATGAATGAATGAAATTATCACGTGTAATGACAGATATGGTGATGAGTTTAGGGCTGGTGTATTTCTCTTAGATAAGTAACTTGCGAGCTTTCTAGAAGTCAATCTCACCCGACTTGTACGATAGCAGCGCCATACAGCTCTGGCCTCTGATTGGCGCACGCCGCCACCAATAGGCCTCCATTGGAGCCTCCTTGTATGGTGATGAGTTTAGGGCTGGTGTATTTCTCCTTGATGAGATATTCAGCTGCCGCCTGGAAGTCGTCGAACACGTTCTGCTTGTTGAGCAGGCGCCCGGCGTTGTGCCACCGCTCGCCGTATTCACTGGAAAAATATAAGGGGAGACATGCTTCAATAATACATTGTGTTTGGGACTATGTGAGGTCACTACCAGATTACATGATTTACAATTTTTATACAACGTCGGTGGCACCTGCTTCGGTCCGCCTGATGAAAACCGGTCACCGTAACCTATAGACGCTTGCGACTCAAGGGGTGTCACATGCGCGTTGCCACTAGAAACTTATACACTCCTTTTTTGAAGAACCCCATACTGCAGTAAATGCAAAAGACAATATTGCTGATTTCGGACGACGTGATAGATTTGAAGCCCGTTTGATAAGGGATTGCTGGCGAGCAAATGAGATCGAGAATTTGAATTTCGAACGAAATTTGAAAATATTCAAAGTTGGACTTTTATAGGTCTAAAAACACTTTCCTTCTACTATGTTGCTACCGGGTTTCATATAAAATGTCCATGTAACAGGGTACAAAGAGATTCAGGAGTCAAAAGTCCTTGGCCATCCGAAAATACAATACATACCCGCCTCCGCGGATGTTGGGGATAGCCACGATGCCGTTGAAGTGCTGCATAAAGACCAGCCTAGTCACGCTGAAACTGGGCTGCACGTTGATGTTGAACCCGCCGTACCCGTATACCAGAGCCGGGTTCGACCCGTCTTGCGGTAGTCCCTGCAATAACAAATAAGATGAGCGCTATCCGTTAAGTAGTAGATCACAGTAGAAAAGTTTGCTAATCAATTAAAGAACTCCAGGGATTGTATGTAAGATACAATCATTCGTGAAACAACGAACGCGTTTTCCCAATTTCTTAGAAATATTTGCTAAGGGTGGGCCGACTTTGTCGCCGCAACTTTTTTGTCTCTTGGATGTGTTTCTACGAAAAGTTGCATCGCTACGTGGGCGCACTTTCATACTAGCCTAGATGGCGTGAGAGACAAAGGTTTTAATAACATCACGAATATAATTATGGTATACACAGATACGTACCTTCTTAGATACTATGAACATAGGAACTTTAGTGCCGTCTTTGCTGGAGTAGAATATCTGCTTGGCCTCGTACTGTGACGCGTCGAATCCTTTTACCGCTACTTCTCTGAACACCTACGAAAAGAAATACACATCAGACACGTCATTGATTGTTACCGTGACTTTTTGTATGTCTTTGTATGAAAGAAAGTAGGCTAGGATTTTGTATATACTTATCCAAAGATTTTATTTATGTTCAGTTTTCGTGTCTGCTGACATCAAAATGAATGTTATGGCAAGACATCGCAGACTGAAATCAGGCACAGACTAAACTACAAACAACCCAAAAATGTTGCTTTTTTATAACACTACACTACACACTGTTTACCAATCCATAGAACATGAGCTATGTATTATATGTATTGATAAAGAACCGACCATGAAACATCAAGAAATCTTGCGGATAATCAAAAATTATCGTACGGAATCCTCTGTACTTGGCAATGAAATCATTAGTTCGAAACCATACCGTAGGTTCATAGGGCTGCTTCTTAAAGTCCACATGGTAGATGACTCCCGGGGTGAGGAAGGACATGAAGTGGTAGAAGATCTCGTGCTGCTCCTTCTTGCCGGAGAAGCCGACGACGGAGCCGACGGCGAGCGGGAAGGCCTGCAGCAGCTCGCCGGTGCCCATGCTGTGCAATTGGAGGACGCTCTGGAAATATGGTTTTGGTTTATGTTATCCTGGTACAATCAAGAGTAAATTTAGTGTTGACATTTTGGTGACGTGGCGTCTCAGTGACAGAGATTGGGTTAACATCACATCGAATAGGTTAAAAAATAATGATAAAACTAGTTTGACTTATATTGACCAGGATATAGACCGTGATTACATTTCTGATTTTTGTCGTGGTCAGGAGCATGATCACGGAAAACTGACAAAGGCGGGTGGATGTCAAAGTTGCGTAGACGCGCGATCTACCCTCGAAAATAGCGTCGAAATATCGGGAGCTCGACAAAAATCAAAACGGTAATCAATGTCTATATCCCGGTCAATATAAGTCTAATGAAAATAACCGTGAATCATTCAAAACTCTTATTAAAACTAGTTTGCTTCTTTCTTCTTCTATTTGCTTAAATAACTGGTCATAAATAATAATCAGAGGTAGCAAATAAGAGTGTTTATTAGTACAAACTCACCTTTACATCTCTGACATAATGAATAACAAGTTTGTCATTGTCTACCGCCGAGGCCCAGTCCAATACGTCGCTTGGGTGTTCCTAAAAAAACAAATATAGATATAAGTACATATACTGTAATTTATTCGATCACACTGGTCATGAATAATTAAGGTAAAGTCGCCGTCAATAGAATTTGTGAGCAATGTAAACAAACCTTGTAGTCAAAATGTCTTTAATTTCCATTCTAACTCATTAGATACTGATTACTGGCTAAATTCGTGTGTTATTTAATCAATTTAACTCACATTATGATCCTCAACCTTTAAAATAATAAAATTGTGCTAAATCATTGATATTTTATATAATGGTTTTTTACTTTGTTGACAATTCCTATTGACTGCGATTTTATCAGCATCAAATTACATCATACATATGTATTACTAGAAAAATAATCGTTAAATATTTTGTGTTCGTGATTTCATGGTCTTCATCTGTATTTACAACATTGCTAGAGTCCAAATCAACCTTCGAGCCAATTTAAGATACGAAGAGACCTTTCTTTACGCGATTTTGATGCGTGAAAACTAGTTAAAATCCCTTTAATAAATACCGGTATGAGCGTCTCCCAGTTCTCCTCGGCGGGGTTGTGCAGGTCGATCTTGATGAGGCGGTAGTTGGGCGCGTTCTTGTTCGTGCGGAATATGCACACCGACCCCTCGTTTGTGACATACTGAAATTAACAACAACGATATATGAGTATATCAAATATGTAAATGTCAGAAGAATAGTGACTACTGTACTCCTACTGCTTTCGTCAATGGCTTTTTATTGGACAGAAAATCGAAATACACAATATAGTAAACCTTCTATGGCTTTTGAAAGATAGCCCAATAATAGTATAGACGATAATACGCGCTACAATTAACATTGTTTTTTATTTAAGAAAAATGTCGTTGGGTTGTCGCGACGGTCGCGTAAAGATGACATGTGAGTAGCGCCGCAGTCTTCACTCGGAGACAGGACATACGTCATAGTCCGCCTCGAACCTATGCACGATCTGCGTGAGCGGCAGCTGCCGGGGGCTGAGGTCGCTTACTTAGGCTCGACACCGCAGGTTGTCGCCACAGTCGCGTAGAGACGACACGCCATTAGCACCGCAGTCTGCACACGCAGACGGGACATACCTCATAGTCCGCCTCGAACTTGTGCACGATCTGCGTGAGCGGCAGCTTGCCGGAGATGTCGGGCTGCTTGCTGAGGTCCGAGAAGAAAAGCAGATTGTCCCGGCAGTCGCGTACAGGCGACACGATCAGGTAGCGTCCGCAGTCAGTCACTTCTGCACCGCTGTAAATAGAAAGCACTGTTAAAAAATGTTACATGCACATACTTTCAGACCAAAAATAGATGGTCACTTTATCAATTTAAGAAGGAGTATATTCGGCTCATGTTCAAACGATTATCCTGTCGATGGAGTGTGCAGTGGGTTTTTTTTAACGACGACGACTAGGCCAAGCGACTTATAAATAGTGATAATATAATTAATATTGTCTTCGATTACCGCGATAGTTACTCATGAAATAAAACTATGGAAACGGATTAAATCGCGTATAATGAATTTAAAATACATCCCGACGTTTCGAACTCTTTACAGCGTTCGTGGTCAACGGGTGACTGAGTAGTGAGTGAGTGGGTGAGTGGGTGGGTGAGTGGGTAGTTTTTGCACATTTTAATTTTTCCTCAGTCACCCGTTGACCACGAACGCTGTAAAGAGTTCGAAACGTCGGGATGTATTTTAAATTCATTATACGCGATTTAATCCGTTTCCATAGTTTTATTTCATGATAATATAATTAATATGCTACTTTCTTTGGCTTTCTAGATAAATTACGATGTCACCTCTACAACAATCAACATAAATGTATTAGTATAATTACATTTTATACCTTAAACTAACACAAAATGTGACTATATAGTTTGTTCAAAGTGCCGAAATACCTACTTAAATTAAGAGTCTACTTAAATCGATGAAAAGACGAAAACCCTAATTTAGCTACCAAAATAACGTCCACTCTAATTATAAACTATCTAGAACAGGTAAAAGATAAGTCACATACTGGCGCTTGTCTTCGCCCATCTGCTGCGTATGGCAGTCACTGTCAAATGACAAGAAACATACAGTACACGTACGTGCTCTTTAAAAAAAGTTTGACACTTTGAACAAACACACAAATTCAACTAGAAGAACTTTGGTAAAGAATAATTGTGCGATCCGTCTGTAGAATCAAGTTCCTCCTGAGGTTTCCCCAAGAGACAACAGAATGGAGATTTACAAAAAATGCAAAAAGGGAGTACAGTTAACAACCCAGCATTTGCAGTAGACATTGGCGCCAAGAGGCGGCGCGCTTTGAGGCGTAATATATGCTCGTTTACCACTGATGTTTAAACCCAGCGTAGCGTAATAAGTTTTTTGCAAAAAAAAAAAACATTTTTGGCACAAGCTTTTATCGTCGACTGTATCTTTCTTTCAACAGTCATCTACTGCTCTCCGAGACGTTTCTAAGAACCCCTTACTCGATGGGATACGACGTTTCATAACAGAGTTCCTATGACCACCTTTCTGCTCCATCATCAGATCAGCTCCATGATACCATAATATTGCATTGTCACGTGATTTACATATGTGTGTGCAAAATTTCGGCTCAATCGGAAACCGGGAAGTGGGTCAAATTTAGCTTCTACGTTTTGACGCACACTAACATACTAACAAGGCAAGTTGAATAAAAACTTGAAAAGAGCACATCAAGCTCTAGTTGTAGGTAGTTAGTAGAGTTAAATGTTTTTGGAGGGAACATGCTACTATCGCGTAGTTATTTTTGGTATGCGTGTCTAAAAAATAACTATGGATACAATTTGCTAGCCTTACATCCTCCAGAGCGGCTCCTCGGGGAACTCGACGACGATGACGTCCTCGGCCTGCGGCGTGTCGAGCCGGTGGTAGCACAGCTTCTGGTCGCGGTTCACCTCCGTCTCGGACCCGTCCGTCTTGCCCGTCTGTTCCGGGTACCTCTGTACACCGAACAATCATTATGTGTGGTATACAATTAATACTTTAACCCCGTGTGTTGACAGGTTGAGAATTTCACTACCCCCTTTCTTTCCGTGGGTGTCGTAGACGTCGACTGTGGGATATGGGTTTAATTGTAGCGGCAGGTAACCTGTCACTGTAATGTCACAATTTCGTTTTCTTTAAACACACTATATGCCAAGAGTGGCACTGAAATTTGAGATCGAATCGTCTCGTGATTCTGAGAAGAATGAGCCCAAACACGTTCAGATCTGGTGAAATTCGATATTTATTTTGGAAAACGCCCTTTTAACTCTATTGACAACATGTCAAAATTTAAATTTTACCAATCATTGTCAAGGTCATGCATTTAAGAGTTAGAAGTGTGTGAATTTACTCACACACTGAGTAACATCAATTCGTACTCTGCATTCTCCGGAATTCCCCTGATTCTAAATTATATGATTTAGGTCTTGTTGGCCAGTGGTTGGCTTTAGCACGCTACTCGTTATGGCGCTTACGCGAGTGTGAGTTATTGAACCATTTTGAAGCATAGAATTGTAGGGTACTTGTGAAATATACATAAAATAATAGATTGTCGCATCAGCGTTCTTTATTATCGTCGTATTTCGATATAATGGAATGTACAAGAAAATTAATATAATATTTACAAGTTTACGACCATTACAAGGATACAAGTATACCCGTCCATTCTAGTGCACTTAACAGAACTATCAAAATAAATAGTAATAGATGTGATATATTTATAGCGTCGTTATCCTTGTTCGAAATGATAACCATAACCAATAAGGAAAAACACACATACATTGCATATTTATGACTCTCTTTAAAGCAGTAGTATTCCAAAGCCAATTCCAACTTATGGTAATATTTTCAAAACTAAACTACTCAACTTTCAGTGTCACTCTTAGCAATTAAGGGTTTGAAAGAAAACAAAATGACATTGCAGTGACAGGTTACCAGCCTCTCGCCTACGTCACAATTTAACCCATATCTCACAGTCAACTTCTACGACACCCACGGGAAGAAATGGGGCGGTGAAATTCATAACCCGTCACCACACGAGTAGCCACACGCTTGTTAGAACATTTCTTATACTGTCTTCTATTCATGTACACCTAACGTAAACTGGATTCAAATTATTAATGATTCTGAGATTTTAAACAATCATATTGTGGCAGCCACTTTACAATAGGCTAGTTTCCTACACTTAAAATATTGTATGCAGTGCACGAAATAAAGCACCACATAATTAAAAGAAAAATATTGACAATAGTTATGTTTAAACAAGAGTTCAATAAGAGTTCAATAAATACTCTTCCTTAAAAAAAAAATTTGTGGTCGTTAATGTGCCTTGATACCCTTAATTTTTTGGAATCTTTTGAAATCTTCCTTAAGTACCACGTTAATAGGCGCCCTTACCTTAACATAAAAAAATATGTAACATCACTTACGTTACATTTTTAAATTGTTCATGTCGATTGAACTTCAGCTATACTTTTCAAAGCAATAATCTTCACCAATTCCTAACAAAAACTGGTCCCAGCAGTCAACAAATCGTCCTATGAGATTTTTATTTATATACTGTGTTTACAAAGTCCATAAAAACACAATATAAGCGAAAAATCTGTTTTATTTAACAATTTACTTGAAGGTAACAAAAACTCGGTTATAAACCGAAATTCGAATCGGTTTCGAGTTTCACCGAAAAAAAACCGATACTCGGTTTTCGGTTCTAGCTGCATTCCCTATAGGTTACTCAGATAATAGTACATAATTATTATAATACATACAATTACTTATATATATCACACGAATGAATTGACTTACCAGGATTCGAACCCAGCATACACAGCACAGATAACACGCAATCTAACACACACATACACATACGCACCCACGCATGCACGCACACACACACACACACACACACACGCACGCGCGCACACACACACACACACACACACACACACACACACACACACACACACACACACACACTCGCACACACGCGCACACAATGCGCAAATGAACTGCTAAACTCAGTTTGTAATTTGTTTATTTTGTAAATTCAATAGGATTTTCTAACTCTTGTATTCGTAGTATGCATGTGAGTTAAGTTATAGCTAATCTAGTACTATAAGTTTACCTGTATCACCTTATTAATTAAGATAAGTACTATTACGAAAGAGCGGTGTCTCTTATCACAAGTATCTTCAGATACTTAAAAAGAGACATCTACCCTGCTACTGTAAACAGTTTATGTGCTAAAAAAAATTTTTTTTTTTTTTTTTAACATAATTTCTATTTAATAAGTCAAAGAGAAAGATATAAAGTAACTGAATTGACCGTGACGTCACTCCTACATAGTAATTCCATATTAGCAAATCGTTTTGACAGTTCTTAAAAAGAAGCTGATTTGACTAGTAGGAAACTAGCCTATTGCCAGTGTGTGTGATAGGAGCTGTGCCCATAGAGAACTAGATTTCTAACTAGATATTATCAGACTAGATATAACTAGCCTATACTGTTAAGTATAAGCCTTTAATGAAGTCTTTAATAATGGCTGTTCGCTAAGTCGATCCGGAGCGTGTACTTACAGAGTAGAATAATCCCTTGTTGTCCTTGGTCCACGACATAGATGCAAACTTCACCTTTTCCAGCACCTCCGGGTAGTCTTCACCTGTAATCAGATTTTAGAATTAACGATAAGTACGTAAATATAAATAATATTTATCTATTTGATATGTATATCAAATAGATAAATGTCTTAAGTTCGTTTTTCTGAGGTACTTGTTCTTTATCTCGCAGTCGCCGTGAACCGTAACGAAATATGCGACGACACTCAAAATTAACATTATAATCATTTCAAAACTGTGGTGTAGTAATGCCATCTGTCGTTACGTGAAGTAGTTGAATTTACTTCACCAAAGTGTTAGGGGTCGAGGTATACGCAAGATAAACTCCTTGTTGCACCATCTTAAATACCTGTGGCAACATCCTTCAAGTGTATAGTGATCCAATCAGAGCCGCTAGCAGACAAGCCGTAAGCGAACGTGGCGCCATCTTCCGTGAATCGTGAGCCTGATAGTAATAGCGCAACCGTGAAGTCTTCAGAATGGGTGTTGGGAGAAAAATATGTGGCTCACCATCCAAGTGACAACCAATTTGTAGCACTACTACCTTACCTGTGGCAACATCCTTGAGGTGTATTGTGAGCCAGTCAGAGCCGCTAGCGGATAAGCCGTATGCGAAAGTGGCGCCATCTTCCGTGAATCGTGAGCCTGATAGTAACAGCGCAACCGTGCCGTCTTCAGAATGGGTGTTGGGACAAAAATATGTGGCTCACCATCTAAGAGATAACCTCTTTGCAGCACTCGTATCTTACCTGTGGCAACATCCTTGAGGTGTATTGCGATCCAGTCAGAGTCGCTAGCGGATAAGCCGTAAGCGAACGTGGCGCCATCTTCCGTGAATCGTGAGCCTGATAGTAACAGCGCAACCGTGCCGTCTTCAGAATGGGTGTTGCGACAAAAATACTTGGCTCACCATTCAAGAGATAACCTCTTTGCAGCACTCGTATCTTACCTGTGGCAACATCCTTGAGGTGTATTGTGATCCAGTCAGAGCCGCTAGCGGATAAGCCGTATGCGAAAGTGGCGCCATCTTCCGTGAATCGTGAGACTGATAGTAATAGCGCAACCGTGCCGTCTTCAGAATGGGTGTTGGGAGAAAAATATGTGGCTCACCATCCAAGTGATAATCAATTTGTAGCACTTGTATCTTACCCGTGGCAACATCCTTGAGGTGTATTGTGATCCAGTCAGAGCCACTAGCGGATAAGCCGTATGCGAAAGTGGCGCCATCTTCCGTGAAACGCGAGCCTGACAGCGCGACCGTGCCGTCTTCGGAGAGGGTGTTGGGGTCGAGGAACACGCGGGGCTCGCCGTCCAGGCTGTCTTGTACGTACAGGACACTGGAAGGGGTAAAACGCATTCGTAAAATGCAGATGGAACTTGGAAGTTCCTTAGCTCTACCTTGCGACTGTTAGCACAATTTGTGGCAGAAGATCGACATTAATAAGAGCTAGTCGTTAGACTTCTTACTTCCGTCGCCATCTATAGTAGCCAGTATGTCTAACTTTAGCTTGATGATTTGAACATTTAACAATTTTATTAATTTAGTAATTTAAACCAATCCAAGATAAACTCCGAGATTTAAGTGTTAAATTTATAAGCTTAACGAAAAAACTCACTTTTGATTCTGCAGCCCAGTATTTTTAAAGAAGAAGTACCGGTCCCCCCTTCTAAAGGGGCAGGAGTATTTCGGGTAGTTCCAGAGTTCAGTGAGCCGCGCGTTGATGTCGGCCTTCACGGGGCACGCGTCGAGGTACGGCCGCGTGATTTTGTTCTCTGCCTCTATGAATTCTTTGGTTTCTTCCGAATCTGGGTCTTCTAGCCAGCGGTAGGGATCGTGGATCTGTAACACGGTAAACGTTGACGTGAGTGACTGCCTAATCCATAATAATATTGTAAATGGGAAAGTGTGTGTGTCTGTTTGTTTGTCCGTCTTTCACGGTAAAACGGAGCGACAAATTGACGTGATTTTTTAAGTGGAGATAGTTGAAGGGATGGAGAGTGACATAGGCTACTTTTTGTCTCTTTCTAACGCGAGCGAAGCCGCGGGAAAAGGCTAGTAATATTATAAATACTGATAATACTTACTAATATTATAAATGGGAAAGTGTGTGTTTGTTTGTTTGTCCGTCTTTAACGGCAAACAGGAGCGACGAATTGACGTGATTAAAAAAAAAAGATAGTTGAAGAGATGGAGAGTAACATAGGCTACTTTTTGTCTCTTTCTAACCCCCCACTTCCCTAAAATGGGGGGTGGAAGTTTTTTATGGAGTATTCAGCAATTTTCGAATTTAACGCTAGCGAAGCCGCGGGAAAATGCTAGTAAATAAATAAATATTTGAGGACTTCTTACACAGATTGACTGAGTCCCACGGTAAGCTCAAGTATAGGCTTGTGTTGTTTCAATTCAGACAATGATATATATTAAAAATAATAATTAGACCTATTGACGACTCATTGTCATGCACAAAGGTTGAGATATTGGGCTGTAGCCTTCGATGGTTAAGGAGTTAATGAAAGTGTTTGTAAACAATTCATTTTAGATCGCTGAATAGATTTTATCGTCATGTGTTCCGTTTTTTTACCCGACGCAGTGGTATTTTATTTATGTGTGAAACAATAAGGACTGTTTAATATTGCAGGATTTACCTACAAACTACTGCACTGCACACTTGAAATACTGACTTTATCAATCTTCATCCTCGTGACCTAATTAGATACGGTTTTAAAACGTAAAACAGTATGCCATCTTTATTATAGGTACATGCAAAACATAGCTACAATACCGTACAACGTTATGTGTATATGTATAACGTACAGTCACGGACTTTAATTGTTGATCCACTTCTAGCTCATTTTACACTGGACACGTCTTAGCTTAACTATGAGATGTCCAGTATGAAATGAGCTAGAAGTGGATCAACAATTAAAGTCCGTGACCGTACCTATGATTTTTTTTTTTGTAATTAGCATAGCTGCAGAAAGGAAGAGTAACAACTTTTCACGTTTTATAGACTTTGTTTTGCAAAATCTTGACAAAACAAAAGGTAATAAAAATTGGCCACACTTGAACTGCACTATAAAGTCATACAATAGCAAAGCTAACCTGAGCCTAGCCAGGTAAACTTGATAAGCCTAGTTACGACCAATCTAAAGGTCATGCATCAATACCACAAGATCATGATGACTTTAACATAAAATATGCATAAGGTCGCCCCTATAGACCTCGCTTGAGATCTAGAACGATGTTATCATACATCTGTAACGCGCCCTTTCCTTGTCAGTACTCAATAATAAAAATATTACAGATGTAGTGCGCAAAGATTTACCTTCGTATTTTTACGGAAACGTGACAAATACGAACGTTTCCGTAAAAATACGAATGAAAAGCTTTTCGCATATCTGTACATTAATTGTATATTAAGATTAGGTAATAGATAGGAATCTGAAATAAATTACAAAGATATTGTTCTGATAAGTGCCGTCCGTGACATTTTTGCGACAAAAAAGTTTATTTATTTCAATTCACGATGCAGAACGCACACAATAGGAGCGAACTAAGCGACACGAGTTAGTTCAGCTAAAAAATTTGAATGCATTTGAAATTATTAATAGGGCGTGACATAAGCGACTAATCGTTTTTGTTAACCCTAAACGGCTATTTGTGACATCGACTCTTTGGAACCATCACACGGGAGCAGCAATAGAAACCCCAACTAAGGAACAAATCAATTTATTTTCTATATACCTTTTATAATTCGCGTTTTTTCGTAAGCCGGGAAACTGGTTCGATTCACGATACAGACTATCAATAGAAAAGTTAAATAATTAGATCGAATTTCTTTGACATAAAAAATAAACTTTTGTTGTAGGAAAAACACTATATTTCCTAAATTTTAACAAGAGAGTAGGTATGCATGTGGGCCATTTTTTTCAAAGTTGTTCACCCCACTTTTTTTTGGATTGTGAAATTTTTATGTGATTTCCACTCAGAATTGCGAACTCTTTCAATCCTAATAGGAGAAAAAAAGTGTCCCAAAGTTTTTTTCCCATTCCGTTGCCATTTTTTTCATATATTTTGTATGGCGGTAACGGAATGGAAGGTCTGAAAAATTTATGTAAATCTTGGGATATTTTTTTTCTCTTATCAGGATCGAAAGATCTCGCGATTCTGAGTATGAATCGCGTAAAAAATACCCATGTTACAAAAAAAGTGGGATGGACAACTTTGAAAAAAATGGCCCATGTGTGATTTACAAAATCGAATCACGTTTGTAAAAACGGTATTCAAACAAAATACCACTAAAGTACCATAACAGTACCAGTCCATCAGCATATACATATTGATTCGTACAAATTGCCTATTTACGGGGGCTTCAATGGCCATGTCGCGAACGTGACATGAATTAACGATGGGAATATTGATCAGCTGTGACCAGTTGTTCTAGGGTGATTGTGTATGAACTAAGCCTATACCATTGGCGTTATAGAAAAAGCTAACGTGCTCGATAGCGTAAACTATTAAACGTTAAGGAAAATGTAGGTATATAATTTTTGGATCTAGTACGAGGGCTGTTCCGAAAGTTGTTAGCTGACCCTTTAGTTCAACTTGCCTTGTACCGCGCGCGAGTCCAAACTTGAGGCTCAGGCTCTACTTATGCGATTTGAATAAATGTTATACTGTTCTGTGGGATATTTCAATACAGATCATATCCAAAAGAAATTATGAGACTAATTATTTTTTATACTACGTCTGTGGCAAACAAGCATACGGTCCGCCTGATGGAAAGCGGTTACCGTCACCTTTAGACCTAATGCGAATAATTAATTTATTATATTTTTTTTTACCAAAACTTGTTTTGTGTGGAATTTCTGACTTCTTAGAAAAAAAAATAGTTTTTTTATAATTTATCGAATTTGGTATCCAAATAGTTACAAAAACTCTTGCAATAAAAAATAATGTTAAATCATAGTACTAAAGCGTCTGAAGAATTGATCAAGAATGTTCGAGTTGGTTAGGCGTCGACGCATTCTAGTTAAACAAATATAAAAAATAAACTAATCTCTTTCTAAACCCAAATCTACATCACCTTAATCAATAATGAAAAATCCCTCAAAACAGTATAACAAAAATACAAATTGCATGAATACATCCGGAGCAGATAAAAACTTTCGGAACAGCCCTCGTAAGTAACCGTTATAATTTTTTCGATGCGGTTGTTTACCGAAACGTTTACGCGATATCAGAGTATCGAGCAACGTACGGTCTACTAAAACGCCAAAAAGCCAGGCAAAGGTTCTGTATTCGAAAATGTTATGTGAACTTTTTCCCATATTAGATACTATTATTAGTTTACTGCGCGCGCCAATAAGTGCGAGCAAAGTGCATGTGAGAAATGTCAAGTTATTATTATCTTATACTTTTAAACGAGCAATTCTTGTATATTTATTTATTTATTTATTTATTTATTTATATATATATTTATTTACACTGACGATCTCGGAAACCGCTCTAACGATTTCGCAGAAATTTGTTATGTGGGGGTTTTTGGGGGTGAAAAATCGGTGTAACTTATCCTTAGGTCCCGGAAAACGCGAATTTTCGAGTTTTCATGCGTTTTTCTTCGCGCGCCATCTCGTGTGCAGTAGTTGTACTGTTAAGACAGAATTCTTTCGGTCGATGTAAGTACTATTTATTGCAAACACTAGATGGCGACACAGGTCAAGGCTAAAACGAATAGAAAAATACACTATTTGAGTTTTTGTGGCGAAATGCGCGCCATCTCGTGTGGAGTAGTTGTGTTGTTAAGGCTGAGAATTCTTTCGCTCGATGTAGGTACTATTAATTTTTGAACTAGATGGCGACACATGTCAAGGATACGAAACAGAACCGAGCGAAGCTCGGTTGCCCAGATATTGATGTTTAAAATAAGAATAATCCTGGTGGCTAAGTAGGGTAAATGGGAACTTTCGCAGCTGGATCGACTGAATAATACTAGCAATAATCCATACTAATATTATAAATGGGAAAGTGCGTGTGTCTGTTTGTTTGTCCGTCTTTCACGGCAAAACGGAGCGACGAATTGTCGTGATTTTTTAAGTGGAGATAGTTGAAAGGATGGAGAGTGACATAGGCTACTTTTTGTCTCTTTCTAACCCGAGCGAAGCCGCGGGCAAAAGTTAGTAAAAAGTAATTCTGAATGCAATACTGGGTCAGAAGATCGCAGTAGGTTTTTGTGGACGCCATGTCTCGTGAGCAAGGACCCCGCTAAGGATACTGGCGAGCCTTGCTCACGTGCATAACTGCCGCCATGCGTTTTCCCTTAGCAGCCTTATACCACAGTATAATAAAGAGTATTATCGTACAGTATGGCCACTCCCGCTCCCCGCTGAAAGTGCCGCCCACCCCCTCTCGGTTACCTTACAGTTACCGCCTGTCAAAAACGCGAACAGTCGGCCTGTCGTATTTCACTCATGTAAGCATAGTACGCGTTCACCTACACGAGCTTAGACTGTGTGCTAGGAACGCGCCTCTTTCATATACTATTTTGAAAGAGGCGCTTATACGATATTCACGGGATAAGATGGGGTGGTGCTATTCTTTTCTGATGCCGGCACTACACCGCACGAAACTTGGGTTGAGTAAGAATTGAATGTAGAAAAAATCTAGTTTAAATAATTCAAAAAGAACAGTTACGCTAATCGAGTGTGTAAATCCAGCATAGGCTGGTACCAGTTTTTTTATCCGTTGCTAATCGTGAGCTCCGGTTATTTATCTTTATGTACATGAGTATGTATCCTAATGACCCTGGTGGTAAATCTTTAGTGGTCGATGACCCAAACGGCTTGTTTTTTTTTCACGTTACAACACTGTCATGTTAACTTGATCGATAGTTGATGTAGTATGTAGTCATAAATTACAGGATGTTTTATAAGGCCCGCAAGTCGTGTAAAGTTGGATAATACTCGTACATACATTATGCGTAGTTAATTGTGAATGTCTTGATGTAACATTAATTTCCGTTGCTTCAAGCGATGGTAATTTCTTTCCGATGAATTTGACGAGCATATATTACCTATACATCTTTGTGAGAAATATATACGTTTAATAATTATTCAAGTGCACACTCCCGCATACAAATTCAGTACAGTAGCTAAAGCACTTGCTTTGTTACTTATCAACATACATCGGGGTTTTGGGAGCGGGAATGAATTTGTGTATTTATAACTCTGTTTATAGTAACTTGAATTACTGAAATATAGATTAAACTATGTATATGGCTCCAAATGTACCTAGAAATGTTATAGTAATGTCTGTTGTTCATCGTTTTCACCCTTTTTGGCTAGTGTAAATCATTCCCGCTCCCAAAACCCCGATGTATGCTTATCAATGTATACTGATTCTAAAAATAAGTTCTACGGATGAAAATGGGATATGGCACTGTGGCAGTACAAGAATGATAATGCAGAATAAAGTCTAATAGTGTACTGCGCGATGCTTAGCATTTCACAAGTGAAATAGATACAGTGGTTTTTGTAAATACTTCAGAGCTGGAGGTGCCCAATTGCCTATTTAGTTTAAATAAGTAGAAAAAAAAAACCGGCCAAGAGCGTGTCGGGCCACGCTCAGTGTAGGGTTCCGTAGTTTTCCGTATTTTTCTCAAAAACTACTGAACCTATCAAGTTCAAAACAATTTTCCTAGAAAGTCTTTATAAAGTTCTACTTTTGTCATTTTTTTCATATTTTTTAAACATATGGTTCAAAAGTTAGAGGGGGGGGGACGCACTTTTTTTTCCTTTAGGAGCGATTATTTCCGAAAATATAAATATTATCAAAAAACGATCTTAGTAAACCCTTATTCATTTTTAAATACCTATCCAACAATATATCACACGTTGGGGTTGGAATGAAAAAAAATATCAGCCCCCACTTTACATGTAGGGGGGGTACCCTAATAAAACATTTTTTTTTCATTTTTTATTTTTGCACTTTGTTTGCGTGATTGATATACATATTGGTACCAAATTTCAGCTTTATAGTGCTAACGGTTACTGAGATTATCCGCGGACGGACGGACGGACGGACGGACGGACGGACGGACAGACAGACATGGCGAAACTATAAGGGTTCCTAGTTGACTACGGAACCCTAAAAATAATAAAATCACAGGAAGCGGCCTCCAGAAAGACGAGCAGTCTCCAATGCCAAACGCATGGTCATGACAGTCATGGCAAACTGAAGGAAGAATGTATGATTCAAATGTAGGAGTACTATCCTCGTACTTACGTACGTGTATGTTTGTCGGCTTCTGTCCCTGCCACGCTACGTGCCCAGCATCGATAACTTTAAATTATAATGTACACGTAGTGTTAAACTAGCTACAACTATACCGATACAAATATAAATTCGTGCCTTCTGTTAAAATAGGATAAGGCACGTAAGGCACTTATGTTCAGCGTAGTTATAATTATGATAAAAATTACTGAATCTGGGAGCTGTACTAGTATAGGTAAACAGTTAACCCAATGAACGCCGCGCTCTTAATTTTACATACCTACTAAAATCGGTCACATTTGTGTGCCGCGCGAAATTCAACGGCTTATGTATGGAAAAATGTATTAGCTCATATGATATAAATTTTATCAACTGTGCCGTATGCGCACATATTACTGCATGCGAGTATGTTTGGGTGCGCGTCTTCCGAAGACAGCGCGATAAACTCAATCATAAATTCATAATGTACCTACTTTGGCAACGTAATATAATTTATCGCAAAGTCTTCTACGTCCGCTTATACGCCGTTATAAGTTATCATTAAGGGGATAGTCGACAACATTCCTTACTTTCATTCAGTAACACATATTTTCCTCCCTGGATATTGAGATGCCGTTCTGTGTCGGGAGCGAAACAAATTTCATAAAATTTTTGAATGATTGCTCCCATAAGCACCAAAAAATAACTCAAAAGAGCATATCTTTCATGAATAGTATATATGCTTATATAAATTTAAAATTCCTAATCTAAGAAGAAAGTCTGTTATAGATTGCTGAATGATAGGCGATTTTGTGACACTATCGCAGCAAATTGATATAAGCAGAAAATTGATTTATATTTAATTTAACATACCTATATTGCGATTTCAAAAATATACAAACAAGGTACAGTTAATATTTTCAAGTTTATAAAATGTTGCTTGCATTAGTCAGGTATATTTAGCCCACAAGCAGAACGCAAACATTTTTTCTGAGCCTTAAACACAAGTTCCCGATCAGTTGAGTTACCCCAGAATTATTGACCGCATATTACGTATTTTGTTCCGATTAAGGAATCAAAGATCACCCGAGATGTGTAATACTTTGAGTTGAACGACCTTAGCGATTAAGTTTTAACGTAATAGTACCTATAATTAATTAACAAAGTAATTGGAGTAATGAGAGACTGTTATATTATTATTATTCTATTATCTACGCATATCCATTTCAGATTTGACGAACCGCTTTAGAGTTTTACCCTTTTATACCAGCTCAAAGAGATCAATCAGGTTTGTAGGGAAAGTTGCGACAGAATCTAGTAACGAAGGTATCCAATGGAAGGTGAGATCTTTCAAAGTACAGATTAATGAATAATACATTTTAATTTCTAAAGTTTTATTCAGGATGAAGGCTAAAATATTATAAATAGTAAACTTTCACGCATTTATCAAAATGTAAATTGAGCTCAAATGTGCGTTAGACTAATTAGATGAAGTAGAACTAGACTCAAACATTCGTATACACTTGTCCAAAATGTACGACCGAACTTCAACATGAAAACTATAAAATGCAGTAGGGACTGCACTATACTCTGGTCCAATACCAAAGAAAAGTTAAGCTAGTTAAGTAATTATAGGTTAACAGTTTGTCTTACCTTGGTCCCATGATAATCGTCGACGACGCTTTCATCCCGCCGCGCCAACGGGTACTCGAACGTCGTGTTCTTCATGAGGGTGGAGACGCGAGCGGTCACGCACTGCAACAACGCAAACACATAGTACCGATACGCTAGCATCGTGCGGACACCCACCGGCGACTGTCGCTTCTACAACACAACTAGCACAGACACTTGGAGGGAACAATTTGTTGCATAGACAACGCACCGATCCGTGTAAGTCCTTGCCAAGGCTCGTCGATGCGATTTCTGATGATGACAGCTTCATGGTGGAGTGATGTTTGTTTTTATGACAGCTGCCAGCTAATAGCAAAGAGGATACTACTGTGTTCGTTGCCAGTGTTTATATCGTTTTTTCCGTAGATTTTTTACCCGACTTCGGCAAAAAAAGGTTTATGATTTTGATCAATATTTGCAAAGGGAGCAAAAAAATCATAGTGACGGCACAGTATAATAAAGAGTACTATCGTACAGTACGGCCACTCCCACTCCCCGCTGAAAGTGTCGCCCACCCCCTCTCGGTTACCTCACAGTTACCGCATGTCAAAAACGCGAACAGTCGACCTGTCATATCTCACTCATACAAGCATAATACGCGTTTATCTACACAAGCTTAGACTGTGTGCTATAGGAATGCGCCTCTTTCATATATTTGATCGCCAGTGTCCGAGGTGTGGTGACGGCTAGTCGCCTAATAAATCGTACATACTTACATTTGTTACCAAATAAGAAGAGGCACTTTGGCCACCACTATCAATTTGATACCTACTTCTATTACTGCAAAAAGAATAACAGTGAAATTGTGTATAAAAAAATATATTTTATATCGCCAACCAACTTCTCGAATTTAAGCAATATTATTTAAAGTTTTTTAAATGCTCAATATGAAGTCTGACTTCACAAGTACTACAGTAATAAATACAAGTAATATTAATAAAATATCCCTCAAGCTAACTTTAAACGCCGCAACATAGTTCACAACATAAACAATGTATGTTATCGTATTCTTCTCACATTCATCAACCGCTATTCCGGCAGGCGGCTTAACTTCAAGCGATGATTATCGTCATTCGTCATTTATAAGCGCTATGTAATATTTGTGTTCATTCATTACAAGAACGGTTCCTTTGCTCGCTTTGCAGAGCGATGGGGTTCATGTGATCATTTTTTTTCGAAATAAGCTCGGGTTTCTTAGGACAGCGGTGCAGAGGCTGGGGCTGTTTCCATGAAGTATGAAGCCGGCCGCTATGACGACACCGCTCCTAGGAAATCTGAGCCTGACCCATGATTGTTTAAAATAGTTTTTTGACGCTAAAATTGTTGTACGCTGAAATTTTGTGTATGTAAAACTACGATTGCACGGTTGTTATAACTACGATTTGGTATTGTGTCGTTCAGACACCAGAATACACATTGTCGCAAGACACTATTGTTATTTTAGTTTCGTACCACGCTTTTAATGAAGTATTATTACTATGCAAGGACAAATTGGAGAACGTTTAGAAAGTGAACTTTGTGTAATTGAAAGCAACGAACAATTTTATTACTTTACAAATTTTACATATTATTTATATTTAAAATTTTATATATTTAGTCTAATATACTTCAGGAGCGTAGTACTTTCAGCCGTAAAAATATCCGTGACTAAATTTGGTAACACCCTATATAACACATACCTACCTGATCCTAATGGGGGCGGGTTTTTTAAATTAACCCTTTGAGCGCCAAGTCCATTTTGATTTATGAGCGTCGAAGTACCTAATGTGAACCTTTCTGGTATGCAAGTAGGTGGATATAGGGCTGGAGGCGCGCGCATTAACAACTTTCGAAGTAAAAGAAATAAACGCTGAAATCCGAATAATTGTTTCTCAAGACACAAGATTTTGTAAATAAATGACCTCTTTTAGAGGTAAGATAACAATAATGTGGCATAAAAATGTTTACATATACTTATATAAAGCACCTTGCTAGCAATGACCTGCATTGCTCCTATAACTATATACATTATGTACAATGTTAAATTGCAAGATGCATTCATATGAACTAAACGTAAGATATCTCTGTACCTACTGCAATTAGCACTGAGTAATCATAAACACAATTTATTCATAGACAGATAACTTTGTCAACTTTATATCTGTGTTGTGTAACACTAAATGATGCAGAATATAATACCGAATATACCGATAGTGTCATAGGTAGTGTAGTAACTGTAGTAAGGCAGTATAGTATTTTATCAATATTGAGAACACTTTATCATTGGTTTGAAAGGCAGTCTTGTCTAAATAATTATAAAGTGCAGTAAACTATTTTTTTTTATATTGGAGACACATTACACAGATCAACTTATCCCCAAACTAAGCAAAGCTTGTACTATGGGTGCTATGCGACGATATACATACTTATATAGATAAATACATACTTATATACATAGAAAACATCCATGACTCAGGAATAACTGTGCTCATCACACAAATAAATGCCCTTACCAGGATTCGAACCCAGGACCGCGGCTTAGCAGGCAGGGTCACTATCGACTGAGCCAGACCGGTCATCTGTAAAGTCGTCTGTCGTCTGTGAGTAAACTATACAATTCTAAAGACTGAATAAAAAAGTTTAGGTAAGTAATCAGCTTGTAGGCCACACACAATAACAACATGAGACCATATAAATACATATGGCTGAGTGTGGCAAGAGAGACAGGAGTAGAAGACTGAATAGAAGAGGCCTTAGTCAAAGGAACAAGCTGGAGTTGCCAAAGTGTAATTAAAAAAATAATATGTACTTAGAAACAAAACTTCAATAATAAAGGCTATTTTTATTTTATTTTATTAATTTATACAGTATGTAAACTAACGAAAACCATTTACTGTAACCCGTAAATGTCCAGGTGATACTGAGAAACTTTTACTATGGGACCAACACCCAAAACGCGAAATAAAAATTTACTCTCCCATAGGAAATACTTACTATAAAATAAAACTACCTATGAAACTGTCAGAAGATATTTTCGTGATTTCGGGGTTGATCCCATAGTAAAAGTTTCTCAGTATCACCTGGACATTTAAGGGTTACAGTAAATGGTTTTCGTTAGTTTACATACTGTATACGGCTGGGCAAATACAGTATCCCTCCCTCTCCAAAATAATACAAGTAGAAAAAGATGAGAGAAGTGGCTTACCAAGTCAAAATCATGTTGGAAACAGTTATAATCGAAAAGGATTAAGAATAACCAGTGACCAAAGGTTTTTGACAATCTTAAGCAGGAACCTTAGAACAGAGAAAATTGAAGGGACAATGAAAGCAAGTAGAAACATATTTTAGTAAAATAAACAGTGTCTTACCTCGTCCATTACAAGCTGCCAGCCATTTTCGAGGTAACTAGCGAAACCCAGTGTATAGAGACAATATACTTTGGCAAAGATCTGCTTTATAGCATAACCAAGCATCATTTACTTTTTGCTTTGAATTTTTTTACAGTCTTTTGTACATATTTGTCAAATCACTACTAGGTAGGCAAGCATGGTCGTTCCATAAACGATAAAACGTCAGGATGTCCTTTTCGCACTATTTGTAAGTGTGAAAAGGACTGCCTGATGTTTTATCATTTATTGCGCGACCATACTATTGGTCCAGAACTCCAGATCCAGTTAAAAATATAACATTTATAGACATAGAACTTAACATTCACATAGTAGATGGTAACTCATTAAACTTTTAAAAAAAATCTAGGTTTTACTTAACAGTAACAACACAGTGATTTGTGTGAATGTATTGCACCTTTAGAAATTGTTTAGAGTTTGGTCAGTTTCATTCTAAAGGTGTGATGTATGAAAAAACGGTAACAAATTGGTGGTAAGTTATATTTAGTGCTGTGTGTGACAGGATGGACTATTGTGTTTTGTGTTCTAATGACAATTACGGGTTCAGTGTGTCTTTATCAGTAGCCTAGAATAACATACTTGTTTACTATGTACTTACTTATCAGATAGACAATGAGGATTCTGTATATTGGTCTATACTATGTATATGGTTATTTTGTTTTATAATAATACTGATATAATAGAAGCAAAAATATTAATATTTTGAGATCCTAATCAAATTTTAAAGTGCTACTACTACACATAACTATACATACTGATCCAGTGTACAATACAAATACAGGCGGCATAGGAAACTGTAAAGTACATGGTAAATATTCAGATCTATGGAAAAATCTTGATATCATTCTGTTAGATAACCTATGAACTAGCTAATTAAATATTTTCCCTACAAGTTCCAGTCAATAAATTGCTATTCTTCACAATATTAGACCCTGACAAATTTCTCCTTACGATTAATGCTTCTATACACCCACAGCAACTATTTAATCGTTTATCGTACGTACACAATTCAAATCCACAAAGAGCTGTCACAAATTAGATTCAGGTTAGACAATGTAAATGGGAATAAAACTTACAGGTAAGTGATGAAGAGGAACAGGTGTAGGTGTGAGTCTCCGGTTAATAACCAAATTGCTCTGGTTATTATTTAATACCGGAGAAATTGGCAAAATCCGGCGATGAGTAGCAAAAAAGCGACGCACAGCCTTGTACGCTGACATTTAGCGAAGTGTTGCTATTATCAAAATCTTTGACATTCCGAGATATTTGAGATTATCATTATCACGCTGGGTCATAAAATAGCTGCATCACAAAAACGCTGTAAATGATTTGGCTACTGCATACTAGATGGCGCTTTATTTTCAAATTCGGTTATCGGTTTAGTTTCATTTGTATTCGTCTTCGGTTGATTTCTAAAAAGATTTTTTCTCCCCAGATTAAAGATTGATTTCTCCCCAGTCTTCTTGCTTCCAAGATATATTAGGCCCAATTTGGCGAACTGCAGTTATTGAAGCTTGAAAGTACAGCAGGCCTAGCACATGATGGCCGCGAGGTAGACTACCTGTCCTTATGTCATTAATACAATTAGACAAAGACGTGTCATCTATCTCGCGGCGACATACTCCCGCGGCCATCATGTGCTAGGCCTACAGAGCTGGAGATTCAAAATAAGCTTATTATTTGGTTGATACTTGAAATTTACTGGTGCAATATTGCAGAAAAATAGATGATTTCTTATTATGTCGGACAGCATGCATTATCATTCCATAAATAATGGAGGAGGTTTGGCGGGTTTTCAAAAACTCCTGCTGAAGATTATTTGTAAAGGAAACGACAATAAAAAAACTACTCAGAATTGAAACTTTTATTCGTAACTTACGATGACTGGTCACAACGTCCTACGCGAGCAACGCAACTTGTCCGTCGTAAGGCACTAGTCGAAAACGGACGCTGTATGAAGAGACATGTGAATTACCAACGATACTACCGAGCATAACATGTTTTTGAGTTACGTTGGTTAACATGCAATAGTTATTGCCTGCCATTCGTGGTTTAAGAAAGTTTTTACATAAGTAACAAAGAATGTTTGGTAGTATCGTGGACAATAAACGAAATCAAGGCCCAGTCTGAGGGTGTTTGTATAAAATATAGTGACAATGTGAACGACTGAACGTAATTAAATACATTATGAAATATTTAGGAAATATTATTAAAATTTATATTAAGCTTTCGCACATGTACATTAGTCATAAAAGACAATTAATTGATGTTTCTGTAAAAACATGAGTATTTACTTAAAAAATAACAATTTAAATGTAATCAAATTAAGTAACATGTTCACTGTCCCGCTATGGCTTCCTAGTAAGACTTGACGTTACCTATATATCTGTAAGTACTCCACTGGGCAGTGAACGTGTTAAAAATGATGATTCTCATATTTCATCCATATTTTAGATTAGACTGAACATAATACAGAGTGCACAAATTGTAAATAGTAATCGACAATCACAACCGACTACTACGCAAACAAATAACACAGTCATCTAAGAGAGAAATCTACAAAAATATAATCCTACGATCTATATTGACAACAAGGTTTTAGTTACACCTAAAATAATAAACCTGAGTGACCACCACATGGACGTTTATATCGTTCTATTATAACGAGATGAATTATTTTATAAACATTACATGGAAAGGCTTCGTAACAGTTTACAACTTTTCTTTTAACATATACTTAAAATAAAATATTTTATGCAGTGCTCGAGATAAAGCACCACATAATTAGAAGAAAAATATGGACAGTGGTTATGTTTAAACATAATTTATATTTAATAAGTCAAAGAGAAAGATATAAAGTAAATGAATTGACCGTGACGTCACTCCTCAGTATTTCATAATATGTAATTCCATATTAGCAAATCGTTTTGACAGTTCTTAAAAAGAAGCTGATTTGACTAGTAGGAAACTAGCCTATTCAATTATTTTTGATTTCTTTCGTTTTTACTTAATTGTTACACGATGCACGATGGGCAAACGGCAAAATTATATTTAAAAGTAAGGTAATCTTTATCGATATATTAGAAATCAATAAATAGGGTTGTAATAAAAATGACCACTCGCGTGTATTTTAAGTGTAACATTAAAACCATCTAATTTTTTCAACTCATATCATATGACACGATATTCCATGGTATTTACAATGACAAATTAAATAGGTAATTTGGTTCCGTAAGTATAATAGTCATAATTTATAATATTCGCTACAAAGAAAACCTTTAAATATTGTCATAATACTGATATTTAATATTTATATTAGTCATAAGAGTCAGAATAGTGACAGTGTTATTGGCTGTGTTAACGAAACCATTAACCCTTTCATAGTAGCACCTATAAGTACAAAAGCATCTCATGAGCGCTCTCGAAGCTCACGGGCGCACGCGAGCCAATATAAACCTTATTCGAAAATGTTAAGGGTGTTTACAATTATTATTAGGGCTTCGCGTCTGTTACACGACTCCGGATTTGCAGCCCGTAAGGAAGTTTTTTTCGGAACCGCAGATTCGGACCACGCACTTCACGGGCACGGACTTTGACGGGTTTGTGTAGTTCGGACGCTGAGCTCCGCCTGGCTAAGAACACGGACACAGTGTAGAACGGATATTTGGATCCTCACGAAAATAGGCTATAGCGGTGTCCAAGAACTAAATAAGGGATCACATCTAAAGGGATTTAGGGAGTATTTGTGATGACGTCATGTTACATTTTCCTAGGATAGCGAGGGATATCTTCGGATAGTTCGGATCCCTACGTGTTTAGAAGCTGATTTACGATTCACAGGAGGCTAAAGGTTCCGACAACACAGTTTTACAATTTATTAAGAATGTTTGATTTCGTAAAGCTTTGAATAGATATCACAAGTTTACCAGTAACAAGTGGAAGAGATTGATTCAGCCAAGCGCGGATCCAGCTTCGTGCTCAGGGGGGGGGGGGTCACGTGGTAAAGGCCTGAGGCCCCAGGGGGGGGTCACGTGGTCTATTTGTATGGCCAACTTAGGCTCCAGGGGGGGGTCATGACCCCCATGACCCCCCCCTGGATCCGCGCATGGATTCAGCTTCTTTATTAAAGTTTGAATTTTCACAGCCGCTACTCTTAATCCTTTATTAAAACTGTATTCTTACCATAGGATTGTATCATGCGTATTAAGATAAGACGCGTAAAGTAGTGAAAATATTACGTTGCTCTCATACTTTATCACGTCTCCTCACACCTCCAAATTGTGGTCACAATAAAAGTATGTATTTTGAACTACTTTACATACCTTAATATGTCGGTACATTTCGTTTAAAACTTGGTGCAATGTATCACCGAAATCCTATTTGAAAATATTTCTCAAACGATACTAAAGAGGCGGAATTCTACAGTTTGTTAAAAAAAAAAGCAGAAATTAAAAAGTGGCAACTTCGTAGAGCCGTCCCATGTGATTTTGCCGCTTTTCAATTTCTACGGTTTTCTGCCAGGCTGTAATGTTAAGCTAGGAACATACTACGCGGACGTCCGCCGTCGCGCGACCGCGGACACGGATCTAGACAATGAATATACACTTAACCGTACAAACTATCGGTCGTCGGTCGTGGCCTTGAGCGCACGGGCGTCCGATCGAAATCTGGCTCGCTGGATGTTTTGGTCAGCCGAAGTCACGTCCCGAAGACCGTGCACACTGATCGGTCGCGGTCGCGCGACTGCGGACGTCCGCGTAGTATGTTCCTAGCTTTATTGTATAATTCCAAGTGCTTACATAGATAGCAAGAGTTACCAGCACCTTACGCAAGTTATTGTATGTGAGATCGATATTTATAAGTGCCAGAAAAAATCAAAATTGAATGGACTAATACTGTTTTAATTCCTTGTTGTACTGTTGTTGGCAATGTGATCTTAAATGTAAAATTACTAATTAAAAAATTACAAAACTAACTTATACTAGAAGACATTTAACACTACTAAGAGAATTTTAGAACATTGGTCTTTTTTCATAAAGCTCTATGCCTTGGAATAATCAGCCGAATCTATTATTCTAAGAAAGTAAAATTCAAAGGAATGCCAGCTAAGCCTTCAACCGTCAGACATTATAGTCTGGCAAAAAAGTGTAGAAATTAAAAAGTGGCCACATTGTTTCATTTCTATTGTTTTTTGCCAAGCTGTAACTGACACGTGTGATAGGCGTGATGGTAAACCAGTTTTATTAAATTCGGCCCTAGTATTCTAAACTCCGAAGGATATTATCCTTTGAGTATGTTTTAGCTCAAATGGTCCAACATAAAAAGAACGCTCAATGATTTATTTTGTTTTACAATAAGTGAAAATTTCAATGTATTTTTGCTAGGACCATATTCAAGCCTAAAGCTATCTACTAAAAGCTCTTTTAATAATAACACATTCTTACCCTGACTGGTGAAAATCTACGAAACATAAACCTACAACCTATCACAAATAATTAAGTTTTTCATTGAAGTTTGAATAGACATTTCTAACCCGACCATAATTTGATTTGAAATTTTCAAATTAACAGTTATTATCCAGTACTCAGTAGTATTACAATTAATTACAGTAGTATTTAATCATAATTATATACATAATAAGAATTCCGCGACCTATCTCACCTCAAGAACACATTCTTCAAACTACCCGTAGTTATTTTTATTAGCCCCAGTTGAAATAATTTTTAAATGATTACTGGATAAGAACCCTAAGGTCCAATTTATGCTGTCAGGACTTCGATTACTATGGCATCCATAGCATCAAAGTGTTGTTTAACTTTGCGCCACCAGCAATTCGAACTCAAGTTCATGTTGCCACTCACTTGCCAGCAACTGCTTACGTTCACTTCTCCAATGCAATAAGAACTTACTCGGGACGTCATAGTTCGATTCAGCTTAAATAACCGCGATCGCCTTGCGTCCGTGCACAGAGTAGGGCTAAAGGTGGTTTTCCACCGGCAGGGCGTGAATGGGCAGAGCGGGGAGGGAATTGAAATCGCCCGGACCCTTTCCCACTAAAAATTGCCATTAATAGCCATCGCGGGCCTGCGCGAGCCCGCGCGTGCCTGCGCGTGCCTGCCGCAGATTGTAGGTTTCATACGATACTCTATGTCGAAAGCAATACGGTACATTTTTACACTAATAAATATCTCAATTCAAGTCTCGCACATCCTCTTCAATCCGCGCCTCGTCATGTCTCGTCGCGCTCTGCCGATAGAATACCACCTTCGAGTTAATTTATACTCTAAATAGAAAGCAATACGGTTAATTTTTACACTAACTAATATTTCAATTCACGTCCCGCACATCCACGTCAATCCACTCCTCTCCACGCTAAGCCACTTTTCGTCTCGCTCTGCCGGTGGGAAACTAACATCAGAGTTAATTTATACTTTAAGTCGGAAGCAATACAGTTCATTTTTACACTAACAAATATCTCAATTAAAGTCCCGCACATCCAAGTCAATCTTTACTATTTCCACCAAAGATGCGCTGGGCGAGAATTTAAAATTCGCCATACAAATTTCAATTCCCTCTCCGCTCTGCCCATTCACGCTCTCCCGGTGGAAAACCACCTTAAGATTGTGTAACAAGATATTTTATATGATACTGGCCAGATGACATCATATTTACAAGTACCTATAATGATTTCTAACGAGTCTTCAATAAGCTGTTAAGGTGCCCATAGATTACCAGATCATCGGGCGATGTCGGCCTGTCAGTTGTTCGCAAAAAGTAACAATGCCGAATATCTGAGGCCGATCCGATATCATCTGGAGTACGTGTAGTCTATGGGTCTTACATCAGAGATAAACAGTGTGTTTGTATGTGTGTCTCGCTCTCTCAGCGGCGATTTAGGAGAAGCTGTCCTGCTCGCACTCGTCCCAGCTGTCGCACTCGCACTGATCGGGGTCGTAGTCGATGTCGCAGGCCGCATGCCCGGTCGCGTCCGAGCTGATGTCCGTTAGAGCCGCTTCGGACACGGGCTTTGAAGAAATGTCTAGAATCTGCAAAAAATAAATCAAATGTTAACAATATTGAACAAAGGGACTTCTCAAAGTACATACCATGAACCTTTAGTGTTATGGTTTGCTGGTTGGTGGTGGAAATGAATTACCATTTAGATAATTCAATTATGATTTTCGTGAGCAAATGCCCAACTAATAATAGCTATGACATTTTAGGGACTCGTAAATCATACTAAAGGTTACCAGAAGTTTAGTCACCACATTCAGACATTATCATGTCTTAGGGCTGGGACAAATGGGCTTAGGTCCTTCACATTCGCTGCTTTGAGCTATTTGCGATCATCGGCGAGCAAATTTAAAAAAAAAAAACTATTGATCTAAGACAATTTTGACCTATTCAAGTAGATCGACCAGTCGGATACCTGGCGCAATTATTTACAATATCTTAGCGAAATGTCACAGTTTCGTTTTCTGTCAACCCTTTATTTGCCAAGAGTGGCACTGAAACTTGAGTAGTTGCATGTGCTCTGCCTACCCCTTCATGGGATATAGGCGTGATTGTATGTATGTATGTATCTTAGCGAAAACTTGATTCTGAGTAATGAGTGAGACACGTAACAGTATCAGGCGGTTAATGATAGGAGTTATGAATTGAGCAACGTACATCGGCTGATGATCTTAGACTGTAGTTGTCGGACTGCGCGTCTCTGTCAGCCGTGGACAGAGCATGAAGCGCCAGTGAGTTTCTTTTTGGTTCGTCCCGCGACATGTTCTTGCCTTCGGAACGAATCGCCACCTCTGATGGGTTTGAGCGTTCTGGGGAGCAAACATGAGAAAAATAATTAATCAGTCATTTTCAGCAAAAACATATGTAACTCCGTACAGACAGACAAAGTCTAAGAAAAAAAGTATCTCATCAGAGCCACCTAGGTCACTCTACCTTTTGGTGACCTAGATGGCGTTACACCTTTGGGGGCTCTCGGCTACATGACGCTGACATTCATATTTGACATTTTAAATCAATCAATATGGGCCAAATTGTAAAAACTCAGGTTCAAGTCTATAATTAATATTAATAAATAAAAACTTTCAGATTGTAGATGTTAACGATGTTCATAAGTATTCCAAATTTCAAAGCGATAGCACAAGTAGTTCTAGACATATTTAGTAATGTGACAGACAGACAGACAGGCGGACAGAGTAGCACCATAAGGGTTCCTTTTGTACCTTTTTGGCATGGAACCCTAATAATATAACACCTGTTTACATTTAGCAAATATAAGGCTGGTTTTAGTGTCACGCGGACCGTCCCGCGACCAATTTGTATGAAGTTGATGTTGTCGTCCGCGCGGACCCGTCGGGTCCATTTAGACGGTACGAGAACTCGCATACGAGTTTTATTACATTGCGGTATTTAATGGCTGTGCAAAATTGTATGTACCCTCAACAGCCCGCAATGTAACTAAAATCGCATGCGAGTTCGCACGCCGTCTAAATCAGGTCTTAGTCCAGCGCGGATCGCTCCGCGCGGTCGGTCCGCGTGACACTAAAACCAGTCTAACTATGCAGTGTCAGCATACCTTTAGCTAGTGGATCAGCCAAGGAGACGGGAGAGCCGCTTCTAGGCGAGCCTAGGCTGCCACTGTAATACGTCTCAGGATTCGCTTCGTGGCGATCTGAAATAGAACAAATGTCTAAATGACTTCTCTTTCTGCTTGCTTTGCAATCGTGGGCTGAAATAATGATGGATATAAACTGAAACATACTCGACTTGTAGTAGAATATGAGCGAAATTTTATTAAAAATTTAAATATTCTTATTTACAAAACGCATGTAAAGGCATATAGCGTACTTTGCTGCTGAAATGGGTGCAGTGTTACAGAAGTGAGTGTCCTCTGGGATTAAGAAACCTAAAAATATTGTATCTTAATATAGAGGTATATTCGCAATTTAATGAAATTTTCATTTTCTATAAGATGTCAACTTTTCGCTCCTATAATTCCTACTGGCAAGCTAACTGTGCCAGAGTATAGTATATAGTTACCGCAGTCGACGATCTCGTGAAACACGTAGTTGGCGATGGCGACCGGCTGCCGTATCCACGGGTGCGCCATCAGTTGGCTCACCGTACATCTTTGAGAGGGTTCTTTGCACAGCATCCACCGTAGTAACTGTTCCAAATCTGTATGAACATTGTAACATATGCACATGTAATAATTCAAAATCATCTTTTTACTTGACACAAATTAGGAATAGCAATGAAACATATTGCCATAGCAGAATATTAGTAACCAGGCGGGCAAGCACGCTAGCGTGATACAGCTTATCGCGTTGCTGCATCCTTTTTGGCACTTCCGATACCCACCAGCATTGTTTTGCTAATTTGAAGTCTGACATGACTCTTTCCCTTCGTTCCTTACACTAATGGTGGTGCTATGATACTATCTAATTTATTCTCCCCTAATGTCGAAATATTTCCTATGAAAAATAGTAATGTTCATTGATAGGCCAAGCCAGTATTTGGTTAAGTAGTCTATATCAAACCTTCTGAAACAGGTGACGGTAACACTAGCGGTCCTTGTATCGTGTCTTCTATATCAGAGAACGGGTTAACAAAGTATGTTAGCACGTAGAGTGTTATACCCATTGACCACATCTCTAGCTCAGGGCCTGCGTATCTGTGAAAGAAATATACAAAGAGAGACATACTTAGTACGGTTTAAAATTAGCTTAGATAGGCAGTTATTATAATTACACTTTACTTGAGAGAGTGAAGACTATTTTGTGACAACCTACGACATAATACATAGCGCTGCTGTTGGGCACAAGTACTTATAAGATATTTGCACTCATTTGTTCACAGTCAATACTTCAGGTCTGCTATACTCGATCGTACTAAAGCTGAGTTTAGACGTGCAAGTTTTGAAACAGAAGTATATGCAAGAAAGAGATGCAAATATTTGCCACTCATTCTTACCTATAGTTGCGTCTCAAAACATGCAGCAATAACTTGCACGTCTAAACTCCGCTTAAAACTCGAAAACAACTATGTTGCTTATAAAGGTAGCTAATCCGCAGATAACCCTTTATAAGGCATAAGCAGGTCAGGAATTATGCAAAATTGAACCCTATCACTGGGATATAGACTTCCAAATTAGGTGGAAAATATATTCCCTATGCCTTAGAAAGTAAGCCTTTCTATGCTTTATACAAGGAATTTGTTATCTGTAAATAAGTTTTCATCCTTGATGTAAAGGATATCTAGAGACTGTCCTGTGTAGCTTTTTCCAAAAAGAATATAATTATATGATAGTATTTTATTTAACACTTACTTGTTCCCAGCTAAAACTTCAGGACTGCAATACTCCGTAGTCCCATAAAACGTCGAAAACAAGGTATCCTTGCTCATGAACGTAGCCGAGCCGAAGTCGATCAGTTTCACGTGGAACTTGTTGTCTATGATCACGTTCTCGTCTTTGATGTCTCGGTGAAGAATGTTTAGGGTGTGGAGGTACTCTACGGCTTGGCCTATCTGTAAAATAAATATGGCTGTAGTGGAAACAAAGTATATAATTCGAAGTAGAACTTTAAGAATATGCTTCTTTTATATCGGAGTGATGTAATACGTTCTAAGCAGTCAAAAAACGAAATTTACAACAAAATGGGGGCGACATTAGTCTGAGATAAACGATAAAAGCAACACTGCTTCGAGAACTTATTACTTTTTTCGTAAGCAACAATTTTTTTATTATTATTACCAGAGATCTGATTTTTGTGCGTCATCTCACACTAAGGGCTAGTTGTATCAACCACATTTGACAGACACATCATCGTCACTCAGCAGACTTCTATGGAACTTCTCATACAATCAAATTTAACGAACGCTTTAACGGTGCCAGACTGTTTGGTGCAACCGGCCCTAAAAGTCATTAAAATGACGTAAGTCACTAAGAAAGCCGCAAATCCGTCCGATCTCTGATTATTACAAATGGGCTTACTCTTGGCCACAGACTAACCAAAGGCAAAGACGTTTTTTTAGGACCTACCGACTGCGCCAATTCCTTTTAGTAAATTTATTTTTGATTAGTAATTTTTTTGCAAATATTTCGAGTTTCAGTACAAATTAAATTACCATACTATCGTTCCAGTCACAGAGAACCTCCTATAGAGTGGCAGTCTTGTATATTTGGTTCGCGATACGAGTCACCAGTGTTTGGGGTGCGAGGAGCGGGCGGGGAATGTGTTAAGCGCGCTGTGATTGGCCGTTTCAAGGACGGCGGGCAGTCGCGCCAGATGAAAAGGGACAGAAGTATGACTGTCCCTCTACTGACGCGTAAGTGGCCAATGTAAGTTGACCTATGCCGGCTCTGAATAAATTATAAATATGACTTATTTGTGGAATGTAATGCCGTCTGTTTTTAAATTTGAGCTTCTTGTTACCTTTCCACACCATTTCACACTACAGGTGGACATCTTTAAGGCATCAAAATACCCTTTTCCAATTTTTTTGTGCGAAAAACACGCGCTGCTTTCGGGTCTGTTACTTGGTCGATACTGATCGGGCACGGCGAGCGCCCGCGCTTATATCAGTGCAAATACTAGGAAGGCTGGCCACCGCGAGTCGTCTTGTAATAGATGTCTATAGGGGTTGGTCTGTGGTTCCAGTCGTCATCCTCCTTGCGTTATCCCGGCATTTGCCGCGGCTCATAGGAGCCTGGGGTCCGCTGTGACAACCAATCCCAAGATTTGGCATAGGTATTACTTTTACGAAAGCGACTGCCATTGCCATCTGACCTTCCAACCCAAAGGGTAACTAGGCCTTTCCATTGCCATTGAAATTAGTCCGGTTTCCTCAAGTTGTTTTCCTTCACCGAAAAGCGACAGCAAATATCAAATGACATTTCGCACATAAGTTCCGAAAAACTCATTGGTACGGGCCGGGGTCCGAACCCGCGACCTCCGGATTGAAAGTCACACGCTCTTACCGCTAGGCCACCAGCGATTGTCCGTGACAATCTTTACCATACCTGTCTAAATATGTAGCTAAGAAGTGGCTCGTCAAGCGCGGGCCTTCGCTCGATGAACTCAAACAGGTCCATTCCAGCGCCATGTTTCTCCATCACCATTTGGAAGTATTTCTCATTTTCATACACATCTAATATGCTGACCTGTGGACATTCAATAACATGATACTAGGGGCCCGTTTCTCAAAAGATAAAAGCCTTGTATTACAAGTGCGCGAACTGTCAAATCGTATGGGTTGTTATGGAAACACACTTGTAATACAAGGCTTGTACCTTTCGAGAAACGGGCCATAGATCTAGTCAAGTCGAAATACGTTAAGATTTAAGATGAGGGGAACTTATAATTTATTATTCATAAAGATTTATCTAGTATGAGAGGTGTATGTAAATACTCACGATATTAGGATGCTTCAAAGTCATTAGTAGACTAAGCTCCAAAGGCACTCTTTTTCCATCGGGTCCGTCTACCCAGAACTGCGCTCCGACTTTCTCCTTCAATATAAACTTGGCTACCGCCAGGAGTCGATCAGAGCGACGGTAAGCCATTTTCACGCAGCCGTAGGCGCCTTTCCCTACGAAGAAACATAAACTTGTATTGAACTGTAAGGTAAGCGAAAAAAAAAACGGCACTTTACATGGCGACCCAGCCATCATCCCCATCACCCAGTTAAAGGTATTTGTCGCGTAGCACACATCAAGATTTGCTTGTACCTTTGTTTGATTTACCCGTCGAAAACTCCTTATGGCAAGTGGGGCTTTTTCGGGCAAATGACATATGTGTCTAAATAAACAACTTAATATGCAGTTCAAATCTCAAGAGAAATTTACTTCGTCTAGGTTTATTTTATTAGACACATTTAAACTTATGGAATGGCTCATTTGGTCATGGACTTGTTATTGCAATGAAAAGTTTTAATAAATACATTTATAAAGGTTATTGAATAAAGACAAACCTATTTGTTTCAACGTGACATAGTGCTTGTTGTACTCGCCGGAGATCTGTTCTTCGCCGCACTGGCTCACGAGGGACATTGAGTGAGGCCTGCTGCTCACCGATTTGTTTCCCTGCAATCAAATAACCGTAGTCCTAAGTTAAACAATGACATCTAGCAGAAGCATGGCATTTTGACAGTCGGCGATAAAAGCTTGTGCTAAAAATGAAATGTTTGCGAAAAAAACTTATTATTTATATGCTCTGAATATATCAGAGTAGATTGTTCTTATAGTACAGATTTGAACTCACATAAAAGGAGCGTGTGGCGTCCGTAAGCTCGTCGGGTACACGAAATTTGGAAGATTGCGAGTCACATTTGAATAAGATTAGCCAGATTATCTCAGAACCGTATTCGAAAAGGGGCCTATATGCAATATAGGCCTAGCAATGGGCAATATAGGGATGATATTATGTAGATAGACCTTTTTAGCATTGAGTACTTACAAGTACCAGTGAACTATCCGCTGTAGAAGCTACACTGGAGGCAAGTGTGGTGTGTCGCGCTGTGTCTTCTAGTTGAACTCCGAGCCATACACAGCGGACTCTGTTGCCGGCCGCTAGTTGCATCGTTGATACCGTGTACAGTACATCTGAAGAAACAATTAAAACATTATACTTTGGAAGTCTGGAATGTGGAGCTATCTTCTCAAAATTCTAACGAACAACTTAGATTATTTATTAGTGTTTGTAAAGAGTTCTCGTCTCTGAAGTGTGATAAGATAGGTGTATGCAGAAACCCCGGTGCAGGACGATACCACGGTAGGTGCCGTCCTGTGTGTCGTCAACTTGGTTCACCACGGAGTCTTCAATGGACAGAGATGTTGCTAGAACGTTCTAGTCTGTTCCTTGTTATTTTGTAACGATACTCACTGAGTTGCGTCCCATCGCGATGTAGCACGATGCCGCGGTAGGTGCCGTCCTGGGTGTCATCACATTCAGATTTGGTTCGTTGTGGAGTTGATGTGACGTGGGCTCGGAGGAGGCGTTTGGCGATGCAAGGAGTTTCGGGGCCGTCCACTGTCGATATAATGTTCGATTTGTTTATGGTTAGTTTGATTGACAAGTCATTTAGTAAAAAGAGGTGGTAAAAACAAGTTGTCAGTCAAAATATTACTGTACTACTGTAATCCATTATATTTTTGTAAAAAGACAAAAAGAAAAAGAAAGAACAAGCCCTAATCGTATACTGAAATTACCACAGCGGACACCAATGAATTTCAATAATTCTAAAGTCTTCAAAGTTTCCAAGTTATGTATTGAGAAGTGACGAACATTGCCAAATTAAGTGAAATTATTCTACGAAAAGGTTACACAAGAGATAATACTAACAGTCATATCTCTTCCTCGGCGCCGACTCAGTCTGCGTCTCCAAATCATTATCATTACTCAAACTCTCAATACTCTCATTCCCGTTGTGCTTCGGCAAATCCTCAATCTCGCAGCCAGGCGGCGGCATCTCATTGATCGGCGTCAAGAAGTCCGCACTCGTCTCATTCGAGTCACAAAAATCTAAGGATAGACTGCTTTTGTCTTTGTCTTGGTTGACCTTGGATCTGTATTTGCTCGAGTCGAAGGATAGTCGTAAAGAAGGGTCGTTCATGCGTACTCTAGGGGTGTTGCCTGTTGGGGTGACCTCTTGCGAGTGTTGTGAGGTGTAGTATATGGAGTCGGACTTCTCATTGGCCTTGGCGAGTTGTCTGCAGAGACGGGCATTAATAGATTAAATTTTTAATCGATTAAAAAAAATATCGTCAAAATTAGTCGACGATTCAATTAATACGATTGAAATTGATTTAATCTGTATCTTAATAGATTGATTCTCGATTGAAAGTTGACGTAAAGTCAGGCTTAGCTAACTCTGCAGCTCTGCACTTAGGGTTTCAAATTGGTCACTATTTGTATAATCAGCATTACCTAAAACCTATAAAAACATAAAGATCATGTTTCATAAAAACATAACAAATATTCCAATAATCAATTGATTCGCGACTTAAGAAATTAATCGACGGAAATTATTGACCTATGGAAGCAATAAAGATACTGATTACTGACGATATTTAGTAGCGATTAACGTTAGTTGAAGCTTTTCGATTACAAAGAATTAATCGTCCTATAATTACTTTCAAATCGGGACTTAAGAGAGAAGACTCCAAGGCCACGGGGACAACGCCGTCCCTGAAACGTTGAAGGTCAGTTTAATATGTGATACGCGATTAAGTCCCGTTTTAAAAGTAATTTATTTTTAATCCAATTCGCCTATTTTGACTTGTTAATCGTTAGTGGATTACCTGGCGACGGGGTTGTTCTGTTCGGAGCGCAGGATGTTTTCGGAGCGCGACTTGGAGATGCTGGGCGTGAAGTCGTCGTCGATGGAGATGTTGGACATGCCCGAGGTCACGTCCGGGAGGGCGGAGGTGTCGTTCCGCTGTTCCGTCGCTGTTGTGCTGATGCTGGAGACCATGTCCTGCGGTAATAATGTAGGGTTTTTATTATTGTTAAAATTTTAACTACATTGTTGAACAAAGTAATAAGTTTTTATTATTATTTAGGACAAGGTTCGAGGACCATGTGATGGCGTGGTCTCGGAGAAAACTCGGAGGTTAGTTTCAAAACGTAATTTTTATACGCAATTAAGTCAGGTGTACAAACGTTAAAACAACATACAATTATAAGCGTCTCCATTAACGCGAATGCAAATTATTTAGCCAAAATGACAGGTTTTTCACAGCGCAGTCAACTCCAACTTGCAACAATAAAAGACTGTCAAAGATTCTTGAAGGAAAGAAATTTATGACTATCATTAAAGACTAGTCTGGGAATCGATCTGTAGAGGATGTTTCAGCTAAGACTTCTATTTATTATTTAGCTAGCTCTTGCCCGCGGCTTCGCTCGCGTTAGAAAGAGACAAAAGCCTTCAACTATCTCCATTTAAAAAATCATGTCAATTCGTCACTCCGTTTTGCCGTGAAAGACGGACAAACAAACAGATACACACACTTTCCCATAGTACGGATTACTGGTTATTGAGTCTTCGTGTGTCTGATAGTACCTGTGTAGGGGTAGGCGTATGCGTGACCAGACTGCAAGATTTGTCGAGACAAAGCGCGCTCGAAGACTTTTCCCTAGTCGTAGTGGACAGGAGGGATTGCTGCACGTTGGACATACAGGCGGACTTCTGGCTGCCGTTGAAAGCTCCGCATGAATCCTCATCTGTATCTGATTCTGCGAAAGAAAATGTTTTGTTAGTGTCAGCAAAGACCTATATAACTTCGTATAGACAGGTAAAGTCTAAGAATTAAATGTACCCCAAAACCATACAGAAAAAGGTACGGTGAGCTAGATGGGGATACACCTTTGGGGTACGCTCGGCTAGATGGCGCTAATATTAATATTTGACATTTTAAAACATATCAAGCTAAGAATATGGGCCAAATTGTCAAAACTGAGGTTCAAAAGTTTTAAACCTGTGTCGAGAGATGGCAGTCTATGCACTGTGATTACACATTTTACTTTGACAGTAACGCTCTTTAATACTCGATCCTCTTTGGTGTCAGTCACTAAAAGAGAATATCCACCATAATAACCAGCTTCAATGTAGCCGCTCTCACCATTAGCGTCTTGATCAAATCAACGACGCCGCAGAATTCTACCGTTACGACTAAAAACTACCAGTAGAAGGCCACTCCGACTAGTTACTTCAGTACTTCACTCACTATTATCGTGCTGTTGTGCCCCTTAGTTGGTTGTGTTGATCAGGTCGTCTGGGCGGCAGAAGTCTACCGCTACCACTAGTAGTCCAGACTGGGTACTCCAACTAGTTACTTGACTCACCTCACTCAGGGTTGTGCCCCTTGGGCCGGGGCAGGGGCTTGATGAGGCCGGCTCGGCGGCAGAAGTCTACCTACCGCCAACATTGTAGACCAGACAACGTAGCATGACACTGGGCAGTCCAACTAGTGACTCGACTCACCATTATCGTCCTGGTTGTGCCCCTTGGGCCGCGGCAGACGCTTGATGAGGTCGGCTTGGCGGCAGAAGTCGGGGATGAGCTCGTCCACGGGCCGCCCCACCACCGCCGAGTGCGGCTTGCCGAACGTCAGCGTCGCGAAGTGCTGGTTGCACGCCGTTATGATGCCGCTCTCGTCGACCACTAGCAGACCGGACACGTTGTACGTTACCTGAGACAGTGAAGTGTGTTTATCCTCTAGTAGGTATCACACCTACAAGTAAAATTGCCAATAACATGGCATAAGAAAATAGAGTTGAAAATATAACGAAACAAAACAAAAACAACTCTGTCCCACTTACGGCCACTTGCATCAACGAAAATTTGACAGATGACAGCCCACTATGCCTGAGTTAAGGTGGCTCGCCTAGGTTACCCGAAGTTCAGGCTGCGTTAGATGGCGTTAATCTGCAAATTACCGGTCTTATTTTTTTTGTGGAGTCGTACAGGCATTTACATTCTTTAAATTATGCTTCGCGAACATTTAATATTAAAATTGACGTATTACAACATACATTCAACTTCTCATTGTAACGTTAATCCCCTTAATGTAGATAAATTTACTATTTTACACTATTTTTAAGTACCACTCACACATACAAACAGTGTTTTTGTATTCCTTCTAGTCGATAATTTCACGCGGCGACAGCTTGTTTAAATAGCCTTGCGGTAAATACGTGTTATTGCATGATTTGCATGGAAGTACTGGGTTCGAATCCAGGACTTTTTCTCTTTTTTTTTTTAATACTACGTCGGTGGCAGACAAGCATACGGTCCGCCTGATGGAAAGCGGTCACCGTAACCTATGGACGCCTGCAACTCAAAGAGTGTCGCATGCGCGTTGCCGCCCCATTAGAAACTTGTACACTACCCTTCGCTGTGTGTGCACAGCAAAAAGGAGTGTACAAGTTCAAAGGAGGGTTTGGGTTGCCGACGACTCAAAGGACAATAGACGGAACTAATTTGTTCCGTAAGTCCTCCCGTCGTCAGCACCCCGCACCCTCGTTGAGCTCTGGCAGCCTTACTCACCGGCAGGAACACAACACTATGAGACACTATTTTTTGTTTTATTATTATACATAAATGTATATGTACTCGTACAGTAATTACTGAGCGTTTTCCACAAAAAAGATTAAAAACCTATTCTCTTACATGGTAATCATTTTTGGGTTCGTCGAACTCAGAATTTCTAACATAATTATCCTAATCTGATATTTTAAAAAAATCCAAAAAGTATAGATAAATTTTAGTTTCTAAAGTACGATTCGAATGATTTTTTTTCTAATTGTTTATTTTCGATGGAGCAAGGGTATTCAAATCGCTTTTGAAATCTTAAATTAGTAAATGAAAATGCAATAGTTAACTGAGTATCGTAGTGCTTTAAAAACTCAAGTGGACTTTTTTATCTAAGGAGTAATTTCAAGAATATATTATATTTAGCGAGGGTATTAAAAGTTGTGTTTTATATCTCAACTTAATAAATAGAAAATGACAATAAAAAAATCAATATGTTCTCTAAGATAAAATTGATACCTTCGGCTCTCCATTCTTGCTCGGTCAATAAAAAATACGAAATTTATATCCAAAAAAAATACAAAAAGTTTATAGAATCCCGGGATTCGAACGCAGTTTCACGGCGTGACAGGCGACTGTTTACCAACGACGCCATTACATAACACCAAGAATCTTATATACATGGATGTTGCACGCCGAACATTACTTTGAAGCCAGAAAATTTGACCTTGAATTACGTCACGCCGGTCTTGCATCTCTTTCTTTAGGGTGTCCATGATTAAGCATACATTAGGGATATCCCGCGGAATTTGACGTATTACATCTCTCGACACAGGCTTAAAACCTTTGAACCTCCGTTTTGACAATATTCTCAGCTTGATATGATATTGATATGTGTTAAAATGTCAAATATTAATATTAGCGCCATCTATCTGAGCGTACCTACCCCAAAGGTGTATCGCCATCTAGCTCACCGTACCTTTTTCTGTATGGTTTTGAGGTAAGTTTTTTCTTAGACTTTATCTGTCTATACGGAGTTACATAAGTATTTGTCTTTTACTAACTGACACCTGTGTTTATTAAAGCATGCAATGGAATATATATTTTAGTGTTTTGGTCATCACAATAATATTTTGGTAGTAACTACTGGGAAAACTAATCCCAGTAGCTATCAACCCCCGGTGTGGTAATTAACAATGTGGGGGAAATCCCAGTAGTTAGGACAGGTAAAAACTTGGTGGTAACTAGTGGGAATAGCCACAAAAATATAAGGGAAGTATTTGTCAATGGGGAAATAATGAAATACTAGGACGTTTTAAAACAGTATCTTTATTTTTAAGCGCCGCCCCAAATCTCAAGGAAGGTGGTTCTCAATTCGTACGTATTTCAATTCTCTTCGCATGTATATATGTATCTCAATTTAATGTTTAGGCCACGATATATCCGTCGTTACTGGACTGATTTTTAAAATTTCTTTCTGTGTCATAATCTTCAGGCTTAAAGTGCAAATCTGCAAATTGTCGAACGCTCTGAAACATTTCCTTTTATCGGTACAATCGACAGCCAACAGCCAATGCTGCCTCCTTCCTTCATCTTTTGGAACACTGAAAAGTTTAATATTATTCATGTTAATTGTAAAGACATAAATTATATAAAGTTGGTATTATTATACTGTGATATGAACTATGAACATAGAAACCGTACCAAGTTGATAGATTTAGCTCCATTCAATAAGAGTAAATACCATGCAAGAAAAAAGATTGGTCACCCTAGTCGTAAAACCACACATAGCATTATTTTTCTTTAAAGGTCATATTTATCGTTCTAAACCTATTCGTGGGAATTTTGATATAATTTGAGACAATGAAACCAATATAATGATAAGAACTAACCAAGATTACAAGCAAAATAGAAGAAAATTTATTGCCAGTTAGGTTTATGAACATTTTGGTAAAATAAGTACTTACTTGTGAAATTTTACGTCGGATTTCGGTTTCCATTTACTTCCACAATGGTTCACTATGCAATACATAGCTCAGAACTTAAGTAAATCGTCGAAAAACGTTTATTTTGCAAAATAAATCTCGGAATCGGTGAATGAATTTTGACAATTCTGACATATCGGGCATATTTTTTTATTATTAGTGTTCCCATAGTACGCAGGAGGTAAATACCGGAGAAATAAGGTTTTTGATTGAGTTTTTTTTGTATAATACAAAGAAAAGTAAGTCAATTTGATTGAAGAATGTTTTATACGTTTTTTTTATTAACTTATCTGGCAATACATCACAGTGTTGGAATGAGATAGAACATAGGAGTAAAGGTGAATGAACCTGGCTTCAACTCATTGGTCGGCACGCACTATCCAGAGATATATATAAAATTCTTGCATAACACGCTGTTACCGACGAAATTAGACTATACGTATATAATTATTTAAGTATAAATAATAATGTCAAATCCATACTAAAATTACAAATAAGAAAGGGTGTGTGTCTGTTTGTTTGTCCGTCTTTCACGGCAAAACCGGAGCGACGAATTGACGTGATTATTTAAGGGGATTTAGTTGAAGGGATGGAGAGTGACATAGGCTACCTTTTGTCTCTTTCTTACGCGAGCGAAGCCGCGGTCAAAACCTAGTTTATTATAAATGGGAAAAGCTGGTTACTCTATAATCTGAAGTGGATGAATTCGTTGTTTCACCAAAGATAATGTGTGTTTGTTTGTTTGTTTGTCCGTCTTTCACGGCCAAACGGAGCGACGGATTGACATGTTTTTTAAGTGAATATAGTTGAAGGGATGGAGAGTGACATATGCTACTTTTGTCTCTTTCTAACGCAAGCGAAGCCGCGGGCAAAAGCTAGTACAGCACGGGTAGCATGGTCGCGCGATAGACGATAAAATATCAGGCTGTCCCTGTCGCACTATTAGTAAGTGCGATTATAAGGACGGCCAGATGTTTTATCATTTATCGCGCGACCATAATTGCCTGCCTAGACCAGATTATATTGATGATAATTATTATTTGTAACCATTTAGTTAATATTGTCTTCAGTTACCGCGATAGTTACTCATGAAATAAAAACTATGAAAACGGATTAAATCGTGTATAATGAATTTACAATTCATCCCGACGTTGCGAACACTACAGCGTTCGTGGTCTCTGAGCTCAACGGGTGACTGAGGAAAAATTACAATGTGCAAAAGCTACCCACATACCTACATACATATTCATATATATAACTATTTAGTTGTTGAAGAAAAACATTAACACAACAATAATATAGGTCAACTAGCTCAGTAAATGTAAGGAAGTCAGCACATTACTAATACTATGCCCACACTATGACCTATGTACCTGACCTGACGTGTAATATTTTATTTTATCAACAAAGGCATAATAAAGATTGTATTGTATTTTTGTATGAAAATAAAAAATAGGAAAGAAATATAGTAAGAGTCTTTTTTAATAGAATAATAAACATTCTATTATATTAAATATTAAAAAATATAAAAAAAAACTTAATAAATCCAAAAAAAGTTCAAATGATTAAAAAAGACTCCGGAATGGAACTCGAGATCTCCTGCTTCATAGTCAATGCATTTGACCGAGACGCCATTTCGATTTACACTAGCAGTGTCGAAATACACGATATGTATCTTTATTGACAAAATGCGTCATTATTTCTGAGTCTGCTTGAGTTAAGTAAACCAATATCTTTAAATAATTACTTGTCAGGAGCCAAGTGTCACTGATGACAATGTCAACTAAAAATGCGCGAAATATGACGGCTCTGTGTCTGTACACAAAATTTGGCACGCACATTTTCGTAAAATTAATAAAAAATTCACATGGATTTATCCATGATTTCTGTATGAAACAATGTATTTCGTTCAATACTGCGACGATGGATAATGTATAGTAGATGTATGCGCATATTTTTATTTAGTTGTAGTGTACGGTGACTAAAAAAATGGTAGATGTTTTTTGTATGGAAAGCGAGCCACCTTAAGTGGTTGGTGCAAGTCGGCCTTAATGTTTTAAATTTTATTGGAGGTCATTTGTATTAATAATATTAGTACCTATTAGGACATTGAATTCCCAAAGGTACTATAAAATTTTTGGTAATGTTTTGTTTTACATGTTTTTTGTAAATTGATCATGATCAAATTATAACTTAATATATTTCATTAAATTTTAAAATTATTGGCGTTTACATCTACTCGGGAATTCAAGAAATCCGGGGCAGCTTAGTTATGCGTGCTATCGCAGCATGATAAAAGATAGTTCCTACATTATTATTTTGTCCAAAATTAAGAAACTTTCCTTACCCGAACATTGACTTCATATATTGGTCTTTCTTTGTGAGATTTCATGCCAGACCAAAGCGTATTTTCTGTAGTGTCTGGTCTAGTAATCCAAAGACATAAGGGGAACGAGCCACCGTCAAGCGTTCTTCCTAAAAAACATAAAATTAATTATTACAAGTTGGTTATATGTGGAGTCAAAATTAAGTCATTATTTTTTGGTAGGAGATCCTCAGATATTGCTGTCCTCATGGAAATCCAAGATGACAACGAGTTTCTCCAAGTCTGTCCCTATATTATCGATCGATATATCATCAGATCGAAAATGTAGGAATACAAAATGGCGCCTACTTTATAGTGTTAAAGACATGTCGTCCATACCTGTGGCCCTCTGCTTAGAGATGTTACGCGGGATGGGCGCATCCCAAGGAGGTAGTTGTACGGATGGAATGAGTGAAGCCAGCGGGAGTCCCAGTAACTTGTCGCAAGACTCCGCTTGGAACAGCAGGGCTGCGTCGTCGCCGCAACACGAGAGGATCATGCCGTCTTCAGCGTCCACTGTTAACTGGAGAACAGACACTTAATAAATTACTGAAATAAAAACCCAAGATGAGAATGTGTATTTTTTTTATTATTACTCTTGGCCACCGACTAGCCAAAGGCAAAGACGTGGCCTACGATGGAGTGAGCTCGCCCAGAAGATGCCTGTTCAACCTAGATTTGAAGGTTGCCGGGTTATGAGATCGGAAATATAGCCGCCGGCAAGGAAATCCACTCCTTGGCAGAGCGCATAAGAAAAGAAGAAGCAAAGCGCTTCGAGCTAATTCGCGGAATATCTACCAAGTAAGGATGGAAACCGGCCATGAGTCAAAGAGTTCGAGAGAGAGATATTCCAACTCTTATTTTATTCTCTCTCCGAAGATTTTAGTCAGAGAAATTAGGAGTAAGAAAGTTTAGACAGTGGTTCTTAAAGTTGGTTGGGCTTTGACTAACTTACTAAATTTGACCGTCCTGAAAAGGGGGCATAAAATATCCGCGCACTTAGATCCTATGGTAGTTTCAGGAGAGAAAAAAATCTTACTTTTCTTTTTTCCTTTGACGTGCAAGTTATTGCTGCTAGTTTTAAGACAGAAGTATATGCAAGAAAGAGATGCAGATATTTGCCACTCACTCTAAACTATAGTTGCCTCAAAACGTCTCAAAAACTTGCAGAAATAACTTGCTGGTCTAAACTCAGCTTTAGCCCAGTTTTTGGTTAGAAAATGTTGACCTACGGGACTTACAGGAGCTAATAAGAATAAGTAGAAGTAAATACATACCACGACAGTTTTGCAGCTGACCGGCTCGGCGACTACCAAACAGGGGCCGTCGTTGTCCAGCTGTCGGATCCACAGAGACACCTGCACCGCCCGGCCGTCTTTTGATAATAGTTCTACGACCTGTAACACAAAAAAATAAAAACATTTTAGTATTTCAATTGTGCTTAGCTTAACTTCAAACTCGGGTAAATCCATTCTGCTTTATGGTTGACAAGCGTTTGTCCGCGGCTTCGCTCGCGTTAAATTAGAAAATTCCAGAATGCTCCATACAAATTTCCACCACTCATTTTAGGGAAGTGGCGAGTTAGAAAGAGACAAAAAGTAGCCTATGTCACTCTCCATCCCTTCAACTATATCCACACAAAAAATCACATCCATTCGTCGGTCCATTTTGCCGTAAAAGACGGACAAACAAACAGACACACACATTTTCCCATTTATAATATTAGTATGGATTATGTATAGAAATATATATAATCTTAAAAAGAATCAACCTCATAGCAGAATGGATTTACCTGTTTGAAGTTAAGTGACACAATTAATATTTCGCTCAGCTTTCTTTGAACAAATTAAATATTTCAAACAGTGTTGCTCATCCTATCATGCTATTAGCCGACGTCAGAATGTGAACAGGCAATTTTACATTAAGTAGCACAAAGGTTATTTTGAGAGTTAAATATTTTTTAAATAAAGTTTATAGAAAAAAACTTCCCATACTTTCAAATTGTCTCAAAAACAGATATTGTTATCAAACACATCAGGGCAGGCATCACCTTAAGCCTGCAAAGTCCCTCTGCTAGTCAAGAAGAGACAACAGCTAAAGTGATACTTACTTTGCCACTAAGCAGGACAACGGTCCCATCCTCTGAAGCGTCTCCCTCCTCAGGCTCATGTAGTGAGAACTTGCAGTTCCTATTGCGGAGAAGATCAGAGAACTTCAGCCCACAGAGCTCCCCAGCTGAATAGCCGAGGAGAGAACACGCTTTATTGTTCACTATTAATATCTGAAACAAACATAATTCATCCCCTAGAGAACAACAGACTTGATCTTCATTAGTTCACTTAAATAACCCTTTTCGGCCTGGTAATCCTCTATTATACCACAATATAATAAAGAGTAGTATCATACAGTATGGCCAATCCCGCTTCCCGCTGAAAGTGCCGCCCACCCGCTTTCGGTTACCTCACAGTTACCGCCTGCCAAAAACGCGACCAGTCGAAGTGTCATATCTCAGTCATAAGAGCATAGTACGCGGTCACCTACACGAGCTTAGAATGTGTGAGTAGGAACGCGCCTCTCTCATATATTTGATCGCCATTGTCCTATCTTGTCGTATTTTTCGTTTAATTTTGTGGCTTCCTTTATTACAGTCATAAGCAATACACTCATTCTTTATTTCAATAAACTAAAATTTTAATAGTGTGATGGGTTATTGACTTATTGTATAGGTACGTAAAACTGCGTCCTACGGCCCCAAACACGGATCGAATTAACAACTTTAATTACAAAAAGGTCAGCTTTGTATCACTGGGGATGTTAAAAATAGCAAAATCAATATGTCAGGTTATTAATGTTCATAAAAATAATATATATGGCTTCAGCTTCTGAAGGCCTTCTGTACCATGTATTTATTTAATTATTTTTTTCATGCGCCATATACCTATGGATTATCACAGGGCAACAATACACCCAGTTTATGAGAGTAGAGTATAAAGAATATGCAGCAAAAGAATACTAACTTTAGAGGTATTCGTTTCTATTGTGAACACAGCTTTACTCGGGTTGATGGCTTGCTGCAGGCGGTCCGTTTGAGACTGCGCTGGCGAGCCTGTGATATCTCCAGTAGCGAGGGAAGTGTTGAAACGGAGACCATTTGGGCCATCCACTGCAAACAGAAGTAATAAATAAAAGCACTATGATAGACCCCATGAGGGTCGCTGAAGATAGGAAGGCATGGCGTAAGCTTGTGAAGGCCCTTTGCACCTCACTGTAATACAAGTAAAACACATCCAACAAAGAGCTACTCAAATTGCTGACTGACAGCATATTTCTGGTTGGCTTGACTGGTGATTGCTTACAACCTGTCTGCTTGTTTGTCTACCAACTCATATAAAAAAAAAAACAAATATTAGAACCATAGCTCTAGTTCTATGCCATACCTCTCACAAGATCGACTGTAGGTTTGACCTTTGTGGGTGTCTCCAGCTCCATCCTAATGGGCCGGAGCCTTCTGTTCAGACGGGGATAGCTTTGGTTGCCTTCAAAGGAGTAATTCTGAGAACCATGGTTCCCTTTTGGTTTAACTGTCCTGTAAACAAATATGTTTGCATTATGACTTAGAAAAGGGAATGTCACATTGAAAAAATTATAATGTTATATAAGTAACACACCAGTGAAAGCTTCTGATATTTTTTAAATGTCATATAATAAACGTTTCAAAGTTAATTTTTTTTAGTTATGCTTGAAGAAGTTGACTATTTCTATTCCTAAATTGCATTCTGTCTGTCTTAGTCAGCTGTCACTTATTTACAAGCACATAACATGAAACTAAAAGTAATTGATCCAGGATTTATACGAATAATAAAAATATTCATAAAAAGCTTCTTTGAAATCCTATAATGTTAGTTTTCTTACCTGCATCTGAAATCAACTTCAGGTAACTTTTCAGGTGTATACAAGTTATGATTCTCATTCCAGGGTTCTTTAAAATCAGCTGTGGCTTTCTAAAAATAAACAACACACATTGAAGCACCACAAAGTACAGAATTAAGAGTTTGTGACCTTTGAAATAGGAATACTTACTGGCCTTGGAGTTAAATTTAGATGTTCAGGTGAATAAACACCGCCAAACCTGCGTAGCTTAGGTATCACAGGGCTTAGAACGCCAAAATCTGTCTCAGGATCCCTGTTGTCACAAAAATATACATCACTCAGGTTTGAGTAACTAAAATGAAGTATCTTTTATCATAAGAACCTCTCGCACCACGGAAACATTGCACTAAATAATAGAAAAATGTCAAGATCAGTTGTCTTTCTGATTTATTTACATCCTTTGACTTATTTTAGGAAGGAAAATCAATACATTTGAGCGCGCAACTTCAAACGTTTGTTGACGGTTTCTAACTTATAAATAGCTGCTTAGTCGCAAATTACTTACCTATTATATTTCGATATGCTAGTTGCATTGATTTCCATTGTTTCTACACGTATTTTCACTATTTTGGTCACAAGAAAAGGTTAGCGATTCAAATTGCACCGTTGCATGAATTTCAAACAAAAGAAAACAGCTGTCAAAACTGTCAAAAGTTGTTTATAACAGCTGCCGTGAGATATCGCCATAAAATTCTAAGTAGATTTAGTGAAGACTACAAAAATAAGGTAATTTAATCTTATATAAAAATAAATTATTATGTAATTGCGGCGTAAATATTAAAGTTAATTTGAGTCAGTAATCTGAAGTATTCCCATGATACGCCATCTCTCCGTAATAAAGTGTATTAACTTGATAAGCTACGCCAAAGTAACCGCATCTGCTATATGCTTCCATCATTTTCCGCAAGGTGGCGTATCTGAACACATACAACGTTTTTTAAAGTTTTTTCGTTCTGGAAATAGGATTTTATACCACGGTGAATGATAAACATTAGTTTAAATGTGTTAAAAAAATAAAATTGAGAAGATTGCATACATTTAACAGTATTGATTATTAGTTACTGCAATGTATTTATGTATACATACCTAAATTTCGCGAGCACTGTCGACTGGGAGCGTGGCGTCTCCTGTAATCCGGCTACTCGGAGGTCGGAACCGGAGGATGGTTTGAGGTCGGGAGTCCTGGTGCTGAGTGGCCCATGTTGACTGGACGTCCACACTAAGCCTGGTATTAATATGGACCTCCCGGAGGAGTCTGGGAGGTGCAGGTTAACTAAGGAGGGGCGAACCGGGCCAGGGGGGAAACTCAGCAGCCAAAAGTCCCCGTATCGGGCAGTAGTGGGATAGCGGCCGGGAGTGGGTGCTCAGTAACAGCCCGACCAATACAACCAGACCCGTTTCTTTTGCAGAAAATAAATCTAAATTCTTTGGTATTTATATTATTATATCAAACCTCTATAATATTAGGTATTATTTTGTTTTTCTTTAGTTACGTTTTTGTTAAGATTATTTGTTTAGACAGCTAATAAAATTAATGTTTCCTTTGTACATTATAAAACCTTTTTGGTTTCGAATTTGGGTTTTGATCTGGATTACTAATACCTGGCTGGCATTCTAATTAAAAAAAAAAACATTTTTTTAAATTAGAATGCGAGGGTTATATGGCATTTTGTATAGTTTTTGAGTTATAACGGCTAGTATTTTATGATTTAGAAACTTTTTGTTCCAGAAAAATAAAAATCTTGCTGCAACCTCGTCAGTAGAAAAAGGCGGAAAATAAAAAAAAGACGGGTGCCTACCAAAAATGAGTAAAGGAAATAATAGGGCTGGTTTTGCATGTGGCAACTGCAACTATTTTGCACAGATATTTGTTCCTGAGTCATGGATGTTTTCTATGTATATAAGTATACATATACTTAAGTAAGTATATCATACCATTCATACCCTAGCATAGTATAAGCTTTGCTTAGTTTGGGGCGGATCCAGCTTCGTGCCAAGAGGGGGTTGGTCTATTTGTGTGACTAACCTGCTCTGGAGTCTGGGACAACACCACTGACAACACAAATTGCTCTAGATTTTTCTCAGGACAATACAAACGGTTAGGCACGTTCCGGTCGCAGCTTGCACTTTCGAATTCCAAGGTCCTCGCGATCTCAGCTCCACCCAACTACTGTTAAAGTTTAAACCATTTGCGGTCCCGAAGAGGAATTTTCGACTCTATTTTGTTTATGAAGTAGGTATATGAGACTTGATGAGCTCAAAATTGGACTTTGGGGTTGTATTTACTCAGGGCCGGATTAAGGGTAGAGCGAGTGGAGCGGCCGCTCTAGGCGCCACATGGCAAGGGGGCGCCAAAATCGAGAATGTGGAAAAATCCACACAAATAATTATACGTTGTGTGGGCGCGCACATATCACAAAATGGCGAGAGGTGAAAATCGAGATTTGTAATTTAAATTAAGTGGAAAGTTGCACCACATTGCCATTCATAAGGGCGCCGTAAAAGGAGGATTCTAGCCCTTGACGAACAACGTTGTTGTGCGACGAACGGCAAAGTTACGTCGCTATCCAAATGCAAAAATATGAGTCTACCCAAATAGTTCAAAGCGGAGTTATTTTATTATTATTATTATTTTCTTATATTATAAAAATAATAAAGTGTAACCGGGCCTCGGGCGTAGGGCGAGTAGTAAAACTAACCGGATAGCAAGTTCGTATCTTTATTTAAATTAACGGTACAACTAGATACACCGGGTACTAAGTGAAGGTTCGGGAACCGTACGCAACACTCAGTAGTGATCTAAACTAGAGAGCCGGGAAACCGTCTACACTAGAGATCAGCTGAAGATCGAATGACGAACAAAATCGCCGTCCCTATTTATAGTTTCTGTGTTGCACAGTCGTTAGCGGCATCTATCTAGTCGTCAGCGCCATCTCTCGGTGTCTTTATATTCGCGATGTGCGTTCTAAGGTGAAGTTCCGCTACTCAGCACAAGATGGCGCTAGTGGTATCATGTTAGTGGTGTTACATACTCTCCCCCTCTATCCACGATGACGTCCCGGCGAGTAGGATAGGTTTTACTTCCTCTTGTTGGTAGTCTTCGCAGCTGCCTTCCTAGGCCTTCCTCTTTTTCTAATCGGTTGGAGGGGTTCTGGCAAGGCTTGATAGTTTCCCTTAAATGGGGTGAGTGCTGAGGTATGGTAGGTTCCCACTTGCTTATCTGGTTCACTCGGATTTGCTAATTTGTATGATGTCGCGCCTTGCTTAGATTGCACAAGGTAAGGTCCATCGCGGCGTGGCATCAATTTGTTACTGACTCCTTGGGCGGAGCGACTTGCCATGTGGGTATCGGCAAGCACTAGATCTCCGGCTTCATAACCTGGGTCCGGTCGTCTTGCCTTGTCAGCTTGTTCTTTTCGGGTTTCTTCTTTATCCTGACGAAGCTGTCTGGCTTGTTTTAGCGTTTCCGCTAGTAACAAAAGCTTCGGAGTAATTTCCGGTACAAAATTTTCAGATAGCACGATATGCTTCAGGTCATGTTTGACATCGTCGGGTGATCGAAGTTCGCGACCAAAAGTGAGATATGCCGGGGTATGACTTGTTGCTAGACTTGTTGCTGTGTTCATAGCAAATCTTATACAAGCAAGCTTTTCCGACCACTCCGGGTGATTGTCCTGCACTAAGATGCCTAGTTGAGTCTTTATATCTCTATTCTTCCTTTCCACGGGGTTTGCAGCTGGATGGTATACTGGAGTAAACGTATGGTGAATACCCAGGCAATAAGTAGCCTTCTGCATGACTGCGCTGACAAATTGCGGTCCATTGTCGCTATGAATACGTCTAGGAACACCATATCGAAGGAAAACTTCGTTTATCATTGTCATAGCGCATGTTTCGGCGTTAGCCGTTTCTAGCGCGAACAGTTCTACCCATCCCGTTGCTAAATCCTCTACCACTAGGATCCAGTGTTTGTTTGTAACTGACTTGGGCAAGGGTCCAAACAAGTCAAATGCTAGACTTTCAAATCTTTGATTTATTGCAGTAGTTTGCAAGAGTCCAGCAGGTTTAAGGTTGGTCGGCTTATAACGTTGACACATGAGGCATGTTTTGACATATGACTCTATAAAGCGCCTCATACCCTTCCAGTAATATCGACTTGATATCCTTTGATAAGTTTTATCGACACCGTAGTGTCCTGCTAACGGATCATCGTGATACGCTGCTAAGACATTCTTCCATTCATGCTCCGGAACTAACAGTTGGGCATCGTCGCCGTTTCCGTCTGGGCTGTATTTATAGAGGACACCATTATTCAATACATATCCTTTGCTGCCCCAATAGATAGTATCCTCGCTTTCCGTCTCTAACGCCTTTATAATTCTGGCTATATGTTTATCCTTCAACTGTTCAGTGCGTATTTCGGAAGGCTTACGCGTAGGCATATCTATGACGATGCTGCAAAATTCACATTTACTGGAGGTGTCGGTGTCACACTGTGGTCTGGAGAGCGCATCAGCAACCACATTAGTTTTACCTGGGGCGTACTTAATCGTAACGTTGTACGCTTGCACGATCAAAGCCCAACGCGCCAATCGTCCTGTAGGGGTTTTAATCGTCAATAGCCATTTCAAGGCTTGGTGGTCCGTGACCAACGTAACATGTCCGCCTTCAATGTATCCGCGGAATTTGTTGAGTGACCAAACTAGAGCGAGCGCTTCCCGCTCTGTGGTGCTATAGTTCCTTTCTGCGGAGGTTAGAGTCTGCTGGCATACTCAATCGGGTGCTCATCTTCTCCCTCCCCCTGGACTATGACGGCTCCGATTGCGTAGTTGCTCGCATCAGCCTTTATGATATAGGGCTTGGTTTCATCCGCCGATTTCAAGACCGGAGCAGAGATAAGGTGACTCTTCAAGTCATTGAAAGCTTTCTCCTGGGCTTCTTTCCATTCCCATTGAGCATTCTTCTTTGTTAACCTCGTCAATGGTTCGCTGACCTTGGAGAAATTCGGAATAAATCGCCTGTACCATGAACAGGTTTGTATGAACGATAACAAATGCTTGAGGTTTCGGGGCTGTGGTAGGCTGGTAATCGCTTCCACCTTGGTGGGATCCGGTTGTAGACCGCTTGAAGTGATCACGTGTCCTAAATACTTGACTGAATTGCAGCAAAAGTGACATTTAGCCAGGTTGATCGTCAGATTGTTCTCTTTCAGAACCTTTAACACTTTTTCTAAGTCTTCAACGTGCTGCTCGAACGATTCAGACAGTATGATGAGGTCATCCAGGTAAGCCAACATCCTCACGTCTCCTACTAATGCCTTGACTCGGTCGATGAGTCGCTGAAAGGTAGCAGGAGCGTTCCGTAAACCAAAGGGCATTCTAATGAATTTAAAAATACCGAACGGCGTTATGAAACTCGTTTTATTCTGGTCTTCGTCGCGCACCTTTACTTGCCAATAGCCAGAGCGCAAGTCCAGAGTGGACATATAAAACGTCGGCTTGGCGTCACGTAGAAGGTCATCAATCCGCGGCATCGGGTAAAGATCCGGTACGGTGATGGCGTTCAACCTTCTGTAATCGACGCATGGACGTAAGGTTCCGTCCTTCTTGGGCACTAGTATAGCAGGAGCGGACCAAGGCGAAGACGCAGGTTCGATTATACCCTCGGTGAGCATCTTGTCGATCTCGTTTTTCAACTGTTCCCTTCGTACTGGAGATAGCCGGTAGGGTGGTACAGCAATTGGAGCATGGTCGCCAGTATCGATAGCGTGTTCAATTAAAGTCGTTGGTTGTTTGCTAGGCAGGCAAACCTCCTTATTCTTCGTTATAACCTCTTCGATTTGGTTTTTCTGTTCGTCAGACACAGTACCCATCTTGACCGTTCCAACCTCCAGAGCGCAGAGGTCAATATCATCAGCAGTGTAGCCTGTGAATAGTGCCTCAGATTTAGGTGACAGGGTAACGACAGATTCTTCGATTGACTGTACTGCGTCAGCGAACATATAGTCCAAATGATGTGACTCTGGTTCGTATCCATCAAATACTTGACGAGATCGTTTGACAGGAACGGGGTTGTACGAAGGAGCTTCAGTCGCGACTTTGGGTTCCTTCCGATCTGTCGGCTGGGTATGCTTGGGTAAGACGCCTGGGTATAGGTCAGGTTCAAACTGGGCCATGGATACGTTATCTGGTTCTTCCAAGATGAAATCATAATTAGTATCCGGACGCTCCACAAAATTCCAAGAACGTTGGGGTATGTTGATGACCATGCCTGCATCTTCTATGAATCCCATTCCCAGTAAAGTCTTATTTTCTTTGGCGTGCGGTAGTACAACAAATGTCGTGGGTACAGTCCGATCACAAATTTTTACTGGAACTGTAATGGACATGACATCCTCTCGACGTTTCAAGCCGTCTGCCATTGATATGTTAGCAGTTTGTGAAGCGAAACTACATTGTCTTTGTTTCAAGCATTTGTATAGCTGATATGAAGCTACACTAGATTTAGCGCCGGGGTCAACGAACGCAGTGCCAACAACATCGAAGATTGCAATCCCCACTTGCATTCTCGGGCGAGCGTCTAAGTTGATGTCTAGGGCGCAGAAGCCAGTTTTCTCGATCTTGACTGGTTGAGCTTCCTTACACTCAGGACATTTGCTTCTTGTGTATCCAGGCATTCCACACCCGTAGCAGTAGAGCGTCGACATACTTGGTGAGGGCGCTTGGGTAGACTCAGTCTTGATCTCCTTAGGAGGGTGTTGGCCTTGTCCAGGTTGACCACCCATTTGCTTCATCCTCTTTCGACATTCTTCAACGGTATGGCCCGTGGCACGACAGAAGTCACACCGCTGCTTCTTGCTAGCTTGGGAAGGTTGCTTCGAGCCTGGGGTCGTAGACAGCGTTGTTGACGCCCTCTCCCGTAGCACCTGTTCCACATTCCTAGCCGCCGTTAGTAATTGGTCGAAAGTTGTCACGGAGTCGCGGGGTATCCTTTCGCGTATGTTTATATTCAGCTGTCCGTGAATCGCGTCTATTTGTAGTTCTTCTGTCAAACCCGGTGAGCGTAGTTGGGTCAACAGAGCTCTGTTCTTCGCAATAAACGTTTCGGATAGCATGTCTGACGGTTGCCTGCGTGAGAATACTTCTTGGAATATTTGTACGCCTGATATTTTGGGTGCAAAAGCGTGTCGTAGTCTTGACTCAAAATCAGTCCAACGGCTAATGCCTTCTTTAACGCCTTGCCACCATGTTGAAGCTTCCCCTTTTAATACCAGAGGGAGACTCATGATGGCGGCTTCGTCCGACATATCATTCACTTTCTTATAGACTGAAGCAGCTGACAGGAACTCTTCAAGACGCATTGACTCTCTAGTGCCGTCATAAGAGAACGACACGTTCGCAAACGAGGCCGTGGTATTCCTTGCTCCACCGGTTGCTGCTTGAAGTGCCGCCGACGTAAGTGACGTCACTAGTTGCTGTAACTGCTCCGTGGACATGGATATGTTCTGAGTCATCTTCTTCTTCTTGCTTGAAGGTCCGTGTAGTTTTCGTGGTCTCAGCCCCACTCGCAGCGAAGGTCTTGATTTGGGAGTGATCGAAGGTTCGTTCCCGGAATCCGCCAGTTTGGATGTCCTTTGCCGAACGTTGGTACGCCAGAATGTAACCGGGCCTCGGGCGTAGGGCGAGTAGTAAAACTAACCGGATAGCAAGTTCGTATCTTTATTTAAATTAACGGTACAACTAGATACACCGGGTACTAAGTGAAGGTTCGGGAACCGTACGCAACACTCAGTAGTGATCTAAACTAGAGAGCCGGGAAACCGTCTACACTAGAGATCAGCTGAAGATCGAATGACGAACAAAATCGCCGTCCCTATTTATAGTTTCTGTGTTGCACAGTCGTTAGCGGCATCTATCTAGTCGTCAGCGCCATCTCTCGGTGTCTTTATATTCGCGATGTGCGTTCTAAGGTGAAGTTCCGCTACTCAGCACAAGATGGCGCTAGTGGTATCATGTTAGTGGTGTTACAAAAGCGAAATATAAGGCCTAAATAAAAGTCGGGAACGGGGCGCCCTGTGAAGTCAAAACTACCCCAAAATATGTCAAAGACCGCAGCTCTGCAGACGATAAAAGCTTAAAAGTTCGCGGATTCCCCGCTAGCGGGTTGTCTTAATTAATCGAGTCAATAAGAAAAAAAAAATCGCGCTTACTAAATATTTATAATTGTCTTCTCTTTTAGTTAGGACAAATTCCAAATCTGCTTTCCTGACTTGGCCACTATAGTGCTCCATTTTGTTTGTTATTTTATGTACTTGATATCTACGTTCAGCCACACGTAACTATACTAGGGTGCGACTACGAAAGTTCAACCATTTGTCCCTTTCGCACTCTGTATGATGAAATCCATAAATTCTGTATTGCGTTAATTTTCAAATTACGGCATTACTATGAAAAAATTTTTGCGATTTATTTTCCTACGTAGTCAAACTTAGGGCGCTGAAACTCAAACTCGCTCTACCCTGATCGAGTGCACGGGCCGGCGCTGGATGTAAGCTATAACTACTATGTATGTGTTAGAGTAAGTAAGACAGTAATAAAGCCAACGTCAAACAGAACGGTTGTTTGGACTCCGCCTAAACATCCCACATCAAATGGCGACCCTTGCCAGTGCGCGTTTTATTTTGCAAAGTAAGGACTTGACAACTGAACTCCCGCGCGGTGGTGTCTCGTTCCCAGTGCGAAAACTTTGATAATATATTCCACAATGGGCAAGGAGTGTTCCAAGTGCATCTGTGACAACAAGGAGGTCATTGTTAACCAACACGGTGCAGCAAATGACGCCGATACGGAAATAAATGTTAAAATATATAATCTCCATATACCATCTGTATTGGCTACTTAAACTTGCTCTGATTGTCTATGAAAGTAATAATTATGTCTATGAAGAATATGGCCTGAGGGGCTTACAACAAGGTGGTATCCAGTGCCACTCGGACTAGTTCCACTTTTGTCGCGAGGTGGTGATGATTTTCGAATTGGATCACCAGAGGGGGCATGGAAAGATCGGAGGGCGCAACAAAGTTGTTCAAATCGACGAATCTAAATTTGGTAAAAGAAAATATAACAGAGGAAGATTTTGACCTGAGTCTTGACTTGTCATTACCTCAATAACACTCGTACATTTCATACTTGCTAACACAAAAATGAGATCAAGGACATGCCCTGGCCTGCAAGGTCACCCGATTTAAACCCTATAGAAAATGTATGGGGTGTCATTGTCCAACGATGGGACAATCAAAACGAAAGAACCCTGGCAGCATTGGAAGCACATTGTTAAAAAATTTGGGATAGTATTCGCGGTACAGATTTGTGTGAAAACCTAGTTATGTCAATGAGATCCTGTTTACAGGCAGTTATTGATAATGAGGAAGGTTATACGAAGTATTAGTGTATTCATGAATAATAAAATAATAAGTAGTGTTTAGTGATCGATAACAATGGAAAAAAAAATTTTTTTTTGGGGGATAAAAATGTTGTACTAGTTTAAAGTGCCATTTTATAAAAATCTTAACTAAGTGTCACACGACAGTGCAATTCAAACTTATACAGTGTGGAAAAACTAACGTTTTTTTTTAAGAATATTTTCTATTAAGTTCTAAAGTGAAGTTACCTGCTTATATGAGCGCATTCCATCCAGGACCACTCTGTATGTATAAATTGTTACCTAGGCTACAGCAGTTTTTTTTTAATTTCTCCATTTAACCAGCAGTAAAGTTATGTGGTTAGGGTTATGATATAGATAATCATTAAGTAAGTACAGGGTGGACCAAAAGTCCGTTAACTTTTGAATCGGTAGCTGCGTCGGGGAGCGGCGGCGGGGTTACGAAATGAAAGAGCGGCCAATGGGAGTTTAGTGCCATGGCGTCCTTCACCGGAGCACAACGTGCGTTCTGCGTACTCGAGTATTACAAAAATAACGATTCTTTGACAATATTGCAATCATTACAATATACGGCATAAAAATGAAGCTCCATCGATTCAATTGATTAAAAGTTGGGTTAAGAAATTCGAAAAGACAGGTTCAACGTTAAAACAACCACGATCCGGTCGACCTAGGACATCAAGAGATCCCGAAAATGTGGAACGTGTAAGAGCGTCTGTTCGTGAACAACCCAGACTCTCTACTCGAAAGCGGTCTAGCGTCTTAAATGTGCCCAGCACGGGAAGCATGGTCGCGCGATAGACAATAAAATATCAGGCCGTGCCTATCGCACTTACAAATAGTGCGATAGGGACGGCCTGCTATTTTATCGTCTATCGCGCGACCATGCTTCCCGTGCAGAACGTCTTTAAACCGCATTCTTCATAAAGATTTACGTTTTCATCCGTACAAAATCCAAATGGTACAGGCATTAATGCCTCAAGATCACGGTACCAGGCTGCAGTTTGCCAACGAAATGCTAGAGAGGTTTACCAGCTTTAACAACATTTTTTTTTTCAGACGAGGCACACTTCCACCTTAACGGGGATGTCAACAGGCAAAATTGCAGGTATTGGAGTGACAACAATCCAAAATTGAAGCATCAAAAACCCCTGCACTCACCCAAGGTTACTGTATGGGCAGCTTTGTCAGCAAGAGGCATTATTGGACCCTACTTCTTTGAAGACCAAAGAGGACGCACTGTTACAGTGAATACAGAGCGGTATATTGTCATGTTAGGGACCGGCCACATCTAAGAGACGCATGTCCTGTGGTGAGCAACGGACGTAAGACGCGCCCCAGGCGGCGTGGCGGTGGCGTGGCGCGCGCCGCGCCGCCTGGGGGCGCGTCTTACGTCCTTCCTATACAAAATGTACTGAGGAGACGTTTTTTGAATTACATTCAGGTGGCGTGGCGCGGACGTCCGTTGCGCGCCCCGAGACACGCGACGCTTAAGTGGGAACGCTGGCTTACAAAACTTTTTTGATCCTTCGCTACAGGATTTTGATGGTTTTAATCAACAATCGTGGTTTCAGCAAGACGGGGCAACATGTCACACCTCCAATAACTCATTGAGTGCAGTTCGAAAATTTTCGGCCAAAAAGTAATATCCAAAAGAGGTGACACTAACTGAACTCCTCGCAGCCCGGACCTGTCCCCAATGGATTTTTTTCTTTGCCTTACCTTAAAAGTAAAGTTTTTGAGACCAACCCAGTGTCTGTAGAGGAATTAAAGCAACGTATTCGCGAGGAAATGCAAAACATTTCTCGGAACATTTGTCAGGCCGTCACTGAAAATTTTCGCTCCAAGTTACAGCAATGCCAAAATAATGAAGGAACACATATGGATGATGTAATTTTTAAAAACTAAATTCCCTGTTTATGTGTTTTCATAATTAATAAACGGTTTTCATCTGGTGTAATTAGTTTTCATTTTTATTTGGTTTGAAATGTAAAATAACTTATGGTCCACCCTATAGTTTCTTTCTAATCATCTTTCAATCAATCTTTCTTCTTAATCAGGTAAGTAATATAAGACTTTCGAGGTTTCAGCTGGCAAATACATAATACCCATAGAAGATCGGAATCATTTATAACTTGTTTTAATTTCAAAGCTTTTTTTTGTATTTTTCAATAATATAAATCACTTTTTTTCGCGTCATCATTTCATTAAAAAACTCTTTTTGTGTTTCCTGCTAGGCTCTGGAAAAGCTCAAGCTCTTTGCTACCTTTTATCTCTCAAAGGGCAAACTCAGGTTAAAATTACTGAATTCAATGAAAATGAAATACTTAAATACTGAATTTTTATTACCTACAGATTGTCAAAACAAATGGGACACATGGAATCCAAAGGCAAAGTGTCACATGCTTTAAAGCCATGTAAAAGTAGTGTCACAGCAAAATTGGACCATTTAAGTACTGCACGATTAGAACTGGTTCAACTCCAAAAGGAAATAGTAAATAGGGAACATTTATTTGTTAAAGTAGAGCATGAGTTGAAAACGATGATCTTGAGGAATGAGGAGTTTAGAAAGACACACAAATAAAATACGTTAAGAGTTGGTATTTAATTCAATTTTCAAAATAAATAGGAAACTATTCGTCTAGAAATACCGAAGGGAAAACTTCAGTACTTTCAGAACAAAGCTCAACATCACATCCAAGCAATCCCCAGAATGGTGACAATCAATCCTGAGGCCGACGAAATTGTATCTGACAGTGAACAGGGATCAATGTACGTTGAACAAATTCAATTACATGCTGATGTACAACAGGGAGCCATTCCTAGGAGACAATTTATCACACGAAGAGTTCAACAATACGATCACGACAATAACCAATTGGTGCTACTCTTATGTGAAAATCGAGCTTTTGACGAAGGATTGCCCTCCAATTTACAAAAGAAATGGGGAGAAAGCATCCACGCCCTTGCAATATCCAGAGTTCTGGTATTTCAGGAGACAACAGAACAAAGGACTCCACAGGGCAAAAGAATAGAATTACCAAGAAATCCCACATGCAACGAACCACACAACATACGTAAATTGAGACAGCCTAGAAATGTTACTACTAACAAATAACATGACCAAGACACCCACATTTCCTGTGGGAGAGAGAAATCAAATTTTTCTAGCCACCTCAAGTTAGCGGCCATCTTGGCGGAACTGAATGGGTCTGGAGTCGACGGTGACGCAAGCCAGCAAGACTCAAGAAGGGACATCACCGACAGCCAACTATCAAGTGCCCGAAGTCTCCTGAGTAGGGCTTCCATTCCGTAATTACGTAATTTCGCAATTCCGTAATTACGGATTGATTTTTCAGCCTTTTTCTAATTACGTTATTTTTACCCACGATTCCGTAATTACGTAACTACGCATCTTTACTTATTTATTGGAAATATCGACGAATATAGATTCAATTTTATCCCAAAATACATTAAATCACACATAAAATACCTAACTTACTCAATGAAAAGGCACAGGAACCCCCGCGTATCGGTTATTCCCCGTCCGGTGTATTATAGTTTGGTTCGGATAGATATTACAACACGAGTCGTATTGCATGAATATAAATCTTGTCTGGTAACCTCCTCTGGTGGACCTACGAGGAGATACCGATGTGGCGAGCCCTTTCTCTGCTATCTATGAAGGAATGTCATTCGCAGACCTCAAACCAAACTCCGTGACCACAAAACGACTCACAGCAGCGTCAAAGAAGAAAGACAAAGCAGCCATCCTCAAGCTCCTGGCTCCCGAGATAAAGAAGATTGCGGAGGAAAGGGTAGAAGAGCTCAAAGCTGATCAACGCGAAAGTGTATCAATGGATTGCGAGTTCGAAAACGAACAAGAGCCTATGGAGAAAGGAGAAATAATCAATAGAGTTCAATGTCGTCTAAAGAAATATTAAGGGGAACTCCCCAAACTTAGAAATATTGGTGCGATGCGGTGTGGGCCGTGCGGGTAAGTCCCGCCGGGGCAGTCCGTGATTACTACTTCAAACTTTGGTAGAACTTTTTATTCATTGCTCGATCGTCAGCTTCGAATGCAGTATGCAGTTCGTTGATAGATATAACATGGAATTGTTTTGTGTTCACGGTAAATGGTGTTGTAATTTTGTTACAAATTAATTATTGGTTTATCTGTGAATCCCGTGGAGGACGAATTTGGGGGCTGTGCTGTGTTATATTATATGATACGACCGAATTAGGCATATAATAATCATGTAAGTATTTGATTCATTTTATTTAAACTTTTAATAGGGAGGGATTAGGGAATGCAATCTCGTCGAGATTGCGGCCCAGGCGAGATCTCGGGAATTCATGAAACCAATCTCGCGAGATCTCGCCAATTTCGAGATCTCGCGAGATTGGCCGGTTTGTGGGTTTATTCTTGTAAATAATCACAATATAGCAATGAATAAGGATAACAATAATAAGAATGATTGCTATTATGAAACAAATATTTATCTTGACTATTTTTTCATATTTTTTTGATGTATTTTACATTGTTTAACATAAATTATATACCTCACAACTCACAATATATTTTTTAAAGTTTGAATTATAGATTATTATGTAAGAAAATAAAATAAAATAATTCACGAATGAGTAGAAGCGTGCCAAATTCGAATTCGTTGCCATGCCAACCGCGAAGAAGTACACAGTATAGACTTCTTAAAAATTCCGCAACGTATGCCTTTATTGGTGAAAGGATAAAAATTTAACATTATAAAAGTGAAGGTTATCCCTACCATCATTAAATAGACCCACATAAAAACATTAACTATACTCAATTAATTATGACTAGTTGACTACTAATAAATTACATAATAATATTACACTACCAATATAGCAATCTTCTTAAACCCGAGAGTTAAATAAGAAACTAAAATAGAAAGAAAAACAGATACATATACAGGGCCGGATTAAGGGTAGAGCGAGTGGAGCGGCCGCTCTAGGCGCCGAATGGCAAGGGGGCGCCAAAATCATTATTGCGTGGGCGCACATCATAGCCCAAAATGGCGAGAGGAGTTAAAAATGAATTCTATGCAGCTCTTGAAAATCTAAATAATTTGTGATTGTGAATCAGATTATCTGAAAAGTTGCACCACAATGCCACCATGTACATTCATAAGGTGGGAGCTGTTGCTAGGGCGCTGTGAAAAATGTTTCTAGCTCTTGACGAACTAAATTGTTGTTGTCGCGAGGCCGAACGACAAAGACAAAGTTACCTATCCAAACGCTCAGTGTTTATCCGCAATCCAAAGCGGAGTTCCTCTTAAATCCAAAGGCGCAAAATGTCTCAGAGAGGCGCAAGATGAAGGAGCGTAAGCGTGCTGATGAACGAACTCAAAAGCACTAGGAAACCGAAGGGCACGTAGTGGCAAACCACCGATGCCCATTAAGGCATCCGAATTAACTCATAGTATTATAAAAATAAAACTTATGACGAAATAAAAGGCCTAGAAGTCGAGAACGTAAGCACCCTGTGAAATCTAAATACCCCAAAACATACCAAAGTTCTGCAATTAGAGTCGAACTTCTCGACTTTTCAATATGTCTGTCCAAGTTGGCCATTGCTGTAATTTTCTTTTCTCTCCCATGCCTTGCCTTGGCCCTGAACTGAATCTCAAATCGGACTGTTATCAGTTTTTAGTCTGCCAGAGCTTGGTCTTTGGCCTCTTCCTAGTGACCTCCTCAATGAACACGCTGCGCAGGAAAGCTTTAACCTCGCGTACGTTGGCCTATGAAAGACAGAGGCTTATATAGAATCCCGCCCCCCATAAATAATAGGAAAAAAATTTCGCGCTCGCTTCGCTCGCGTTTATGATTTCTACCTGTTGCTTATGTCGTATATTTTAGTTACTTAGTCAAATGGTTGTGACGTGTCAGACGGACACAGCAAATCTATAAGGATAGTGTTTTGGCTTCGGACCCCAAAAAAATTTAAACAAGGGGGCGCCAAAACTATATCTCGCTCTACCCTAATCGAGTGCGCGGGCCGGCGCTGTATTTACTAAAGTCTACCTATAGGTAGGTTTTGTTTGTAAGTGTAGAATCACAAATGAAACATAGGTACGGTTTTAAAGTTAATGTTGATTATATTTGACGGACATTATCCACATAGACAATTATATTTGATTTTGATTGCGTGTTGCAGGGCGGTATTGTTCACGGATATGGGACTGATTTGTGATTATTGCTAACTGAAGGTTGTTTTGAATAGATTAATGGCTTTGTCTTTTCTACAAGTAACAACTTACCGTGGGTAATTTTATTAGTATCCAAAGTTGTTATTGAATTAAGTCGTGCTTACAATAAGATTAATTATAGGTACTATTTAGCAACTGTAATTAGAACAGATACAATATCTTTAATGTTAAATAATAAAGCACCAGCAAATTTTTGAGGAAATCAGCTACAGAAGGCTTTTAGGAGAGATTTGGGAAACCCACATGTTTCATTCTTCATTCTCGATAAACGCACGTAGGTGTGTACCTTACCTACATGTTTCAAAAGGGTCGTCACCGCTTTAGGCGTCCATAGGCTGCTATGATTGCTTAGCATTAGGCGGGCGGTATCTATGCTTGTTTGCCATTGTGTGGCCTAAAAATTTAACGAGTACAATCTCTATGTATTGTTAAACTTATGTACCTATCTAAAGTACCTTATCGTGGTTTCTGCTTTGTCTAAATAATAGAACTAGACGATAATTGACAAGGTAAGCTGTACCATTAGGTCTAATTAACGGTTTAGACAACGGCGCCAATCGTCATTCATGTCCACGCGGCAAAGCGTAAGGGACAGTTCAAGGATCCTGTGACCCGATCGGAATCTGTTATTTAGACTATCTAATTTGATACTATATAATTAAGGCATACACACACATATACACGTTTTATCTAGGTACAGCCTTGGTGGTTTACTAGCCTTGGGCTTAAAATAGGTCCAATAAAAATTCCCATAAATTTTCTTAATGAAGGCTAACTTTACTGTTTTTCCAGTCCCTCAGGTCTCTAACCTATTCACATACAAACATAAATACATACACACATACATACAATCACGCCTGTATCCCATAAAGGGGTAGGCACAGCATGAACTACTCAAGTTACAGTGCCACTCTTGGCAAAAAGGGGTTGAAAGAAAACAAAATTGTGACAGTGCAGTGACAGGTTGCCAGCCCCTCGCCTACGCCACAATTTAACCCATATCCCACAGTCGACTTCTACGACACCCACGGGAAGAAAGGGGGTGGTGAAATTCTTAACCCGTCACCACACGGGCATAAATACACGTGACTTTATACGTTTATGTATATTTGTATGAGACTGATACAGTAGTGAGACTGTATTCCCAAAAGAGGTAGGTAGAGTACATGCAACTATCCAAGCTAACTCCAGTTTATGATATTGCAGCGAGCCAGCAATAGCTTGCTAGACCATCCCTCACAACATTGAACATCCCGCAGTCAAATTCTACAATACCTATGGAAGGAAAGGGGGTCAAGTCAAATTCTTTACCCAATGCTGTTCGGGGAATCTAACTTAGTAAATATTTAGCAAATTCAACAATACTATTTTCTTAGCATTAAGTATTTAAATCTGAAACTGTATGAGCTTTCCACTGAAGCTCATTGTCTCTTTCCAATATGTGCTAAGTATCTCCGAGCTCCGGTTCCATTAGCCATTGTTAACACAAATGTATCTAATAGTCTAGACTCTAGATAACTGCAGAAAGTCTGCACCTACTCACAAACTTACTTTTTACACCTACAAAACTTGATACCACTACAAAAAGTAGACGCTCTTTTGGCTTAGGACATATCGTGTATTCTTGCTTAACTCAAGTCTTCAGTGTTTGTTACGCTTACGCCTACTATCTAATTATGCTAGTCATGATAGCAAAAAAATGTATATTCTTATATTTTTGCTGTTTAATTTTAAACCTTCGTACGAAGTAGTTGTGTTGTTTACTTGACGGGTTTTTATAACTTGACGGAGGCTTTTGAGTCGGCTAATAGTTATTTGCCGACTCGGGTGCTCGGGTGCAAATGTATTTTACTTCTCGTGTGTTAAAAAACTCGCAAGTTCAGGATTCTATTCTCGAACCACTCGCTTCGCTCGTGGTTCAACTATAGAATCCTTTCACTTGCTCGTTTTTCAATTCCACACTCGGCGTTAAAATACAACTTTGCCCCCTTGTATAACACAAAACTTTTCCCCTCACTACAGCGAGGAAACTACAATGCAAAAAATGCGCTTATCACTGCTTCCAGTAGTTCCACAGGTGGTAAATCATCTTTATTATTAGATTCACCTACTTTTATCAATTTTAAAGCAGTTAATTTGACTTTATTCAAGGTCAAATTACTTTACCCACTAGTGGATAAAATGCGTTTTTACCCGATTAAAGTACAAAACACGTGTTATTGTGAAGGTTAAATATGCAATCGACTCATGCTTGACAAACCTTAATATGTTCAAGTTTGGAATCTCAGTTGTCTATGTGCAGACTTTTGAGTTTTCAAACGACACTCTTTTGACAGGACTCATGATGTAAACATGTTTGTGTAAATATATATTAATAAATTATAAATAAATAACGTTCGGATAAACCAAAGTGCCTTCCTATTGTTCCAAGGACCTCCTGTGGGAATTACCACAGGTTATGGCCCATACGCAACATTAAGGAACATTGTGTTTAAAGCTAGGAAGTGTTTGTATTTTTTCAGCATTATTTAGTCAGCTTTCGTACGGCGAGAATAACGTTAGCAACCACAGTTGTTGACAACATAACCTTAGCAACGAGAGTAACATCATAGTTAAAGAAAAACCGTAAGTAAACTACATCATGGACAGCAAGGACAACATAAAGACTTTGAAATTAAATACGAATTATTCTAATTGGAGAAAACTAGCTAAATTATTTCTGGATGCAAAAGGAATTGGAGCCGATGATAAAGGTAAAGACGCAAAAGCTAAATACTATATTTTAAATTCAATAGATGAAAATATTTTACATTATGTGATTAATTGCTCAACCACAAAGGATATTTTTGAAAAATTAGATATTGTCTTCAATTACAAAGTGGAAAAAGACAGTCACCTCAGAGTTATAGAATTTTATAACTACAAATTTACTGGAGATATACTTCAAGATATTAGCAAATTGCAAAATATGTGTTTTGAACTAGAATCTACCGCAAATAAAATAAATGATGACATGCTTATACAAAAGATTTTGACCATTTTACCTTCAACATTAAATTACTTCAGGACTGTATGGGAGGTAACTCCGAAGTCTGACCAAACCATACATACTTTGATCGAACGAATTCAAAAAGAACTTAAGCTTGTTGAAAATAATTATTCAATAGTAGTCAATTCAGATATAAATCACCAAACAGAGGAAGCAATGAAAAGCAATGAAAGAATTTGTTTTAATTGTAACCAACGAGGGCATATTGCGAGATTCTGTAATAATAAAAAATGCACTATATGCAATAAAAGTGGCCACACTTCCAGTGAATGTTTTTCTACAAAGGTATGTAGGAAATGTAACAGGAAGGGACACATTGAAAAATTTTGTCGCACTTTTAGTCTGGTGAGTGAACAACTGAAGCATACAACTAGTATTAGAGCCATTATTGATTCGGGTGCATCCTCTCACATGTTCTATAATAATGATGTCATTAACTCCACAGAAAATGTAAATGTAGAAATAAGATGTGCTAATGCAGAGAACCTCGTCGCACAAGCCATAGGTACAGTAAAAACAAATGGTTTTGAACTGGAAGATGTACTACATGTTCCTGCAATTTCTAGAAACCTGATATCTGTAAGTTCAATCACTGATCATGCAGCTTCTGTACTCTTCGTTGGAAACAAGGTAACTGTAAAGAAATATAATCGCATTATTCTTACGGGATATAAAACTAGAAACGGTCTTTATGAAACAGAATTTTCTGCTAACACTGTTCGCGAGGTTTTGCTTTCTGAGAACGCCGATATTTGGCATCGTCGGCTAGGTCACGTATCGGATGTGCCGCGTCTAGCTAAACTGGTGAACGGTATCAAAATTGGGGGGAACATAAAGAAAACTTTTGTGAAATATGCATTAAAGCAAAAATGACTAGAAAACCTTTCAAAAATAATAGAATTAAAGCAAAATTTCCTTTAGAAATTATCCATACGGACATTTGCGGTCCGATAGAAATTCCCACTTGGGATAATAAAAAATATTTTATTACTTTTTTGGATGACTTTACACATTTTTGTGTTGTCTACTTAATTACTTTTAAAAGTGAAGCCTTTGATAAAATAAAACAGTTTGTGACTTTAGCGGAGAACCATTTCAATACAAAAGTTAAGAAAATCAGATGCGACAACGGAAAAGAATACTCGAACAATAACCTAATGTCTTGGTGCAGCTCTAAGGGCATAATTATGGATCTAACAATACCCTACACTCCTCAATTAAATGGAAAAGCAGAGCGATTAAATAGAACCTTGTTAGAACGAACGAGAGCATTAATATTCGATGGTCGAGTTCCAAATTATCTATGGGGTGAAGCTCTTATAACTGCAAGTTTCTTAATCAATAGAAGTCCTACCGAAGGCAAAGACAAAACTCCAGCAGAGATGTGGTTTGGCATCAAACCTGATGTATCACATGTAAGACGTTTTGGTTCAACAACTTTTTATAAAATAAACTCTGGTGTACGAAAGCTAGATGTCAGATGCAAAAAGGGAATCCTGATTGGCTATATCAGGAATGGTTACAAAATATGGGTGGATGAAACAAAAACAATTGTAAGAGCGAGGGATGTAAGAATAAATGAAGATGAGCAAGGTATATATACAAATGAAGAAAATGATGAAACTATTAGAGGTCTTTGGACAATCAACGAAGAAACTGAAGAGACAGTTAGGGAAGGCACAACACAAAATGAAGATCAAATAAACAGGCAGGAAGAAAATCAGGTCAGAAGAGTCAACAGTAATGAAGGTCGAGAAGGAGATACATTAAGAAGAATTGAAACAAGTAGCAATGGAGAGGAGGGTCGAGAAGGAGGTACATCAAGAAGAGTTGGAGGAAGTAGTAATATAGAGAAGAGTCGAGAAGGTGATATGTTAAAAAGAAAAGTAAGAAGTAGAAATGCAGAGAATGTTCGAGAAGGTGTTATTCATTTAAGAAGATTAGGAAGCGAAACAAGTGAAGATGAAACAAAAGAAGATGAAACAAAAGAAGATGAAACAAAAGTAGATGAAACAAAAGAAGATGAAACAAAAGAAGATGAAACAAAAGAAGGTGAAACAAAAGAAGATGAAACAAATGAAAGCGAAACAAATGAAGGCGAAATAAATGATGGCGAAACAAATGAAGGTGAAATAAATGAAGGCGAAACAAATGAAGATAAAACAAAAGACAATAATGAAACAAATGAAATAGAAACAATTGAAGAAGAAGAAAATAATGAAGTATTTTATGATGGGAATGAAGAATTTTTTGATAATGAAGAAGTTGAAAATCGAGTTGGAAGTATTGAAAATCAAAATATTGATAGTGATGTTAATCAAAATAGAAGAGTTCAACCTGCTAGAGACCGCAGATTACCTGATAGATATAAAGATTATTTAATGAATTATGATACTGAAGCTTCAATGTTAACTTACGAGGAGGCAATAGAATCAAAAGAAAAGGATAAATGGAAAAAGGCAATAAAAGAAGAAATTAAATCACTTGAAGAAAATAAGACGTGGTCATTTGTGGATGAACAGGAAGCAAAAGGAAGAAAATTAGTTACTAGCAAGTGGATTTTTACAGTAAAGTCTGATGGCAGATATAAAGCCAGACTAGTTGCAAGAGGCTTTCAACAAAAGTACAAAATAGATTATGACGAGACGTACAGTCCGGTAGTTAATAGTACGTCTTTAAGAATCTTACTTTCTATTGCAGCGGCAAAAGGGTTAAAAATAAAACAGTTTGATGTGAAGACAGCCTTTTTACATGGAGACTTGAAAGAATGTATATACATGAAGGTACCCAAAGGCTATAGCAACAAAGAAGGCAAAGTATGCAAACTAAACAAGAGCTTATACGGTCTGAAACAAGCTCCACTAATGTGGAATATTAAGTTTACAGAGTTCTTAATAAAGATGGGGTTCAAGCAGATGAAACTTGATCAATGCATTTTTGTTATGGAGGGTGAAAGAAAGATTATTCTTGCGGTATATGTCGATGATGGATTAGTTCTTGGAGAGAAAGAAGAAGATCTAGTGTACATAATAGAAAGAATTAGAAAGGCTTTTGAACTAAGAGTCTTAGATGAAGTCACCAATTACATTGGTTTGGACATTAAGCAAGATGAAAATGGGATTAAAATTTTTCAGAAAACATACAGTGAGAAAATCATTAAGAAATTTAACCTAAACAATGCCAAAGAATGTAAATGTCCAACAATTCTGATAGAACAGCATCCGTCAGTAAAGGTTGATACTAAGTCTCATGAGCTTTACCGAGAGATGATAGGGTCATTGTTATATCTTTCGAATAAAACGCGACCAGACATTAGTTTTCAAGTGGGTTATTGTTCGAGGCATCAAAATTCTCCAAATTTAAATGATTTGAATAATGCTAAGACAATTTTGCGATTCCTGAAAGGCTCAACAGAAAAAGGGATTCACTTTAATAAAGATGATAAAGTACTCAGGGGTTATTGTGATTCGGATTTCGCGGGAGATCCAGACACTAGGCGCAGCACTTCTGGTTTTGTGATTTGGCTGAATGGTGGACCAGTGGCATGGAGCTCAAGAAAACAATCAGTAGTCGCACTGAGCAGCACAGAAGCAGAATTCATAGCAGCAGCAGAATGTTGTAAAGAACTACTATTCATAAGGGATCTGATTTTTGAGATAACCAAGGAAAAACTAGAAGTTGAGATGAGAGTAGATAATCAATCTGCAATTTGGCTTATGAAAAAAGGAATCATGGGGAGAAGAAGCAAACACATAGACGTAAAATACTATTACCTAAAAGAGAAAATTGACGAAAATCAGATTACAGTTAAATACTGTCCGACGGGATCACAGCTGGCTGATATACTAACTAAAAGTTTACCGGCTGTAAAGTTTGAAAAATGTCAACGAAGATTAGTGTTTTAGTGATATTGTGGCTAAAATGAGTCATTGAGTGTAGTATAAGTGCGGGCTAAAGTGAACGTTAATTATTTTTTCGGCTCATGTCGGGGTTTGTTTATAATTATCGTAGTATGTAAGTTTTTATAGGGTGTGTAAAAAATAATACAGGAATGTGTATTGAAAGAAAACTTGAGGATTCTGGAAACATGAAATAAAGTTAGAATTAAGGGGGTGCTTAATAATGATTCACTTAAGGGGGTGTAAGTGTATTAGTGTACTAATGGTAAGTGAATCAATATAAAAGCAACCAACAAACGAACTTGAAAAAAGAGTAAAACCACACATTCATTTAGTCATTATTTACACAGTGTTCTGAAGTTATCCTTAAGTATTTTTTCTAAATTTTATTTATTCCAAATATTATTATAATTTTTAGTATTTTAGTATTTGTTTAGAGAAGGGAAGATACGTAAATTTTATAATCGAATATGTATTTGGCAATTAGTAATGATGTATCGAGCGGTGGAGAATAAAGATAAATATGAAGCGAGAAGTAGAATAATTAACTGTTTATTTATATATTTGTAGCGATGTATCGAGTGGGAGAATAAAGAATAATATGAGGCGAGAAGCTGAATAATTAACTACTTATTTATATATTAGTAGTGATGTGTCGATTAGTGGGAGTTTATATTATATGAGAGTACATGTAGATATGTACTAATTAATATTTGATGATAACGTTTGTTGAAACCTTTTGTTTTTTGGTAATGTGATGAAAGTTTTGAAATATTGTTCTGGAAATGAGATTGTGGCCTTTTTTTAATAAAAGTTGTAAAGTATTAGAATTAGATAAAAGTTGTAAAATATGTACTAACGCTTCAAGCAGAGTCGATTGAGGGGGTGTGTTATTGTGAAGGTTAAATATGCAATCGACTCATGCTTGACCAAGTTCAAGTTTGGAATCTCAGTTGTCTATGTGCAGACTTTTGAGTTTTCAAACGACACTCTTTTGACAGGACTGATGATGTAAACATGTTTGTGTAAATATATATTAATAAATTATAAATAAATAACGTTCGGATAATCCAAAGTGCCTTCCTATTGTTCCAAGGACCTCCTGTGGGAATTACCACATTAATAATTATGTTTGACACCTGGCAAAAAAGAATAGTTAATTTAATAGGGGCGCTACCGTTTATGTAAGTAAACCGTTTTGCATGTGGCAACTATTGAGTCAGTTTTTGATGATAGTAAGTGTTGCTATGAGAAATAAAAAAAAAGTTTTTGTGCCAACTTGGTCTGCGAAAGGCTCTCTGTTATGCATACTCTGTAGTGCCTAGTGTACTAGTATTTTTGCAATGACATACGTATGTTTGCAGACGGCACGCGTAGGTGCTTCATTAGGTTTATTTATCGTCTCTTTATTTATGAATGAGATTGTAAATAACATTCGAAAGTTAAACCATTGTCTAGGTCTAGCAAATTTGAGAGCATTCGTACGAGTCTAATGTAATAAGGCTCGGTTTAGACTGTTTCCCGGCTGGAATTAGTTTGGCTACTTTGCAATTTAGCTACGTGCCCTGAAAATCAGTGCCGTATTTCCTAGATACGGTCTACGCTGAGCGGCATCCTATTTGGTATAAGAGCATTTTCACATTATCCGATCCGATATCGGATGTACGACCGATATCCCATAAATTTAAGCCGACGTCTTTGATTTTTGCCTTTGAAATCCTTCCGACAAAAGCGTCTTACCTACCTAATGATTCACTTGCTTCATGTATTTATACCAAAATTACCAAATAAATATTTTTTCTTTCTTCTTCTTTCTTTCAGTTGGAGTGCAGTCGGCGTGCCACAATGCTAACATATATCTTCCCAGGTATATGTATTTTTTACAAATCATAAGCAGAGGGCGGAATTGCTCATGGCAAAAATCAAACGTCAATAGAGTTGGAACGGTAAATTTTATCGACATTTTCAGCTATCGATAAAAACAGTCACCTTTTAAATTCTGCCTTTATTTGATCTCTGATTAGCTATTCGACCATTTGATTTTGACCTCTTTGACTAGATTAAAAGTAAATTGTATAACATTTGATTACCATTTTTGTCACTAGTCCTCTTGCAAAATCGTTTGAAAAAAAAATGGTTAATCTAAAACGAAAAACAGTCAACAAATGGATAAAGAAGTATCCTCGTCTTACTTACGACGAAAACAACTCAATATACTGATAATTTCAGTTCAATCGATAGTCAATAAAATTTAACGTTCCAACTCGATTGACGTTTGATTTTTGCCATGAGCAATTCCGCCCTCTAATCATAAGTTTTCAGGCTATTTCATACTTAGTACTTCCAGGGTTCCAGGGTTAGGGGGTAGGTAGGTACATATCCCAAGCATTTGCTACCAATACCTACATTATCATGCTGACTCGATCGTATAGTTCTAAACGCTCATCATCATCATTTACCACATTATCTTTTTCTTTGTAGATGATAGTTGCAGTGTCGAAAGAGGTATATTGAGGAGGCTATACTCTAGACAGCCTACATCGACGGTTTCTTTATATACTACTTTTTCTATAACCCTTACGCAATATTGACAATAGAAAACAATAAAATAGCGTAATCGTATTACCATTAAATCATAATCCTGTCACCATTAGGCTGAGCTGGGATTAACGCCAATCTTTTATCGAACAGACCAGTATAATGTGAACTCTAATCATGGGTAATATTAAGAGGAAATGAGCCGATTAATTACTCCATACAAAAATCATTGTTTCCCTTTCTTGAAAATATTTTTACCTTTTTCATAGCCACGCAAGATTGTGAAAGGTAAGGATAGGTATTTTTTCGAATTTTTAATTATATTGTGTTTGAGCCGGTACTCAAGTTTCTTTAAATAAAACAGGTATAAAAATATTACCATTTCTTTTAATGGATTTAGTTACAGATCTTCATCTTTTTATGATAAAATCAGTTTCTTGTTCCTTATTTTTGGGTTTATGTAAAAAAAAAACCAAAAAAAAAAACCTATCATTCGTACCGTATCTAAATCTGATTAAAATATAACAAGAATTTTCATGTCCAGGAAGTAAAATCAAGACCACTTTTGTCCGAAAAATCTTATTATTCTAAAGTCTACCCAAATAATCGGAGCAACTTAAGAACCTGGACGGATGTGTCCTTCAAGTCAAGTCCAACGTTTTCTGGTTGCTGCGAGTAGTTGGTAGTTCCGACTGGAATGGCTGCGCTGCACAGGATTAGCGAAAGCGTTCGTATTCGGTCGGCAAGTGGGTCGAATTTGACTTTTACTACACATAAGAAGATTAATTGTACTGTTAATAACTTAGCAAGTTTAGCAACCTACTTAGCGGTTCGAAAGAGGCTTGTTCATCAACCGTGCGATTAGTAGGCCTCTAGACTTATGTTGGTCTTTATGTTGATTCTTTTTTTTAATTATACTACGTCGGTGACAAACAAGAATACGGTCCGCCTGATGGAAAGCGGTCACCGTAACCTATGGACGCCTGCAACTCAAGGAGTGTCACATGCGCGTTGCCAACCCATTAGAAACTTGTACACTCCTTTTTGCTGTGTTAAGTACACAGCAAAAAGGAGTGTACACGTTCTAAGGAGGGTTCGGGTTGCCGACGACGACTCAAAGGACAATAGACGGAACAAATTAGTTCCTTACGTAGGTCCTTCCGTGATTCATTTTTTCATTTGATTAAGTATAGAATAGAATGGAATAGAATATTTGTTTATTTCATTCACCACAAAAAATTTAATTTACATTAATTTTATCATAGCTAAAACTAAAACAGGTAGTATACAGGTAAAATATAAAATTAGTTATTGCAGGAATAATTTTAAAGCCAAAGGGTTGTCGTGTTGACAATGTGTAAAAGAAGTGTCTATGAAGTGTCAAGGCTCTTTTAAAGAGGTAATTCATTGCTTTTTAAATATGTTTATTTTTATTATCTATCAAAAATGAAATTTGAATGGAATTCCGAGGATCACTACATTCACTACTGCAGCAAAAATGTGTAAACTGCCTACTATTTATTTATAAGCACATCTTTATAACATAAATTCTCTTGCATGTTCATGCAACAGAGATGCTGATAAAGAAAATTCAATTTTGTTTAGGTATGCGGTAGGCCCTCTCAACAGGATCTAGCTGAGGTCACATTCGTTAGTAAAAAAAACGAATTCAATCGAAATATCATAAATATCATGTTACTTACTTGAATTGGTCGATCATTATTTGCTTTTTATTGGTATTGACGCTTAACGAATGTCACCTTGGCTACGGTTAGTTCTCCTGTCAAACACATGCTTAGGTGTCTTGCCTATTTTTAGGATATTTTATTTTGCACCTTTAGGTGTAGCTAGTCTAATGCGTTCAAAATTTTGTTTTCCCCTCACTAGCTCGGAAACACGTGTTTTGTCCTTTAATACCAGCGGGTAAAAACGCATTTTATCCACTAGTGGGTAAAGTAATTTGACCTTGAATAAAGTCAAATTAACTGCTTAAAAATTGATAAAAGTAGGTGAATCTAGTAATAAAGATAATTTACCACCTGTGGAACTACTGGAAGCAGTGATAAACGCATTTTTTGCGTTGTAGTTTCCTCGCTATATAGTCCGTTGCTTCTGGAAAGTTATGTATGAAAATGTTGGCATAACTAATGGAAGATTTTTTTTGATTGGGATATGTACATTACAGGCCATTCGTTAAGCGTCAATACCAATAAAAAGCAAATAATGATCGACCAATTCAAGTAAGTAACATGATATTTATGATATTTCGATTGAATTCGTTTTTTTTACTAACGAATGTGACCTCAGCTAGATCCTGTTGAGAGGGCCTACCGCATACCTAAACAAAATTGAATTTTCTTTATCAGCATCTCTGTTGCATGAACATGCAAGAGAATTTATGTTATAAAGATGTGCTTATAAATAAATAGTAGGCAGTTTACACATTTTTGCTGCAGTAGTGAATGTAGTGATCCTCGGAATTCCATTCAAATTTCATTTTTGATAGATAATAAAAATAAACATATTTAAAAAGCAATGAATTACCTCTTTAAAAGAGCCTTGACACTTCATAGACACTTCTTTTACACATTGTCAACACGACAACCCTTTGGCTTTAAAATTATTCCTGCAATAACTAATTTTATATTTTACCTGTATACTACCTGTTTTAGTTTTAGCTATGATAAAATTAATGTAAATTAAATTTTTTGTGGTGAATGAAATAAACAAATATTCTATTCCATTCTATTCTATACTTAATCAAATGAAAAAATGAATCACGGAAGGACCTACGTAAGGAACTAATTTGTTCCGTCTATTGTCCTTTGAGTCGTCGTCGGCAACCCGAACCCTCCTTAGAACGTGTACACTCCTTTTTGCTGTGTACTTAACACAGCAAAAAGGAGTGTACAAGTTTCTAATGGGTTGGCAACGCGCATGTGACACTCCTTGAGTTGCAGGCGTCCATAGGTTACGGTGACCGCTTTCCATCAGGCGGACCGTATTCTTGTTTGTCACCGACGTAGTATAATTAAAAAAAAGAATCAACATAAAGACCAACATAAGTCTAGAGGCCTACTAATCGCACGGTTGATGAACAAGCCTCTTTCGAACCGCTAAGTAGGTTGCTAAACTTGCTAAGTTATTAACAGTACAATTAATCTTCTTATGTGTAGTAAAAGTCAAATTCGACCCACTTGCCGACCGAATACGAACGCTTTCGCTAATCTGTGCAGCGCAGCCATTCCAGTCGGAACTACCAACTACTCGCAGCAACCAGAAAACGTTGGACTTGACTTGAAGGACACATCCGTCCAGGTTCTTAAGTTGCTCCGATTATTTGGGTAGACTTTAGAATAATAAGATTTTTCGGACAAAAGTGGTCTTGATTTTACTTCCTGGACATGAAAATTCTTGTTATATTTTAATCAGATTTAGATACGGTACGAATGATAGGTTTTTTTTTTTGGTTTTTTTTTTACATAAACCCAAAAATAAGGAACAAGAAACTGATTTTATCATAAAAAGATGAAGATCTGTAACTAAATCCATTAAAAGAAATGGTAATATTTTTATACCTGTTTTATTTAAAGAAACTTGAGTACCGGCTCAAACACAATATAATTAAAAATTCGAAAAAATACCTATCCTTACCTTTCACAATCTTGCGTGGCTATGAAAAAGGTAAAAATATTTTCAAGAAAGGGAAACAATGATTTTTGTATGGAGTAATTAATCGGCTCATTTCCTCTTAATATTACCCATGATTAGAGTTCACATTATACTGGTCTGTTCGATAAAAGATTGGCGTTAATCCCAGCTCAGCCTAATGGTGACAGGATTATGATTTAATGGTAATACGATTACGCTATTTTATTGTTTTCTATTGTCAATATTGCGTAAGGGTTATAGAAAAAGTAGTATATAAAGAAACCGTCGATGTAGGCTGTCTAGAGTATAGCCTCCTCAATATACCTCTTTCGACACTGCAACTATCATCTACAAAGAAAAAGATAATGTGGTAAATGATGATGATGAGCGTTTAGAACTATACGATCGAGTCAGCATGATAATGTAGGTATTGGTAGCAAATGCTTGGGATATGTACCTACCTACCCCTAACCCTGGAACCCTGGAAGTACTAAGTATGAAATAGCCTGAAAACTTATGATTAGAGGGCGGAATTGCTCATGGCAAAAATCAAACGTCAATCGAGTTGGAACGTTAAATTTTATTGACTATCGATTGAACTGAAATTATCAGTATATTGAGTTGTTTTCGTCGTAAGTAAGACGAGGATACTTCTTTATCCATTTGTTGACTGTTTTTCGTTTTAGATTAACCATTTTTTTTTCAAACGATTTTGCAAGAGGACTAGTGACAAAAATGGTAATCAAATGTTATACAATTTACTTTTAATCTAGTCAAAGAGGTCAAAATCAAATGGTCGAATAGCTAATCAGAGATCAAATAAAGGCAGAATTTAAAAGGTGACTGTTTTTATCGATAGCTGAAAATGTCGATAAAATTTACCGTTCCAACTCTATTGACGTTTGATTTTTGCCATGAGCAATTCCGCCCTCTGCTTATGATTTGTAAAAAATACATATACCTGGGAAGATATATGTTAGCATTGTGGCACGCCGACTGCACTCCAACTGAAAGAAAGAAGAAGAAAGAAAAAATATTTATTTGGTAATTTTGGTATAAATACATGAAGCAAGCAAAAGCCTAGTCACCGGACCTCCGGAGCCGAAAATGCTGTTTGCCGTCGCCATACTGTGAGTCCTTTCCATTTTCCTTAGTGTTTTTGTACTTTACAGAAATTTATTAATTTTCTTTCGAACTGCTTAATTGTATATCCACAAGTTTTGTCCAATTTTCCCGTATTCGATTTCCTTTAATTGTTATAATGGCGGAAGCAAATAATAATAATATTAATCAATTTAAGATAGCTCTTAGTGTTATACCAGAATACAATGGAAGTCCAAATCAGTTACACAGATTTATAACTACGTGTGAAACCGTCTTGACCCAATACTATGACGTAGCACAACCCAATAATTTTAACAATCAAATATTGCTGCATAGCGTTCTTAATAAGCTGAAAGGAAAAGCCGAAGAGGTCGTTACTATAAATGGTGTTGCATCGTGGGTGGAAGTAAAACAGGTGTTACTAAAAATTTCGCCGACCAACGGGACGAAAACTGCCTTAATAGAGACCTTGTTAATTTGCGCCAAGAGAGCGAGACCCCCAAGAATTTTATAACCGCTGCATGCATTTACTCAGTACTATTATAAATTACGTTAACTTGCACGAAACTGACGAAAACAAGAAAGCTTGCAAGCGAGATTTCTTTACATCTCAAACCTTGAAAGCTTTCCTGACTGGCCTTAAGGACCCTCTGGGTGTAACGATCAGAACCATGCGTCCTTCGGACATGCCAACGGCCTTGCAATTTATCAAAGAGGAACAAAATATACATTATCTCCAAAAAAGGCAAGCACCTCAAACTAATTTCCAAAAACCATTAGACTTAAACAAGTTTGCTCCTCACAATTTACCCCCAAGACCGGTGCCCTTCGCCAACTTAAATAAACCGTCATTTTCACAACGACAAAACGTCTCATCTCATCAAAATAATTACAGACCTTTCTATCCCAATCCATACAAAAATAATCCGTGGAACAGGCCTCAATATCCCTACAACCCATCAAGGCAATTTTCTGGACAACAAACCAACAAAAATGTAGAACAACCTAAACCTATGAGTGGAATTTCATATCGATCAGCTCAGGTACCATTGAGACCATACATGCCAGCTATAAATAACCCTTTAAATAATCATACCTGCCAAACTATGTATCAACAACAATGTCCGGCGCCTGAAATGCTTATCGCGGACCCACGCGAATACGCCGCTATCACTGGCGGCCACGGTTCCGAGAACGCGCAGTGCGACAATGTATGCACAGACTATTTAGACTACCAGCAGTACCACGATAATTATGAACTAAATTTTAATGAACAGGAAATTAATCAGGATTTTCCTCAGGATTCGGATACGACCAAAGACCCCTAGCATTAGAAATACACGCTCACTTAAAAAGACGGCTACCCTATATCGAAATTAAAGAGCCTCCCCTGAAATTACTGATTGATACCGGAGCTAATCAATCATTCTTGTCACCAGAAGTTTTCGAAAAGCATTTCAACAAGCATCAGCTATTGTTCGAACCATTCACTGTAAACTCAGATTATACTACTGTTTTTAACTACGCTGTGGAGATACCTTCGTTCGCCGAACTAAAAGAGAAATCTTTGTTTAAATACTACATTTATAGGTTTCATAACGTATTTGACGGATTAATTGGTTTATTGGTTTAATTGAAAGAAGTTCTTTCTCAATCGTGCTATATTTTACTTCACTTTCGTTAAGCGTCCGGGAAGCATAGGCAATCGGAAGGTCAGATCCGATCGGCCCTTGTGAAAGTACGGCACCTATAGCGTAATTCGAAGCATCCGTGCGCAAGTTAAAAGGTTTTTCGAAATCCGGATACTGTAAAAGCGGGTCGTTTGTAAGCAAATTTTGACAGTGTTTAAAGCAATTTATATATTCGGGGGTAAGTTCAATCTTTGCACCTTTTTTTAAACATGAAGTCAATGGTTTAGTCAATTTCGCAAATTGGGGAATAAATTTTCGATAATAGCCGAGTAATCCCAAGAACGATTTTATTTCTTTGCTGGTTTTTGGAATAGGAAACTGCTGGACTGCTTTGATTTTATTAGGGTCGGGCTTAATACCTTCTGTGGTAATTATATGTCCTAAGAAAGGAGTCTCACGTTTCATGAACTCTGATTTGTTTATCTGTATCTTGAAATTGGATTCGCGGAGTCTTTGGAAGACGTCTTCTAAATTTTGGATGTGTTCTTGGAGGGAAGTGCTGTAAACGATTATATCATCCATGTACACCATTATATTCTTTAAGCCGCGTAACACGTTGTCCATGACACGTTGGAATGTTGACGGTGCATTTTTTAAACCAAAAGGCATGCGCAAATAGGCGTAAACACCGCGGTATCCGTCATTGTTAGTATCTACGCTGAATGCAGTTTTTTCTATATCATCGGGGTGCATTTCTATTTGATGAAACCCTGAGGCAAGGTCCAATGTCGTGAAATATTGGCATCGACCAAGTTTGTCTAAAATATCATTGATGTTAGGGATCGGATACTTATCACTTATTGTTTTTTCGTTTAACTTTCTATAATCTACCACTAATCTCCATTTAGTTTGGCCTGTTGCGTCTTGTTTCTTTGGGACAATCCAGATTGGGGATGACCATGGGCTATTGGATGGACGTATTATGTTTTGTTGAAGCATCGATTCAATTTGCTTGTCTACTTCTGCTTTATGTATTTGGGGATATCTGTAAGAACGCGTATAGATTGGGATCTCGTCCGTTGTATTTATCCGGTGTTTAATCTGATTCGTGAACGTAAGCGGAGTGTTTTCAGTATAAAAAACATCGCTATATGCTTCGCATAAATTTGAGAGGTTCCATTTCTCTTCTATGTTAAGATGATCCATTCTAAGAAATGATAGAGCACTATCATTTTTCTCGCAAGTCGTTTCTAAGTTATAAATTTCATAATCATTATTCAGCGTCTGGGCTCTAAGGGGCGACGATAACATAACAATGATGTCATTATTAGTCGGGTTTGTTATTTGCAGGTGGGCCTTACCTGCCTCTGCTCGGGTTACAGTGTCGGGAATGTAACAATTGTTTACATTAGTGCGTGGGATGTAGATATCACCGTTGCGGATGTTGACTGGTACCATCAAATCCTTTGTTGAGTTTGATTTTATAAGGGCTTCGAATAGAGATTTTGTTTCAGAAGTCAAAACCTTTATTGGTATATTAGCGTTTGGTGTAATAAGTAATTTATTTTCCAGGTCAACTTTAGCTTTTAAATGTTCCAGCATTTCGAAACCAATTAATCCGTCAAATACGTTATGAAACCTATAAATGTAGTATTTAAACAAAGATTTCTCTTTTAGTTCGGCGAACGAAGGTATCTCCACAGCGTAGTTAAAAACAGTAGTATAATCTGAGTTTACAGTGAATGGTTCGAACAATAGCTGATGCTTGTTGAAATGCTTTTCGAAAACTTCTGGTGACAAGAATGATTGATTAGCTCCGGTATCAATCAGTAATTTCAGGGGAGGCTCTTTAATTTCGATATAGGGTAGCCGTCTTTTTAAGTGAGCGTGTATTTCTAATGCTAGGGGTCTTTGGTCGTATCCGAATCCTGAGGAAAATCCTGATTAATTTCCTGTTCATTAAAATTTAGTTCATAATTATCGTGGTACTGCTGGTAGTCTAAATAGTCTGTGCATACATTGTCGCACTGCGCGTTCTCGGAACCGTGGCCGCCAGTGATAGCGGCGTATTCGCGTGGGTCCGCGATAAGCATTTCAGGCGCCGGACATTGTTGTTGATACATAGTTTGGCAGGTATGATTATTTAAAGGGTTATTTATAGCTGGCATGTATGGTCTCAATGGTACCTGAGCTGATCGATATGAAATTCCACTCATAGGTTTAGGTTGTTCTACATTTTTGTTGGTTTGTTGTCCAGAAAATTGCCTTGATGGGTTGTAGGGATATTGAGGCCTGTTCCACGGATTATTTTTGTATGGATTGGGATAGAAAGGTCTGTAATTATTTTGATGAGATGAGACGTTTTGTCGTTGTGAAAATGACGGTTTATTTAAGTTGGCGAAGGGCACCGGTCTTGGGGGTAAATTGTGAGGAGCAAACTTGTTTAAGTCTAATGGTTTTTGGAAATTAGTTTGAGGTGCTTGCCTTTTTTGGAGATAATGTATATTTTGTTCCTCTTTGATAAATTGCAAGGCCGTTGGCATGTCCGAAGGACGCATGGTTCTGATCGTTACACCCAGAGGGTCCTTAAGGCCAGTCAGGAAAGCTTTCAAGGTTTGAGATGTAAAGAAATCTCGCTTGCAAGCTTTCTTGTTTTCGTCAGTTTCGTGCAAGTTAACGTAATTTATAATAGTACTGAGTAAATGCATGCAGCGGTTATAAAATTCTTGGGGGTCTCGCTCTCTTGGCGCAAATTAACAAGGTCTCTATTAAGGCAGTTTTCGTCCCGTTGGTCGGCGAAATTTTTTAGTAACACCTGTTTTACTTCCACCCACGATGCAACACCATTTATAGTAACGACCTCTTCGGCTTTTCCTTTCAGCTTATTAAGAACGCTATGCAGCAATATTTGATTGTTAAAATTATTGGGTTGTGCTACGTCATAGTATTGGGTCAAGACGGTTTCACACGTAGTTATAAATCTGTGTAACTGATTTGGACTTCCATTGTATTCTGGTATAACACTAAGAGCTATCTTAAATTGATTAATATTATTATTATTTGCTTCCGCCATTATAACAATTAAAGGAAATCGAATACGGGAAAATTGGACAAAACTTGTGGATATACAATTAAGCAGTTCGAAAGAAAATTAATAAATTTCTGTAAAGTACAAAAACACTAAGGAAAATGGAAAGGACTCACAGTATGGCGACGGCAAACAGCATTTTCGGCTCCGGAGGTCCGGTGACTAGGCTTTTGAGGTGGAAAAGCTCTAGCTATCCTTTTAGACTGCGCCAATAATAGTTCTTGGGTAATTCTTCTTTAATAAAACTTAATCGCAAGGTTTACTTGTTTAATCAGTTAAAATTACAAATTGTCCCGACAATAATTACCGATTGATCGGTACCGAGCGCGTCCGAAGTTGGGAACGAACTGTCGACGGTCGCGTCGATGGCTTAAAAGCTACACTACTTAATCAGCACGCGCACACACATAACACGCGTTTGCTTAAAACTTAAAACAATTGTTAGGTAGTTACGTTATTTTCCTGTTGAAGCCGTCATTGTATTCTTCACTGTTGTTAATTTATTTAAAAACGGTCTTAAGTGTTATGTATCTTATACTATTAAACGAGCAATTCTTGTATATTTATTTATTTATTTATTTATCTATTTATTTATTTATACCGACGATATCGGAAACTGCTCTAACGATTTCGCTGAAATTTGTTATGTGGGGGTTTTCGTGGGTGAAAAATCGATCTAACATATCCTTAGGTCCCGGAAAACGCGAATTTTCGAGTTTTCACGCGTTTTTCTTCGCGCGCCATCTCGTGTGGAGTAGTTGTATTGTTGAGACAGAAGTCTTTCGGTCGATGTAAGTATTATTTACTTCAAAGACTAGATGGCGACACAGGTCAAGGCTAACACGAATAGAAAAATACACTCTGAGCTTTTGTGACGAAACGCGCGCCATCTCGTGTGGAGTAGTTGTGTTGTTAAGACTGAGAGTTCTTTCGATTGATCGATGTAGGTACTATTTATTTTCCAACTAGATGGCGACACAGGTCAAGGATACGAAACAGAACCGAGCGAAGCTCGGTCGCCCAGATATTAAAGATCAATTTACAATGACGGCTCTTACAGGTGCATGATAAACTTGTAATAATCTATACTAAACACATTTAAGAGTTTTGAATGATTCACGGTTATTTTCATTAGACATAGAAATCAAAAAAGTAATCACGGTCCATATCCCGGTCAATATAAGTCTAAACACATTTATTATACTTATATCTGTTTCTATAGGTATGTGCATTTATCTAGACTTAAATAGTATTTTTTTATTGTAGTTATACATTTGTTGCTGTTTTCAGTAGTGTTGGTTAACTCATTTAGTATATTGCTAGGTAAGGTATTTAATATAAATGGGAGCAGAAAGTCTGTTACTCTTTTACCGTATACATTGCTACTTTTTGGAATAGGATATGTATGTTTTCTCAACAAGATTCTTTAAAACTACTTCCCCATTGTATCTTCATAATTGCAATATTTATTTCCCTTGTAATATAAAAAGACATGGGTGACATTTTTATGAAGATGAAGGGATTTTATTGTAATTAAAGTTGACAAACAACTCAATAAGGAACTTAAAAATATGTCGGTTCTTATAGAGAGATATTAATATTTATCTGCATATTTACACACGATTTTAGGCATGGCTTTAAAACATCTTGCACCTCTCACTGACCGTTATACATACATACATACAATCACGCCTGTATCCCATAAAGGGGTAGGCAGAACACATGAAACTACTAAAGCTTCAGTGCCACTCTTGGCAAATAAGGGTTTGAAAGAAAACGAAACTGTGGCATTGCAGTGACAGGTTGCCAGCCTCTCGCCTACGCCACAATTTAACCCATATCCCATAGTCGCCTTCTACGACACCCACGGGAAGAAAGGGGGTGGTGAAATTCTTAACCCGTCACCACACAGGCAGATTGTTACAGCTACTGTATTGTCTGTGTATTGTCTTAAACTTATGTTTATTCATTGATTGATTAAACAAACACGATTTTCACTTACATATATTATTCAAATAATAATAAATAGTAATGTCACGTCCGAAACGTCGGGTTAAATATAAACGTAAGTTTTTGGTTCTGTTTATTTGTCTTATTTTTGCTCCACAATAAAATACATAATGACACTTTTACATAATTTACATATTATGTAAGTTTAATTTACCTACATAATATTTGCACACAAAATGAGGCCTCATTTAGATTTCATTAACTTACTTTATTATCTTACATTAATACTCTACATGGAAAGCTCACATTATCTTAACTGAATATTTAAAACCGGATATAACTAGTAAAAACCGGATAAAAAGGGGTCGATACACCCTATCAGAACAAGGTCATATTACGTGTTGTCAAGACAAGTGCCGCAATGAGGCCATAGCATTACCGATTACGATTACATACTTATTACATGTACGAAATGGTCATAGTAATTGGAGCAGGCTGACTTGCGTATTGTGTGGTAGTTTAACAAAGAAAATACCTTTATGAAATTTTCGATTGTTTACGTTCGGCGTTTGGAATTGATTTTTTAACCAACATGTTTTTGGTTAAACACTGATTTAAACTTTCACGATTATTACACATCATTATTTATAAAATTGATTGCAGTTGTGGTAGCTCCTACATTGGAGAAACTAAGCGCACCATAGAAGAAAGGGTAAAGGAGCACATCGCGGCTGTGAAAAATCGTCAGGTCAACAAGTCTGCCGTGGCTGAACATTTGTTAGAGTCAGGGCCAAACCACTGGATCGAACTACATGACCCTAAAGTCCTTTCCACGGAACGCCATTTCTACAGTAGAAAAGTGCGTGAAGCCATTGAAATCAAAAAACATCGCAATTTCAATCGGGACGAAGGTTTTAGGATCTCATCCACATGGAATCCTGTCATTAATAAGTGTAAGCCGAAAATAATATCGACAGTCGTTAAATCAAATATCGTCAGTGTTGTATGTCGACAGAGTAACATCCCTAGTGCGCAAACAGTTCAAGTTGATAATCAAAACCAAGTGCGGGTAGTTCGAAAAACTCGCGCGGCTGTCAGAAGGTGTTGATGTCATTTCAAGCCAGTCTTCTCCGAGACCACGGGGACAACGCCGTCCTTGAAACGTTGGAGGTCAGTTTAATATGTAGTTATACGCGATTAAGTCCCGATTTTAAAAATAATGATATGTTTTTGGTTACTCGTGTGATAACAAGATTTGATGAAGGCTGGATAAATAAGACATCTGATAGTAACTCTGATAGTACTTGTAATGGTTTATAAAAACACTAGCTTTTGCCCGCGACTTTGCTCGCGTTAGAAGAGACAAAAAGTAGCCTATGTCCCTTCAACTATCTCCACCTAAAAATCACGTCGATTCGTCGCTCCGTTTTGCCGTGAAAGACGGACAAACAAACAGTCACACACACTTTCTCATTTACAATATTAGTAGGTATGGATGGCACTACCAGGGTCCCATTTCTCGAAGCTACAAGTTACAATTTACAAGTGGTTGTCAATGTTTAATATGACAAGTTGGAAAAAGACTTCCGCTTGTAACTTGTAACTTTCAGTTTTGAGAAATGGTCCCTTGGTCTATCTGCTTCATTTAATACGACACATTTTAATTTTGGTCAGTAATGCTTAATCGATCAGTACCTAATGGCCAATAAAAAAATATCTTCTTCCTTTCCTGTGCACTTATTTTAGGGCTCGTACTTAAAATTCGAAATAAGCGACGTGACACTGTGTAGGTGCTTAATAAAAATAGATAAAGTTGGTATCATTTAAAAAAGTGTTAAGAAAATGTACTCGGTAATTTTAATGTAATCTTCGTGCCCTGTAGACATGCACGATTACGACTACGACTACGACGACGATACAATTACGAGATGTACGATTTGTGCCTGAAATCAATATCTATTTTAAGACGATACGATACAGGTTAATTCTCCATACAAACGCTCTCGACTATTTCTGCCCTGGTTTATGAAGATAGAGCAATGATTTTCTCAACACAGACTAGTATTATTTGTATCTGTGTCGGACCGTTTTGATTTTTTTGCTATTTTTATTTTGAAAGACGCTATAGAGCCAATCTAAAATTACTAAAAACGGCCTTTTTCAATTTGGCTCAAAAAAAGGTATACTCAAGATCGGTAACAATTAGCCAAAAAAACTAAAGGGCCCGACACAGATTATTTCATTGTTATTCAGATTCTCAAACTTTGCTCCGTTTAAATAAGTTTTGAATGAGGAAACAGTCGAGAGCGGAACCTCGGTTTTAGCTGAGTTGTTCTTAATGTTTTTTTCGATAGATCTAGTTATTAACACTAGTATAGAGGTATTTAACTGAAATTCCCAAATTGGAAGGGGGCTCCTTTCCATTTTAGCATTTTCGCTCCCGTAGCGACCTAAAATCAACGTTCAATCATGCTATAAAGTTTGATAAGCCTCTGGTTCTTGCTAAGGAGAAGCGGTATATATATACTTACCCAGAATGTTGCGCGAGACCATTAATTGAGATCAAGAAATATCCAAACTTTAATAGAGAGGATGGCTTTACTTTACCACCGGCTTGGGATCCAGTAGTACATCTAATAATGGAACAAGCACGACGAAGACTGAGGCATTTGTGTTGTATGGTGTTGGACATTTGCAGTTTGTTTTTGTCAATTTTGTGTAGATTAATTGATTAATTGTTTTTTAAAATAGTAATGGTATTTTTTTTAATATTGTATAACTAGCTTTATTTATAGTATGTGAACCTGCCTTAGAAATCTATATTATTTATGGTCATGGTTCGTTAATATTTCTTGTATGTGGGTAGCTTTTGCACATTGTAATTTTTCCTCAGTCACCCGTTGACTACTAACGCTGTAAAGTGTTCGAAACGTCGGGATGAATTGTAAATTCATTATACGCGATTTAATCCGTTTCCATAGTTTTATTTCAACGTTCTAATTATTAAACTGTTTACAAATTAAATAGGTACTTAGTAGATGTAGGTTGTAGTAAGTACATTATTCTTAGAAATCGTGGTTGGCAGCAGGACATAATAAATCTACTTTTGTCCCAGCTGGTAAACCTTGAGACGTGTTCGAAGCGGATTAAGGAACTTGTATCCGTCGAAGAATGTACCGTTTAAACTTATTGGATATGTAATGTTATGTATAAACTATTCGAAATACGGCCACAGGGATTTTGCCGCATTACAAAAAGAGTGCATGCTATGTTGTCAAGAATCTTACTCGCTTGCGATTCGGCTACGGGGCCTGATATTTTATCGTTTATCGCGCGACCTATACTACGGCCTATACTGCGACCGAACTATCGGTGGAGTTTTGACAAACTTTAATTTGTATACATAAGTATGTAGTAAGTAAGTCGACCGCAGGCTCCCATGAGTCGCCAGCCGTGGCAAATGTCGGGATAACGCAAGGAGGAGGAGGGAATAAAATAAGTCAATTTTTAAATCAAACAATACATTTCATCTTTCAGGTATATTATATGAATAAGTAGTAATAGGCTGATAAATAATCAGATCCATAGCCAACAGAATACGCTAATTTAAAAAGTAATTTAAGTTTGTTAACAAACTGTCCTACGCTATAACTTCTAAATGCTAAACTTTAACTCCCTCGAACAGCTGCACCTGCCGCAAGTGCTTGAAACATAATTTCTCAATAAAAAACCTTTCATACGCAAATTGCAATATTTGCAAGTAATAAAAGGTTGTCCAAATAAATTTTGACTTAACTGGGTCCTTCCTGAAATAATAATTGTCCATATTTTTCTGCATTGTTCACCTTGATCGACCAACGCCGTAGGCAGGAGCTTGCACAACCTCCCCTTTCTCCGTTGGGTAACTTACAAACTGTATCAGGGTACCTACCTAGCCAACGACACAATCGCTTATTTTAATACCTCTCTCTCTTTATCGCTCTTTCGTATTGACGCGACAGAGCCAGTTGCGTTGCGATCGCCAGCGTCAGCGATTGTCACTTATTCGGCTACGCCGGCTGGGTAACTCGTAGTTTCAGAGCACGGTACGGTACAGGTGAAGCAATTGTGTGGTCATTTAAACCGTATCGACATGTTGACAAACCCACTTCCTTTAAAGGTATCTTTCGGATTTAGACTGCGCCAGAGTTGCTGCTGTATTGCAGCGCGATGTTGTGGTCCGATACCTGGAGAAAAAAAATATTTCACTGATACGAGTACACTATACTACTGCATGATGTGCCAGCTGAGTGTAAACAGGCCGCAATAATAATAATAGTCGATGAAACAATTCTCCAAATGTATCAGACGTCCTTGAATATTCTTTCAAGTTACAATGTATAGAGTTCGTTAAAAGTATCTTTCACAGCGTAATAATTGTAATGGTTTTAAATAGATCGACATCAGCCTACGTATATAATTGAGTGTTTCGAGTTTGACCAAAGGTGTGGGTCCGATCACGCAAAAATATTGTGCATAATACAAAAGCATGCTTCAGATATCTAAAAGAACTATCTCACACGTCAGCCTTAATCTGGTTGATCATTATATTATAATAGGCGTAATTAGTTAAATTAAAATCATATTAACCTAAGAGCAGAGGTCAGGCATGATATAGTGCGGGTCGGTAATTTGACCTTGCGTGAGACATGGACGTATGAAGAGAATTTCAAGCCTACTTGGTGAAATAGTAGCGATTAAACTGAAAGGTTAAAGAAAGTGATAATAAGTTAGAAACTGGGTCGAAAAACTTTTGAAAATAACAACCAAAGTACAAGGGAAGGGCTACAAATCTTAAAAGTATCAAATACAACTCTTAAAAATTCGTCATCTGTATTCGTAAAAAAATATGCGAAATGCGCAAATAATTTAAAATGAAAAGTTGAAAGTAAAAGAAAAGCTCAAGAATGCTATAGTTTGAAATCGTTAATTTCCAATCCAGGCAACGATGACTATTAATCTAATGCATATTTTGTAACATGTCAGCTGTATCGTATTGTTTATTTCAATCTTTTAGACACTAATGATACACTCATTGTTCCAATTCATTCGTTACGATATAGTTTGAACAAAACCTTCGATTTCAATAGAAGCGTGCCTAAATCATCGATTTGGTATCGATTATTGGCTCGCTTGTCGATATTCGATAGCAAATATGACGGATATGGTCGTGTTGCAAACGACATTGACTATTGTCTTTCCAACGCGTGCCCCGGATTCGAGCGAATTTGAGTTCAAGAACGGAGATAAAAGATTTTTTTTGTGGGCGTGTCTGATTAAGAAGGCCATAGAAAAAGTTTAAAAGTTTCCATATTGTTTTTATTAATCCCATTATTTTTGTTGCTTAACCCGTATCAAATGTATCAGTGTGTGTAGGTTATATGCGTCATAGTGCCCAACCTAGAGTTATTTTTGCAACTGAACTTGTGTCGCTCGGTCTAGGCATTACAAAATGGCGTTCATTGTCATTCTAGAAAGGTCAGGAGCGATATGATAAAAATTAGACGACAAGCGACAAGTGACAATATTGGGTGTTAAATGGTAAGGGAGTGTAAATGGGGTGTCGACACCAGCCTTCTACTCAATGAAAATTGTGAAATGTTTTCGTTGGATTCTTATTCTGTCTTATGCCTCCGTTATGCAGTTTTCGCGGGGTCGATAATTGGCCTCTGTTGTTATGCTTGCAATGTCACGCATAGGTATAATTGTATTAACCTTGAATTGGCAAGAACAACAAATATAATGAATTACTTTTCAAAGGCTCTATAATTTGTTGGATAGGATTGACATATTGAAATTAATTGATTCAATGTTAAGACTTCTAAACAAGTAATAATAATTATGTTTTCTGTCTTATCGATTGGCGCAAGATTATGTCTTCGCGACATACACAACTCACCTTCATGTCATTAATACAATTAGAAAGACTCTATGTCGCGGCGACATTTGGTCGCCTATCACGGTGTTTTCAGTCAAAGGAAGTAGTAAATCCGATGTACTTAGGATATGTTTAGGAAACAACGATAGAGGGCGTGAAAAACAATTATATGCCGTAGTGCAAGTTGTTCGCTAGATGTCACTGTTATCCCCGCAATCTGACTAACGACTTGTCGTAAAATGTATAAGTATTTTTTGATGTCCAAATTTTTCGCTAGATGTCGCTGTACCACCTGCAAACTAGCGAACGACATTCTATGGTTAATTATATGTAATTAAATAGAAATTTTATAATTGTCATCTTTTTTGGCAAATAAGTCCGTGTAAAAGAGTTATTTATGTCATTGGTTGGTGAATATGTGGCATTCCACGTTTAAACGGTCCACATGCTTTATATGCTATAAGGAACCTTTAGGCATGGAAAGTCGCATGAAAAGTTGTCGTAACTTAATAATAGATGGTGCTGCATTCGAAAATCTTGACTGATAACTCTATACCATACTATTCAATATAAGAATGAAATAAGAATTTTAGGAATGCGCGCTGTTTTAAAAATATTAAGGCCCACACATGGTCATTACGTTAGACTGTAGAGTTAAATTAGCCAAAACAATGGCCCATACAGCGTGAGATGAGACTAGAACGTAATTAGGTATATTTACACCGTTTCCATTACACCACACGTCAATTTTTCATGTATGATGGCTAGCTTGATTAAGTTAGTGGAAAGCTATTCTGATGGCACACACGATGAAATACCCGACCAAGAACATGTAGGGCCATTTAAATTTGGTGTAGCTTTTCGTCGTCATCAGTCAAATATGCCATATGTACAATAGTGTACTTATGCGGAAAGTTTGAATGCACAGGTTATTTAGTATGGAAAATTATCCGGCAACGCACCTACAATCCTTCTTGAAATTGTGTCCACAGGCGGCAGTGGCCCCTTAGCATCAGATAATCCGCCTGTTCGTTTGCCTCCTATCTCATAAAAAAGAAATTAAAACAATTTTTTTTCCGTCATTCATTTAAATTAATTAGGTATATTATTTCGTTAGACATTGGAAACGTGCCATGTGTGCATTGCTAAAGTAACGTCAGTCGCGATTGCCATTGTTATTGTGTCAATAAATATGTTTTTTTGGTATTATGCAGTAGTTTCCCATATTCGTGGTAATTCGAGCCGCGTGTTAGGTAACGCGAAGAATGGGGTATTATCAAACGTTGGTAATATTTGAAGGATTGTTGGTTGTCGAAAGATTGGGTATGAATTTGAAATCAGGCACTAGGTGGCGACATGTTGCCCAAACAACAGAGTGTGCAAGTTTTGGAGTGAGCTAGAGTTAGACCAATTTAAGTTGGCAACGATTTTTGTAGCCCCGCAAGGGTTGCGTAAACATCATAATTTCATCGAAGTTTGACAATTAAAATAATATTTACACCGGCAAGACTGTCCAAATTACTGTCAACTTAGCCTGGTACGACCTGACCTGTCTACTTTTTGAGGTTTTTCTTTCCGTGTTTTCCTTGTTCTATGACATGGGGTTCTCCAAGAAGCAGTAGGTATTTAGGGTTCTCTAAGGTCGGAAACGCATAAAAAGTCGGGGTTGGCTCCTTAAAAGTTTCTTACTCGTAGTTTAACACATTTCAACACATTTTTTTTCTATTTCAGTAATATGTACTTCTAAAACTGCAAAACTTTCCGAAAGCTACGTAGTGAATTTCTTATCTACCATTTTGTACTCAATTAGCAACGCTTATTATAGCCAAGCCTGTAGCCAAGCGAAAGACAAATTTCCAAAACGCTTCGTAAAATCTAGAGCTAATCCGAGACAATCTAAGTAAACTTAAACAAAGAAATAAAAAAGCTTTTGTGTGAAATGATAATCGGAATGCCCATCGATTCGTGATATTGATTTACGTAATTCGCTCGTAATCGATGCCCCAATGAAGCGATTGTTTTTGTTTTTCTATCGATTTACCGATTATTGAGTAATGGACGAAAAATAAGGAAATGTTACCCGTAGCGCACGTTTAATGACATAATAATATTGAAGGCGTTTAATATTAAGGTAAACGTCCCAATGAATGACACTATTAGGAGGGATTTGAGACATTTTCTATGAAAACTACTTATTATGTCACCCATACAGATTTATTATTATTATTATTTATTATTAAATACAGCTGTAACCTTATAATTACAATATTGCCCCGCAAAACTCTGGAAAGAGTTTGACTGCAGGAACAGCAGTCTCTCATATCTATAATACTTAATCTTAATAATTTACTTTACTTTAATTACTGGTGTATGCAGATTTATGAACCAATCCTTCCTTTATGTCAGTGAAACATTACATTGTATAATAGTAATAACATTTCTTTATAATTTCAGTTTCTCTTGAGACCTGAAATTGTACCAATGGATAACACGCGAAAACTCGTATGTCCCAATATATGACTATGGAAAAAAAAATTGGCTGTCCTAATGTATGACAGTGTGATACGGTAATTCCGTAATTATTAGCTGCTGTAGCAACAGCTATCCCTCTCGATACTTCGTCTAATGCCTTTAATACGTCATCTAAACTATATTTTTAGAGTTTGGAGGCATTTTTACTTTTATTTATCTATATCTGTAACCAGTGTATGACACTATACTTTAGACCTAATGAATGACATGTAAATACGTACCTGTCATTCACTCTATATCCATAGTAAAACAGTGTATGACACCCATGTCAGACACTACTCACGTGATAGATAGAACATTTATTTTTACAGGGTATATTATACGTATGTTATACTTCCTTAATTTATTGTCAAAATAAAAACTTGTGAAATTACATTTTGTGCCAATGAATGACGCGGGTGTCATACACTAGTAAAATCTAAAAATTTGTTCCAGTGAATAACATGTCTTTAAAATACTAAAGTAAGGAAAATAAGCTACTTTCAATTTACTAAATCAATTGTTTAATGTATCATCTAACAGTTTATAATGATGTTTTACCAGTAACTTCAAAATCCTGGTTTTTATTTCCACTTTTCAAAAGCAGTTTCTTAACAGATTTAGTAAAAATTACGACGCACAACCAGCTAGATGCACCTCCTTGCAAAAACTACCCCACAGAATAAAAATTACTAAACTTATCATTCACAAATTCTAAACAAAATTCATAGATAACGCTGACGATCGATTAAGTCCTGTATCTTGTTCATACTGTTAACCGATTTCTTATTTTTTTAAATAAACTGTGAAATAGTCATACATTGGGTCAGTGTCATCCATTGGGACGTTTTTTTTTTTTTTAATACTACGTCGGTGGCAAACAAGTATACGGCCCGCCTGATGTAAAGCGGTCACCGTAACCTATGGACGCCTGCAACTCAAACAGTGTCACATGCGCGTTGCCACCCCATTAGAAACTTGTACATTCCCTTTTGCTGTGTTAAGTACACAGCAAAAAGGAGTGTACAAGTTCTAAGGAGGGTTCGGGTTGCCGACGACTCAAAGGACAATAAACGGAACAAGTTAGTTCCGTAAGTCCTCCCGTCATCAGCACACCGCACCCCCGTTGAGCTCTGGCAGCCTTACTCACCGACAGGAACACAACACTATGAGTAGGGTCTAGTGCTATTTGGCTGTGGTCTTCTGTAAGGCGGAGGTACTACCCCAGTTGGGCTCTGCTCTAGATTCGAGCGAGACGATATCCGCTGTGCTGTGCCCTACCACACAAAGCGGAATATCATTCGCTATGCCCTACCTCCTATAACCTCCTATACGTTTACCTTAAATTCACGGTTAATATTTCTTTATAGGTTTTTTGTGGAATTTGTTTTTATTTTAGGTATGTTTGTTTGACGTTTGTTTTAGGTATATGACACAGTGTGTTGTCATATTATTAATATGTACCTCTTTTTAGGGTTCCGTAGTCAACTAGGAACCCTTATAGTTTCGCCATGTCTGTCTGTCCGTCCGTCCGTCCGTCCGCGGATAATCTCAGTAACCGTTAGCACTAGAAAGCTGAAATTTGGTACCAATATGTACGAGTATATCAATCACGCCGACAAAGTGCAAAAATAAAAAGTGTAAAAAATGTTTTATTAGGGTACCCCGCCTAAACGTAAAGTGGGGAGTGAATTTTTTTCATTTCAACCCTAACGTGTGATATATTGTTGAACAGTTTTTGAAAAAAATACGGGAAACTACGGAACCCTACACTGAGCGTGGCCCGACACGCTCTTGGCCGGTTTTTTTTATTATAAATGGCCTTAATCTTGGCCACATACTAGCCAAAAGCAAAGTTGTGGCCTACAATGGAGTGAGCTCGCCCAGAAGATGCCTGTTCACCCTAGATTTGAAGGTTGCCGGGTCACATGAGCTCGGAAATGCTAGCTTAAGATAAATATTGTTACTTGAGCTGGGTTCCAATGATTTTACTAAATAAATGTTTTTATGAACTGTGTCATCAATAGATTATCCGCAAAAACTATGCTAAGAAATATGCTAGTCATGGTCAGTTGAAGGAGAAATATGTATATTTTTAATAAACAAACTCAAACTAATATCTAGAACCTATCTTAAGCCAATTTGTTTTACTCTAAACACGTATTGCGGTTTGCCCTCGATCACAGACTATTGCCAGACTAGACTATTATATCCGCTTTATTTTTTACGACACAATTCTACACATACCGTTGAAAGGCCTGTGCGTAATGGAACTTTAAACATAAACGTTTCGAACGCGTGACTCGCTTTTATTTTAATTCCAGAGATACAGTATACGAATGCCTATGGTAAGAACTTAAAGGTCTTGATAGTAGGTATGTCTGGTCATGATAACACCCCGTCGTTTTTGCGTTGAGGGTTAAAAAGTGAAACAGGTCGTTTATTTCGGATTTACATGTATTGTAGGTACCATACCAACTGATATTTTAATTTGTTTGGCTGCACTCAATTCGCTTACTGAATACTGTTATAGAACAATTGGATACCAACTAAAAATAAAAGTAGTCGACACAAAGCCCTTAATATGATGTGAAATATTGCAGTGTACCAAAGTGTTGAAAAAATTATTTAAACTATAGGTAAGATCCCGTACCGATTAGATGTTAATCTATCATAACATTGTGACTGCTCGATATAAATCAAGACATAATTTACGTAAGGAATTACGTGAAAATAATAGGTGTACGATTGTCAGATCGCGATCGGTTTGACCACTGACATACTTCGTAAGGACGTGGCATACGGGCGCTAAAAATGGCGGCAGTGCCACCGCCACTAACACCGCCTGTCCGCCCAATCGCGCCTGTCTTGCGAAACCATCACCTTATTGTAGCGTTCCACACGGCACATCAAACAAATAATTATTTATTTCTATAATTTGTTTTATCCTTACTTTTAAAACCTTTGGTGTGAACTGGTTTCATTTCAACAGCTTTTGATGCCAAAAACGTGACAATTTTTCCAGAGTTAAAATCGAGTTACAAAATATTCAAACTGAACAACTGTGACGCTAAAATGCGTAAGATTCGATACACATTTTATTTAATCTTATACAAACAAGATATGTCTCAATGATTGCTGAATGTGTTAAGAGCTTTAAGTATTTACTTTTTGCAGGCATTGTAGGTTACCTTAATTTACTTTAAACATTTTTAGTCAAGCCGGATAAAAACTTAATTACATTCTGAACTGGTGCTGTAGCCGAATGGCATTTCTGCGACGCGTAACGAAAACGAAACGCCGCGAATGGTAGTCTGGCTCTGTCGCGCCAATACGCAAGAGCGATAGAGATAGGTATCTACGAGCGTTTCGTTTCGTGAGCGTTTGTGCCATTCGGCGACGTACCCTGGTTTATTTATAGCGGCAGGTACTATACGCAGGTACTTTACACTTACACAAAATTTGTATAAAGAGATAAGAGTAAATTTCGTCCTTATAGTAAGTGACAACTGATGTGCCAACGGAAAGTTTCCAAAATTCTGAAACTTTCACTTAGGAAAACTTCGGAAACTTTCTACAATTTGTATGGACAATTGTATGGATGGAAACTTTCCATTTCATTAATTTAAAAATTCCCTTTATTTTTCGTGAAAGTTGTACGTAAATTTTTCAAGAAATTTAAGACTTTTTTAGGAAAGTTTCCGCAACTTGCACATCACTATGACAAACTGACAATGGTTGATAAACATTACATCACAAAACAGTTTTCTTACCATTTATTTATTTCTTCATAAAAACCAGTAGCTTATTATTAAAACTAGGTTACAGCTTTGCTCCTAGCATTTCCTGAAACTGTATTGTCAGTCTCGCTATACTCGATATACTTGGGTAGGTATACAAAAACCATTAACAAAATTATAGATAGGTATACCCTGCTATTTTAAGTAGGTTCGTAGACACAAGGAAAGATAACACGACTATTAATACAGGAAACCACCTTTGACCTTTATAAGTTTATTTACAAGTGTTATGACCGCACCTTCTATATGCTTTGCGGTAGTGAACCAAAATTAATTTTACCTTTGCTAATCAACGGTGAGTAGTTCCCATACTTCCCTTTGTCTTGTCAAGGACAGACTTATCTTAACTTAGATTATATCGCCTATCGGACATTAAGTGCCTGAATTAGTTCTCCAAATGCCAAGGCGCCACATTTTAGTGTGGGGAAAAATATCCGGACTTGTTGCCGCCATCGAACGTGGCTAAAATGACAATTGGTTAGAAGTAACAAATGCTAGAACATCCATTAAAATATCACATCAAGACATTTAAGTACGTATTTATCTCTTTAAGTATGTGTATCGTCGCTTAGCACCCATAGTACAAGCTTTGCTTAGTTTGGGGCTAGGTTGATCTGTGTAAAGTGTCCCCAATATTTATTTTATTTATTTAAGTATTCCCACGAAATCCGGAGTTAGGGTACGTTGTCGGCATTTATGGGTATTTATTTATGGGTGTACGCTCTATGGAGGTTTGAAATTCGTATCGGTCTGGAAATACCGCAGGCGACAGTTAATTTCATAGTTTAGCTGTGCGAACCAGGAAGTTTCTGGAGAAACGTACAGTTGAGGACTGAAAGCCATCTAAATGATGGAGATGATGGAAATGTTGTCGCGTTAATTGCTAAACTTCGTCATTATCAAACAAATAATACCTACGATTTAAACCAACTTTTATTTATGAGGTTCAGCGGGGCATTATTACATTACACTATGATGAGTTCTACATGTGTGCACTGAACACGCCTACCATATATAACAGGTGGACACTATTTAATAATGCAAACATTGTAAAACATGGAAAAAAAGGACCAGTTACATTTTCCCCCAGTCGAGATTTGCCCCGCTGTACCTTATTATTTTTGAAAGCTGTTTTAAATTGAAGAAATAACTTGTCACTTCTATTGTAAATATGGAAGCGTTAAGGTACACGTGCCTCTAAATGCCTACGTAAATATATGAGTACTGTCGGTCGGTGGTCTAATTTCTGCAACGTTTTGCTTGAAAGGTCTAACAAAACGATTATTATACAAATGGAAACAAAATGTCCAGATAATTCGATACAAAGTGTTTCCACAGCCGTATTAAAATTAGATTGGTAAAGGTCAGTGCGCGTATAATTGGACCTTAGATCTAAATCATCGTGTGATGAGAAGTGACAATGTGTCTAACATTAACAATGAGTTTGGTTAACAGGAATGTTGACATGGTTATTTTTGTATCTTATCTTATATTATCCTATGTGAACAAATATTTGTTTTGTGCGAAGTACAGATTTTTTTTAATTGAACAAATTCGATTTGAGATAAATGTTAAAACGATACTAGATACTAGATTTATCGAAAAAAATTGTCCGTCAAGAACAACTCAGTTAAAAAACATTGCGAAAAAAATCTTTCAAATCGAGGTCCCACTGTCGACTATTTCCTCCTTCAAAACTTAATCAATCGGAACGAAATTTGAGAATCTGAATAACAATGAAATAGTCTGTGTCAGACCGTTTAGTTTTTTTGGCTAATTGTTACCAATCTTGAGTATCACACCTTTTTTTGCGCCATAATGAAAAAAGCCGTTTTTGGAAATTTTTCGATGGCTCTAGCGTCTTTAAAAATTAAAATTTCAAAAAAATCAAAACGGTCCGACACAGATAAAAATAATAATAATATGGTGGTCTCATGACCTAGGTAATCCAAAGGGTACTTTTAAATACGTATCCTTGAGAAAAAAAACTTAATAACTTATCCTTATTCCCATGGGTGCCGTAGAAATCGACCGTGGACGATGAGCTAGCAAGTCTAGCAACCTGTCAGTGCAATAGGTAATTACAATGTCGGTTTCTCTCAACTTGAGCAGTATCATGTGTTATGCGTTCCCTGTTTTTGATTACAGCTGTGACTTTAGTAGGTATATTTGATTTTTTTACAAGTTATACCTTTAAAAACTAATATTTTTGTGGTACTTAACAAAAAAACAATTAAATGAAATGTCATGTTCATGACATTATAAGCAACGATTGTTGTATTTTTTTTAGTGCTCTTTACTTCCGTACAAAATTTCGATGCGGATGATTCTTAATTACATGAATATTTGTATTGTTCGCATGATAGAAAACGTAGTCGATTCTTGCAAAATTAACATCTTTGCTATGCGTAGATTTATCTATTATGGTTTTGCGCTTAAAAGGCTATTTGCACTTGGCTCGAGCGGTCAAAGGTCACCAGTTTAATGTTATGGGAACTATAACAATTTCCACAAACTGGTTATAATTTCAAGTTTGCACTGAAAGTTAACGAATATGTATTACTAGTTTTTGCCCGCGGCTCCGCTGGCTTTAGGAAGAGACAAAAAGTAGCCTATGTCACAGACACACACTTTCCCATTTATAATATTAGTATGGATGGATATTGCAGGTATTTTCAATTCTTGTTGTTTGAAAGTAAATCACAATATTTAATTATCTATTCCCATTGTATTTATACTTATTATATTATAGATCCATCACAGTATACCTATACACATACACAGTTGCACAGTCCATCATCTGTGTCGTTAGACTTGTTAGTGGGTAAATAAGAACCGTAACTCTGCTACTGTCTAACATTGTGTTTAAAAAAATTTGGATTTTTTTGTCTCTATAAGTATGCATAGTAAATATAATGTATCGATTGGCATTTCGCCAGCGTCTAATACTCAACAAATTACTCATATTTCTTCCAAAAGCTGTCAGTAAATGCTTATTATTTCTAATCAATTCTCTGCTAATAAACAAATCGAATCAACTAATCAATTTCCATAGCTATCAAAAACTAAGTTGTAAGTTGCCGTAGCTAACAACATTAGCGCTGTTTGGTTATTATGATCATTAAGTACCTTTGTTGTGCTAATTTTACGAAATATATGTTATGTAAAAATATTAAAGGTTCCGTGAAATTACTTGTTTTGTTTCGCTTGTTTATCAATTCGCGCCTTATTAACTTCATTTTGTGTGCATACAATTTTGCATGCGAATATAGTCATACAAGCTAAGTTGACCACAATTTTGATAGCCCCAGACAGCGTAAAGGTTAGATAGATAGATAGATAGATAAATAACTTTATTTGTATCCACAACACAACATATAAAGGGTTACAATAAACAGGAAAAAAGAAATGTGAGTATACCGCTTAACTTAACTATAACCAAAGAAAAAAGAAACAAAGTTATAAAGAAACATGTGTCGTGGTACAAAAGGCGCTGGCTCAGCGTAGTGATGTGGCAAGGTTAAGTAAACATCATAATTTCATCGAAGTCTAAAGTTTTGAAATGACTTTTGTACCACTGAGGCTTCCAAAATTGTTCTCCTTATGGCACTGGTCCCACCGCGAGCTAGTAAGCTATGAGCTATCGGCTACAAAAACGAACAAAAGATAATCACTCCCGTGTAAATAAAAGAGACACGGCGATATTGATAGCTCACCGCTGGGCGAGTAACTATAAACATCGCCGTGTCTCTTTTATTTACACGGGAGTGATTATCTTTTGTTCGTTTTTATAGCCGATAGCTCATAGCTTACTAGCTCGCGATGGGACCAGTGCCTATATACCTCTACTAATATTATCGTGTCAGATATTTTTGTGACATGATCTTGGTGATTTTGCAGGTTTAGCACATGATTGGCGCGAGAGTATGTCGCCGCGAGATAGATCACACGTCTTATTCTATTCGTATCCAATGACAAAAGGACGGGCCCTGTAGCCGAATGGTATTTCTACGACGCGAAACGAAAACGAAACGCCGCGAAAGGTAGTCTGGCTCTGTCGCACTAATACGCAAGAGCGATAGAGATAGATATCTATTTGTGAGCGTTTTGAAAGCGTTCGTGCGTTCGGCAACGCACGCGGGTAGTTTATCTCGCGGCGACATAAGCCTGCAGGTGATTGTACAACTTTATTACGACCTATATCTAGGGCTTAGAGTTAAAAATAAATCCTGTAGTTACTTCAATATCTGAATAGTAGTAAAAGTAACTTTTGTTTCAACACCTCACGTTAACGCACCGCCGGCATTGCGAATGGTTACAAAACTAGTCCGAAACGCAACGAGTTGGGATAAAATGCAACTTGTTGGGGTTCAAACAATAACGTCAATATCACAATATTCGCCATTGTGTTTGTTTCAAAACATCCGGTTAGGGAAACTTTTATTATTGACACTTTAATTTGTACTTTGTACTTGGACCTTTTTTAAGTCGTACAATACACTTTAGTTTTAGGCTGTTGAAAGTGTGTCGAATCAAAAGGTACAAAAAGAACCCTTACAGTGTATATTACTCTTATTCAGAATAGAATTCACAAGTTCTTTTAAAATAATAACCCCCTTATTCATAAACGTACTCTAAAGTTATCAAGCCGATAAAGTTTGTTTGTCCTTTACTATCACACCAATACGTCGGAAAGGGACAAACGAACTTTATCAGCTTGATAACTTTAGAGTACGTTTATGAATAAGGGGGTAAGAATTTAATAATCTATGCGGTCTATGAAACAAGAAATAAAAAATGCATGAAAATGTTGAGCGTCGGAGATTTTCGGAAAAAAGAAATTTCGCTAATTAAAGAAATACAAAATCTGACGGAAAAAAGAAATATTGGTCGGACTAATTATTATTAGAGGTTTAATTTATTGATTCACTACGAGACTAGAGTCTGTTCGAAAAGTCAAGGATCGTAGAATATATTGGATCCCATACATTTCACGACTCTTCTCTGTCCGAACAGATTCTATCAGAATAAATCAGATTTTGACATTATTGGTCATCTTTTTCTTCATTTCGTATTCTGATTGTGATTACCTTCGTAAACATAAATGATTCATATGTATTAACTAAAACTCAGATAGCCCTTAAGTATGGTGACAAATATCGTTAGAATCACAGTTAGAATATTATTTTTATCTAATTTTAAGCTTCTTGCAAGACTGATTATTGAATTCAGTCCTTGTGTATATTTTGGTCACGTTTTAGCATTATTAAATGCATTCAATAATTCGCAACTGCCATATACACGAACAGGAAATAAAGCCCCAAAATTAGGTACAATTAATTCATAATCTATAAGTATATTAATTGCTACCTAGCCATAAATATTTCAGGAAATAAATGGAGCTAATAGAAATAAATGAAAATCGTTCATTTCCTCTATTATTGTTTATTTTCCTGTTGAGTTCTAACCTATTGTATAATGGGTTATTTTTAGCTTGTTATTTAATATAAGATTTCGATCGTCTAATGGTAATTGGTCAGCGTAGGCATATCTAAATGTAATGGACAATAAAAAGGACATCATTGTATTTAAATGGATAAATGCAAGGTCGCCTTTGTGGTGAGATTTAAAGGTTAAACTTTGGATTAATTAGATTAATCGTGTTTTTAGATTGATAGATTAGTTAATAGTAATGTTATTAGCAGAATTAACAGGGTTATTTCCCGACGGTAGATACTGTTTCGTTGAGTGCATAACCTATATCATCATTAGCTGGTCGACTATTGAAAATGGTTCGGGGAACTTCACAACCAGTCTGTTCACAATATTCCTCAACGTTCTTGTTTTTACATGAACCTGGCCCAGTGAAATTGACGTATACAGTATGCAATATCTAATGGTAGAATTGGGATACCTACCCAATTAGTACCTATATTGTTATGTACAGTGTACTGGTAGTAATTGTTATTATAACCTTTGAATTAATCATTAACAACCTTTTTATTGCACAATATTTATAAAGTTACATTTATTTATGACTTAATACTTTTCGGCATAAGTGCCCTAACCCTTTCTTGATGTTTCATGTTTTAATCCATTACCAAATTCTGTCAAATACTGCTCAAAGTCACATGCCCAATTACTTTTTCATACAAAAATATAATGATTTCGTACATCTTTTGTCCGCAAATATACATAGATGCACCGTAACGAGCCGTGTACAATGGATGTCAATAATACATACAAATTCTTGCCCAACGCGGTTGCGTACAAACATGTGACATTCGTTCATGTGTCAAATTTATAATGTATGTATGTCGGAGTATGCGGCATTTCCTTTGACATAAAGGTTAAAGTGATATGGTTATTTAACCAAGTTTTAATGTGGATGAATGGTAAAAGTAGGTATGAATTACAGATATTTTACGTCATCATGAGGCGATTTTGCATCTTGAGATGAATTAACTATCGGGTATTAAAGCATGGGATATTATTGCTATTGCGCACGATGTGCATCGCCTCTGTAGCCGTTTATTTGTTAAAAACTTGATCTCGTTACTTATTTATTTAAGTATAAAATAATAAATGAATGTAAAAAAGTGACACACAATGTCCAACAGTCTGTCACCGCCAGAAACAAAATACAAGTACCTAAATAGTGCTAGCGATTTTACAGCCTCGTCTGTGCAAGGATTAAGTAGAATAGATGTTATAATTAAATACAAGTTTGACGTTAAAAATAACATTTGTACAGGCGATCTCTGCCAACACCTTGGCATTCCATTTCTCTAAAGATTTCATTTGTCACACCACATTTTTTATGTCAATTGTTTACCCTAATTCATGTTTACATTACGCTGGAGTTCCCAAAAATAGTGGTCTGCGTTTCTATTGGAATGAATTCTGCGCATGAGTCTGGATTATGAAAGCTCGCCTAGAGAAGCTGTCACATTATGACAGTCGACAGCAAAGTCGGGACTTAATTACACGCCCCTGCGGTAAGAAGAAATAGACGTTTTACCCAAAAAGAAATCTGCGAGATTAGCCAATTATGCTTTAAGTAGCGCCTGGGATTTATCATATACTTAAGTAGAGAAGACGGGATGAAAGAAAGTGAACTTCTTGCTTCAAGTTATCAATTTGGAAAAAAAATATTTATTCGCTTTTTAACCCCTTCGCCGACAGTGCGCCGATTTCATTCAAGTATACTAAACATAAGTATTAAATTTGTTTAAATATACTACAACTTGACATTCTATTTCAACCCCATACGAAATATTAAGTCTAACAAGTGACTCGTTCCTACATTATGTAGATACTTTAATTAATAATAGATCTATTTGGTGTATAATTAAAGTAAAAGAACTAGTGATCGACAAATGTAGGTATATACCATGTGTCGAGCTCTGATACTTTTTATTAACCGTCGCCTCATATCTCTCAAGAAGGACGGTTATCAAGTCGTCTGTATGTTTTTTTTTAATGTTTGTTCCTCGATATCTCCGTCGTTACTGGACCGATTTTGAAAAATTTTTTTTTGATTGAATGTATATGCATACAGATTGGTCCCATTTTTCTCAGAACCCAGTTCTGATGATGGGATCCTGGGGAAATCGAGGGAACTCCTCGAATCTGAAAGGCATACATATGGTGATGGCATGCATTTAGGTACGGAACAGTGACATTTGGTGCAGTGGAACTGCTGATGATGGCCAGAACGGAACTCTTCAAATCTGAACGGCACCCTTATAGTGACTTTGGTATTTTTATAAGAATAGCATGCACTTTCGTCCAGAACAGTGACATTTGGTGCAGTGGAATTGCTGATGATGGTCTGAACCGAACTCCTCAAATCTGAACGGCACGCTTATAGTGACTTTGGTATTTTTATAAGAACAGCATGCACTTTCGTCCAGAACAGTGACATTTGGTGCAGTGGAACTGCTGATGATGGCCAGAACCAAACTCCTCAAATCTGAACGGCACGCTTATAGTGACTTTGCCATTTTTATAAGAACAGCATGCGCTTACGTCTAGAACAGTGACATTTGGTACAGTGGAACTGCTGATGATGGTCAGAACCGAACTCCTCAAATCTGAACGGCACGCTTATAGTGACTTTGGTATTTTTATAAGAACAGCATGCACTTTCGTCCAGAACAGTGACATTTGGTGCAGTGGAACTGCTGATGATGGCCAGAACCAAACTCCTCAAATCTGAACGGCACGCTTATAGTGACTTTGCCATTTTTATAAGAACAGCATGCGCTTACGTCTAGAACAGTGACATTTGGTACAGTGGAACTGCTGATGATAGTCAGAACCGTACTCCTCAAATCTGAACGGCACACTCATAAGTGACTTTGGTATTTTTGTAAGAAAAGCATGCATTTAAGTTCAGAACAGTGACATTTATTTAGTTATGTTGGTTAAGCATATTGAGTTTTCAAGTCAAAGTTTGTCAAGCTTCGATTTCTTATAATATAATCGGATTCATGAGGAATTGAGGAAACTCCTCAAACCTCAAACCTCGTTATACGTATATTCATTTGTGTTGCCATCTAATAATTAAAGCATTAAATCAGTTTTAAAAAATACCTACACATTTCTACATAATCCAACATTCGCAAGTAACTTTCACCAGAACCCGAAAGGCGACGGTTTTTTTTTCTTAAAAATTATACCTTACATAGGTGTAACACATATATAAACGCACAGACTTGTGGGTTTGATCCAAACATGGGCTAATGGACTGTGTGGGAAATAAAATCTGGTAAAAACCTAGCTTTGGCCCAGTGATATCTCTGCACACAAGTCTAAATATAAAGTAACTGTACTAGTAATTACGTTCAGTTACCCTTATTTAGCGTCCATTACTGCCAACAAAGGGTGAGCTCAAGCTGGTAAAGGCAACCGCAATCAGCCATCGTTCTCCATTAGGTAACAACAACAACTACAGTTTATCTTTGATATCTGTGTGTTACGATGCAGGGCAGTTACAAACACCCTTTAAAATCAAATTGTCGAGAAATCAGTCGAGAGCGGAATTTCGATTTTAAAAATTTTTTCGCAATATCTTTTAACTGAGTTGTTCTTAATGGACAATTTTTTTCGATAAATCTAGTGAATAACACTAGTATATTTAACTGAAATTCCCAAATCTAAAGGATCCTTTACATTTTAGCATTTTCGCTCCTGTATCGTCTTAAATTCGGGAAAAATCGTGCGATAGATGCGTGAGAATCAAGACGAACATTTGAGTCGTGTTAAAACCAATCCAATCCCCACGTCAAATTGTAAAATTTAAATCGGGCTCTAGATTACCATAAATATTACAATAAGCTATAAAAATGTCAGAAATATGGCTAAAAAACAATTACAAATCCCTATTTGTGCTTGCGAATATTCTTAACAAATTACCTAGTAGAACTCATTTCCTTTGACGTCATTTGCAAATTTTGTTATGCAATCTAACTAAGTACAGTTAATGAGAGGCAGGTTCCGTTAAATAACTGGGAATAGTTAAGATAATTTGCCAGCTATTTAAATCAATTTTTCCAAATTGTTAAAAAGGGGAAATTAACGAGTTAATAGTATAAAATACGTTATTATCTGTAATCCATTTGTAAGTTTTTCACCAAAATTATTTCGTTATGATTTAGCGTTAGCGTTAGCTTGAGCCAAACATAGCGGAATTAGATTTTATTATTAGAAACTTAATTATAGACGCAATAAAAATAGCTATTCACAATTTTTGTCAATTAAGAAAAAAGGCTTCGCGATTAACAACTAATGTCGTATCAAAAATTTATTAGGATAGTGTGTACAAAAAGCTAAAACGTATATCAGTCTAAATACAATCAATACATTGTATGTATAGGTACTGTCCACATTTAAAGGTTCAGATATAAAATAAACAAACTTTGTTATGCACTGTTAAAAGTCATTTATTCAAAGTATTACGGATCACTTTTAAAGTATAACAGTACCTAAGTATAAGTTTGTAAGTTGCAGTGAGTGATAGTTGATAAGTTCAACGGTTGGCAAGGCTGGAGGCAAGGCCGTTTGCCGCGGGGTGTAGTATCACGGTAACTGGGCTAATATAAACGTGTCAGGAAAAAACTTTGCTATTTTTAGCATTCTTGGTATGGATTTAAAATAATTATACTGTAGGTAATGATTGAGGCATATGTAACTGAGAGGTGTAGGTACAAGGTACACTCGGCATGCGGCACTCAATAGCGGATGAAATAGTGCAGCAAAAAAAGTATTTGATATCCTGATATTTAGACAAATCTGTATACAGTTCTGACCGCAAGGTCAGAAATATATAGAAACGCGGTAGCGTGTCAAGCCAAGTTCAAGTTAGAAGTTTACTTATTCTTTCCATGTGTAGTCCTTTTTGTTTAGCAGTAACATAACGGTAGTTACTTCTGAACCGTTGTTTGTTCCACTACTTTTGCTGATTGTACATACATCTCGACGTTTGCTACAATGTTGATGTAGGCATGGTCGTTTAAAGTAATTATTTTACTGCTTAAAATTAGTTCTGAAATGTCATTTGAAGTAGTTGTTACAATTGTAAATCCAATAAAAGTAAACTAGCTTTTGCCCGCGGCTTCGCTCGCGTTAGAAAGAGACAAAAAGTAGCCTATGTCACTCTCCATCCCTTCAACTATCTCCACTTAAAAAATCACGTCAATTCGTCGCTCCGTTTTGCCGTGAAAGACGGACAAACAAACAGACACACACACACTTTCCCATTTATAATATTAGTATTGATTCTTTTAACCCTATTTCCATACTTAACCCTTCGTCTGTGTTTGATAAGGATCCTAACATAAGGCGTTGGACTTTAAAATAATATATCAAAGTTAATTGTTTTATGACATTTTTTTGACAGACACAGACGAAGGGTTAAATGTAGTTAGGTATAGATGTTCTGCTTCGGTTTTATGATAAGGGCGACCTCCAAGGGCGATCTGATAATAAACTGTCACATAAAACATTATTCTCTTATAAGTGGACATGACATAATTCACATACCTATCTAATGCTATGACAATATTGTGCGTGCAAACGTGATACAAGTTAATGCGATAAGGAGTCAAAATTGACATGGCCGCCCGTTGACATGTCATGAAGTTATGACTCTTGACTGTCAATTACAATTAGGTATCGATTCTGACTGACCTACACCTGTCTAGAAGGATCGATAATGATAAAAGTTATCTTTCATTTGATATTTGATTTCTCTAAGGCACTGGTCTCACCGCGAGCTAGTAAGCTATGAGCTATCGGCTATAAAAACAAACAAAAGATAAGCACCTCGTCGTGCAAATAAAAGAGACACGGCGATATTGATAGCTCACCGCTGGACGAGTGTCTATAAACATCGCCGTGTCTCTTTTATTTACATGGGGTTGATTATCTTTTGTTCGTTTTTATAGCCGATAGCTGATAGTTTACTAGCTCTCGGTGGGACCAGTGCCTAAGGTACCCGATGTTACTAGCTAGCCTTAAATGTATCGTTTCTCCCATCAGATTTTTCATATACCGTACCGACCGTACGACATTTTTCACTTTTCATTTTTGACATAATTACATAAATATGGCCCTTTGAAGTTACGACCTGAAAAAAAATATGTGCGGGAAAAAACACCAAACTCTCAACTACTCAAATTTTATGCTGCTGCCTGCTCTGTCTGCTCGTTTGCCTCCTATCCCATAAAAAAAAATACGGTCATAAATTACATAAGTATTTCCGAAATATAATCTGATATTGTATTAAAGATATTAAAACTTTTATATTAGTAAACAATTTGTTCTATGCACAATATAATAACGAAAAAAACTTGATCTATCAATTTCTCATATCGCAAAGTACCTAGTAGATCTTTCCACTGCCAAATCTCTGAAGGTCGAGTTTGTATCGCCTTACACTACTTCCTACTACCGCCCCAATTGACCTTTCTTCGTACAGTATAACCACAAAATTAAAATTTTGAAAAAACCCCCGACCGCGACCTAGTGGACCGATTTTCATGAAATATGGCTAAGAACACTCCCGACTAACACAGCTTGCAAATAAAAAAAACTAAATCGAAATCGGTTCATCCGTTCGGGAGCTACGATGCCACAGACAGACACACACACAGACAAACAGACAGACAGACAGACAGACAGACAGACAGACAGACAGACAGACAGACAGACAGACAGACAGACACGTCAAACTTATAACACCCCTTCGTTTTTACGTCGGGGGTTAAAAAGTAGTAGACGTCAATGCGAAAAGGAAGTAAGATAGCGAAAAGAATATGCTAATGATAATGACATTTTTAACAAAAATTGAATTAAAAATGCAAATCACTAAGCAAACTAGAGTATGTTATATTGTCGCAGACTTTATTACATTACATTTATAGCTAAACTGTGGAATGAAAATAGTTATTTGTTATACAAGGGGGCAAAGTTGTATTTTAACGCCGAGTGTGGAATTGAAAAACGAGCAAGTGAAAGGATTATATAGTTGAACCACGAGCAAAGCGAGTGGTTCGAGAATAGAATCCTAAACTTGCGAGTTTTTAATACACGAGAAGTAAAATATTTGCACCCGAGTGTAACACAAAACTTTTCCCCTCACTATAGCGAGGAAACTACAACGCAAAAAATGCGTTTTCACTGCTTCCAGTAGTTCCACAGGTGGTAAGTCATTACTAGATTCACCTACTTTTTTCAATTTTAAAGCAGTTAATTTGACTTTATTCAAGGTCAAATTACTTTACCCACTAGTGGATAAAATGCGTTTTTACCTGCTGGTATTAAAGGACAAAACACGTGTTTCCGAGCTAGTGAGGGGAAAATGTCGTTTAAGGTATTTCCGTATAGATATGACCTTCAAACCTTGTAGAAAAGGCCTAGTCCCATCTTAAAGGCTGGCGACGCCCTTCCAACTCTTCAGGTGTATCGGTTGTCCATGCGCGGCGGTAATGACTTACCATTAGGAGGCCTGTTTGTCCCCTATCTCGTAAAAATAAATTATCCTATAAGTTTACTGTCTAAAATAAAATTCACAGAGACAAGTAGAGGTATTTAAGTGTTATTTGATTTGGCATTTCATACACGTGTTGCTCTGAAATCGTATCCATGTCAAATTCAAGCACGCTCTTTCACGGGTCACAGTGTGAGTGACGAGAGATCCGATTGATAGCAATCTAAAGTCACGAACTCGGCGTATTTTTTGCGAACACCTTGCATATCCGCATTTTTGCGGGCGTGTGGTCTTGATATTGAGAGAATTGGATTACTCGCTCGCATGCCATTGTTTTTTTATTTATTTCAGCGGTGGTAGAAAGGCATCTATCTCTCATTGATTACTACGATTTTGAAGTTACCACCGACATCTGAAATGAGCAGTTCACATTTCGCGAGCCGTGATATCTTTTGTAAATGTGTGTATAGAATACTTTTGTGACCACAGAAGGTACTAAATTATGAATTCATCAAAAGTTAGTTCCTCCATAGAGTGTTGTTTCTTTAGAAAGTACAGTTATCTTTTATGTTGAATTAGTGTAACAAAGTGCTCTGAAAATTGGGTATGGTAATAAACGTTACATGAAATCTCAAATACTTACCTAATTTCAGAATAATTAAGTAGGTAATTAGCTACTTCGTCATGCCTTGAACATTTATACTCTGTAATATATCAACGTGATATATTCTATCTACAACGCTGAACAATAATTAAGAAACAATTGCCTCACAACATAGTCCTACATTCATCTAGATATATATCAGGATAGTCGTTATACAACCATTAGACTGGCCGCAAGTGATACAAATTATCAATGATAATTTATTCATATCTAAATCAGAACAGGTGGCAAGTACAGCTTGCACCAAAAGTAGCTTACTCATATTTGTATTCCTATAGTGTTGAAAATGTACATAAGGTGTGTTGCCGAGCGTACTGTGGGTAACAATTATGAGTTCCCAGGCGGCCTTTGGTATTGAAGGCTATCTGGTGTTGGCATCCGTATCTAGGTGCTGGTCAAGTATGACTGATGTTAGCTGCAAGATAGCGTTTCTGGCAAGTGTGATGCATTTACTAGGGTGATGAATGAGCGGTGGGCATGCTACGATTACGAATGAGTATACGAAGTAGTAAGGATAGCAGTTGTGTTGGTGTTTAACAAAATGGTTATCATAAGTTCTGTAATAGTGTTGAAGCAGATGGTCAGATACAGGTGTATGTACTTCACTCTTATGGCACTGGAGGTTTCATGTGCTCTGCCTACACCTTTTGGGAATGCGGGAGTGAGTTTATTTGTGTATGAATGTATGTATGTATGTTAGAAAGAGGCAAAAAGTAGCCTATGTCACTCGCCATCCCTTCTACTATCTCCACTTAAAAAATCACGTCAATTCGTCGCTCCGTTTTGCCGTGAAAGACGGATAATATTGGTATGCATTGGTGATAATAGGCTGGGAAGGCAGGCAGAAGAAGTGTTAAAATAACATCAATATTTTGTTTTATTTATCAGTTTCTCGTGATGGTTTGTAACTAAACTATTAGTAGATTAACCTTTTGTCGATGCCCAATCGTGAGTTGCACTTTGAGAAATTTTCATCCTTGAACCCATTAAATGAATAAGACTATATTGCATAAATTATATTTCACTTAATTTGCATTGAGCAAAAACTTTCATTAATTACAGCCCTTCTGTCGCAGCACGAAACCCAGACTCGTGCCTGCGCGAACGCAACAGCATTTTCGAAATCCCGACAAAAGATTTCAATTATAATATTATTATTTGTAACATTGTAAATTATATTAAATGATTAACGTACTGAAGAAATAATAGGAAACATACTCAGTCAACCACTGTAACATGAACTATATATTCATATTTTTTCTAAAGAGTGTGTGAGGTCTGTAATGTTGGTTGAATGGGTATTTTTAGATGAGGCCGGGTGATAAGGATTGCTTAACTAAGTTCGCTAATAGCCAGCTAATGTGTGAGACTCTGGCCCTGAGTTGAGATGATTGTGTTGATAATAGTACATGTGTAGTTGCATGAGGGAGTATAATGCAGAAATGCATCGTCATGATCCTAGGTAGTTAAACAATAATAAATTAAAGTTAATTTTAAGCTAGCTAGATTTATGCATAGTATTTGTTTCTGTATTTAAGTTGTTCATGTAATCTCTAACCTCATTAAAGATCCATCCTAAAGATGATTGCAAATCATGTGTGCTGTCCTGTATTTAACAAAATAATATTAAATGTGAAATCGAATCTAGTTTTTAAGTACTAACATTATTTTATAAGCGATTACTAACAATAATGAGATCAATGTTATCTTTATGAAATAAATAAATAAATATATATATATATATATATTAAATTGTTTATGAATGTTCATTTTGTACATCTTTATTTTCTATTTCTTTGGCCTAGCGGTAAGAGCATGCGACTTTCAATCCGGACGTCGCGGATTCGAACCCCGGCCGTACCAATGAGTTTTTCGGAACTTATGTGCGAAATGTCCTTTGATATTTGTCAGCCGCTTTTCGGCGAAGGAAAACATTGTGAGGAAACCGGACTAATCGCAATAAGGCCTAGTTACCCTACGAATTGGAAGGCCATCTTGGGATTAGTTGTCAAAGCGGACCCCAGGCTCCCATGAGCCGTTGCGAATGCCGGGATAACGCAAGGAGGATGATGTATTTCTTTATTTTGTTTTATGAATCTAGTAATTTGATAATTTCTAGCAATTCAGGATATCCTGCCAGGATGTAATTATTGCCTAATGGTTTTTTCAATCACCGCAACATATAATATTTTGCGGTGATTGAAAAAACCACAAGGCAAGAATTTTTTGTTCCAGTCAACATAAGTCGCGTTTACTACATACATCAACATAACATTAAAAAAAATGCTAAACATGCTTTTAATAATAGATAATCAAACGAACTTACCTGTAAGTGATGTTCGATGACTATTAAACGATGTGATTCGCCCGAGTGATTACACTATACTTTACATGTAGTAGCACGCGAATGTGCTGCCATCGTACACAATTTTAGAGTAACATTTTTAACAAAAAAATATCTCGCCTAAATTGGGGGTATTTCATACACGTTTCTTATAAAAAAGGCCATCAAATACGTGTGCTATTTCGTGACCAATTGGGTAGAATCTGGAGCTTGACCAGTTCAGGTCAGGGAGGGTTGTAATCACTCGGGCGAATCACATCGTTTAATAGTCATCGAACATCACTTACAGGTAAGTTCGTTTGATTATCTATTAAACTTCTGTGATTCGCCCTTCGTGATTACACTATACTTTACATGTAGATGTTTAGAGTTACACGAAATAGCAGATTAAATGAAACATGTATGTTTTAAAAAATATAAATAAAACAAACGTTTACGTCAGTTTAACTGTAATCAACAGACACTTCAATTATTATTACCATGTAATATTGTACGAGCAAATACTTCGGACGAGTCCGCCAGAACATCTCTATTATAGAACCTAGCGAACGTCAAGGAATTATCTGACCAACCGGCGGTCTTCTTAATCAGTTCTATATTAACCCCGAGCCGGTTGGCTGCTGACGTACTTGCGTGTCTCGTACTATGCGATTTGAAGATCGATGTATCAATACCACTCTCGAGCAAAGTGGTTTTGATCCATCGACTCAAGGTCTGTGAACACACTTTTCTAAATGGTTTTTTAAAACTTGTAAAAAGAAAATCACAATCGCTTGGGCGATTGGTAGATGAGACAACCAAATAACGTTCTAAAGTCCTTGCAGGACAAATTGACTGATTTTCATCGAAATAAGGCAGAATCAGTTTTGGCTGAATGCGATTAACTGCGGATGTCTTAATCTTATCTCTAATGTTAATAATATATTTCTTATTACATTTATGAATATTACTTAGCTTGATTAACGATAAGGTTTGCACACGGTGTGCCGTAACTAATGCCAAAATAGTTATTAACTTCCTAGAAAGATGCTCGTAAGAAAGGCTTTCATTTGGATACCAACAACTTAAGAGCGTTATAACATTTCGGCGTCGGGCGAAATTAGGTATTTTACCCGCCGCGCGAGCCCAATATGCCGACCCTTTCTAGCACGTCTTATCACTCGCTCGCACTACAATAATGGACAAAACAATCTTGATCCTTTCTATGGAATTTTGATAACAACCACAATCTACTATCTCGATATAAACTTTTGGTTTCTAATAAACATTATTTTGTTAAAATTTATTTAAAAAAATTAAAGTAATAATTATAAAAGTAGATCCCATCCCAAATATTTGCTTTTGTTATATGATAAGTATTAGAGTAAAGTATAATTATATTAATATGATGATAAAATAAGACAAATACAATTCTAATTACTTCAAGGTGGTGCTCAGGGTCTGATGATGGAGCCAGATGGTGGTCACCAATACCAATGAACAATATGACTATACAACTTCGTGGTTTACATGTCATTCTAGCATTTTCACTTTCACATTTCAAGTGCATATACCACGAGTATAGGTTTTCGGGTGTGCTGATTTAAAAATTAATGACCGATTTGGAATCTGACATTGCTGACTGGCACTTTGACACAAAAGTCGTCATGGGTGTCGTAAAATAGGTTTTAGGGGGTGCTGATTCCAAAATTAATGGCCAATGTGGAATCTGACATTGCTGACTGTCACTTTGACACAAAAGTCGTCATGGGTGTCGTAAAATAGGTTTTAGGTGGTGCTGATTCCAAAATTAATGACCAATGTGGAATCTGACATTGATGACTGTCACTTTGACACAAAAGTCGTCATGGGTGTCGTCAAATAGGTTTGCGGGGGTGCTGATTCCAAAATAAATGAACAATGTGGAATCTGACATTGCTGACTGTCACTTTGACACAAAAGTCGTCATGGGTGTCGTAAAATTGGTTTTAGGGGGTGCTGATTCCAAAATTAATGACCAATGTGGAATCTAACATTGCTGACTGCCACTTTGACACAAAAGTCATCATGGGTGTCGTAAAATAGGTTTTAGGGGGTGCTGATTCCAAAATGAATGACCAATTTGGAATCTGACATTGCTGACTGTCACTTTGACACAAATTTCGTCATGGGTGTCGTAAAATAGGTTTTAGGGGGTGCTGATTCCAAAATTAATGACCAATGTGGAATCTGACATTGCTGACTGTCACTTTGACACAAAAGTCGTCATGGGTGTCGTCAAATAGGTTTCCGGAGGTGCTGATTTGAAAATTAATGACCGATTTGGAATCTTGACATTGCTGACTGTCACTTTGACACAAAAGTCGTCATGGGTGTCTTCAAAAAGGTTTCCGGGGGTGCTGATTCCAAAATTAACGACTATTTTGGAATCTCACAGTGCTAATTGTAATTTTGACACAAAAGGAATCATGGATGTTGTCAAATAGTTTTTAGGGGGCACTGATTCCAAAATTAATGAAATGATTTAAAAAGTAATGACCGATTTGGAACCTGACATTGCACAGTACCCCTGGAAAGGAAACCTATTTGACGACACCCATAACGACTTTTATGTCAAAGTGACAGTCAGCAATGTCAGATTCCAAATTGATCATTAATATTGAGATCAGTACCCATGAAAACCTATTTGAAGACACCCATGATCACTTTTGTGTCAAAGTGACAGTCAACAGTGTCAGATTCCAAATTGGTCATTAGTTTTCAAACACCTCCGGATACCTATTTGACGACGCCCATGACGACTTTTGTGTCAAAGTGACAGTCAGCAATGTCAGATTCCAAATTGGTCACTAATTTTGGAATCAGCACCCCCTAAAACCTATTTTACGACACCCATGACGACTTTTGTGTCAAAGTGACAGTCAGCAATGTCAGATTGAACATTGGTCATTAATTTTGGAATCAGCACCCCTAAAACCTATTTTACGACACCCATGACGACTTTTGTGTCAGAGTGACAGTCAGCAATGTCAGATTGAACATTGGTCATTAATTTTGGAATCAGCACCCCCTAAAACCTATTTTACGACACCCATGACGACTTTTGTGTCAGAGTGACAGTCAGCAATATCAGATTGAACATTGGTCATTAATTTTGGAATCAGCACCCCTAAAACCTATTTTACGACACCCATGACGACTTTTGTGTCAAAGTGACAGTCAGCAATGTCAGATTCCACATTGGTCATTAATTTTGGAATCAGCACCCCTAAAACCTATTTTACGACACCCATGACGACTTTTGTGTCAAAGTGACAGTCAGCAATGTCAGATTCAAATTGGTCATTAATTTTGGAATCAGCACCCCTAAAACCTATTTTACGACACCCATAACGACTTTTGTGTCAGAGTGACAGTCAGCAATGTCAGATTGAACATTAGTCATTAATTTTGGAATCAGCACCTCCTAAAACCTATTTTACGACACCCATGACGACTTTTGTGTCAAAGTGACAGTCAGCAATGTCAGATTCCACATTGGTCATTAATTTTGGAATCAGCACCCCTAAAACCTATTTTACGACACCCATGACGACTTTTGTGTCAAAGTGACAGTCAGCAATGTCAGATTCCAAATTGGTCATTCATTTTGGAATCAGCACCCCTAAAACCTATTTTACGACACCCATGACGACTTTTGTGTCAGAGTGACAGTCAGCAATGTCAGATTGAACATTAGTCATTAATTTTGGAATCAGCACCTCCTAAAACCTATTTTACGACACCCATGACGACTTTTGTGTCAAAGTGACAGTCAGCAATCTGAGGTACTACATATTCGTAATCTGAAAGTAATCAAGTCAATAATTTCAGTTATTTTGAATCGACTATGATTCCGAATTATTGGTAATAGTAATGATTGTATAGATGATTAGTGATTCCTTTACATGTAATGGTAATTTACCGTTTCACTTGATTACATTACAAGTAATCTGACACCCAGTAGTGTCAGATTACAAAGTAAAATCAAGTAATCGTGTAATCCGGAATCGATTACGATTTCCCCATCTCTGGGTTTAGTTATATGGTTCATTGGTACTGGTGACCACCATCTGGCTCCATCATCAGACCCTGAGTACCACCTCTTGTCAAAGGTCTTGTTGAGACGAACCCAACGAGCCTAAACACGAAGTCGTTTACTTACATGGTTCACTGGTACTGGTGACCACCTTCTGGCTCCATCATCAGATCCCGAGTACCATCTTGATGTGTCTTATCATCTTGACCGTATTGTAATTTTCACATTTTTATCATCACAACGTTGTAATACTTTAACATTTAAACATAACAAAGTATTACAAAAGCAAAGCAAATATTTACGGATCTAGGATCAAATTCGTTGGTCGCTGTTTACACACACACAATGCGAGGATAGCCCGTGTAGAAACAAGGCGTCCGACCCACACAACAATAAATATTCTCGACGTTTGCGATGAAAACTCGGAGACCAAAGCGACATACGTCTTACCTCCTCGAGCTCCGGCGCGGCACTGAAATCGCAGGCGTCCGTCGCCGGTAAAATAGCGACAGGAAGGCTAGTTTTCAAAAAATTGGCAAAAAATCATGATAAAATATTATAACGACAAATGGATAACAGCAGTTTAAGCACATTGTGCAGATTATTTATATACTAAAATAACTTCGATAACATGTAGATTTTCGGAGAAATGATCACTTGTTTCGATGTATTTTCAAGACAAAATTGAGTTCGTTTTACTTTCAATTTCTCAATTTCAAAGGATTAAATGATAAATATTGTTTAATGGGCCTTAAGTACAAGATATTTGGAACTTAAATTTACCTCATTTATGAGAGTGATCTTATCAAATTGTACATAATAAGAGCTCCGAATTCTGTGCTTCACGCGGTTTTTCCTAAACGAGCATCAGAAAAACAATCATTACTAATTGAAAAAGCTTTTTTTTTCATATGTTTTTTATTTAACCGACAGTTAATAAGATGTTCTAACTGAAACAAGTACTTTCACTGTCTTTTAGTATGAGTAAAGTGTACAATTTTGTCGATAAATATTGTGCATTTTACAATATATCGCCTTTTTTTGTCATAGCGCTCTTAAATGATTAAGAACGATTGAAGGGTCCCAAGTAAAATCATATCGTGGATTTGGAGACCGCAGTTTGTATACTCCCGTCATAAAACGTTTCACAGTTGGATTATTTATAACATTATTATTCAATATTAATGACAAAACTGCTTTCGCAGTATTAATTGATCCAAATTGACAACCTTGATTAAAAAGTAATGTGAAATAATCTAATACTTCTGCTACGCCGACATCAAAAATATCATAACATTTTTCCTTACAAAATATATACCATTTCTTTAAATAACAATTATATTGCTTAAGTGTGGTTTCTGTAAGTGACGCTAGCATGATGTCTGCCGCTTCTGCAGGAGTGCCTTGCCTCATGAACGCCGCCCGGACAACACTCCGGCAACCAGGGTAAGGCTCCTGTGCAGCTTGTGTTCGACACTGTAAGGGGAGGACAATAAATTTGGTTTAGGTGGGAGTTCTATTCGTTCAGAAATCAATAATCTCTCAAAAAGAGGAAACCAGGGTTGTGTAGGCCATAGTGGCACAACAACAATGCCCTCCGCTTTATCTGTTATTATCTTTTGCAACATCCTAAGTATTAGACAAAATGGTGGAAAGGCGTAAAAGAAATACGACGACCAAGATATGGTAAACGCGTCGATATTGTACGCGTCAGGATCACGATGCCACGAAACAAATCTAGTACATTTTTTGTTTATTCGACTCGCAAAGAGGTCAATCTCTGGACTTTTGTTTAAAAAATTACAAATTTTCCGAAAGGCACTGTCGGCTAGCTCCCACTCAATGTCTGCATGTTTCCGGCGTGATTCTGCATCTGCTATATCGTTGTTTTCTGAACGAACGTACGAAGCAAATATATGTATATCGCGTTCCTCGCACCATTGCCATATCTGTCGGCTTAATTCACTCAGATGTGGGAATCGAACACCACCCATGTGATTGATATATGAAATCGCAGTGGTATTGTCTATCCTTAGCAAAATCTCACAATTTTTGTAATCTTTAGCAAATATTTTTAAACCAAAAAACGCGGCAGTTAACTCTAGACAATTAATGTGTTGCCCAAGCTCATGACTGGACCACTGACCACTGGCTGTCATATCTGAGCAACTTGCTCCCCAGCCTGTTAGCGACGCATCAGAAAATATCTCTAATTGATAATTTCCTGTCTTGATCGGATTACTACATGTTTCTATATTATATATCCACCAATCTAGATCATCATCTAAGCTACCCGGAATGCTAATGTATTGATCATAGTCATCATTTTTACTTAAATAAAGAAATTTGATTCTTTCCAATCTCTTAGTATACAACCAGCCGTATGGTACTGCCGGACAAACAGAAATTAATAATCCTATCAAGTGTGCGAAATTACGAAGTTTACATCTTCGAATGGATTTAAAGTATAAAAGTTCGTCTTTAATCCTCTCTCGTTTTTCGCATGGAATATTAATTGTCAAATTTGCAGAATTGAAACTAAACCCAAGAAAATTTGCCGTTCGACTTGGTGTACCTATTGATTTATCAACATTTATTGTAAATCCTAATGATTCTAACAAGTCTTTCGTTACATTAAAGTTATGTAAGCAGTTAGAATACGTGTCACCGAAGAGTAACAAGTCGTCTAAGTAAACGACTGATAAAAAACCTTGATTGCGCAAAAACTGCACAACAGGACGCATTAACTTCGTGAATATGTACGGAGCAATATTTAGGCCGAATGGACATACCAAGAATTCGTATGTTTTATTTTTCCAAAGAAATCGTAAATATTTTCTGTAATCAGGATCAATATTTATCGCAAAATAGGCGTCTTTCAAATCTATTGAACACATGTAAGCGTTTTTTGATAAAAGTCTCATTGCTGTCCTATAATCTTCGAGTTTGAAGTGCGGGGTACATATAAACTTATTCAATGATTTTAAATTTAGAATGAATCTATTTTTTCCATTACTCTTTTTAATAAGAAAAAATACTGGACAAGAATTGATCCTGACACGGATCACATTCTTGTATGGCACCAGCACTAATAAGTTTTTTGACTTCCTCGTTCATACTCGTCTCGTGTGCAACCGACTCGGGTTTGTTAACAGGAATATTCGATTGAGATATACAATCCGATATTGGAATACGCACACCACGGACCCAAGACAATACGGTGGGATCCTTGGTAATGCCTAACCATACTTTATAAAAAAATTGAAGTCTACCAGCCTGAGGTTGTGTATCAGCATCCGATGCTAGCGGCGCGAGGTCCGGGTGTGCGGCCGCGGCGGCGGCGCTCGGCGGTCGCTCGCGCGGCGGGACGGCGGCGGCGGTCTGCGCCCGCCACGCGTGTAGCTCGTCCTCGCTGGCGTCTGGCGACTCTGGCGAGGCGGCGGCCGCGACGCCGACGACGGTTGCCCCCTCCAGTTTAAAGCCCTCGATGTCGACGGTCCTGCTCCTGCCTGTTGGTGCTTGGGCGTCCATTTAGGCTTTGTGACAGTCGGTCTCAATTCTGCTCCGGTTTTAGTCATTGCTTTTATTGACTTCAGACTTTCTTGTAATTCTTTACCAAAAAGCAAACTATCGCGCTTTAAGTCCTTAATATTATCCTTGATCTCCTTATTTAAACTAGGCACCAAGAAATTACGCCTGCTCTGAGTCTCTGAAAAATGTAAGTGACATAATAGTCTACCTGTATCGCTCAGTGACTTTATGATCCCCTGTTTGTTGTTGTCTAAAGTTGAATCTGTTGTCAAGATATTCGACAATGTATTGGCAACTCCTGTTATAATAGTCGAGAGCAACTTTTGTTTGTCACTTAGAATATTATCCCGTTTTAAAACATTATCATTACACGCCACCTTAATCTCGGGATTGAGTATAGGAGCTTGCGCTAATTTTAAATTTTCTGGTATTTCGTAACGTTTTAAAATATCATTCTTAATATCGTCCTTCATACCATTAACTAGAATGTCGGACCATCTCGTCGAGATATCGTCGTGAATGCAAGGACCAAATGTTTCTTCTTTTACGGGCTCATCGCCCAACAAACATAATAAACCGGGATCAAGCGCGGTCACAATCGGCGTAGATTCTTGTAAACCAATTTGTTCACCGGTCACCTGTGTGGTGGTAGCTGCGGATGTAGGCGCGGGAGCGGGCGCAGCCGGCGTGGTGGTCGCGGCCGCGGGCGCGCACGCCGGCGCGGCGGCGGCGGCGGGTGCGGGAGGGGGCGCGGGGGCCGGCGCGTCCACCGCGCGGGGCCCGGCGGCGCTTCTATTCTGTATGACCACCGATCGCAGCCCGCCAGCAGCAGGCAGCGCACCCGACGTTGAAGCACCGACCTCATCATCGGTTAAGTCGTATACAGTATTGTTGGTCAATGGGGATTCTGTAACAATACGGTCAAATACCCTTCACAATGCTGCTCTAATTTCAGCAACAAAAAATAAGTGTCCATTATCTTTGACCCTTATCTCTAGACATAATGTTTTCAATCAGAGACCAACGCTTATACTGGTCAGACATCATAAGCGGCTCGGTGATCTTTGTGAATTGCCCATTTGGTAGGGTAATAGGTAGTGTTTCTACCGCCTACTTCCTCGATGTTGGATGTTATACTATAACTACGTACGTATCTACATACGTATCTACATATCTATATACCTACGTATAGTACACATATAAGCCGTTGTAATTAACGTAATTAATGTTCTTAGACATAGGCAGTCGTGCTACAGTCTCGCGGACTGTAGTCTAGACATCAGTCTAGACTACAGTCCGCGCATTCATAACTATCAAAGTATGCTATCAAGCATTGACAATTTGCCGCAACCAGGTATTTTACCTATAGTATTCCGGCATAGCCTCACGGACTGATGCTCTAGGAATATATGTGCTTCCCTTTTACACAGCGATCAACCTCTCGGATTGAACTGAAGGTATAAATTAGGGTCGGTAATAGCCTTACAGACTATACTCATTGCACAATGTATCTATTTAATAAAACAAAGCTGGCATGTACATAGGACACATTCTATCAAATGATTAGACGAAGATAATTGAAAATCTTACCTTCATATTGCGAATCCTCTAGCAAGGGATCGGGCTCACCGATATCTTGGTCCGCATACTCATATTCATTATCTGTATATGAGGACGTACTAGGGCTATAACTACGATGACGGCGCCTGCGACGAATCTTCAATCTTTTCCTCTCGAGACTTCGGATTTTTCTTTCCAAGTAATCTTCCTCATCTTCCTCACGATGTTTGCGTTTTCCCATTTTATCCGCAAACACAAAACACTACACTAAACTTAGTAAAAACACAATTATTTCACTAACAAAGGAAAAGTACGTGCACGATGGCCGCCACACAAAACGTGTATGAAATACCCCCAATTTAGGCGAGATATTTTTTTGTTAAAAATGTTACTCTAAAATTGTGTACGATGGCAGCACATTCGCGTGCTACTACATGTAAAGTATAGTGTAATCACGAAGGGCGAATCACAGAAGTTTAATATATGCTTGTAACATAAACCTCGTGTTCAGATATTTTTGTTCACGTGAGTGTTTACATGCAAATCACCGCCACTGTACTATTAAATCATTGTAATCAAACACTCCTTGCATAAATTACGGTTCAAATGGATTATCTCGTTCTTGAACTATACAAGTTTTCGTGTCCCTAAACCGTAATATGTAACCGTAAGAATTTGCACTTTGTAGCACTTCCTAGTTACCAAGTTGAATTGAAAGGTATGTATAAAGTATGCATAGTAATTTAACGAAATTAAAATAGCTAAATCGTATATCGTATCAATATTGAAAGTATTTTTGTTATCCAAACCTTCTTACCTTCTATGTAGAGCGTTAGCGATTTGCCACTCTTCTATGGGCTCTTTTATCCCGGCATTTTGCCACGGCTCATGGGAGCCTGGGGTCCGCTTTGACAACTAATCCCAAGATTTGGCGTAGGCACTATATTTACGAAAGCTACTGCCACCTGACCTTCCAACCCGAAGGGTAACTAGGCCTTATTGGAATTAGTCCTGTTTTCTCACGATGTTTTCCTTCACCGAAAAGCGACTGGCAAATATCAAATGATATTTCGCACATAAGTTTCGAAAAACTCATTGGTGTCATTATTAATGACTGATAAATCGATATTGTGTCAGAGCCAGAGCCCTGAAGCCGGAACTTGGTTACCGTGATAATATATTATGGCGGTAATTAATTTGAGACGCGTGCGCAATAGCATATCCTTATTAGAAATATCTTAAGCGCCTTCATTCCTATAGAAATATAACATTGCAGTTTATCGCGAAATGTGTAATAAATATCGTAACGTGGTTCTAAATACTGAAATAATAAATGGTTGGTTGCGCGCTGTTTGCCAATTTTACGTGTAATCTCGGGAAATATTAAAAAGTTAGTGTTACTTACCACTTATTAAATTTAGCTGATGGATTGGTGTAAAGATGTTGACTGTTATTTCAAAAGACCTGCATCTATAGCTTTTTATTTATTTCTAATTGAACAGTTAATTAAATATATAATTATTGGAGCTTTATAATTAATAATTTAAATACATTTTTCGTTTTAGCGTGAGTAAGCAATTGAAAAAGGCGGTTGTGACCACGTACCAACTAAATAAGTAGGTATGAAAATTAATCATAGTAATAGTTTTGACCGCAACTACAGCGAGCTATCATACTTAGTTTAAACATGTCGGAATATGTACTTAAAGAATCATATTTTTTTAAATCTTACTAAGCTAATAGGCTGTTACACACTAGCTCTAAATATTAAAAATACTTGCTATAATTGTACTTAAATTACTTCCTTACAGGGCTATAGAAATTGTGACACGTAATTTTCATCAGTTACCAAACATCTATTAAGATAACACACGACCTACCATAACTTCATTATCGCCTAATAACGTTATCAGTATTACATAATTTAATGCGAATAACACAACCTTAAAAAACTCCTATCTAAACAATCATGAAATCAAAAACTGAACTAACTGTGAGTTATTATAGTTCAAAATAGATATAGACAGTTTTATAATATGAACTAGTGAAGGTTACAAATATAGTAACACGATTTAAAGTACAGGTATTTATTTCAATTGAGGGTCAGCGGTTTTTCTACCAATGGAAAGTAAGTTCTCCGTTTATGAAGATAAAGTAGTGAATGTAAGCGTTTGATCGAGGGTCAGTAATTCGGGCAGTGGACCGCCGTGCGAAATGGAAAGTGCTAACCTAGTTCGGTTTTGGGCAGTTATGCAATGATGCAGGCTGCACCGGCAGCGGAGCGGGTAATGAGTGGTTCATTTAGAAAACAATTAAAAAGATAAGGTAAATAGTAGCTGAGTAAAACTGTTTTAATGATACCTGCCAATTTATTTGGAGCGATATTTATGCAGAGTGATAAACAGACCTTCAAGAAAAGAGCGTACAGCGTACGCCCATGTTCATGTTATAGGCCGGCAACGACTATGTTATACGACTTTACATTACAGCTTAAGTGTAGAATGAAATAAATAGTATAAAATCTAAGTTTTATTTTGATTATTAAGATCAGTAGCGTTCTAGCATTCTATATTTATTAACACATAGCTTGAAGTTGCTTCGAACTGCGCTCGTTTTAGATATCAACGCGCGCTGCGCGATGCGGAGATATTGCTATTATATTTTCACAATAAACCATTGTGTTTATCACAAATCATAATAGGACAAACCATACAAAAAATACTGCTAGATACTTTCTCATTCATCAATTTATGGACATTTTTTAAAGAACCGAAACTCAACGTTTGTATATCTTTGCAATGAGAAGTTCCATTTGCTGTCACAAGCCCAATAAATAAACCAAAAAAGTAGGATCATTTTTAGTAAAATTTCAAAAAAAAAAAAAAAATTTCTTAAATATCAAAATACTAAGCAACTCAAGAGCTTGTTAATATATGATATAGATAAATGCGGTTATTGTACGCATACGTATAAAAATAAAAGTACTGCTTTTATGAAGGAAATGTTAAGAATGAAAGTAAACATAAAAATCGTATAGGAATCTTTCAATGGACTTTGCGATCCCTATGTTCAATTATAATGAGTCAGACCACAGAAAAAAAATTAAGATCAACATTTATTCCATACTTAAAATAACAAGGAAATACCACAGTCATGCTGGTGGTATTATGGTATTGTAGATAAAACTGTCAATATACGTGTACAAATGTGAGATGTTTAAATGTCAAGGGATGTTTTGGTAAAGGATATAGTGATGCCTTCAATGCTTTCATGGGTCACTGAACTAAAAAGATCGCATTCGACAAAGTACGTAAGTATTCAGTTTCCAGAAAGTCATTAAAATTATAAAATTGTATTTTTTTTATATGACAATGCTCGCAACTTAGTGACGGTTTCGTATCAGACAAGGGCCCTCTTTATTTAATAATATATGGACTTGACTTTGAATTTTGAATGCACGCCACGAATGAAAATAGCTCGTACAGTCAAAATGCCTTAAGGCATTAAGTTTGCCATTTGTACTTTATGTTGGGCAATAAAGGTGAAATAAATACATAAATAAACTGGGTCAAAATTCTACTATTTACATTTTTACTCTACTCTGAGTTAAACTATATGCAACAAACGTACTTTTAGGCACTTGTATTTTGGAAATTGATATGTGTAAGGGGACTTATATCAATTTTCAAAATACAAGTGCCTAAAAGTACGTTTCTTGCATATATTTTAACTCAATATAGATAAAAATGTAGAGTACCCATGAAAACAATAGAGAAAACATCAACGTCCCGCCTTAAATCCTTCTTAGTACACTAATATCAATTTGCAAAAAATATAGGCACCTTAATACGTAGTTTTGCACGAGCATATTTAAGGTTACATTTTCAAGGATTCGTATTCATATTGAATACTCAAATTCATGACACCCATAAAAACAATAGCTCAAACAATCAATCTAGGTCATAATCCCCCCTTAAATCCTTACACTTCAACCAATTTGCAAAAAATAAAATGATTGGCACTTCAGTTTTGCACGAGCCTGTTACTAAGTCTCAACATTTAAGGTCCAATATCCAAAACCTAAAAACAATAGCAAACCGTATCAGTCCAATTCCCCCCTAAATCCCTGACATTTCGCTTCCGCCCCACCGGCGCGCGCGCCGACCGTCACTCGCGCGCTGAGCCCGCGCGCCGTACCATGCGTCGGTCGTGAAGTGTAGTGAATTAAAAAGTAAAATTAATAAAGTTTAGTGAACAAAATGATGCTCCCAGCTGTTGTGTTTATACTCGCTGTCGCTTCAGGTAAAATGTGCTTCGATATTATCGTGAAACGTGCGCTCGGAAAATTGGATTTTTCTAGTGGAAATTGTGGTGTGATTTTATTTTCGCGTGTTATGTTATGTACTGAGAGTTTGTAAATATTTTTATTTATAGGAAATTAATAAATATCATTGTTAGTGCTGTAAATTAAATTTAATTAAATATATTTCTCAAAGTTTACACAGCACAGATTAAAAAATATCTAAATATTTTTAAGACTAGTTTAATAAAACAAATATTAGAATGAAAGTGTACTCTGCAATAATACACTTCATAAAAATAGTTCTTACACATAAATTAATATGCTAATTATGATTTATTCAAACAACTACTCTAATACGCAAATAAAAATTAAATATGACAAATTACTTCTACATAAATATTCATAACTTTCTTCGGATTATGTAAGTTGATTCATATATATGAATTGAATTTTTATGCAATTTTTCTATTTACCATATATTTACACATCAATCAATTACCAATCAAAACACTATCATTAAATAAAATAAAGAGTAAATCCACAGTTCAAAGATAACCATTAATTGCGCATAATCACTCACTTTCATTGCTACGAACAATACTAACAAGATCTTACCAATAGTGCGGACCTCATTGAATGTTCTGGGAAAAACGTAGTTTTTACTCAATCACGTGTAATGCTATATTAATTATGGGCTAAGCTCATTCACAAGGCAAAATATGTCACATATAAACTATTTTGCAATTAAGAAGAGACGTGTAAAAGTTTCATTTACTCGCATTTTCGCCCCCGCTCCATTTCATTCAAAACATCAACCAATCGACTTTTCTGCACCCAAAATAATCTTCTTTACATAACCCAAGTAAACATTGGTTAACAATACCATTTCCAAACGGTATCCTTAATTTAAAATTCGAACGTCGCAACTGCCGGTCTAGCCGAAGTGACAATCCTTGACGCTACGTGTCGATCGAAAGGCAGTCTGGCTCTATCGCGCCCCTTCAGACGAGCAATAGGGAGTGTCGCTTACGAAACGTAAGTGATGGTGAAGTTGGCTAGGTACCCTGGCCGTCGAAGTTTTTTCGCAATCCCACTCTTTCGTTTTTACCGTACGCAGTCGCGTGCGGCGCGACGCGTCGGTGAAAATTAATCATGCCTTTTCCTTCTTGCGATACGTCGTGTTATGTGCCAGTTATTTACTATTGGAAATGTATTTTTTAATGGTTCGCTGAAATATTAGCGGGAAATCTGGGCAGATATTTTTTAACGAAGTCTGAATATGCAATATATCCTATTAAATTAATGTTCTTGAAACAGCATGGGTGAAAAATACACATGCCACTTTCATTCAGTCTATACCGCAAACGCGAAGTATCGCAAAATTTTTTGATGAAGTTCTACCGTAGTTATTATTAAATATTTCTGCTGTTTGGTTAGGTAATTACTAAAATAAAACTTTGAGATCTATAGTAATAAGATGGCACGTTTGTAAGTCAAAAATAAGGATTTTTTTCAGCTATAAATAATACAATACAGTAACTGTAGAGAACAGGAAAACCGCTTCTTTAAAGGTAATCGCCATTTTCTCTTGTATCAACTTGCCATTGAATATTTATTTGTAAATTCTCACACTTAAAAGCACCTATAAATCTACCACGTTAAATGTATAAACACTTTGACCCGTAATAACATCATTTTCGACTCAATAAGGTGACACATTACAAACCAAACATACAATAGCATAAACATTTCGCATTTTTTTACCACAATAGAATAATACGAGTATACACGCAATCCGTAAAATAGCCACGTTTTAAAGTAGTATTTGTCGAAAAACTACAAAAGGAGTTACTTCACACTATGCAACGATTGTCACGGTACTGTTATGCAAAACGAGTAACAATTCAGTAAGGATATTGTCATGATAAACTTCTCTACATCGTGCCATTCACGAAGACGCGTGCATGGACTCGTATTGTCATGTTATTATATGAGAGATATGGCAAACCTGTGCGACATTGTGATTGGCACGGACTGTATGTGTGATTCGTGAGTGTAGTGAATAGGGATTTTATGCATTATTTGTATTTGTTAATCATATTTGTGGGTGAGATCGTGTGTATGAATGTTCCGCTTTTACGTTCTTTAGAACTTGTGCTATTCTCTATATTATATATTGTGTCAATGTGAAAAACTATGTACATAGGTAACTTGTCTTATGGAAATAAATAATGTTAAAAATGACGATGTAGCTAAAGCACAGACATTTCATTTATTTGCCAAAAATTGTATGTTTACATAAGATGGTACATGTACATGTTTAATAAGTTTCAATACAATTTTACCAGATTGGTGTAGCATTATTTAAACAATGTTTACAAAAGTAAAACTAGCATGCAATACATTTTATTTTATTTTACAAGCTGAAAGTACTCTTTAAGACTATATGGACATAGTTCGATAAGATATTTTTTAGACGATTGAAGAATTTAGTGGATGGAAGAGACTTTATTTCTATCGGTAAGGCATTGTAAACCCCTGCCGCTATACCTGCCTGTGGCATCTCATGAACAATGCTGATTTGCTCACAGGAGCCTGGACGTCATGGGCAAATATCTTGTTGAGCCTTTCGCTATTAAAGTTTGTTACACATAATTAGATTAGATTTTTAGTTTAAGTTTAATGCTCAAAGCTTACTAATACTTGGTAGGTAGCCTTTTTTGTCTTGGATTTGACGGGTGTCAAGTTTCAATATTTTTTGTTAATAAAATAAAGTACACTTAAATTACTTCGTAATTAATTTATATTGAATACCGAGGTGGCACCGTTTGCACTCTTTTTTAGACAGTCGTGTAAAAAATGACAGCTAGGTAGTTTGTCGTTACTAGTTTGTACTCACGTAATGTCAATAAAACGTAATTATATGTATATACATACAGTGCGTACCTTTATTCCAATGAATGTTTATATCAATGACAACTGTTGCATAGCCAGTCACTTTCCACTCTGTACAACGACAGGAAGTTTCTTGGTATGCTTAACATAAATTAAGTTTAAGATTCTACTTCACAGTATTAGGTACAATATGTTGAGTAACCATACACATATATCTCTTTCATTGCTTTAACGAATTGCATATTGTGCAAGGCTGAAAAATACGCTGTATAAGTACGTTGTCTAAAACTAATACGCATTTCTCGTAACATATACTGGTACATAAATCCATAACTTTAACCAATGTTAATAAAACTACTTAAAAGTTTTTTATATAACTAACCTTACCACAGAATTAAAATTTTGAAAAAAACCCCGACATAGTGGATCGATTTTCATAAAACATGGCTAAGAACACTCCCGACTAACTCAGCTTTCAGACAAAAAAAAACTAAATCTAAATCGGTTCACCCGTTCGGGAGCTACGATGGCACAGACAGACACACACTCAGACAGACATACAGACACAGACAGACAGACAGACACGTCAAACTTATAACACCCCGTCGTTTTTGCGTCGGAGGTTAAAAATAAAAAAAAATTACCTTATGCGTCATCCATATATTACGTCACAGGGTAAGGGGGGGGGTCATACTAAATGTGACAATCCATGTTAAAGGGATACAAAAAAGCGTGACATAGGAGGGGGGAGGGGTCCAAAAACTTGAAATTTGGTGTGACGTAATATGTGGATGATCCCTAATATCAAGTTATCATGTACCTACCTATAGTTTCCTAAAATTCTATCTGCATTAGCTTTTTAATAAACTTGCTTAATCGTTTTCGATTGTGAAAACTACGCTTCTTATGCCAGATAATTAATCAAAAACATGCTCTTTTAAAATCTTCATAACAACTGTACTAACAAAGGTTACAAGATGTCTACAGATCATAATTCCATAGACAATTCCCATGAGAATCTCAAAGCATCTTACAAAAGTGTCTCAGCCATTGAGCCAAATGTGGGCCAAGGTTGAAGTTGGGCTGATTAGGTATTCCGCACGGCGTCTAGGAACAAAAGGCTAGGTCTCTTATGAAACTTAGGAATGTATGGAATATTTAGTGCCTAATGAGTTTCAAAATAGTATTTACTGCTAGAATACTATTTTGGTGAGAAAAATTAGCTTTAATGACGTCCTTGAGTTAGTGCGGACAGTGCTTGAGTAGGTACTTTAGTGAGCAGACTTAGATGCTAGGTCTCTCATGAGACTTAGGAATGTACATACATACAATCACGCCTGTATCCCATGAAAGGGTAGGCAGAGCACATGAAACTACTCAAGTTTCAGTGCCACTCTTGGAAAATAAGGGGTTGACGAAACTGTGACATTGCAGTGACAGGTTGCCAGCCTCTCGCCTACGCCACAATTCAACCCATATCCCACAGTCGCCTTCTACGACACCCACGGGAAGAAAGGGAACTTAGGAATGTATGGAATATTTAGTGACTAATGACTTTAAAAAAAGTTAGTGCTAGAATACTATTTTGGCAACAAAAGTTAGCTTTAATGAGGTCCATGAGTTAGTGCTGACAACGCTGGAGTGCCTGGAGTACTTTGTTTAGTGAGTAGACTTAGAGGTTAGGTCTCTTAATATAGGAAATGTACGGAACGGAATATTTAGTGTCTAATACTTAAGTGTAAATAAGTGGTGCCAGAGTACTAATTTGGCAAGAAAAGTTAGCTTTAATGAAGTCCTTGGGTTTGTTTGTGACAGAGAGGTTAGGAATCAAATTATTTAAATGCAACTCATAGTTTAATGCACTCAACAGTATTTCAATTGTGAACCTACGACGGTTTTACCTTCTTTCCACTAAATTAAAATGTATTGTTTATTTTAACCAATCACAAAAGTCTATAAAACCAATGAAGTTGAGGTGATCACTGGGTCAAGGCGGTCATAAAGTACGATTGATTTTGTCGCGTTATGACCAGATTAGTATAATTCGACAGGTAAACATATAAATGGCAAATTATCACACCACATTTACATTACAATACATACACATAAATTCACGCCTGTATTCCTAAAATGGGTAGACAGAGCACATAAAACTGCTCAGGTTTCAGTGCCATTCTTAGATATTAAAGAGTTGAAAGGAAACGAAATCGTGACTTTGCACTGACAGGTTGTTAGCCTATTGTCCACACTATTTGTTGCCTCTTATCTGATTCCACAGTGGACTTCTACGACACCCACGGGAAGAAAAGGGGTGGTGAAATTCTTAACCATCATAGGAACACAATGTACTAGATCCATCATTTACCAGAAAAGTAGTTTAGGTTAGAACTGTGACCCGTACACACAACGCGCTGCTACCAGAAAAATAGCAGAGGTTAGGTTAGGTTAGAACTGTGATCCCTTCAAAAAAGAAAATTAATTCATGGTATGTTTTATACTGTTTGCTAGTTATATTATGCTAGTCGTATATCAATAGATAGTTATACCACATAACGGTCTTTCCCATCACGGAACAATGGTGTTCCGGACCTTTGGGAGGCGTGCGCGGGGCCGAAGCCAACGCGTAGAGGCCCTTTCGACACTTTAATGAAATGTAAGGGGTACACCGAGCGGATGTTGCCCTTGCCCGTATCCCATAACGGTTATTATTACTAAGTGTTATACGAAATAATGATTATACAAAATAAAAGTAGATCTTTTGTGGTTATACCAAATGTTAATTATGTCAAATGAGTGATTATATCCTTTAAATATATATATACCAAATGTTGTTATATCAACTGTTACTATACCAAAAAAGTTATACCAATCATTACACACCCATTTACAACATCCTTGTACATGTAAATGTAGTCGCGGTCATAAACCTTCACGTTATTTCAACAACAACAACATACAACATACAATCACGCCTGTATCCCATAAAGGGGTAGGCAGAGCACATGAAACTACTAAAGCTTCAGTGCCACTCTTGGCAAGTAAGGGGTTGAAAGAAAATGAAACGTTATTTCAATGTAATAAAATCTATTTTTTATTAAAATATGCATAATACCTGATGTAAAATAATCTAAATATATATTTTTATGGTTCACGTTCTTTAAAAATTGCCAAATAAGTATAAACTTTCTACAAGTTATAATACTGTTGGAGTAGGATAACTCTGTTTCTAGTAAATAGTTTGAATAGGTGTTTATGAGTTCCATTTTAGGATACCGTAAAAATTATCTTCTGTAGTAAAGAAGTAAGTAATCTTATTCTAAATAATATTTGTTTGACTTCTCTTGTACTTAAAACTTGCAACTTGCCCGTGTGGTGACGGGTTAATGCCCGTGTGGTGACGGGTTAAGAATTTCACCACCCCCTTTCTTCCCGTGGGTGTCGTAGAAGGCGACTGTGGGATATGGGTTAATTTGTGGCGTAGGCGAGAGGCTGGCAACCTGTCACTGCAATGTCACAGTTTCGTTTTCTTTCAACCCCTTATTTGCCAAGAGTGGAACTGAAACCTGAGTTTCATATGCTCTGCCTACCCCTTCATGGGACACAGGCGTGATTGTATGTATGTATGTTAAAACTTGCTTACGATGCAAAATCATTACTGACAATAAACGAACCGTTTATTTCAGAACGGCTTTGGTGCATAATTCCCAAAAAACCTAATTGCTTACACAATACGAACATAATCGACGATTTTTATTTTTTCTTTCGCAACTAGGATTGTGTCATAGTGTTTCTGTAGGTGTAGTTAAGCCTTGATTTTTAATATCTAACAATAAAATGACACGGATTGCTAACACTATTGTTACCTATTAATAATATAGCTATTATACATCCCGCACCTATTTTGTTCTTCTCTGTTTGGCCTAAAGGTTGACTGGTAGAGAATGCCATATAGCATTAAGTCCGTCTATTGTAACTGTACATTTTTACTGTACATAAAGTTTAAACAAATTCCCAAAAGTTTCAGTGCTAAGTACTTTAAGCAGAGAAATGAATATAAACCTCAGTGTCGCTATTTATAAAATGAAGAATTCAGTATCAAATTGGAAATCGTATAAAAGAGGATTTAAAACCAAACATGAATTGTTTGTAGAAAAATAAATAAATAAACTTTCTTGGAAAATTGCTCTGGTTTAAAAAATTATTTCATAGAACAATATACTAACAGAACAATAACGATTCTCGAGCATGAGAAGTAAAAATAACATTTTTAGAATTATATGATTAACTAGCTTTTGCCCGCGGCTACGCTCGCGATAAATTCGAAAATTGCGGAATGCTCCATACAAACTTCCACCCCCTATTTTAGGGAAGTGGGGGGTTAGAAAGAGACAAAAAGTAGCCTATGTCACTCTCCATCCCTTTAACTGTCTCCACTTAAAAAAACACGTTAATTTGTCGCTCCGTTATGCCGTGAAAGACGGACAAACAAACAGACACATACTTTCCCATTTATAATAATTAGTATGGATGGATTGATTAGATTTGTATTTGTAGATAGACAATAAAATATAATTAAAAAAGTACAAGTAAGTACTAACAGCAACACTTTTAGCTAACCCTCGCTAGACTTTATGCCCTTTAATGAGGATTACAAATGTACAGCTAACAGTGTTTTAGATGGTACCTACACCACAATTATATAATAATCCTGTGAATACACTCAAAAAATAATCCCATTCATTGGCATATCTGAAAAAAAAAAAAAACCTCGGGTCATCGTCTTTAACTTCATTATGTAAGAGGTCAGAGTTTTGCTCAACTTCTGCAGTGTTAGCTAATTTACTTATTCGCAAGGTGATCGGGTGAGGCAATGATAATTTTTGTGAGGGCTCGAGATATTGTTGTAAACATTGGATTTAGTTTTGAAGTAATGTGCCAAATATCTTGCTTTTCATAGAGAACATTTTCCGCTATCTATGTAATAATTTTATTAATAATTTTCAGTTCAAAGTTTCGGCTGTCAAAATAACAATACTTAGTAATATTTTTTGTCAATAGCATATGTTTGTTTGATTTGCTTGCTTTGTGAACTACAAAATAATGTAGCCTGATATTCATTTCAATAACCTAACTTTAAAGTATATACTTAACGTTTTATTATTTCTACTTTCATTACTCTAGCTCTGGCTCTTGAAGTCTTGACCTACCCCAACCGTCTTCTTCAATTAGATAATTGATCTGTTGCGTTGCATTTACTCGTAGCTTTAATTTAAATTTGGAACTGATTACGTGTTCCTTGCATCGACAACACGATGGCCAGTATCATGTTCAAAAATTGCTTCATTTGCTTTTTTTTTCACCAAACGCAGCCAGCCAGTTCTAAACACATTGTTATGCACAAAGTTATAATTTGTCCGTTACATCACCGCACTTACATCGTCCGACGTAAACCGAGTCACGGAACTTTTTATTGTTTTTATTGTTGGCGAATCCGAGCGCTTTCACGGTCACGCGTACTTTCTTTGCATTGTTCGCTGACAGGTGTATTGGGCTCGTTGCATTGCACAATTTTTAATTGATACTTAGGATTGTGAATTTAAGTTGTCATTGGATTAAACAGCCTTGATTTTAAGTATCCTGTGTTTACTTCTAACTTTGTAGCCAATTCACAAAAGTGCTAAATATGGCATGTCATCTAGTAATTGAAGGATAGAATTCATGGTGGACTCAATCGCCTAAAATCTTATATCTTCTTATCTTCTTAAATCTTATTCTTATATCTTAACCAACAGGTTTGACGAGCAACTTTGTTTACAAATCAGTAAATTATCCTTAATAATTTTTCGCTCATAATTATTTTATAAATTATGAGTAATGGAAGTCAAAACAACAAAATAAACGATTCCTAATTTTCCTGATCACATTTATTACAGTATATTTCCATATTTCTTCAAAGTAAGTATTCAATATTGGCAATGACATCACAAGGAAAAACATATTTATTTCCAATAACTAAACGAAAGTGGTTTAGCGTTTAAACAACTCGTCGGTTCTCATAAAGAGTCATTGCTCATTAGCCAACTTTATGTGTACTTAATAGTTTTACTATTATAATGTATATTAAATAGAGGTATGTACAGTCAGCTGCAGAGAAAAGTAGACCCCCTTGCATACAAATGTGTACATACAAATTGAGGCATAAAAAATAATTGAGAACAAATTTCTGACTCTTAAATAAAAAAAAAGTAAGTAAATATATCTGCAATTGTGTTGAATTATATCTAGCACAAGAGTATACGTCGGAGAGTACCAATCGAATAATATAGTACTAATTCAAACCTTTGAAGACTACTTCTAAACTTATCTACTTAAACTACACGAAAGTGGTTTACCGATTAAACAATCTGGTCGGTTCTCACAACGCGTCACTGCTCATTAGCGGGTGTTATGTGTACTTATTAGCTTTGTTATCAGGTGTTCACAGCGTCTCGTGCGCTGATTCTTTCCAATTATGAGGCTAGAAACCACTAATCTGATACAGTCAATTGATCACTTTGGCCCTTTTGTATATTTCAATTCTGTTTGTTTTCGGGCCAATACATATTTATTGTTGATGCGCTTGAAATAGGAATGAAAAAATAAAGCCATATAAAAACCATTTGAACAATTTGAAAGATTGTAATGTGCTATAGAACTTCTAAAACAACTATCGGCCCGATTCGAACCAAGGTTCTATTTACGATATGGATTAGACATCGATCTAATTAAATCGATGGGATTAGATTAAAAATGAGCCACTTTTGTTTGAGGAAACGTTATTGACACTGAAATGTCTGATAAATCTCATCTTAAAGTTCGAATCGCGTCGTACGTATTAGTGATTCGCTCAAACGCGACCGATCTTCTACAACCTTTATGCAAAGTCAGCGAGAAATCGTCGCGTGTTTCGTGTGTATCGGAGAAATGGCGGTAACTTTCGCATTTCTCGCCGCTTGCGCAACCCGAATTCTAATTATATCATATCTCATAACGCACCGTTTTGCCGATCTGTGATGATATGGTGACATTTTGAGGGGGAAATTACCTACTTTAGTTTTTACTTAACTCGCAATGCAAATAGTTACAATTGAATTTATTACGAATAAAACGATGCAATGCTGGGTAGCTAAAATATGTGTATTAAAATATAGTAGGTATGTGTACCTAGTAAAATAAAATTGATACGATTTTTTTTACAAAATGACCTAAAATACTGCGTTGTTTTACCATCAAAATACCACTGTAGCACGATCAAAAATCAATATACTGGTAATCGTATTGAATTCGATTCGATTCTTATTGAAAACCGATCAATGTATGTAATTAGACTTCATTATAATTTTACAAGCAAGTATTGAATTGATGCAAAAAACATTTTGGAAATGAGAGTATAAAATGATTATAACATTTGTATACTTTATATTATTTAACATTATTTAAATTATAACTACTTTGACCGTCTTTAACTACAGTTCATAAAAAGGTGGTAAGACATATGTGAATGTGCACGGGAAAAAGTCCCACTTTGTCGATTGCTATAAACTATAAAGCCGCTTTGTCAGTTTATTCATATAAAGATACAAGTAAATCTCGCCTTAATGGTAAATAGCCGACAAAGTGGGACGTTTTACTAAACACACTCACATATTTGCATATTGCCCTCAAAAAGATAGGCTAATGGATACCTTTCACTGTCACTACTGTCAGTGTCAGTGCCTTTCCACTGAGATTTTTATATTTCTGTTAACTTTTAGTTACTTGATTGATTTAAAGAATAGTAAAAACTAAACGACATTTGACCCTATTAAATTTTTGATCACCAATGGTCACCTTAAAAAAATTACAAATACTGCGAATATTTTGTATTTTACTACACGTAAAGGTCTATTTTTGGATACTAGTTGCTCTACATATTGCTGGTTACAAGTTTATACATTAGGTAATTACCGGACACCCATGTATTCATTATATTTGTTTGTATATTAAATGTCATATGACTTTGAACATTTAAAATGTAATTCTTAAAAATATGACGTAAGTACAGGTATAATATGTGAATTTTATAGCCATCATTTAGAGTCGATTGATGACTTAAATTACCTAGTCAAAATATTTATGCTATGTATGTTATTATACCTAGATAAACTTACATTATGAGTACGTTAAAGGCAATACAATTATATAGTACCAACTATAACATATAAGTACTCGTACTTACTCACACTGAGATCTTCCAAACTTACCTACCACGGTGCCACTCAGTCTATTAAAATATTTCACATAACTTTATAGCAGCATCGACATTTAAGAAACCTTATTAGTCCCACCCACTAATAAATCTCATCTACTCATATCGGTTAATGATAATCCTCAGCGTTTTTAATATCATCTGTAATTGAGTTTGGTGCTTTCAAAATTTCATTTTGAGCATCGGAAAGAAAGTTCAAGTTGTTGATTAATGTCGTTGCAATTGCTCGTTTGGATTAGTTGAAAGTCATACTTAGTGCTTGGATTATTGAAAAATCACTTTTTACAAGCTTTTATGGTATTAGTCCAATCAGATTTTTTAAAAAGCTTTCATTCAAGCTTTCAAACATAATTTTAACAAAACGTCTTATATAATGTAGGTACTTATAAAAAATCAAGTAGTAGGTCAAGTACTTCCAGAACCACTAAATAACATTCAGAGCAAATTATCATCAAGATATAAATAAGGTAAAAATAACATAAGGCTTTTATATAACATAACACTCGATATCTATCGCTATGCAAGAAACGAGAGTCACTCACACATACTCACTAATAATAACTTTACGTTTGTGTATCAATGTGTGTGTTTGCGTTTCTCCAATCCGACAGGTAGTTTAAGAAGGCTTCAACTTTTATGGTCAAAAGTATTATATTACACCTGAATACCTATGCACTATTACATTTTTACGTCAAATACAGATTATGCAAAAAAAATGGTGGAAAGATAAATATTTTACCGGAAAATCAAGTACCTAATAACAAGAGTATATACCTACCGTGTAAAATTGTGTATTTTCGTATTAGGGGTACAAATCTTATTTATTTTCACTTTCACCTCGGCTATAATTTTTCTACAAGTAATTCAAATATATTCATAAAAATAATTCCATATATCCGTGAAGCATAATTAGATTAAAATAAATGTGACAACAACATGACAGCGGTATCAGTCCGTTTCTCAACTATCTATAAGTGTAAGCGAGATATCTATACATATCATGATATGCTTTTTAACTCGGAATGTGCAGCGGAGATATAATTTTGAATACTCACTACCGTAGCACGCGCCGCACTAAATAACTTGATCACCTTAGAACTGTCGAAGGCTTTCAACAAAATGTAAAAATTGGTTCTCAGTTACGATTTTACTACGAATTGGACTCTAATTTATGATATGGATGTTTCATTTCTGTACTCGTTGAAAATTAACACTTACTGTTAGATCCGGTTTTCTTATAATTAGACAGTTTTCATCGTATACCAATAAGAATCTATGTTGGCTTGTAGTGTTCCCGCCTGCTAAACCGATTGCCCTGGGTTCGAATCACGTAGGTATAGGCATTTTGTGTCATATATCTATTTGTTCCTGAGTCATGGATGTTTTCTATGCATTAAAGTGTTTACGGTGGTGACGGGTTAAGATTTTCACCACCCCCTTTCTTCCCGTGGGTGTCGTAGAAGGCGACTGTGGGATATGGGTTAAATTGTGGCGTAGGCGAGAGGCTGGCAACCTGTCACTGCAATGTCACAGTTTCGTTTTTCTGTCAACCCCTTATTTGCCAAGAGTGGCACTGAAACTTGGGTAGTTTCATGTGCTCTGCCTACCCCTTCACGGGATATAGGCGTGACTGTATCCCATAAAGGGGTAGGCAGAGCACATTAACAACTAAGTTTCAGTGCCACTCTTGGCAAAAAGGGGTTGAAAGAAATCCAAAATTGTGACATTGCAGTGATAGGTTGGCAGCCTCTCGCCTACGCCACAATTTAAAGTGTTTACATAATAATTATTAAATGTGTATGTATATCGTTGTTTAAGTACTCACAACAAAAGCCGTCTTGAGCTTACCGTGGGACTCATTCAATCTATGTAAATAATTAATAGTGCTATAATATTTAATTATTATATTTCGTAGAAACTACAGTCAAAAATAGCATCAGCAAAGTTTGAATATAAAATCGTCACCAAGTTAGAAGTTGGCAACCTTTTTAATTACCACAAAAGTGGGTTACGTGGACCGAAAGCGAGTCTTCAATTAGATGTTGCACCGCATGCGCAAGCGATTGTGCTAAGTGTGGTCTTTGTTTCATTATCTCACGCCGTTGCGACTCTTCTCACAGACCCCTGTCTATGATTTAGCCAGTTGCAGCCAACCGTTTCCCATAAGAAATGTGGTCATCACTGACTTGTCTTGAGGCTTAAACTAAAAAGAAACTTATCGACAGTGCAGTAAAGACTGTAGAAATATACTGATGGATTTAGCTCTGTAGATTACGCTAGGGTATTTTATTGAAGGCATTGTTAGTCATCAAAGTTAACATCTGTTTGCATGCATAATATGTAGCATTAATGATTTCTCACTATAATATTTGTGATGTATCCGCCCCCGCAATAACCATGGGATTGACAGCAAATGCTTTGCAGTTCCCACAGTGCTTATGTATTTATATTATTTAAGAAACTGATGTTTAATTATTGTTATTTTTGTTTCAGGTAATATTATCAATAACTACATTTACTGGTGGCTGATTTCATCGTCATCTGGTGGGGTTTTTAACATGTACTTACTTGAGGTAACTTGAGGTAGACGTGACAGAGAATGATGAATTAATATCTTGTTGCATCAGCAGCAGACATAACATTTGCATTGTCACCATTTTATGGAGGTGTCGATCAGTCTTAATTACATTACTTATATATCAATATATATAATTTTATATTATTAATAAATAATGATTTATGATTTATGATTTATATTCATATTACACAATATTACGAAGTATAAAAAAGCAAAGTAATTATTACACTTAATGCTTTGCATTGCTTCTATCAAGAGTCTTGTATCCCTTAGACGAGAAGGCTAAAGGAAGGTAACTAGACGGAAAACTGTATTCTGGAAATATTATTTGTATTAAACAAACATAATGTCATATCTAATTATGATTATAATTTCTCCAAAGATATTTCATGTTGCAAAAATCATTAAGTAACATGTACCATCAATTTTCTCATGCAGAGGTGAACATATTAATTTGTCTTTAGATATCACTTAATAGCACAGCACACTGTCATTAACTCTTCGGTGTTGTAACGCTGCATCTCCGATAGTTTTGCAAGGTTCATGAGCTAACGTTCGATTTTAATCGTATTGTCATATAAAATGCTTTTCAAAAGGTTACTGGATAACCTAAAAATGTATACGTACAAGTACAATAGGTATACTTTTATCAAATTCTGAGTTTACGCTGCGCGGTCTAAGTACTTGAAAACCTTTTAACGATATTTATTCGAGGTATACTACAAACTATCAGACTAGAAAATTACTAGTTCTCAATTAGATTGGTTTTGAAAGTGTAATAAAAAAATATAGTCCATAAACATATTCATATTCATATTCTTTATTTGTATTGATCATACATTGTCATGGTTTCATACATTCATAGTACTTAGGTATTAAATAAACAATAATAATTAGTATAAGTAGGTATGTGTGGTACCATATTAACCACTTACTGTGTACATTCAATTCAGTTATAATTAACAATTTCATTAATACAATTTCAGTGACCTTTTGTTTTTACCATATTAATGTACAATTGCACATATAGGGAAAGGTTGATGTACTTGGGTGTACCAAAGCTTATATTTGCTTATTATAACGTAACACATAAATTCATTGCTAATTGAGTCATCATTTTGCTTGCACTATTGTGTCGTTTCAAGGCATAAGGAAATCATTATGTTATCCATAAAATTTTGCATTTAGGTGCGAAACGAAGAACCGGTCGGTGTCAAAATATTTTACTAGGTATTAGCTAAAATGACGCAAATATGACTCAGGTTTTTGATATGCATCTGTGCGATTTATTACCAAAGTACCCATAAATTTGAATGCAATTGACACGAGATACCAATCCAAGTTAACCTTAGGTTGTGCAATGAACCCTGTGCTACGTACAAGTCAATCAACACTTAACATGCCTATGAACAGTCAAGCGATTTGAGTCCTAGGCCACTGTAAAACCTTTGCACAGTGAACAACAATGTGACTTCTACGGCAAATAGAACACGGTTTACACGGTGTAAATAAGACAGGGTTCTAGTGTGTCTAGGGTTCAAATTAATGACCGTAATTAATGTAGATATTTAACTACGATCTCATTCGAACTTTAACACACTAGAAAATTTTGAATTTAGAATAATTCCCGTTTGATTTGAATGATTTTGACCGGGATTTATCGTGATTACTTTTTTGTTTTTTGACTAATTTTACATTCATCACGGTATTCATGGTCACAGGTGATGTGTCGGTGTAGATTTTCAAAAAATATAAGTCTCACATTTCATCATCATCATTTCAGCCATTAATCGCCCACTGCTGAGCATAGGCCTCCCTTCGTGTACGCCACTTATCCCGGCCCTGGGCTAAATAATCTCAAATTTCTTTGATCTATGTAAACGATCCATATCTTATTGAAATACATTTTTACCGGATATTAAGGTTCACATGGGGACTAAAATTTATTATACATATTATGTAGAGGTATGATATGCTATGGTACACTAGAGGTATGAAAGGTATTCATGTTTGTAAGTCTATCTAAAATTAAAATACTGTCGTTCAAAATAAATTACCAATCATTCTACGCCTACTTAAAGGTTCATGTCAAGTGTTTGAAAAGGTTCTCCAAAGAAATCTACACAGTACATAACTCACTTAGTGGACTAGATAACTTGCTTAACCAAATAAGGCGAGGCCTGCGCATAACCACTTGCGCAGATCCGTTGTGCGGTTACAGCATACCGTGGAGGTGACATTTTAACTTCGGTAGATAGGTTTTAAATAAGAAAGTTAATTACATTTTTAAACTTAAAAAATGGGTTTAAATACACGGATTAATTTGAGCATACTAAAAACAAAAAAAAAGCCCTCTGTCCAATCACAGTGATTTTAATCATTTCGCGATATTTAAGTATTTACTATTGTGTGACGGTTGTATTATTATATAAATAACAAAATAGACTGCATTTACAATCGGTCTCCCTAACCGGTATTTCTAAGATTTTGTTACTTGCAAAGTTATTATTTTCGTTATCTAAGTGTATGTCTATGTGATGCGTATATAAGTAATTCATTAATTATAACTTAGTATCAATCCGGTCATTATCATGCATTTTAATAGAGCTATGGTGCCTTCTTTGCAGTTGATCTTATATCGGAATTTTTTTAATTTTATAATGTCAAAAAATAGTTTTGGCCTCAATCAGTGCTGCGCATATGCAGTGACGTATGCCTAAGTATATAGTCGATGTTTGCTAATTAGTCTAACCTTAAGTTTTATACATATATAGTAATATATATGTATAGAATTTTAATTTAGCCGCCAGGCCTTCAACTAGATTCAATCGCCTATGACAAGTGAGAGATATAAAGCTGAATATTTTTATTAATACGGAACAATATTATAACAGATCGACAATTTCATTAACCAAAAATGTTGCAATTAACGCGTTAATGACCATTACCATCATAGGTATTACTTAGTTTTAAATCATCGATGTTCATGTAATGATAATGACTTGCCTTGAAAAATAGATAGTCATCTCTATTAATATTAATGAATATTTGCTAAAACAATATTGTATTCGATTTGATACACGTTTGAATAAGTGCTTGCCGATATTATAATTGTTACACTCGTAAAATTTATACTAAAATAATACGAGAAGGTTGTATGATGTTGCTTAAGGTTAAACATTCACATCACACGTACATCTCAAACAACTACCACATCAATAAAGTAGTTCACAATCGGCCTTAATGAACGAGAATAAAATTTAATTTTTTTTTCTTATATATTATATATTAGAACACGATTCTTTTATAAGTAAAATATCCCAAAATAATTCTCTTGTTACATAAATAAATGATTATGGCAAAGATGGCGAAACGATCTTGACGCCTTTCTAAAGAACTGGCCGCAGAGAATCGGGAGTCATGGAGAGCCAGGGACCTTTGCCCAGCAGTGGGACACTGAAATTGGCTAATAAAAAAAATGATTATAAAAAATCTTTAAATTTGACTACTGCTCTAAATAGCGATCTGTACATATTTTTTGTTAAACTGTAATATATAAAAAGTTAACAGTCGGCAATTCCATCCCAACAAATTAAATATCGGATGTCAAACTCAGGCCAAGATGCTTAGTTTACAACTCTTCAATAACTCTCTGATATATGTTCCTACTTAGCGCTTGCGACATCTTCGTGTCAATTGGCATTCATAGCTTATTACGAGCAAGTGTTAATTCGATGTATCTTTTATCGAACGCTCAAAGGAATCGTTCATCAGTTTATGCAACGTTTGAGTCACAAGTACTAACCGGTTACTCTGTCACGATAGTTTGAGTTCACGATGGTACCAAGGACTTAAAATGATTTGCAAATAGTATTTGCTTGTTTAGGATGTCTAATATAATATGTCTATGCACATGTCAAAATTTTATAGTTTATGCTATGCGAATTTCACAAGTAATCTGTGCATGCTTTAAGGTAAATATCTGGGCAACCGAGCTTCGCTCGGTTCTGTTTCGTATCCTTGACATGTGTCGCCATCTAGTTCAAAAATGAATAGTACCTACATCGAGCGAAAGAATTCTCAGCCTTAACAACACAACTACTCCACACGAGATGGCGCGCATTTCGCCACAAAAACTCAAATAGTGTATTTTCTATTCGTTTTAGCCTTGACCTGTGTCGCCATCTAGTGTTTGCAATAAATAGTACTTACATCGACCGAAAGAATTCTGTCTTAACAGTACAACTACTGCACACGAGATGGCGCGCGAAGAAAAACGCATGAAAACTCGAAAATTCGCGTTTTCCGGGACCTAAGGATAAGTTAGACCGATTTTTCACCCCCAAAAACCCCCACATAACAAATTTCTGCGAAATCGTTAGAGCGGTTTCCGAGATCGTCAGTGTAAATAAATATATATATAAATAAATAAATATACAAGAATTGCTCGTTTAAAAGTATAAGATATGCCTGAAGTGGTACGTCAAGATCTGTATTCTAAAAATAAGTAGGAATATGACAATAAACCGCTCAAGTTTCGGTGGTACTCTAAGCAATCGTTGGATCGAAAGAAACCGAAATTATGAGATTGCAGTGACATAATTAAATAGCTTAGCCCATTGGTAACACCATAACTCAAATCTTATAGTCAACTCCTACAAAAGAGGTGGTGAAATTCTTATCCCGTCACCACAAGAGGCTGTTATATTAGGTAATATTGACAAATACACTGTTAGACAACAAACTATTAATATTAATTAATGTTTCCCTAGTGAGGTAATGGTTGCTGTTCCTTCCGATACTGCATCTATATATACGGTTAAAAAACTGCACTAGTGAGATAACCCGCTTCCTCTGAGAAAGCGGTAGAGCGCAGACAAAGAACGACAATGTTATACTTTACTCACGTAACTTATTCATGGTTATTCTGTAACAAGCAGTCCCATGCTTTTACTTGGTGATTTGATAACTTAAAGCTATCTTGGTAACGGCACTAACGAATAAGGTACTTACTTCCTGGCATCAGTGATCCAAAAATAATATCAACTTTCGACGTTAGAGAACGCCACTTTGCCCTATACTGTGACACTTCAATTGAGTTGGGTAGGTCGTTTAGGGCTTTTCCACCCGACAGGACGCTCGGACCGGACGGACGTTTTCCACCCGCACGCGCCCACTATATATATACGCTTTTCTCTCCAGCTCTATTTTCTTTCATCCTTTTCGTGTGCCATTGAGTAGGTTCAGATACTAAAAGCAGAACTGACCAAAAAGAAAATAAATTAGAAAATTATATAAATATCGTCAGAAAAAGTAAATAATTAAACGACGGATACCAAGTATAATAGTTAATACCCTACAAAGCTACCATAGGCGACAAGATTGCAAATGCCGCAATATTTTACAATCTCACTATTCAATTCCTAAGACTTCCTTATACAATAAATGAACTAAGATAAACATAACAAGCCTTCAGAATTCACATGAATAATGCTACCAACTTGTCGCCTACGCTAGTCCGGGTAATAACTATCACAACTAATTGATGACAGATAACTTGCCTCCAGGACAAACCAGAGAAATCGACTTACATATGAAGATTACAGAACTACTATTGCGGAGTAACTACTATTTTCGGTTGGTTTCGGTTTCTACACATTGTGTAGAAACGGTGGCATGTTTATCGTCTGTGGTTACAAGATTCATCTTATAATAAAAGTGTCTAAGTAACTTCGATCTGTTCAGTGTTCAGTTCAGTCTCGCTTGTAAAATACGAGTACCTAACAAAAAAAAAAAATTCAAAATCAGCAGGTTTAGATGTCAGATATTTATTTCTCAAAAAATTACAATAATCACTTTGGTACTGAAACTTAAATATTTTCACTTAAAACTCTATAAAGGTGATGTGATCAACGGACCAACCTAAGCCTATTAGCACAGCGCTAGTTTTAGTAAACGGATTATAAAACGTAGTCTATAGGAGGTAGTCAAAGTACTATCACCATTCACGACTTATTTAATACAATAACACAATTTACCTCTCTGACGTAACGCCGGTAGAAACGGCTGTTGAAATGAAACAATTGTCATTTAAACTGAACCACGCAAGAATAGGTCATTGCATTGTATTGGCAACACTGGCGAAATTTTTAAACGTTATTAGCACACTTATTTCTAGATTTGTGAGAGCTGCAATAAAACAAGGTGTGAAAATGGTTATTATGTATTGGCACGCACAAAGCAGTTTTTCTCTTTATTCTTTGATATAAATGAGTGTGTAATTTATTCAATGACCAGCCGGCGTATTATGCTTCCAATTTTATCACTTATCTATGTGGATAAAGCATCCGTCACGCTTTAGCAAGTATGTCAGTGTGAGAGTGACAGAGATGTCTTATCCACGTCAATAAGTGATAAAATTGGAATCATAATACGCCGGCAGAACTGTACAGTGCATGTCTCGTCCAAAATAAAAGATTATGCTGAAAAGATGTTTTCAAATATATTCAAGTTTTTTAAATATTGCTTTTGATGCAGTGACCTTGTGATGATTGTTTTTTTTGTGACGTCTCTAGTACAAAACAATAGCACATAAAAGATAACTCTCAATTTATTATGTATAGTGTATTTTCTAAACTAATCCTAATTTTAGATTCCACAGAATGCACAAGGGTTCAACTTCTACTAAATCATAACATTTAGGTTAACACGTGCAACTGCAAAGTCCTTCAAATTCGCTGTCAATTAACTTAGTTTGACTCTATAAAGCTCTACAAGGTACAGCGGGGCAAATCTCGACTGGGGAGCAAATGTAACTGGTCTATTTTTCGAGATTTGCCCCGCTGTACTTAGACTAAATAAATCGGTACAGTAAATGCTAACCTTTCATAACGTTTATATCAAAGACAAAGTAACCGGTTGCCTTTTAGTATGGTTCTATTAATCAAACTATCTGATCTATATTTTCGCAAGGCCAGCCCTAAATAGTAAAAGTGGGGCGGGTAGAAGGTTGGTCGTATTGTCAGGTATCAATAGAGATGCACTTGACACTGTTTGAGACAAAAAACAACTTGAAATTACATAATGATGATTTATAAATAAATACATATAAGACATTCTGATACAGATTGACTGAGTCCCTCAGTAAGCTCAAGAAGAGAAGGTTTGTGCTGTGGGTAGGTCTGAGATAACGATACTTACATGAAATAATAACGATACCTATATAAATACATATATTTTTCCGCTTTCCGGTGAAGGAAAGATCCGTGAGGAAAACGGACTAATTCTAATAAGGTCTAGTTACCCTTCGGGTTGGAAGGTCAGATGGCAGTCGCTATCTTAAAACGAATGCCTGCGCCAAACCTTGGGATTATTTGTCAAAGCGGACCTCAGGCTTCCATGAGCTGTGGCAATGCCTGGATAACGCAAGGAGGATGAAAAATTGATGATATAAATACATATATTACTTACAATTTCTAGGTGAAAGAAAATTGAAATGCTTTCATCGACAAATTAGATTTTCTTACGAACTATTGAGTCAGCTCGAATGAATTTCCGTGTAGTCACTGAAGCGGAGCGCTGAATATCACTTGTCATACATATTCATACGAATCGCTGCGACAGGTTCGATTATCTTTGCATGTCAATATGCAACTCATATCCGATTATCCGCCAAATAATTTGATATATCCTCGATATTATGAAATTGAAAAACGTCTTAGTATTTAATCAATTCGATAATATATGATTATTTTTATATCACCACGCATGTTTCTCTCAGATGATCTCGTTTTTCTCCATTCAAGGTTTTAAATTGTGTCTCACTGTGTTTAAAAGCAATTACCAACTAAATACTGACATACGAGGGTGTGAGGCCTGGTGACCTGACACACAGGTTTATCCTAGTTCGGGCACCAGACTTCACCACAAATCAAATTTAATTATGTATTTGATTAGTTTTAGCTAATATAAAAATAATGCAAATTACAGTTTTTGTGGTGAATGAAATAAACGAATATTCTATTCTAATTATGTTTAGTATTTTATAGGAATAGGTATTTTGATATATATTATGTTAATAATAGTGATGGCTGAACACACTCGGGCAAAAAAGCAGAAAAATTTTTTTGTCGCCAAAGTTATGCGTAAAAATTAACTGGGATTTTACACGGACAATAAAATTAATCAATAAAATAAAAATGATACTGTTGTTCCCAATAGCATTTAAATATTAGGTATGTTTTACGCAGTTGCATTTCTTCACATCAAATAAATCATATACAAACTACCAAATAAATCGTGTTTAATTATTTATTTAAACCTTTGGGAAAAAAACAGGCAAAACAATACATATAGTAAAATCAGATTACACATTCACAAGCCACACAGTTTCCACTAATGAATAATAACAGTTATGTTGCTCAGAAGTTGACATTGTAACAATTTAAATTTAGCACATGCAAAACTGAAGTATCTACAACAAAATTATAGAAAATTATATTGTATTGATGCCCGTTAAATTACCGCTAAACGGTTATACCTAATAAAAAGTTAATAATGTTTATTGATTCAACACATTAGCTACTTAACTTTAATAACACACTTGACAAAAAACATATAAAAGAGTACCCGGAAAGCAAGTTTTTCAACACAGTCATTAATCAAAAATAACTATTGATGCAAGCACACTGAGATGAGCGGTAGCACCTGAACTCTGTCCTTTACCATCTACTAACTTTATGTATACTTGTTATCTTATTCTAAAAGATCTTCAATATAATCTTTACTTGCACACGTAGACGCCATTTTAGAATTAAACACTAGGGTTACCATTTATCACTATTTGACATCATCAACAAACTTAAAGTAGTCAATTTGTAACTTTTTACTTTAAAATAGCTATAGTTTCCTATGTTTTATAGAATTTTTGTTGAGAAAAATGCAATCAATCTTTGGAGTTGTGAGTTATTGCTAAACATGTATTAATTAGTTTTTGCTGTAAACAAACATTTGGTAACCTTGTATGAACTTGACAATGTAATGTATTACCTCATTTTATAATAATTGATAAACCAAAAAAAAACTTTGGCTATTTAAGTGTTTAATCATCATAGAAGGATTCTATTTATGGCTATAGATGAGATACGCATTTCATTTGTTTAGTCATCAGATTTGACGATTGTCACTAATGCATTATTGATCTTAACTTGTTTACGTGGCCTTTGCATTAAACAAAAAGTCGATGACATGTATACAAAACACAGTAGTCGCATTTTGTATGACAAGTGAACGCTTCGTATCTACTATTTTATTCTGCTGACAGGGTCGTTGAGTACCTATATACCTATACGTATTTATAAACAGCCATAATAACAGGGAAAGAGGAGATGTTTTATACTTCATTTGTTTATATTATTATATTTGCATTCGATTGTGCTATAACATCAATATAATAAATGTATATTATAACTATCGGTGATATTCAAAGTGACGTTTTTGTCGAAGAAATGTAATTTTTGACAGAGACAGAGACAGATCCGATCCATATCTAAAACTAAATTTTGTCTTATCTCGACATAATCTTAAACTTCAAATTCCGCCGTATATCACAGGATTCGAATCATGATATTCATGATGGATCTAAAAGTTTTACGGATGTTTCTAGTTGACAGGTGCGTGTGCCGCTCCGCGTCATAGTCACGCCACGGTGGTGTGAACGTACTTTAATGTAGTATTATCTAGTGCCAGTCGCTATGTATCTCTACATTATTAGACAACTAAGACTATTAGATCAATTAACAGAAAAAAAGAACAAGAATAATTTTATTCAAGAGAAATAATTAATTCAGGCTTAAATGGGACTGGGCCGGCCATGTCTATCGCATGCATCCGGATAGGTGGGCTAACATAGCTATCGACTGGATGCCGACGAAGAAGCGTGGGCCGGGCAGGCCCAGGCAAAGATGGTGAAACGATCTTGACGCCTTTCTGAAGAACTGGCCGTAGGAAACGGAGAATCGGGAGTCAAAGAGTCAGGGGAGAGGCCTGTGCCCAGCAGTGAGATACTCAAATATACTAACAAAAAAAAGATAAATGAATATAAATTAAGTTTATCCCAGCTTCAGAAGTTTAATAAATACAGGGACATCCAGGAGGATCACAATTTGGATTTCTTTCAACCCCTCTTTGCCAAGAGTGGCACTAAAACCTTAGTAGTTCATGTGCTCTGCCTACCCCTTTATGGGATACAGGCTTGATTATATGTATGTATGTATGTACATCCAGGAGACAGAACGCGAGCAGGATTTCAACTACTATTAAATACTGATAAATTAAAACAAATGTCATCAAATATTTGTTAAAATGATTTGTTCCTATATTTACATTAAAACAAATGTGTTCAAATAAAAACAAGACAAGCTTAAGGAAGTTATGGTTAGGCACTTATTAACAGTTAGCTATTTCAATGTTAATATAACCTTAAGCTGTCACCAAATGTTTACAAAGAGCCTCTTATTCTGGTTGAAAACATCCTAAGAACACTTAACTTTGTATTCTTACAAAAATATCATCATCATCATCGTCCTTGCGTTATCCCGGCATTTGGCACGGCTCATGGGCCTGGGGTCCGCTGTGGCAACTAATCCCAAGATTTGGCGTAGGCACTAGTTTTACGAAAGCGACTGCCATCTGACCTTACTACCCAAAGGGTAACTAGGCCTTATTGGAATTAGTCCAGTTTCCTCACGATGTTTTCCTTCACCGAAAAGCGACTGGCAAATATCAAATGACATTTCGCACATAAGTTCCGAAAAACTCATTGGTACGAGCCGGGGTTCGAACCCGCGACCTCCGGATTGAAAGTCGCACGCTCTTACCGTTAGCCACCAGCGTTTTTTTTACAAAAATATATGTACATACAATAAATCGTTTTCTAGTGACTTCTATTTAGTATTGCGTAAATTCTTCTGCTTCTTAAAATATTTGCACTCATTAAATTTATGCAGCTTTAATATTTATAGGCAATTTTAGACAAACGCATGCCTCTGATTTCCCGTTCCGATTCCTATCCATACAAGCAGTTTATATAGTATTTACCCCTAAGTTCACGAACTGAGATGGCATGTAGGATTGCGATTCTGTCAGACCTCAAATTTATAGCGGGAAAGGAAACCCAACAAGAACCGGTAAGGGACAGGTGAACGACCTTCAGACTTAATCATCCCTGCCTTATTTGTACCTAAAATTACGTTAGGTAGTGTCAAGAGAAGCAGGTTGCTAAAAAGTTAGCGGTTTGACTGAACCACAAAATTTAATCTAAATTAATTTAAAAGTGGGGTTATGGTTTGTTCTATGGTTAGTTCTCTGAGTTTTGGGTATGGGTACGAGAAAGTAGATAGGTGTCCCCCTGTTATGTAGCCAATGCATCGTTTTCATATTTAATTATTTTATTATTTTGACGACCGGTCTGGCGCAGTCGGCAGTGACCCTGCCTGCTACGCCGCGGTCCTGGGTTCGAATCCCGGTAAGGGCATTTATTTGTGTGATGAGCACAGATATTTGTTCCTGAGTCATGGATGTTTTCTACGTATATAAGTACATATTGATATATTATATATATCGTTGTCTGAGTACCCACAACACAAGCCTTCTTGAGCTTACCGTGGGCCTCAGTCAATCTGTGTAAAAATGTCCTATAATATTTATATATTTTTTTTAATATTTAATTATTAACAGATAAGCGAGGATCTCGCAGACCGCCGGCGATGGCGAGACGACTCAGATTGGTTCTTAAATAATTGACTCGAGCCTGCCCAGGATCGGGAAGACTGGAAAAAGTAAATGGAGGTCTTTCAGATATAGTTAACAGGGTCCCAATAAAAAAAAATAGACTATATGGATTTTCATGACTTCGGTCTCATTCTAGTTTTAATATAGGTACCCCAAAAACGAGACTTGTATAGGAATGAACTGTCATTATCAACAGTTGAATCAAGCCTTTTGACTACGTAGAAAAAAATAATAATATGAGTGCATTTTATCAAAATGTTAATTTTACTTGGTTCTTGTAGTCACTACGACTGTCTACTATTTCTATACATACTATTACTTCATCAGTATCCTTTCCTTGTTTATAAACTCATAATCAGCAAAGGACAGGTAGCCAGTATCATTTAATCTTACCCAAGACCGTGAGAGGTGCACATTACTTTAAATGTGTAATATTAGAAGCGAAAGCAAGTTTCCCTTCGAGCTTCCTTGTGTTAATTGATATGTTCGCTGGGAAATGGTCTCCGTCACATTTTCTTGGGATAGGTACTACCTCGTTTTCGTGAGAATAAATTAGATTTAAACCAAGCTGGCAAGCATGGTCGCGTGATAAACGATATAACGTCAGGCCGTCCTTTTCACACTGCAACGCGCCGCCTTTGTAAGTGCGGTAGGGACGCAGCGATGCGATAAAGTTTATCGAACTAGTGTGCTACGCCCGCAAATCAAATGCAAATATTTCAATAGTGTACCGGCGACACATTTTGTACCTACCTACTTTTCTAATTTGTACTTTATTATTAAGTGAAATTAGTAACATAAAACTTAGATCATTTGTTCGTAAAAACCCACGTCGTAAAAATGTATTTATGTATAACGTTTTATTTCAGTCTATTAAATCGTTTCACTTCTACCTTTTATTAGACATCAACGCAGTTTGTTTATCTTCAATTTGCTTTGTAACATTACGTAGATCAACTGATCAGTCCACTTCAATTAATATTTATTTTCTATTAAACAGAAAGAACAAACCTTTTCCATAATATTGTATTATTATTTTATTAAGTATTCGGAAATACCTACTCATACTATTAACAAGTTTAACTACAATTCCGTCGGCCAAAAAGTGTATATAGTTTTACACGTATTAGGTATCCAATTCGTCTTGTCTCCATTATTCTCATAATATTTCACTAAATAATTAGGACTAATTTGGACGTACTTTAATTTGTGTCACCTCTATAGTTAGCGCACAGCTGATTACTAAATTAAGTGCGAGTGGGCGTAAAGGCCACGTAGGTTGCTTCAAAGTTGTTTATCTGTGCATGATATTACTACCTTTCTCGATTGAAAAGACTTAACCGGCATCATTCTTGCATCTACAATATCTGAGGTTTATTGAAAGCTTGTATGTATTAAGTAGTATAAACAGAGAAACAAAGACAGTTGTATGAGGTTGATACAAATGATCATCATTGAAATGAATTCAAAATTTTTTTGTCAAATCAAGATTGAAATAACGGGTTGGCTAGGGCTACCTATATGTCCGGAATTTTACATTTAAAACAAACAATTTATATGATTATTGTTGTATAGCTTTAGAGCGAATAAAATAATAGTTTGTACGTGAATAAAACAAGATTATTTAGTCCAGAATATATAGGTATTAGAAATAATAATATATTATTCATATTTGAATAAGATAAATGCTTTGCAGAGTCAGTCTCAGCTATATTTGCATTGGCTTGATTAAATGAGACGGTTATTCATTTATTACTTATATTTTTTTGGAAACAACGTCAATTATGATATTTAAATACTTTGTCATCACAGTGTTAAAGGAAGTCTTTTCGTCATGTTGTCGGTTGCTACATTTCGGATTAGAGGAGCGTGTGCGCATTGAAATTAGCATTCATCATCTAGTCAAGCGTCATTTACATAAATGGTTGAATTGTGTCTACCTTTCATTATTTTGGTCTTTGTCATTTAGCTATTCTATTAATAGCTTCACTTTAGTAGACCTGAGAAATTGAATGAGGTATACAGAAATCGTTTATTGTCATACAACAATCGAAGTAAAAATATACGCTGTGTATATCTTACTGACATTGTGTCTGTCTAGACCGCAATGTGCACACAACTGCAAATAAATGCCCTAAATGTGCATAACCCATGAATTATAAAATTCCATTTATTTAGTGAGTGTGCACTTCTGCAGCGCGTTGTACACAATCGACGACGATTCAATTTAAAAATAATGAATGTAAATTCAAACAATTTTTACAAGCTTTTATTCAACTTGCCTTGTTAGTATGTTAGTTTGGGTCAAAAGTTTTGACCCAAACTAACATACTAACAAGGCAAGTTGAATAAAAGCTTGTAAGTCAAAACGTAGAATCTAAATTTGACTTACTTCCCGGTTTCCGATTGAGCTGAAACTTTGCACACATATGTAAATCACGTGACAATGCATATGGTATCATAGAGCTGATCTGATGATGGAGCAGAAAGGTGGTGGTCATAGGAACTATGTTATGAAACATCGTATCCCCATCGAGTTAGGGGTTTTTAGAAACGTCTCGGAGAGTGAAAAAAGGTACAGTCGGCGATGAAAGCTTGTGCCAAAAATGAAGTTTTTGCAAAAAAAAAAACATTCGTTCATGAACTTCCTCAATGTTGTCCAACACTGTAGAACATTTGCCTTGTACGCGTGAAAATGAATGGCATTATACAATATTAAGAAGATTGTGTAACCTTAAACAAAAGGGTAATTATCATCTTGTTTTTGATACTACACTTAAGACAATCGAATTACAGTTTCATTGAGGATTACGTGTTATATTATGTAAGTATGTCTTCAGGGTTGGTAGTTAGTTATTTGGTGTTAGTGATAGGATAAACTACTAAAACTTTTTAATTATACTAGGCAATTAAGGCACTGGTCCCACCACCAGCTCACCGCTGCCACTGGGCGAGTAACTATAAACATCGCCATGTATCTTTTATTTACACGGCAGTAATTATCTTTTGTTCGTTTTTATAGCCGATAGCTCATACTTTACTAGCTCGCAGTGGGCCCAGTGCCTAAACAAGTACTTTTAGATAAGCACATAGGTACTTCCATATGAGCTGAGATTTATATTTAGGTAGGTGTTTATAAGAGAATCATTATTTTGTTTCTTCGTTACTCAGAGTTTAATGTTATCTTATCTAAAAAAAAAAGTTTTTACAATGGAACATTTTAGATTTCAATTGGGTTTTCACTAAACTTTTCACTAAAAACCAATTTTAGTTTTATTTTATTAATAAATAGACCAGTCATATAAGTTGCGTGCAAATCATAAAATCTCAACCAATCTGCTCAGAACGAACGAACTTTTAATAATCGCGTTCTCTCATTCTTTAAACGGAAACAGGTGAAACTGCAGGATGTATTGAGGGTTTGTTTTTCTCCTAACGGATAAACCTTCACGCCCGCTGCACCGAGAATGAATGAAGCAACATGCTCGCTTGTCAACTCTATTTGACGGCTGGGAAAGGGGACCTTATTGTCATTGGCGCTTACGTCCCGCGGCGTTGTATTTGTATACGAACACCGTTCATAACGCCGTAAGCGTCACGTTTTTTAAATAGTAAATCAAGGTATAGTTTCGTTATAGGTACATGAAACTCATAAACCCAGAATAAAACCACCTAAGAAGCAGGTTGTTCAATAGGCTACTAGACTCATATCGAATTTGGCACAACAAATGATGTGTTCTATAGTATTTGACGTAAAAAAAAAAAACAGTATTTATAGATATTTAAAGTCACACACAGGTCGAACGCGATTAATTAACATTATTTTTACGTCACGTCACGTTTACGGGACGTCAGTCTTCCGCGACCACGGCCAGTGCAACCTGGCCGAAACGTTGGGAAAAAAGGTAAAAATAATGTTAATTAATCGCGTTCGACCTGTGTGTGACTTTAAATATGTGTACAAAGCGCGAGAACTTAAAGTGTTATAATATTTATAGATTTCGGGTATTAAAAGTGTATGATGACTACGTATTTTCGATTAAAAATGTGTGCAATTAATTTATTTATTTTGGCCACCGAAACGCTGTCAGCGAATGTAGTGACGTCATCGAATTCGAACCATACTGCAAGTGAAAGCAATCACTGATACATATATTGAACTTCATGCCTTCACACTTAAAAAGTCAGAAGACGTTGTTTTCGAATAGAATGATCTGATTCACAGATAATCTATAGATTAACATGACTGTGTTGTTTTCACCTGATTACATAAAAGTATACTTTAAAAATATTTTTTGCTGTTTTTAAGTCATAATAAAATATGGTAATATTTTATTTCCGTTAATTGGACAGTACTTAATCATATAAGACAGACTTTAAAACAGGATTAAGTAGCCTATAATCGCATTCTCTCACTCTTTAAGTAAACAAGAGAAATCACAGGATGTGCTGTTTTTTCTCCAACGAGAACCTTCACGCCCGCTGCACCGAGAGCTAATGAAGCAATTTATACCTGTCTAATTCACATGCGCGCTGAATGCTGAATCAGACGTGTGATGTTGAAATACGCGCATGTTTGCAAACAAACTGAAGGGTGGTGGGTGGCGTAGCTGTACGGAGAATAAAAATAGCTATGTGAATAATAGACTCGCTTCTGCCGGCGATTTAAATTCGTTTAAGTCAAAGTATGAGTTTAATGACAAAACTGGCCGTGCGCCTAGAGATGGGTAGTGAGTAAATACTCAAGAGTAAATATCGAGTAAATACTCAGTATTTACTCAAAATACCCGTATTTACTCGTTTTTACTCAAATTGGTGGGTATAAACTATTTAGCGTGCTGAAATGGAAATACAAATTAGAAATATTGGTGTATTTTAATATCGGCTACTAAGTTAAGTAATCAAATTTATATGAATTTTATTTTAAAGACGTGCTCTCCATACATGTAACTATTTTTCACAAAAATAAAATTCAGAAATTACCAGTGTGTTATACATCATCTGATAGGTCTTTAAAAATTAATTGAATGTTTCTAAAAAAGTTTTTTAATAATATGAACAGTTTTGGAATAAAACGATAATTAAGGCCGAAATAATGTTTATACCTTTATAACTTTTGAATTCGTTGATGGAAAAATATCCAGAAACCGTCAAATGATTGCCCATATAATACAAAACACAAAACTAGTACTTTAAATGTCATCAGCTGAATCATTTTTGAGTTTTCTTTAGAAAACCCTTAATAAAAGGTCGTAAGTGCCACATTAACTATCACTTCCGAACGTCATGCCGTTATCTAGAACATCAATTTAATTTAAGTCTCATACTTTTACTGTAAATACCTGCTTTTTTAAAACAAAACTGCTAACTAAACATTATCACTATTTTTTTCTCACAATGATTACCTCTTTTTCGACAAACTAAGACTCCCATAAGCTTCTAGTAATATAAATATCATTTAAACATGTCCACACAGTTAAAATAAACACGACTAAGTACTTAAATCTCATTTTTTAAATTATTTTTAGGTAACAGTTTCTACTCACCCAAATGAGTAAATACGAGTATTTACTCGGTGCTTTGAGTAAATTACGGGTAAATACTCAGTATTTACTCACCCCTACCCATCTCTACGTGCGCCTTACCCCTTCTATCAAATTGCATTTAAGTACATTCATTCAATTTAGCATATTTAAAGAGGCGAGAGATAAACATAGGTATAGATTTACATGTCTTGTTAGTGGACAGCTGCTTAAAAGCATTGGCCTGTTTTAAAAAAAATAACAAGTATTTTTTGTTACATAATGTTAAGTTAGTTTAACATTAAGAACAACTCGGTTAAAGAATATTTCAAAAAAATCTTTAAAATCGAGGTTCCGCTCTCGACTGTTTCCTCCTTCAAAGCTTAATAAATCGGAACGAAATTTGAGAATCTGAATAACAATGAAATAATCTGTGTCGGACCAAGCTTTTTTGGTTAATTGTTACCAATCTTGAGTATCACACCTTATTTTGCACCAGAATGAAAAAGGTCGTTTTTGGAAATTTTTGATTGGCTCTAGCGTCTTTAATAAAAATATCAAAAAAACCAAAACGGTCCGACACAGATAAAAATAATAACAATCTGTGTTGAAAAAATCATTGCTCTATCTTCAAAAACCGGGGAGGAAATAGTCGAGAGCGTTCGTATGGAGAATTGACCCCTCCTGTATCGTCTTAATAGCCTGAGGCGAGGGCATTCGTGTATGTAAATTCATTGCGCAGCGCTCAGCGATCTAGGCGAGCCCCACCTATGTGGGAACCCTTTACTGCCTAAAGAATTTTACATCTAGAGAGTAACATTAGCATGTTACTTTCCATGAATCCTGTTTTATACCTTTTTAAAGCCCTAAAAAAAGGAACTTTAATAGAATATTTTATGTTAATAGTTTTAGAGTTATCGAAAGCGCCCTAAAACACGAAAAATTTTATTAAAAAAGTTCCAAAATCAAAATAGGTTTGTACTTTCATACTTCTTTGACATCATAGGCATGAGTCCCATCATTGATTCACATTCAGCGCTACAGCGTTTCACAATTAATGTCTATAGACATTCGTTCAATCCGTTATCGGGTGTAGGACCGATATCCTGCATATCAAAGGCGCCATCTTTGACATCGACCTATGAGATACTTCCTACATCCGATATCGGATCGAATCGGTCTTAAATGCACAGCCTAACACACATATTTTTGTTACATAATATAGTTAATATACTCAAATATCTAACTTTTTATTAATACGCACGGCAAAACTGAACAATAGCGGTTTGCGTACATAATAATAATTAACTTTCAAGTTCCACACAGCGGAAGAAATTAGAGCTTCTTCCATCTTCTCACAGCCATCAGCTGTCGCACCCGACCACAATTTATTCATGATGACATGACATGCCAACTTAGCTTTACGTCTCAAGCTAGAATAGTGTCTATATCGATGTGTTAAGATCCTTGAAACTTACCTAGTAACTTAGTCTTTCTGACAACCAAGTGACGTAGCGTCTTAAGACGAATATAGAGGATGCGCGAAGTCGCCTTCATACAAACGTAGTTCACTTATTACTCACTATATATTGACATTGTTAAAACTATTTGGATGCTGTGTTACGAGTTGGTATGAAATTTAAATATTATATTAATATGAAAGGCTGAAAGCTGTTAATTCGCGCTTCTTTTAAAGTTAAAGTTAGTGACATATCTATACGGTGTAAATAAATACACCAGGTAATGTAAACATATTTTCCATAATTTCAATCTAGGGAGAACAATAAGGACTGAAGGAGGAAGAGGATGTTTCTAAGGATAATAGATCGTCCTATTTCCTCTTAATTTGTCACAGTAAAATTGTTGCAGGATATTCATTCATGTTCCGTATTAATAGTCGTTACATCTCACATCGCTTTCTTAGTTGACAGTGCGCTGTGCAGTGAAAACTGTTGCGTAAAAGATTATGATCGAGGCATTGTTGACTAGACTGGATTGTTTGGCTGTGTGCTCAACTGGAGCTATTTATTTTTTAGTTATTATGTTATATTGTTAAGGTTGATGAAGTTACTTATCAAGCATCAACATTTTGAAATAGTTACGTGCTAAGCATAGTAACATGACTGTCATGCATGAAATATAAAAACATACCTATAGATGTATTCGATTGGACCAAATAATCGGACTAAAGGAACTATATCAAAGGAAAACACTAAAGAACAGCACAGTCCAGTTCCTTTTTTAACCCCCGACGCAAAAACGACGGGGTGTTATACGTCTGACGTGTCTGTCTGTCTGTTTGTTGTCTGTCTGTGTGTGTGTGTCTGTCTGTGGCATCGTAGCTCCCGAACGGATGAACCGATTTAAATTTAGTTTTTTTTTTGTTTGAAAGCTGAGTTAGTCGGGAGTGTTCTTAGCCATGTTTCATCAAAATCTGTCAACTATGTCGCGGTCGGGGTTTTTTTTTCAAAAGTTTATTTTTTATTTGAATCGTCAATAGAATGGAAACTAAAAGATATCCAAAGTGTGGTCGACATGGCACAAAATAGGTAAAAATAAACAAGTTTAACATGTTATTCATATGATGTGATTGATAACTATTTGAAATATATGTCGGGTAAGAAACTTAATACGAGTATTAACTCTTAGAACTAAAACGTCATATGGGTTTATATCAGCTATCAAACTTGTAGTGTTACTCTAATATACACATTTTAAGTAATACCCGTGTTATCATTCAACCGTGACCCTATCACCACATTAATCACTTAGTACACATAATTTAAATAAATACCACAACATATCAGATAAATTACAACTGTCAGCGGTTGACATAGAATCTAAACTTGTGCCAACAACGTGGTTTTGAAACTTCTTTGCCAATGCCACTGTTGATATGCGTGTTACGTGTTGTGTGCCAAAGTTAGACGATTTGCATTTTGCGGCGGGCAATCCCCGTTTTTGCTATTATGACTAAAAATTACGAATAAACTTAGCAGGTAGACAAATTAGCGTTTTTTCGGGTTATTTGGTCTTCCGTGCATAAAAATGGTCTACTTAGTAAATTACAATACAAAACATAATACACTTTGTTGTACACCTCAGTAGAAAGCAACAATACAAAGGCGAATAGCAACACAAACAAAAGCGACGGTCTTATCACTAAAAAGCGACCTTTTCCAGACACCCTTTCGGATAACCGACCCGTGAAAAACTTCTTAGAAAACACAATGTTCCTAAAGCCCACCGATTATCGTGAAGTTTTTCAAACTTATAAAAAATCTTAAGGACAAATTTAGCTGCGGTATCGATGAAATACCTCCTGCATTAATAAGACAATGTGCGAACGAACTTACACCGCCTTTTTGTAGTTTAATAAACCAATCATTCCATGAGGGGTCATTTCCAGACTTACTAAAAAAAGCTATTATTAAACCTGTACATAAAAAAACTCTAAAACGGACCCAAGCAACTACCGACCCATAGCTCTTCTCCCCACTGCATCTAAATTGTTCGAAAAAGCAATGTGCGACCGTGTGTGAAAAATATAAAATTTTTGACGATAGTCAAAACGGTTTTAGGAAAAACAAATCTACCACTCTCGCCGTTTACAAATTTGTCCAGGAAGCCTTAAACGCAATAAATTCAAAGAAACATGCGATCGGGATTTTATTAGACATGACTAAGGCGTACGACAAAGTCAACTACAAAATACTACTCGATAAGTTATACAGCATTGGAATACGCGGACAAGCCCATAAATGGTTTTCATCGTACCTAGAAAACCGAGAGCAATACGTAGCAATAGAGTATATTGACCCAAATACTTACGAAATCTGCAACATGAGATCAACCAAAAAAAACATTTACGCGTCAATTCCACAAGGAAGCGTCATAGGGTGTCTCCTATTTATAATTTATATTAATGACCTGCCAAAAATTATGGACATACCTTGTACTCTATTTGCAGACGACATATCCCTTTTAATAACATGTGACTCTACTACAAATATAAATGAACAAATTAAATATGCATTTGATAATATCACGAACTGGATGAACGATCACAATTTAGAACTTAATCTTAGTAAAACAAAAATCATGACTTTCCAACCACACCAAAAGCAACCTTTAGAAATTGATTTCCGATATAACGACATACAGATAGAGTCAGTACAGGAATTTTCATTGCTAGGTATAGTTTTAGACACGAATTTAAATTGGAAAGCGCACATAAACAAAATCAGAGGAAAAATGTCAAGTTATGTGTATGCGCTTGGAGAAATCAAACGAACCACAGATTTACAAACCGCACTTATGATGTATTACGCTTACGCCTATGCATGGCTAAGCTACGGCATCATCCTGTGGGGAAATAGTACGGATGCACCAGATCTCTTCATACTACAAAAAAAGCTCGTTCGTATACTAGCAAATATCTATGAACCAGAGACATGCAAACCACATTTCCAAAAACATAATTTACTTACTCTATCGGGATTGTACATTCTAGAAATATGTAAATTCATCAGGAAAAATATTGGCATGTTTAAAAAACGGGAAGAAGTTTTATCTAGGGCCCACTCAGTCAGACTTAGAAATATGCTTATGCTGCCATCATCAAAATTAAAAATACATTCAAAAAGTACATATGTTATGGCAATAAAAATTTTTAACAAACTTCCAGACGATCTTAGAAATGAAGAACTAGACTCTACTTTCATAAGGCTCTTAAAAGAATTACTTATTTCAAAATGATATTATACAATTACTGAGTTCTTTGATGACAATCTAACTTCCTCGCTCTAGCACTAATTAATTGACTTTTTTTTTTATAAATATTGACATTTAACTTATTTTTAACTTATTTTTATTATTGTTTTTTTAAAGTCATAATTTTAATCTGAAAGTGGAAAATTGTAAACAAATATTATTAATTATTGACGGAAAATAAAAATGTACGCGTAATGTAATACTTTCACAGCTTGATAATATTCTTTTATTTATTGTACATGTAAAGTTTTTAGTTTTAAGCTAGTTTTCTATAAGACAGTGCTACGCCCTTGCAGGGTGACCATGTACCTAATTTATATTATGTAACACCTCTTGTAACCATGGTTTTGCATGAAATAAATGAAATGAAATGAAATGGATCAAACAACGCTACAGAAGTTTCTACCACTCCGTAACCGCTCAACAAAAATATATGACTGATATGAGTGTAACTAAAACTCACGTGAGACTCAGACATATTTAAAAATAGTTTTAAGCCGGTTACTCACGTATTATATTATGTCTTTATACATACAAAAAAAAAATGGATAGACTACGATATTTCTGATCGCGAACTGTGAATATTTATCTATGTGTATTTAGAAAAGTTTTTGTCGGTGTCGGATGTCGATACTTTTGTTTTTCCGATACATGCAGTTGTATATTATGAATTCATTAGGGCTTCCAAATACCGGACCTTATACTACAGCCGAATACACCGGATGTTATACTACAGCGGAATCTTGCCAATCCGACTTACAAATGGGTCAAATCGATTAAATTTCCAACTTTAAAAGTTTCGATTTCAAATTTCAACCCAAAACGGTTCGCAAATGTGGCTAAGTCGGTTCAACTTTTATTGTTTTTAAGTATACATAGTTCAAAAGGCTACGCCCTGTGCTCTTTATTTTTGTTATAAGTGGGACTGAGGACGCAGTATAAAAACAAGCGGGAAAGAGCGCCAGATCTACTCAGGTGATTCTGTAAGTTAGATATCGCCGCCAGATCGGACATTTTGCAAGAAGACGCGGCCATAGCAAACCATGTTTTCTGCCAAATCGATCTCTTTAAGCGCGTGCGGAATAGAACCTTTTACATTTTAATAATAACAGGCCTTTGCAACTATAACAGACGATTCAAGCAGCATCCTTGCGACACTTACGTTCGTGGCTGTATAGCCCAATTCGAGAGAGGATCCCTCGTCCGCACACACGGCAGGTATATGCTCCCCCAGATGGGCGGGGATTAGAGGCCTGCTCGTGGAGCCTCATGCGTTTATCATTCAAGGAGGAGAACGAGGCATTGGCGTGCTTGGATTGACCATCATGAACAATACGGCGCCACGTGGGTCGGTCTCCGGTCAGTCGATGCCACTGGTTGCATGGCATATCAAATGTGACCATGTCACGCTTCACACAATCTTTAAAGCGCAGCATTGGCCGTCCGACCGGTCTCTTTGCATCTGCAACCTCTCCCAGCAGGATTTAATGTGGCAAATGAGTCCGCTCCATTCGATACACATGCCCGAGCCACCTCAGTCGCCTCTTATTTAGTATGGCTGTGATACTAGGAAGCTGTGTCTCATTCATGCTGTGTTACATTTTATAGTCAGTGTTAATGGTGTAATTGTACTGTAAATTTAACTTTAATATCACTTTATTAAATGACAAGCATTAAGAGCATTTCTCTATTACACACACTCTATAGTTTCATCATTGACTTTTGAAATTAGAACATGAGATGATTACCTAAATTTTGTCTTTGGAAACACATTGTGATCAATATCTACGGTACAATTTAGTGGTATTTTTGTTTTTCGTGGCGCTAGAGGCGCTAAAGCAGTAATAAAATAAATCCGCCAAATCATTGAACAATTAGCCAAGAAAGCTAAATTGTCCGACAGATTATTAAAAATCACATTAAGAAATAATCTATGGAATCACACATTACTTTGTGGAAATCCATGATAATCAAAATCAAAAAGGAACACTTAATTTACGGATAAGAAAAGTAATTTTCATCATTTTGATAGTTGAGTAGTGAGTTCCCAATTTCGTTACTATAGGAAATGTTACGGCAAAGTTTTGAGCTAGAGTTCAACACACTAACGCACACGTACAGTAAAAATAGAGTAGGCTACGGTATACGTTAGTTCATATGCAACAACCAATTTTTTGAAAAGTTATATCAATGATATAAATGCATCAAGGCGATTTGTTTACAGAGGATCTGTGACCTGTTGTAACTACGTTTGACATGTTGCTTCTCTGTCACACTTACGTGCGAATTCACTAGTGCGACCAATGTGTCAAAAATGTTCGCGACAGACCCTCCTCAATGAATGCTTTTGACACGTATCTGTAATTCTTTATCTAGGTAATCATCGAAAAAAAATATTATTTTCTTACAAATATTGCAAAAACACCAAACAAAGAATGTGTCAAATCGAAAAACGAGAGCAAGAAGCAAGATTTACGCGTGTAGTGACCATCGAGATGCAGAAATTTAACGTTTTTGATGAGTAATTTTCGTTCATTTGGCATAATTTGTTAGTTTCTAAAAATACCGGGATCCCGGTATTGCTAAATTAAATACCGGTATTGAAAAGTGCCCAAAAAAAGGCGGGATCCCGGGATCCCGAGATACCGGGATCCCGGTATTGGAAGCCCTAGAATTCATCAATACCTGACTAATATAGTTTCTTGTTTTGAATGTAGAAGAGGCAAGGTGTGTTCGTGTCCAATAAATCCACCTGTTCAAGTAAAAACCTGCTCCGAGGCTGATCCTGAGCTTTCTCGCAAATTGCTCTCTCTGCTCTTATCTAAATACAATCAAATAACCTTTAATTGTAGAAAATTGCACTATATTAAAATGTATAATTCAATCTTACTATTTAGTCACGATTTTATCGTCATTTATTCAAATATTACTAACTACTTTTTTTTTAAATAGGTACTTAATAGTTTCGTACGTACCGAAATCTTCGTTATGATTTACTTCTTAAAAAAACTTTTTATTTTTTTATTATCGCTATCGCTACCTAGGTTATCTGGAAGAGATCGTTATTTAGCGATCTTGTTTTACCTCTTAAGTTGTTGTTTATACTTACTGTTGTTTCCTGTATTGAGGAGTGCAATAAAGAGTATTTGTATTGTATTGTATATTTTTGGTACTTTATAATTAAGTATGAAATATTTGTGCCTGTGAAATATTTTTATGATTACCTACCCAGATATTGTTGAAATGTTGTTTCACAAAAAGCTACATATATCTTATTATATGATGTCACCATATAAGACGTAGTAACTATTTATTTGATATAAGGCATTTGAAGAAAATTGGCGTAAGCATATGTAAAAGTGCTTAATTATTTTGTGTTATGCAATAAGCCAATAAGTAGTAGTATTCTATTTTTAATAGCCCTAAACAATTTAACACTTCAGAACTGGTATGTTTACACATTCATTTCGAACTCCGAATGTCCGAGTCACGATCTTGTTTAGCGCATAACGATGCGCACTTCCGCGTCAAGTATCAAGATCGATCATATCTCATTATTCGCTTTCCCAACCATAGAAAGATGATCACGATGCTTTAAAATATGAACACTATTTTCTATTTCGTAAGATTACTTTGGCAGAAACATGGTGTTGCAAGATACGAGGTTTGAAGAATTACTTTAATCTATTTTAAATGATTGATTGGAATCATTTTATTAGACCGCCTGTAGATTTGCTAGTTTGTTGAACAAATAAATTGGAATGTGTATCAACATTATATAATACCTGTGTTGATTGGTTAGTTATCAGTCAAATGATTGAAGATGATACGAAGACCTAGTTACAATAAGAATGACAAAATGTTGATTTGATTCCATTTGCATTTGTACTCTAAGCTGTAAAAGTGCATGGCGAATAAATCAATGAATTTATTCATAATTTCTCAATGAAATTTCGAAGCCCGCTGTACGTCCAGCGTCCATATTTAACAATCGTGGGTGGACAATTATGGCTAGTGGTTTTTTTATACATATACATATAACGTAGTTTGTTTCAAATTTAGTTTTAGTTTATTGATATCAAGCATCATAAATTAAATAGCTACATTGCCTCTACAATATTTTCGTACATACCTACATAATTAATTGGAATGTTTGGTAATGTTTCTACTTCTAAATATTATCAATTAGCAAGCCCATAAACAATTTCGAAATTAAGTAAATGAATATAAATGCCATCCGACAGTAACGCCGCGCAATTACTGTGATTAATATCAAAAAACCACCTATTACCCTTCAATTAGATCACAAACGTAACTAGATCGTAATTAATTAATCGATTAAATATTACAAAATCGAGGTCACGGAATTGTCTCATTCACCTGCGAGCGAAATGGTCAAAAGTAGTTCAACGGCCAGCCGGCCTAGCCGAAATGACAGTCTATCACGTTTCACGGGTATCGAAACGCAACTAGCTCTGTCGCGCCGCGCCAATACAGAACAGCAATAGACAGAGAATCCAACGATAAAGTCAACGATTGCACTCTTGGCAAGAGGGCCAGTGACGTAACTCTGGGAGTCGATTGTCGATGGCTAGGGGAACGAATCGAGTCGAGATTGAGGGTGTAATCGATTTGGACCGTGAATTGGGCCGGCGATGTGTGTCAGTGCTCGAAACTGGGTGTGATGCGTTGACCAATGGGGTTTGCACAATGGACATGCGAATAAAAGGATGTCAGAAAAATTGTGAAATAGCGTTGTTGATAAAGTTGATGGTATACTTAATTAAGATAAGGGGACATTCGTTTCTTCATCGGACGATTTCGGGCAGGCGCAGGTCTTTGTACTTTTGTCTTGATACCATTCTGCCAGCCTAGGCGAAATGACAAATCGTTGACGCTAGACCTAATACTATTGCACTTATTTTAGTTAAAATATACTCTTGTACTATAATTTGTCTATTATAAGTTACACATCTCTTCAAAACAAGAGTTCTTCCACGTGTCCACAATGTCAAAGTCGAATCAATCTACAATATAAGTGTTAATTGTGGTTACATAAAATGTAAATTCTCGGGCCCTTGACCCGCGCAAAATGGCGCCCAAACGAGTTCTGGCCGCGGTTTTGGCGACACACTTCACTTGTAAACGATACTTAGATCATTGGACAGATGTTGATAAGATTGATGTAACTACGATATACAATTTTAATTTTGAAAAAATCCCAAACATAGTAGACCGATTTTCATCCAACATGGCTAAGAACACTCCCGACTAATTCAGGTTAGGACATAAGTAAATCATACCACACCTCCCTGACGACAACTATCGCTTCTTAACAACATACGTAGAGCAGCATGTTGGAAAACTTTATTTAATGATTTAAAAAAAGTTTTCATGAAAAACATTACACAGGTTAAACATCTTCCTCCAAACTGTATAACAGTTTGATGGCAGAAATCTTGAAAAGATGACGACAAGATGAAGAAGTTAATATTAAATTATTCAATTTAATACCCTGATTCAATGCAAATACTATTTCAATCTGAACCTGATTGAATAGCGTACTACAAGTATACCGACCACCTTGCATATCATATTTATAACAACTTTGATAACATTGCGATATAATTGATGTGTTTATTTGGTTACAGGTACTGATGACCGAACAATGCATGAGCTTGAACCGCATTTGCATTTTAAATCTCCTTTGAGGTTTGGCATAACATAATCGACGATAGCTGGGTATCAATAATGTGTCAATTTATATTCAATTGTGTAGTGTGGACTCATATATTTATGATGAGAAGAGTATTAATCTCAGGTCATGACATCACTATAATGTCAAGTCAACGATGTGACACAGTTTTAAGTATTTGTAAGGGTAACAGAATGACTTCTTAGAAACATCAAGTGTCTCAAACGCACCAAGAGCTCATTTTTCGTGCAGTACCTACAGTCCCCATTTGTGGGCGCTCTGGCGTCTCCGGTATATTAGATTGCGACTGTATGTACCTACAGTGAACCAGTTGGAACCCTAGGCCACTCTACAACCATGTCAAAATGACAAGCAGTAAGAGATTCCTTGCATTCTGATTTATAACGTCACTATTACATAGTTCTACAGTGGCCTAGGGTTCCAATTGGTTGAATGTACATATAATAAAGGCAGCGCCTAATGCGAGATAAAAAGATAAATAAGTATATAGCTAAGTCAATATGGCTATTCCGATTATCTACCTTTGTCATGTGGTTTAAATTTAATCAAACTACATCAATGTTAAGTGAAAAAGCTTTCTTTTCTCTTTCTTGTAAAGTACTCAATATTAATAATGCTATTTGCAAATAAAAGCCACGATACAAAGACTCATCAACTAATCAATCATCATTATAACATCCAATGAGAACAATGGGCTTTAAACAATATTCGTACTTAACGCTTTCAAATTATTGTAGCGAACGATCACTCGGAATATTAGGGTAATAAATCTATCGTTTCATCGCATTGCTGAGGCATTTTGACACTTATCACTTCCTATTCAAGAGTTTGATGGTGTTTTTTGACGAGAAAATGTTACATAACCTTTACTTTTATTATTATTACTGCATTTATTGCATGCCTTGGATTAGAGTTCAATAGGATATATCTAAGTCCATATGTAATAAATTATTTGATTAAAAGTGCATTACATGTATTGCATTACAAGTAAAAATACTAAATGTAATAAATACTTAAGTTGAAATATTTTTTTCTCCAGTAGATTCTCGGCTCAAAATTTTATGGTACACCGTGATACCTCTGCGCTTTGTTTCTGCAAGATCAAAATGCAAAATCTTAACTGAGGGGTAGTTCGGTTTGACTCTACTTTTATTTTCACTGACTGGACTACCTAGGGTAGAATATAATAAACCTGGCAATTGTCTTTGTTTGCGCTAAGGTGAAATACCCCATAATGGACGGTGATGCCATTATGGACAAAAAAACACAAATCCTTAAAAATAAGTATCTAAAATTAGTTTCTAAAAACTGACGGCTATGTAGCATAAACTAGAGTTGTAGAGCTGTTTCATTTTGAAGTTTCAATTAATTCGGTTATTTCTGAAGGATTTGGCGACAAGATAAAATTCATCAGTTTACTGAAAAAAATATCAAGACGAATCCTTAGTAATGTTGCTAAGAGAGTTGAGTTCATGTAAAAAATAATAAAAAAATAATACTCGGTGTAAACTTGAATGCGTTTTACTTCCTGCATTAGGCATGAGACAAGGTATAAAACATACTAGTTTGTTGCTCCAAAGACATAAAGAAATGGCGTTATTTTGCGAGTGTCCATTACTGGAACCGAAAAACTGCCTACCTCCTATGATGGACAAGGAACAATTTACAAAACCAAAATTTACAAGAAACAATCCTATGTTAAAATAACTCAAACTAATTGCATTTATGGTATATAATATTGACTCATTGAGTATCAGTTGGCTTTAAAAGTAAAATTTTAAACTTATTTCACTGTCCATAATGGGGGATCCATTACTGGAGAACTGCCGTCCATAATTGGAGAAAAAACACCTATTTTTAATTTGTTAACTATGAAGAAACCAATAGGAGTATCCATACTGCAATACGCTTGAAATGTAAAAGAAGGATTGGACATTCAAGATTTAACACGCTTAGCGTTAGAATTTTTACATTTATGAGTGAAATAGATAGATAGATAGATAGATATACGTTTATTTGTTTGTCACAATACACACAGAATACACAAAAGAAATAAGTTACAAAAAAGAATTAGAATACATAATAAGCAAATTGGAAAACAGGAAATTACACAGAAAAAAAGAAATATCAAAAAGAGGCGAAAATTTTTCTTAAACTGTCCATGATTGGGTCCGTTACCTTATACACTAACTCCCTTATTCATAAAAATTCATTAAAGTTATCAAGCCGATACAGTTCGTTTGTTCCTTTCCAACGTATTGGTGTGATAGAAAGGGACAGACGAACTTTATCAGATTCATAACTTTAGTGAACGTTTATGAAGAAGGGGGTAACTTTAACTTCTGATTAGCAGAAACGTCTGCAATCGATGCCGTTAGATAGTTAGGTGTCGCTACGGGTCCCATTGACCTTAGTAGTGGAAAATTTCGCTGGCTTGGTTGAAGTCTTGGTGGCTCAGTTGGCAGAGCGCTGGAGTATCGATCCAGAGGCCGTGAGTTCAAGTCTCACCCAAGGCAGACATTTTCCACTTTTAAATTTATTCTAAGGGGGTAACTATTTAGCACTTAATTTGATACTTTATTCTTACAAACTAAAACCAATGTGTTGACTTTATGAATACACAATAACGGTAAATCCAGGTACACGACACAATAAACTACCAATTGAACTATTAGATGATTAAATCAAGAATTATAGGCAGGTATTATGCAAGCCTTATCAAGCCAGTTTCAGAGATTGTGAACGTAAAACCCGTTCCCGTATTGCACTTGCTCCAGTTTAAACGAGTATGGTATCGGTTGGTGACACCTGATATATCGGCTTGAATTGAGAAAGATGCTTGTGAAATATGGAAAAGCTAGGCCTATTTTGTTTCGGTGGGGTAATTTTAGATGGCTAGAAATGTCCTCGAGTTTTGTATGTAAAATAAGAAATATGGAATTACATAAGTAATTTATCTTGACATGTTATATTATTACTTAAAACAGTTCATGTAAATTTGCTGTTGCAGTAAGACATTGGTGTTGAAGTAAGACAATTTAGATAAGGAATATTACTTTTTAGTTTCTTTGCTAACATACGAATAGGTACGGCCTTGATATCGTAAATTTTAAAACCACCTTAATAGTTAAATAAAAATTGTTAAATTTCTTTTTTTTTTAAATGAATGTTTGCCTTTTTAAATACCTATTGAAACTAGCTCTAGATATTTGTTATCTAATTTTGCATACATTAAGTAAGCCCAAAATAAAATATGTCTTATGGGAGCCATATTGTAAACCTACGAGTGACGGCTTCAAAATTCAGTTTTCTGAACCAACTGTACCTATATCCATGTTTTTTCCGAGCTGCGATTAAAACTAAGTTTTGTTACACATATTTTTCGACAGCCGTCTTGTGATCAAGAAGCGCTATTATCGCTTTTCAAAATTCCATTTCCTGAACCGATTCACCACAATATAATATTGTCTTTAACTTGCTCGAAAAGGCCCACATTGTAGTAGGTACGAGTATTTCGCCAATGTTCTCGCTATTTCACCCCAGTTATGTCACAACAAACTATCGGTTATCGAGAATTGTTGAATAGAACAGCCATTGCGAAACTGCATCCCGCTGACCATTTCCTGGCTCGTTGCATTTGTTGGTTCACGCGGATTTCTGCGGTTTCAAGGATCGTGTTTAAGACATGAGTAGCGGCGGATATTTTTTACTATGTACGGTTTTTGTTACTGTTTCCACCGGTGGATGTTTTAGACATATCCTGAATATACTTTTTGAGATAGCGTTTTCTTTCAACATTGCTTGCAACTTTGTATTTGTTGAATATTATGAATTACCAGCAAAGAAATATAGGTTGAAAACCCTAACAGGCTTATCTTGGATAGATTTTGATTCACACTTCATTTGCTAATTGCCAAAAATATTTAAAACAATGCAAATAAGCAAGTAATAAGTTCGTCTACATTTTTTAGGAATTTTGTGAACCTGTCATTTTCTCCGTAGTATCTTTATAGTTTTATGCGATGTTATGTTATGATCAAAAACTGAGCAAGTGACATTATATGCTGCTGACCATTGCATATTCTGAAATAATAGCCACCGGCAACTTAAGACCTTAAAGCACTGACTGGCCTTTGTTGCACCCAAATCAGTGCAACTTCATATTGCAACACTGACAAAAGGTTATTTTACTGTATAATTAATCGAGCGGCCAAGCGTTAGGGCGCTATCACACTGGCGAGTTGCGAACGAGTTGAAAGCAAGAGTTTGCCGAGAGTGCGCGAGAGTGGGCCTTTCATAAAAAATCTCGCTTGAAAATAATTATGGTGCGGTCACAGATGGTCGTTGCGTATTCGGGAGTTCGGGACGAGTTCGTTGCGCGCTCGTGGTGAAGTTGCTACACGGCTGCAGCGACGTCGCTGCATGCTCGCGGTGCAGTCGCTGCGTGCTCGCCTCGCTTTCAACTCGATTGCAAAAGTCGCAACTCGCCAGTGTGATACTGCCCTATGCTTTGCAGTCAGATAGCGATCTACTTAGGCAATGGATACATTTATGTAATACTGGGACACGCTGAAATTCTTGTCACCTGTAGTCGAGCACCAACGGACTAGCTTGTCCATGTCGATAACATTGCAAGGAACATTTACGTAGGTATGTCAAGTTGTCGACGTCCTAATGTACTTCCTCAAATATACATTCCTGTTCGAAATAGTTTTGAAACCTGTTTAATTTTGCACTGCCCTTTAAAATATAATAGGAATAGACTACAGACTACAATTATAGAAGTACACTTATTTTAAAAGCCAAGAAATATTATGATATTCTTTTACAGCAACATTTTCTCTTACTTCAGAGATTCATAACTATTCGTTAATTAGGTACAGTCAGCCAAGAAAGTGGTTTACCACTTTTCGACTCTATTTCAAACACATAAGGTCGAAAAGTAGTAAACCACTTTTTTGGCTGACTACCTAAGTACACACTATTATCGAAACTACTGGTTTTTATATGCTTTCCCCCTTATTAATAAAATAGTCACTGAATCGATTAATTAACACGTTCGCTGCGGCAAGCCAAAACCTTAACCCAAAATCTAGTGCGTTACGAGGCCCAATCCGCCCCGTAATAGTTTACATCGTAGTGCGTTACGGGTATAAAAGTGCCCCGTACGCCTAAGTCTGTTAAAAGTGCTGTAAGTTCCTGAAATATTGGATTTTCCAATATTTTTTTCGACTAACTGTAAGAGTATGAAATTTCCTACGTCTCATTATCCCCGCACGTGGATACGATAAAAACTCACAAAATTATATAGAAAAGAAAATACGGGGTTATTTTATCCCCGTATCGCACTAAAATTGAAAAAATACGGGGCTTAGTACACCCCGTAACGCATGTAATATATTAAGGTCGATAAATTAGTAGTGATGGGAAATAAAATAATCGATGTATATGCTGTATTAATAAAAAAATTACACATCAAAAATATGATACTTCGCACTCTTGTATTTTTGTGAAAGTAGTTAATATAATTAAGTAACAAAGTGAAATAAAATAAGATAAACCACCACCGTTTTTACATATTAAAAACATATATTTAATTACCTGCCTGCAATTAGATGTCAATTTGTGGTGATTTTGACGTTTATTGTGTGGGATAACCTTTGTTTTTGGAATATAGTAGTTCTAACGTGTGGTTCGAACGCTTCATTTTTAATTTGCCGATAACAAGTATTTCAGTAAGCACTGCACTAGCGATACTGTGCCCACAACCCCGTACGGGCCAGAAAATTCTTTTACGGGGTTCACGGAGACCCGTATCGCACTAGAAGGTAATTTTTGTCCCCTGGTCGGTACGGGGTTTCTGAGACCCCGTATATAATTAATATATCAATAAATAATACTTTTGAACAGAAATCCAAATGTATATTTGTCATTTTCGTAGTTGTAAAAATGACCAAAATACAGCTTCCGCACCAGCGGAGTGAACACGATTTTTCTCACCCGCACTGAGTGATGACAGCGTACGGGGTTCAAAAACCCCCGTAACGCAGTGAACGTGTTAAAAAGTATTGTGTCTCTTTCTCGCAAATACATAAGTCAATATACATGATCAAGTGCGGAAATATAAATCATAAAATGTCAAACTATGAAAATATGACGTTTAGGTATAATTTGATCAATCGACGTCAGTGCTAAGATAGCTTAAACGGGCTCGTAACTTTAGTTATGACTTTTATGAGTAACTTCAAGTGCTTGAGCAATATAAGATACTTAGGTACTTTATGTAATAAATAATATAACTACTATATCAGGTGGTTGCGTTCACTGCCACCTGTCGTATTAAATAACCTGACTAGAGATTGTGTTGAGCTTTAACGCTTTTGACGATTTTCAACAGGGGCACCACTTTCAATAAAGAGTATAATATACAATTTAATGGCTGGATTAAATATAATATAGAACCTAGACGTATTGTACCAAGTATACGGGGTATTTTCATATGGGGATACAGCGATCCCTATGCTGATTGTGAGGAAGTCACCAGCGCTTCGGTCAGCACCAAGTTACTCCATCGGATGATGATTTTATCAAATGGTAGAAAATCTAAAATATAATCTCTAAATCATATATAAATTTTAATAATATTTTATTAAATAAATGCAGTTTATTAATGGCATATATGCAATCATAAAATAATAAAAAAAAAACTTTTAGTATCTCGTAAAAAAGAAAACTAAATAAAATTAAATTGGTGTCGTAAAACATGTAAAACACGAAAACCTATAAGAAAGAATAAACATTTTTAACTTTCCTTAAAAATAATATATCGGTCACTAACCTTAATAAATTCCATGGAGGTTGTATACCTAAAGCTACACCGGAGAACATGATTTGGTCTTTTAGTATCAAAACTTATATTATAAATGGGAAAGTGTGTGTGTCTGTTTGTAGTAGTAGTATGGTAAACTCTTTATTGTACAAAAATCACAGTAATTACAGTAAAGAATAGTATAAAGGCGAACTTATCCCTTTCAGGGATATCTTTCAGTTAACCTTTGAGTGAATGAGAGGATAAAAGAGAAGAGGGTGACAAATGCAGCAACATGAACATGTTTGTCCGTCTTTCACAGCAAAACGGAGTGACAAATTGACGTGATTGAGTTTCGCCATGTCTGTCTGTCCGTCCGTCCGCGGATAATCTCAGTCACCGTTGGCACTAGAAAGCTGAAATTTGGTACCAATATGTATATCAATCACGCCGATAAAGTGGCATAATAAAAAGTGGAAAAAAATGCTTTGTTAGGGTACCCCCCCCCTACATGTAAAGTGAGGACCGTTTTTTTTTTTCATTTCAACCCCAACGTGTGATATATTGTTGGATAGGTATTGAAAATAAGAGTTTACTAAAATCGTTTTATGATAATATTAATATTTTCGGAAATAATCACTGCTAAAGGAAAAATAAGTGTGTGTCCCCCCCCCTCTAACTTTTGAACCATATGTTTAAAAAATATGAAAAAAATCACAAAAGTAGGACTTTATAAACACTTTCTAGGAAAATTGTTTTGAACTTGATAGGTTCAATAGTTTTCAAGAAAAATACGGAAACCTACACTGAGCGTGGTCCGACACGCTCTTGGCTGGGTTTTTTTAGTGGAAATAGTGGAAGAGAATAGATGGAAAGTGTCATATGCTACTTTTGTCTCTTTCTAATCCCCAACTTTCCTAAAATGGAGGCTGGAAGTTTGTATGGACCATTCCGCAATTTTCGAATTTAACGCGAGCGAAGCCGCGGGCAAAAGCTAGTATCAATACACAATGTATTTTTTTTTTTTTTTTAATTGATTACAACACAATGACTTCGCGGGCAGATGGCTTGATAGCAATCAGATCGCGTTCAATAGCTTCGCGGTTTTAGTTTTATTTGGGTATCAATAAACTTTTTTAGCGTCGTTTTAAGAGCCTTGTTAGGTTGCAAAAATGTTTGAATCTTGCTTTAATGATATTAATTAAAAAAGTTCTTTTCTGATCAAGATATAATAAAATAAGCTTTTTTTCTGCATAAATATTTCCAACAAACTGAAGAAAAGTGGTGCTTTTCAAGATCATTGATTTTATCATTTTTATACGGTGGCTGGGCTATTTTGTTGTCCACCCGACTTTTTTTTTTGATTTGGGAATTATTGTGGTTTCCACTCAGAATCGCGAGCTCTTTCAATCCTAATAGGAGAAAAATGTGTCACAAGGTTTTTTTTCCATTCCGTTACCATTTTTTCATACATTTTGTATGGCGGTAACGGAATGGAAGGTTTGAAAAATGTATGGAAATCTTGGGATATTTTTTTTCTCCTATCAGGCTCGAAAGATCTCGCGATTCTGAGTATGAGTCGCGTAAAAAATACCCATGTTACAAAAAAAGAGGGGTGGACAACTTTAAAAAAAAATTGGCCCAGCTGCAAGTTCAAACATTAGGTATGTAACGTTCTTCATGTTTTTTCTAAGAAAACTATTGACAAGTAAGCCCTGCATTATTAGATTTTGTTCCTTTCGTCAACCCTACACTATCGTAAACAATCCATAATCAATCTGATACTTATCACTTTTATAAATAAGCCATGGTTCCTGCATCTTAAAATTAATGAATTTTAAGATGCAGGAAGTATCAGATTGATTATGGATTGTTTACCTAATGAGGTATGTAACGTTTTCGATTTTTCATTCAAGAAAACTTGGAAGTATGCATTGCAAGTTTAGATTTTGTTCCTGCAGTCAACCCTACACTGTCATAAACAATCCATAATCAATCCGATGCTTGCACAATCCATTGCAGCTAACCACAGTGCATTACCGCCATTACTCCACATTCCCTATTCTCCTAACGTTTGTCGTTCCGCTGGGGGTGTTGAAACCAACTGCAGGCCTATGAAGCTTGCAATTTTATCACATATCTACGTAGATAAAGCATCCGTCACGTTCTGGCAAGTATTGGCAGTGTGAGAGTGACAGATACGTTGATAAGTGATAAAATTGCAAGCATAATAGTCCGGCTGCGCCTCTACATACAAGTGAAAATTGTCCAGTCAAGTTACAATGTTAAGACAAAGTATCAAAAGGACTTTATTGCTTCTACTTTAAGTTTGTGGATACATATTTTTGGCAGTTTGTCCGCATCTATGTTTAACACTGTACTGTGTGGGTTCGGCGTGACATATCTGCAAACGTAGCCAACGTGTCGCCTATCGAACAACAGTCTGGTTCTGTCACTTCAATACGTAAGAGAATGATCTTAGCTACGGTAACGATATTATCGTGAGCGTTTGTGCATTTGGCTACGCACCCTGTAAAGATAGACTTATACTTTTGTACTGATATGGGCCGGCAACTCCTACAGTCCAGTGAAACTTATAGCTATGTTATTAGGATTTGAATTGGCATTTACAAAGATTATACTTTAATCCGAGCAGTCAACTTATCCGCACTGTGATGAAAGGCTTCCTGTGTATGTCTCGTTTGCATAACAGCTGGACTTTAGATGTTATTTCAATAATAACGGGTAATGTAAAATCGGTGTTGGTGATTATAAAATTGGAACAGTTGCAAATCATACAAAGTTAAATTTAACGAGGTAGCAAGAATGACTATTTAACAACAAGACTGAATAGTCGGTAATAAATGGGTAGGAATTTCTTTAGTTAACTAGATGTAGTAGATCATTATCATTGTCAGGTACATAATGTATTTATTCCGAAAATCAAGAGTCCACCGCGTGGAAGAAGTGAAACTTCGTACTGCGGAAATGAGAATAGGAAGGGGTATTTCAAAATCCGAGTTGGCAACACGCAACACTGAGCGTTTTAAATCGTTCTAAGTCGCATCAGAAGTTTCAGTTCAATAATTTGTTTATGAATTTTAGGATCAAAAATAAAGGAACATAATGGTACAGGAAGCTATGTAAACAATTCAGGCTTTCCCCCTTCACTTTTCCAGCGTTTCCCCCCGTCTATTTCACCTGCGCGGCCACTCTTCCGCGTCCCGCGAGCCACGCATTGTTTACCAACTTAATAATAGCCATTCCGAGAAGAGCTAGATGGGGTTTCGTTTTAGTTGGGTGCTTACTCGCGTGTGATGGTCGTCATTAATCGAACGTAAACTTCTAAGGAAATAAAATGTATCGTATGAGTTAGCAGATAAAGTGAAAAATGTAATGGTTTTTCAAACTCTATCGTCACAGAGAGATACTTTAAAAGATAGATGTTAGACTGTTTATTTAAGTTAAGTTACATTTAAGTTTACTTACATGTTTAGTTTTACTGTTAGGTACTTGATATTATTCAAAATATTTACTTTCCAATGCGGAACTCTGGTAGACAACCTAGGCCAACCCTATCTCTCATGCTGATGGAGTGATGGTAGAATCCCTTGGCACGGCAGCATAAATGACGTCATCCGTAGGGCCCTTGCTAGTGCCGAAGTCCCGATCCTCGAGCCAAAACGCCTAGCTAGGGTAAACATTGGCGAAATAATGTTTGAAAATCTGTCGATTTCTCGTATTCGACTTCAAACAAAGGATACAAGTATAAGTATGGCCCAATTAGGATCTTAGTCAAATAATGTTTTTCATATCATATTTCATTCGTAATATTTATCTCGTCAATATCTACTTTGTGAATTCGATAGTCTTTTGATAGTTTTTAATTACACTTAACATTGACACATTGTCATTTATTTATAGGTGTGACAAAAATAAATCTTAATTTGATTTTATAAATCGGAAATGGTCGTATTAAAAATCAATTACATTTTGATAGTATCGTTAGAAATCTTTTTACCAAAGTATAAACTAATATCGATTAACTGGACAGTTAAATATAACTCTTAATGATTTGAGTTAAGATGCTTTAATAATTTTATGTTGGTTACAAGTTGTCTTGGGTAATATATTGGGTTGGTAAGAAATTAATGAGCGAATCATAACCAATATTGTAATTTTTATTTAATTTATTATTTTAATCATTTATCAAAAATATAACGACCTTCGTTATCTACTACTTGTCTCCATCGTTCTGGTAAAGAATGAATAGCATCGGCGAAGAAGTTCTTAGGTTTAGATTCAAAAAACTCAGCTATGTACTGTCGTAGATGGGCTTGATCATCGAACTTTTTTTCATTCAAGGCATTGCTTAGCGATCTGAATAATGCGTAATCCGTAGGTGCCAAATCTGGAGAGTACGGTGGATGAGGTATCACTTTCCAACCTAGCTCCAATAGCTTTAGCCGAGTCACTTTTGCAATGTGTGGGCGAGCATTGTCGTGTAAGAAAAAAACTTTAGCATGCTGTGGACGATTCTGACAGATTTTTTGGTTTAAATTTTCAAGCTGATTACAGTATACTGATGCGGTAACAGTCATTCCACTTGGTAGGAGTTCCCAGTGAATAATACCATGAATATCCCACCAAACGGACAGCATAACTTTTTTCGGGTGAGGCTCTGTTTTTGGTGCCTCTATTCCTTTTTCGTTTGGAGCTAGCCACTGACGTTTGCGTGTGTGATTTATATATAAGACCCTTTTTTCATCTCCAGTGATAAAATGGTCCAACCAGTTTAATGTGCGGCGAAAAGACAGAAGTTGTATGCAGATATCGGCACGGCGGTTTAGTTGATCTCTATCAAGTTCGTGCGGTATCCAAACACTGTATTTGTAGTTTTTTCTCAACTCGTGTAAATGTGTTTCTATGGTGACATGAGAGCAGCCTAACTCGGTAGCAAGAGTACGACTCGTTAGCCTCGGATCTCCTTCAATTAAGGTTTTTAATTTGGCTACATCAATCTTCACCGGTCGACCAGACATAGGTTGATCTGATAATGAAAAGTCGCCACTACGAAACCGCTGGAACCATCGTTTCGCCGTGGCCTCAGACACAACTTCAGGAGCAACACGCTGACATATATTACGCACTGCTTCGGCGGCTGAATGGCCAGACTGAAATTCATATAGTAAGCAATGCCTTACATGCACTTTTAATTCGTCCATTTTCTTCCTTATATTAGCTCGGCGACAGCTAGTGAATGACTGACGAGAAACTGTGCGACTCGCCCTTTATATACTTTCGACCATAGAAGATTCTAGAACTCTCTCAAAAATTTTATGTGGAATTCAATCGAGCGCTCATTACTTTCTTACCAACCCAATAGTTTAATTGATGTTCGGGATCGATTAAAAAACTCGCTCATTACGAAATGTAGCCATTATTTATTTATGCTTAATATGCATGCTGATATAACTTACCACATAGGTTATTCGAACAGTATTGTTTGGGCCAGTAGTGGGCGAACTTTTTTCATTGGAAGTCAAAATTTGAAGGAATTTTATTGTTGCTGGACGTATCACACACCACTGTAGGCAATGTGTGATGCTGAGGGCTGGACAGAGCAAATGCTAAACAGATTTATCGAACTATAGACGACTATAAAACAGCAGGGCTGAAGTACGCGCATCAGCGCAAAGCACTTTATGAGCAGCAGTTTACGGAGAGCTCGTTTACAGCAAAGAAATGCTGCTTTTACTCCCAGTTAAATAGGCCGATTTCTCATACAAACGACACTCCAGTCTGTTAAGTGGCATATTTATGAGCTAATTAAATTTATAATTCTGAGATTTCTGGTGTGAAGGTGACCTAGAATTCCACCAGTTGTTACGAGTATGACAACTGGTGGTATTCAGTCCTGATGCTGCATTGCATCCCTAAATTTAGGCAATAATCCTATCAGTCAGACCTGTGCTTCAAGGACAAAGGGCCTTTCGTTTTTTTAGACCATAGTTTATACTTTTACCAATCCTTTAAACTGCGTTCAGGATTCAGACGTATCCAGTAAATGATAATCTTAGGTGTAATCTTGTAATTGTACCATCTGGAATGCGTTTTCCCTCGCATCAGATACTTCCGCGGTTCCGCTGAGTGGCGCCGCTTGAGAAACACTATTCATGGTCAATATAGCGAGATGGTAGAACGCATGGTTAGGTTTCACATCCCTATGAAACACTACGTAAAATATCTTCAAAAAAATAAATTATGGTGCAAAATAGACGCGTGTTCAAAAAAGAAAAAATATTCTTTCTTAAGGTTTCATTTTCATGTACGTCATTAGAGTGGACTTGCAGCCTAACTGAAATAGAATAATACACCTGATTGTTCTCTCACGCACTAAGATTATTTGTAAGCTTACGAATAATTCAAACTATGTACTTACTTGATGCTTATGAAATACCGAAAACAGAGGTCAACCATTTTACGGAGCCAAATAATAAAATCAAGACTACAAATCGCGAATTCTATAAATACGCTCAACATTACGTCGTATAGGATACACTAAATCGGTATATAGATTAATAATTTAATAGGTACCAATTTGTGTTGATACTAGCACAGTAAAATTATTTTCTCTTAGAATGCAATGTCTGTTGTAACAGATATTTGAAGTATCAATCGATACTTACTTAAAAACGTTAACGTTTCGCCTCGTTCCACCCTACAGTAAACATGATCTTAGCAGATCATATAATTGTCTGGAATGCATTTTCACTGCATCAGATCTGATACTTCCGCGGTTCCGCTGCATAGTGCCGCTGTGAAAAGCGTTTATGGTCGGCGTAGCGAGATAACCGCAGGGATCGGTATGTGTTACCGGTACTAAGTAAATTACTTTGATCTAATGATATAATCAAAGATAAAAAGAGTTTCTAGCTTTAAGATGATGATAAAACCTTCGTCAAATATTAGTTCTAGATATTGACTCGACGTGTTGGTTTGTCAGATTCAAAAATTACATTTCTTCAAACCCTTTCGTTTTACCACTTTTGACACATCATGATCCATAATAGTATCTAGAGTTGATAATGTACCTATGACATACGTAATATTATAGTAGAACCCGCTTAAAACGATTCTGAGGGGACCCAGCCAAAAAAGCGTATTATACGGGAAATCGTATTAAACGTGAAAAAATTGTGGTTTTTAATCGTAAACACTTAATATGGTTATTTTTTCTTGGAGAGATAATGCTTTTCTTCCTATTTTTGACATCACTGAACCAAAGATGGGACAAAGAATTCAGAAACTCAGCACCACAGCAGTGATAATGACCGAAGTTTATGTAGGTAGGTACGAACTATAGCACTAACCACTCAGTTAGGACGACAAATTACAAGTTTATCATTACGGGTGGCGGTGGCGGTGTCGCCCAGAATCGCGTAATTAGTACAGTACAATTAGTTCCGATTTTTGTCACCCGCATAAATAAAGTTGTAAAAAATAAAATTGTCAAGGTGGGTGGTTTTAGATGGTGTATTAAGCGGGGACGCGAGTCGTATTAACCGTGAAAAAATGTCTGGAAACAAGTCTCAAATTGTAGGGACCGGCATAAAATAGCGTAATATGCGGGAAATCGTATTAAACGTGATCGTTTTAACCGGGTTCTACTAATAATAATGTTCGAATCGCACGAGTTAGCTTTGCTTTAGAACGGGTTGATAAATTTCTTACACTTTGCACCTAATAATGTGCTTGAAAAGAATGATAATTACGAGTAACTAAGCAGTGAAGATTTGGACAGGACACCCCTTAATTGTTAAGATAACGTTATACTTTCTCCCTTTAAAATTAGATATTGCCTATTGGTCGATAAATATTATTATTCATAGTGCTTTAAAGTGCGAGCACGCAATTAATAAAATATGTGTAAGTGAGATGAGATAATACAAGTTTCCTTAAGTAACTTAGGTACTTACTTTAGTAATTAAGTTTGTTATTCTGCATAAACCAGGAGTAAAACCAAACCGTCCGTTCCTAGGCGCTTCTCCACACAATTTAGTCTTGCAGAAGCCATCGGGGCCCTAATTAGACTAATTTGCCTTGCGTTTGCGTCATGGAAGTTAGGTAAGGACTGTCAAAGAAACGTAGTGTACTAAGTTTACTATTTATGGTTGTTTTCGATTTTCTGCTGCTAATGGAAATAGCCTGACATTTGTATGCGATTTATAAGGAAATGAGTGTTTATGTAATTTTAATTATGTTTGATACTTCGCTCAGCGCTCTATATCCAGTATCTACGTCGTAGATGATTTCATGTCATAATATTTGCTTTACAAATGTGAGTGTGATCAGTAAAACATCCCACTTTGTCCGTTACCATTAAGGCGAGATTTACTTGTATCTTTATAATGAATAAACTGAAAAAGCGGCTTTATAGCAATCGACAAAGTGGGACGTTTTCCCGTGCACACTCACAAATAGGATTAGGGAGAACTTGTTTTGAAGCATGAGGATAGAGATGTGACATTATTGTGACCGTAACATGACAGTACTGAAATTTCTTTTGTTTTTGACTATTTTTACTAATGAGGAGGCACACTGACATTTTATCCCGCCAGACGGCAAGTTTAGTGTCTAGGCATGTCACTGTCATTCATATGTGTGTGAGAGAAAAAAATATCTTCTTCCTGCTCTCACGTATGAAATTCTTTATCTGTGCAATGGACTAATAAGGTGGCGCCATTTGTCATAATCTTTGAGTGTGCCTCCTCATTCTTCGTTAGCAGAAAAAAAGTTCCGTATTGCAAATAATCTGTCAACACAGGTTTATTAGTGTGTATTATTATCTTGATGTTTTAAGGTACCTAAGTTCTATTTTTTACAGCCATCACAGCAGACCTTTTAATAAAGAAACAAACCATAAAGTATGTCCACCAGGCAAAGAGGATCAAGTATTATAGAGAGTTACTGTCAAAGGAAAATGTGTAATCACAGTGCATAGACTGCCATCTCTCGACACATGCTTAAAACTTTTGAACCTCAGTTTTGACAATTTGGCCTATATTCTTAGCTTGATATGTGTTAAAATGTCAAATATAGCGCCATCTAGCCGAGCGTCCCCCAAAGGTGTATCGCCATCTAGGTCGCCGTACCTTTTTCTGTATGGTTTTGAGGTACGTTTTTTTCTTAGACTTTATCTGTCTATACGGAGTTACATATATATGTCTTTGCCACCAGGTATAAAACTTAAATGTCAACTGCAGTGGTGAAATCACAAGTTTATCTTTTACCTATAAACACTACGAACACGTGAGTATTTATACCAACAAGTTTTAGCAAACGCATACCTTTGAAAACAATTAACGTTACGATACAGTTTACTACACGAGTTGCTACACCAGGCCTTGCTCCAAATTAATTGTGGAGAAAAACTAGTTGAATTCTTAGATTGGTGCATGACGCGCATGGCTTGCTGTCGGCGTGGTTCAGATATTTGTTTTGTTTTTTACTTGCTGGATAACATTCTATCATTGAATTGTATAAGATAGATCGAATGGAACATAACTACCGGATAAAGTACAGTGTGGACACACATTTTTTTTCGGTGAATTACCACAGAGCCAGTAATCACGTGTGTTGTGGCCCGCGGTGTCACATGGTTGTATGTTTATGACCTTTTACATTTACATAAAAAGAACGTTAGAGCGAAAAAGACAGATATGTGAGATATGTGTCCAAGATAACTATATGGAAGATCTCTCTCTCTCTCTCGTCCCATCCTCAAAAAAAGTTAGGCAGTCTGCAGTCGGCAGTAATGTTGCTCGTCGTGGAGATCCTCTGTGATCTCTAGAAGCCCAAGTTACAGGCATTGCCTAGTTTGGGATCCACTGACCACTCGTATACATGATGCCTGTAAATTGTATAAATATGTATTGTCAATAAAGTATTTCTTTTCTATTCTATTTTTTTATTTACCTGAAATAAGGAAGAATGCCTTTATTGCAAATCTTTTGACAGTCATATGTGTATGTACTTTTGTAAGTAAGTATACCTGCATAAATTATGAACACAATTTTACCCAGAAACTCGTTCACATGCGTGTTTGGCAAGCACATTAAGAGATCACGACAGGGCCAGTTTTCATCTAACGTGTTCCATGTTGCAACCAGCAAGGCTTTACGAATAACAAAGTAGGAAAAAATACGGTTAATCTGCTTACGCCGTATTAAACATGTCACTTGACTAATTTAAACCTTTGGAACTTGTAACTTACCACACCTAACATACATCTTGTAACTCAGTTGCGTTGGTGGTAGGTACACACGTAAATAGAAAACCATTTTGAACTTAATGAGTATATTATCGATAATACGATCAAACAAATAATGAAAGAATGTGCAATTGTGCACTGGTCTGCTTATTATATATTTAGAGGTATATTTATTTATTCAATTACAATCATAAGCTTACAGTGTGGTATCAAAGCGCCTATAATGTTATCAAGAAGTATTTAACAATACAATACAATTACTAAAGCAGAAGGTTCAATTAATCAAGTACATAAATTAAGTTATAACTAAATTTATTACAAAGTGCGCGTATTTTACACAATAAAGTGATGTGAAAGTGATTGATAAAAATCCAGACATTCATACTTTCATACTAATATTATAAATGGGAAAGTGTGTGTGTCTGTTTCTTTGTTCGTCTTTCACGGCAAAACGGAGCGACGAATAGACGTGATTTTTTAAGTGGAGATAGTTGAAGGGATGGAGGGTGACATAAACTACTTTTTGTCTATTTGTAACGCGAGCGTAGCCGCGGGCAAAAGCTAGTATGTTATATTTAGACATTCCAAAATACCATAGTTTGTCGCCTGTGGTATTTCCGGATGGATACTGATACGACCTTCAAGAAAAGAGCGTACACTCATCCTAGGCCGGCAACGCACCTCCAACACTTCTGATGTTTCGGGTGTCCATGGGCAGCAGTGATCGCTTACCATCAGGCGATCTGTCTGCTCGTTTGCCTCCTATATCATGGAAAAACATTTAAAATCATGCCTAATAAACCAGTTCCAATATACAGTAAACCTGAACTTGAACACTGCAAAAAGGAGAAATGTGATATGTGGAATTTTGCGGTATTTGCTTACCACAAACTTTGCTCTGTATGTGTTTATCTACGCAGTCTTATAAAAAAAGCCATAGGAAACTGCAACATAAGCGCAACCTGCGGAAAGCAGGTGTTCAATAAAAACTTCATCCGGATCGTATTAGCATAACAATGTGATTGCGAGATCATTATGATCATGTCACTTTTTTCGTGGGTAATTGTTACATGCCGCGCTTATGCATAACATTTGTGATTAATTACACTGTCATACATTTTATGCTACGAAGTTCCTTTAATGTCTCAAGGTATTAGACAACTGGTAGAAAGTGATATCGATTAGATATGGGCGACTAGACTTACGTAAGTTTATAGCATTCCTAGTTTATAGGGATTGCTATAGTGCTACGGATATGCTATTTTGTAATAATCTGAAATAGACGTTAAACTTTCCTGAGACATATTAAAATATTTATTGAATCACTGGTTGTACTGGAGTTTATATCCCGCCCGCCCGTATTCCGGCATATAGTAGTAGTGATATAATAACGTGAGTAAAACTATTGATTCCTTAAAAACCTGAAATAGATACCATACTCTAAAGAAAAAGTGGATAAGCCCACTGGTGGCGAAGCCAGGAATCGAACTTGGGTCTCCAGCTATCGCGGCTGACGCGTTTGACCCTGACCGCCGTAGTACCCATCGAAAGTGTATGTTATCTCCGAAGGTTAGGCTAGGCGCCTTTGTCCAACCCTTAAGTGCGTTTTCACATTATTCGATCCGATATCGGATGCAGGAAGGATATTCAAAGGCAACAATCAAAAATGGCGGCTTAAATGTACGAGATATCGATCGGCCCTACATACGATATCGGATCGGATGATGTGAAAATGCACTAAGGGCGAGCACGTGTGCTTGCACTATACGAATCCTTTGCAGAATTACGATATAACAAGAGCGATTTTGTAATAACTTTTGTATGTGAAAGTAAGTGGCGACCGGTCTGGCTCAGTCGGTAGTGACCCTGCCTGCTAAGCCGCGGTCCTGGGTTCGAATCCCGGTAAGGGCATTTATTTGTGTGATGAGCACAGATATTTGTTCCTTTGTCATGGATGTTTTCTATGTATATATGTATTTTCTATGTATATAAGTATCTATTTAAATATGTATATCGTCGCTTAGTACCCATAGTACAAGCTTTGCTTAGTTTGGGGCTAAGTTGATCTGTGTAAGGTGTCCCCAATATTTATTTATTTATTTAAGTGGCGATACCTAGTTTCGACATAACCTTAAGTCTAGGCAGCGCTATTGTGTTTTGTTGAAATCACGTCCATGTTTACATTCCTCAATGGTACGCCAAATAAGAAGAGAAGCGCTGAAAAGGCTTGTTGCAGCGTGGAAAAGAATTCTAAGAAAGTTTCCACTTTCACGATTTGTGTATGTTTTTCAATGCGCTTAGTTAAAGCCGTTTAAATAAACATATGCAATATGTGAATTAGGTACTCTGCACGTTCTTCAGTCAGAAAGGATTTACTAAAGTCCTGATTGCCACCAAGCTTCGATCTTGGATTTTTTTTAGGTTTTCGCAATAACCTCCATATATGTGTAAGAATAGTTTTGGCATTTCCGTTTTTGTAAGAGATCTTAATCTCGTCCGACCTTAAAACATTTAAAGGTTTCTTCGAAGCGTCGAATCTCCTTGTTATAAGTAAATATTGGAAATCATTATTATGCTATATTTCTCGTCTAATTTTATGCACATGAGTAGGTTACTTAGTCAGGTATCTCGTCGAACCAAAAATTAAGAGATTTCAAGAACCCGTGCGGCTGGGTGGTCGAGCGAGCGGTAATGGCATTTAGCCGCGTATGAAGACGTCGCCGACTGACTAAAGACCGTAGAGGACTGGGTACGATTCCCGGCTCCGCCCGCAGCGCAGTGAACTGTCGCTTTTTCGTTCGTGTGTTTTATGTATCTATTTCAGTTTATCATTAGAATAAGTTATGGGTATATGAGAGCTATGTCAAGGTTACGTGATGTTATGGTGTGCAGTCGTCAGAACGAGATCAAACTACGACAGAAGCCGGAAAAGATAAACTTGCATGGTCGTCTTTGTTAATAATTAACGAATTATTCGTCTAAGGAAAACCTTTTGAGATTGTAACTCAAGATGAGGTAGCAAGGTAGAATATGTACGATAGGTATCGAATAACAACATTCATTCACTAGTGCAATATCCTGACAAAAACAGCATTCCGCAAGGAATTCTATGATAGGTCAATTACAAAATGAGACAGCTTAAACAAGGAGGTCCGTACGTCAAATGGGGTGAACAGGGATGCCGAGGTGAATAGGGACGAGGCTTAAAATGTGATTTACCCTCCAATTTCTCTAAAAATACTACAGAAATTGTATCATTGATTGTTATGATACACATTGTGATACATATTTAGTAAATCTCATCCCTATTCACCCCAGCATCCCTATTCACCCAGTTTGACTGTAAATGTTTTGATAGTTCTTGCGTTGGAGCTTTCACACAGGTCATAGAGGCTCCAATTTCCCCGATGATCTATAAAGTCCAATACCGATTTTAACATGTTCGGAAGCATTATTGACCCCATTTGAACTTTACGATGTTCAGATTCAAATGGTTGGTCTTAGAGCTCAGAGACACAATTTACACGATATGGCTTATAGGTCACTGTAAAAAATGACGTATCTTCGAACAAAAACGACTCAGGCCGGATATTTATTTAGATTTCAATTGGCCAAACAAAGGAGCACAATATCGAGATCAGCATCCGTCGGAACTAGTCCGGAAGCTTTAACCTTGCGTTCCTTTTATCAATTTCTCGACTATCGCCTCAATGCGGATGACAGCTCGGCCGCCCACGTCGCAAGGTCGTCGCGACCGGTTCGCTAACTAGAACTTCTATTACCGCCGAGTTATGCAAGCGTATTTAGGTTCTATTTGATCAAAAATAAAAGATCAACAAGTAAAACTAACTATTTTAATTATAAACTTTATGATAGACTAGACACGATTGATATTAAATAGACTTTAACTTGACTTTAAACGTTTATTGAATTAAAAAGGTTCTATTTGTTTTGCCCGCCTGCTGCGGAGACTGTCACGATAGATGACGACTTTTTGTTGCTAGGCTTTGCTATGTGGGTTTTTGTTTCAAAATTATGTCATGCATAAGTTCGTTGCGCTGTATTTGGAGATAGATTTGAATACTTAAATTTTAGACAGATATTGACTTAGAATAATTTGTCTTTTGTATAAAAACAATCAATTATTACAGTCACCGATAAATGATTAGTTGTCTAGGCTTTCCACTCCTAAAAGTGACTATAAGATTTAACCTTAAGTCGTATTCAAGTCAAAATGATAAAGATTAATCATACCTAGTTAGTTTATTCTACTCGTATATGCGGAAAATCGATTACCTTCGTGTTTCACCAAAACATGTGCATTTAAACTAGGAGCAAATTACCGCGTATTTCATAACAACCAAGGCAACGTAAAACGTTTCTAATTTGACTAATCCCAAGGTGCGATTTCGCTTCATTGTGCAACAAAATAAAATCGTGCGCATGCACGGGAGACTTGTGACGTATTAAGTTGACGTTTAATTTTCTCCATTGTTTCATGCCATTACCGCCATTTCGTCGGCCATATTGGTTTCTGGTATTTTTAAATGGCTGTCATTAAGTGTTGGTATGGGGAGATCAATATTGTTCTGGCGAGCTTTAATGCTTGGCATTTCAGTGACATTTTTAATTTAAAAACTTAATGCAATGACCGGTCACGAATTATTTTAAAGAGTAATTTCTGTGCCTCTTCTTTAATATCTTTGTGCACGTTGAAATCCTTAAATGAGTATGTGTAGCTTAAAATTGCGATCCTTAGACTACTCAAATTAGCAGAATAATTTTCAATTGGTTGCAAATAATAGTTTTTGTTATATTAAAATTGCATCAAAGAGAAAACTCATTAAGCTCATCAGCCCCTTATTTCCTTACTACAAATATAAATTACATTAATACAATAACATTGTATAATTTATTTATAATATATTGTTTAATTAATAAAATTACATTGTAGGTATAATTAATTTATAATATACTGTACCTATAATTCGTTCATTTTTGTTACAATAAAGTTTTTCCTCCATGAAAATCTTATACAGATTACATTATGGTAACCGAGTTAAGTACCTTAGAAGAGCTGTATATACAAGTATATATATTTGACGCTACATTATTATATTCAGAGGAATATACCAGAGGGTATATATTAAAAACAAACATTAGTACGTTAAGCTACACGTGACTGTCGCAAGGGCGTGCGCGGCGCATGCAGAGCGCGGCCCACTTCGTCAAAATGTCATGCGTCTGCGCCGACTATATTCGTAAGAGATGCGCGAGCTTGGGTGAAATCAGTTTCCAGGTGAACCAACGTAAACTGATCTGGAAATCACTAAAAGGGCAATGCATCAAAATGCGGACACAAAGTTCTGTTCAAAAACAGAATCAATTTATTTTTTTAATTTACTTACCTATTCTCTTTTACATATTTTCACTTGATACCCGTGGAATGATATGAAGTTCCTACATAAAAACACCCATGACCTAACTCTCATCTCTGTTGGTTTATAGACCAGATTTCTGACAGTCCTATATGCAAAAAAAAATGAGACCGGAAAGGTGCTTAATGCTTAAACTACTAACATTTCAAAGATCGTGTATAAACTGGTTTGCCTGAACTTTTCATCCACACATGTTCTGTAAGCTTTGCGAATGATATCTCAGCGAAATGTTAATCGTCTCGTTTGGTTTCAGGTAATTGTCGCGGACATGTTTCGACACAATGGTCACGAATGGGCGATTCGTGCGTAGATCGGCGCCCTTGGTTTAGTACTTATGGCGGTAGGTGGAGAAGGATGTAAGATTTGTTAATGGAAAGTTTAAAACTGAACTAGTATGAGTTACCTGAAGGATAAGAAAGGTAAGTGCCGTTGGTCAGTAGCCTATTTCAGAATAGTGACAAGGGTCGCCTGACAGTGACATTTCGCCGTTCATTGCCTGTTCAACAAGGAAATATCGACGTTCAGTAGGTACTTACAACTAGGGAACAAATCAAATTATTTTATTGAATATTTTTGATTTGTTCTTTTTTTCAAGTAGTCACACGAAAAAAAAACACGTTTTTTCTTTCGTATATGATATCTATTTAAATTTATAATGCAGGTACTTATCATCCCAGACATAGGCACAAAATTGTCACTGTCAAGTGTCGATGTCACTGTGGTGAAATAGAGCCCACTGTTTCTACGTATTATTATTTTTTTCAAATTACCTAGGTACTCATAGAATTTTACTATTTATATACGATGGATTATGCGAGGGCCTTTCGTGAATACCAGAATTCTCGAATTTCAGACATTATTCTCTTATAGGTACTCCAATTAAGGCATTTTAGAGTGCCAGAAAAAAATGTCCGAGATTTGCAAACTTCAACATTAATTCTTTGGTTTCTTACATGATGGAAAGGAAAAATATTGCTTGAGTTTCACAAACAGTGTAAAACCAAAATGTCAAATTGAAATATTTCACATTTAACCCAACCCCGTGACTCACAACTGGAACATTACGGTAACCTAAGTACCCAATCTGGATTATAATCATACGAACTGCGTTCAATTTCCCAGGCGTGACAAGCTTATCTAGCTAATCCAGTTTGCCAGCCGTGAGTGAACGGAGCGGTTGTCCTTCGACCACGCCTTAAGCTTTACTATAAACGTGCTAACAACCTTAAGGGCTGATTTAGACGGTACGAGTGGTATGCAACTTTCATTACAATGCGGCATTTGATCGGCCGACTGAATTGCATGTAACGTCAGTCCGCAATGGATCTCAAATCGCATGCGATTTCACGCGCCGACGAAACGAGCATTAAGGTTACTTAGGCGCTTAGGCTGTTTTCGATCGACGCTAGTCATGCGGAAGGTGGTGTGGAAAAATATCGTGTTAAGACCCACATTCTTAATCCACATTCTTCTTGGTGCCTTGGCTTATAGGATTGGGACGGAAGTAGAGGAAGTTTGGTGCAGCTAGTGGATATGATTTTAATGATGTTGATTTAAGAGAGAACTAAATAATTTACTATAAATAAAATGTAGAATTGCATAAGCACAAGTCGACAGTAAAATAATATGATCAAAGTGCCTGGACCAGAGATTCCGGCACTTAATCTTCTGCACACCAGTGTATTGATACTTTCCGTAGAAAACGAAACGCCGAAAGCCCCGTTCCGGATCTGGCCCGGTCCGGTCTAACGTGAGTCATCCTTAACACATTTCAATTTCGAATACCAGTAAAACAAAAGATTTTCCCAAAGCATAAGCTCGCCGTCTTAACCCGTATCTGCACCACTAATCTGCATACTGCTGGTGAAAGGAGAGTGCAAGGCACCGACCTTCGCACGCAAGGCCGTTGCGGGTTATTTCCGCGTATTTAATATAATACCAGTGCCCAGTAGTCAGCTAGCGAACGTGTTGACCGATTTTAATTATACCTAGTATATTATTAACGTACATAAAGAGTACGAAGATAACATTTGCGTGGAAATTACTGGAAGCTGTGTTCTACTTTTTTTTAACAGGACGCAACACGTAGAACGCTGCAACACAGTTCCATTTAAAGAAATTAAAGTAAACGTAGTATATAAACCTTTTTGTCAGGCCGATGATCTTAACGACGTTACTACGCACTTTGAGGATAGGCTTCTGAAATTAGCGATCGTATTTTGCGTTTAATGATGTGAAAGAATAACGCATGAAAACTCGGAAATTTCACGTTTCCTGGAACTTAACACTAATGAGCTAGATCGATTGTTCACCCCAGAAAACCCCCAAACAACAAATTTTAGCGAAATCGTTAGAGCTGTTTCCGAGATAAATAAATATACATCCAAAGATCCTCACAGAAAACCAGCGTTGCATTTATGACATTATGCTCCTATTATATTTTAGCGTCTAATGTTTTTTGCTTGCATGTCTTCTGTTTTATTTGTGTTTTGTTGTGGCGTTAAATAAATGTTTCCTATTCTTTTCTATTCAAAGTTTCCTTAAGTTCTTATGCTTCAACTGGAAATGAGGCATTTTGTGATGAAAAATCTCTCAAATTATTATCTCACGACCTGACTTGCGGTCCATAATATAAGTCAAATAACGCACATGTGTGCCATGGTGGCGGAAAAGATAAACCCAATTCCTTCGCGATAATTGACATGTCTATCCGGATTTCTTAACCCCTTGCCTATTCATTTCACCACATAAGGTAGGGCAGCACTAATACGTTTCATTCTAAACGCACATTACATACGTAATTCAGTAGGTGCCATGGCAGCGTACTGTCAGTCATGATATACCTTGGCTACCGTGGCGAATGAGAACCAGTATAGTGTATTTGGTAATAAATTGTATATAATTGTATAAAACGTAAATTGCATGAAATTGGGCTTAGCAAGCTCAAGCTTGCATGCTTAACACATTTGGCAGGGTCACTTGTGTGCCTTGTGAAGGTATGCAGTATATACCAGCACCTTTTTTTATTGCAGTATCAGCAGACATATATTTTTTCACCACACCAACTGTTAAAGAGATAGCAAAATGGCATTTTATCCACAAGGGGGCAAAGTAATTTCATACAAATTTTAACTCGATGTCTTAATCTGGCTGTCTAGCTTTTCACCTATAAATGATGATTTTGAATCATAAATATTGAATAAATTGACGGATTTGATTTATTTTGAAGTTTTATAGTCAGTATTTTGTTCGTGTTGTCGTGGTAAAAAATTTTGTGTTTCACTCGGTGGCAAAGTTTGTAACCTTCGTGCCTTGATACCCTCGCAACGCTCAAAATTCCACTTTTTGAACCACTCGCTACGCTCGCGGTTCAATATTGGAATCTTTCGCTTGCTCAGGTATCAATATTGGCACGTGCGGTTAAACAACTACTTTGCCCCCTTGTAAAACAAATAACTATTTATTATGTTTAAGGTATATTTGGCGGGGTTTTATAATTTACTTTCCAGTCCATAAATTACATGCAGATTCTTAAGAAATAATCGATGGCTGCTCACGATAATTCCAACCTTTTCACATTCATTATCAGCTTAAGGAAAATGTAAACACTCATTTATCTTGTGATTAAAAACATAATAAAAATATCAAGAATAAAGTTAGCTTTTGCACATAAAACGGACGATTTAAATGTGACTGAAATTTTAATTGCTTTACCTTGATTGCTTTTATGGGCTGTTTTGAACCAAGTCGGATTAAAAGAGACTTCTTGAATACCTATGGGCATACCGTTGGCTCGTTGGGTAGACGACATTCGAAAAACTGCGGGTACCTCTGGATGAGACTAGCGCAGGAGTGGGATAAATGGCGTACACGAAGGAATGCCTATGAAATTATGATGATGATGATGATGGTGGGCATGCCAGTGACAGTTATAATTATATCAGTTCTAACAATAACCGCAAATAACGGTATTACAGAGTTATACATATTGATTCATTTCACAATAGGTACTTTTTAATAATGACTAGTCTTTCTAACGCAATTACCAACAGTATATCGACGAAAGAGCCACAAAGACATTAATGGTTGCAAAACTTGATCGATTATTACCCATTCAAAAGTTCCGTGTAAACGGAGAAATTTACAAATCCAATTTTTTTCTTAATCGATTGAAGGTAATAATTGTCTTTCAACCACTTATCGCTTAAGTCAGAATAATTTTAATGTGTAACATGAGTTTATGGATGGTAGCGAGAAGATTTTAGGGCTTGACAAAAGAGAGTACCTAGAATTTAAAAAGTGGCATCATAGTCGTGTTGTCGCTTAGGGGCGAGAACGAGACGACATGACACGACGACGATTTTTACTCTTTTTTGCCTGACTAAGCGTTTCATATGACTCAATATTTTTATACTTGTACACAATGACCGTAATTATCTCGAATAAGCCTCTTCTATGAGTTTCTGGAATACGTTAATGCCGTAATTAATGCCATTTTCTATGTTTTTACGATACCTTTCAAGATTTTAAATCATAGCCGTTATCATACATAAATGTAGAAGTAAACGGTTTCATTTAGTTATAAATTAGATCAATTAAGGTATCTGTAATTTAATTAAAGATAACAGGTTGATCGAAATGCTTCAAGAACATTTGAGGTAGCGTGATTGATATTTCTGCTATAAGTTTTGAACTATTTTTTGTCCGCACCGGTTTTTGTAAGCGCATTCCGTCGGCCGAATTCTACATTAAATTGTCGCCTCGTTTCTACTGGACACCTATTTGGTTTAATGACGGCAGCCTTGTAATACTTCGATATATTTTTTATTAGCACTTGAGTACTTAGACTGCTACGAGTATTTTATGCTCTTTTAATAAAGTATCAATTTGCATTAAAACCAGTACCTACGACGTTGATTTATTACAGTATTGATATTTAAGAATATATAAATTACTAGATTACAAAGATAACATCTAATTCTAAAGCTCAAAACATCCTTTATGGAATAAACATATACAAAACGCTCAATTTACATAACAAATGTACAAGGTTAAGTCCAAGCTTTTATGTGCTATCGAATAGATCTTGCACAAAATGTGTGCAATCATCTTTTACCTCTTTTAGCTATGATATAATAGATTTTAGTAGCTTTTCGAGCACCCAGTTGGTATTTAAAATTTACCTACGGTTACAAACAGAGACTAATCAGACATATGCAAAGTAAATACGCAATGTACCTACAGTCGAGTTCATAATTATGTGTACATTTCTTCAGCTAAACCCGTTGCAATAAGGTGAAAAAATGTACACATATTTATGAACTTGACTGTACCTAATTGTTTAGATTTTTATACGAAGCCATCGCATTCGGAAAACCGAATGTCGGTTAAAACCACAAATGGGATATAAATATTTGGGAATCACGTCTTTGCAACTAGCTGTTAAGAATACTAATTAGACCAATACTAAGCTCTGTCGTCTGTTGAGTCAGAAATTGGGCGGTTCTTGGTTGTTTGCTTTATGAAGTCATTAATGTAAAGTACATGGAGAAACCTGCAGATAATTTTAGAGCTACAGAAAGTTCAGTTTACATAAACCTGTCAGAGAAGAGAGTGGCCGGCATCTCTAAAGCTTCATATTACACGATTTATTGCTCTTGAACAAACAAGATATCTGCGTGTAATGAAGCGTACGTTTCTAACGATGCTGTAATACTGTGAAACAAGTTCATGACCGGCGCAGGCGTAGAAAATCGTATACAAATAAGTCACCCGACCGCTTCTTTCTCCGAGATCGTGTTCGGGCTGTGTACACGAGATAGTGTTTCTGAGGCGGAACTAGCTTTGGTTTTATGTAGAAAGGAACCATTTCATCAAAAAATAACAAACCCTTATAGTTTGTCAAACATACATTTTGACGCTAATAAAACTTTATCAACAATTTAGTTTGGATATTTGTTGGTTCAATTTTATTAACTTCCGCTTTATCGCCTAGAAGATGCCCGTTACTTATACAGTTCACCCTAGATTTGAAGGTTGCCCCTGCCGGGTTATGTGAGCTCGGCAATATCTATGTTGTGTTATATTAAAAAAACCAAAGAGCAGCGAAATTGAATTCACAATAATGTTAGGAAACTTTCAGGTGTAGGTAAGTAGTATGTAGTACTTACGAGGGATATTCATACTAATATTATAAATGGGAAAGTGTGTGGGTCTGTTGTTTGTCCGTCTTTCACGGCAAAAGGGAGCGACAAATTGACGTGATTTTTAAGTGGAGATAATTGAAGGGATGGAGAGTGACATAGGCTATTTTTTGTCTCTTTCTAACGCGAGCGAAGCCGCGGGCAAAAGTCTATAAAAAGTCTATAAAAGTCTAAGTTTATATGAGTAATATCTAACGGTTCTTTATAAACTCCGAGTATTTCTATACAAAAAGTAAAAATATATTGGTTCCTTATGGTGAAATATCGATCGCTTTTCGTCTGTTAAAGCCGCTATTGTAGTAAATTTGTAATGCAACGATCGAAGCCGGACTTAATCGACATTGAACCAGTTCGACCGTATTATGATTAATTATTTAATAGTACTTATATATACTTTAGGAAATCCCAAGCAATATAATTTGGAAAAGTAATGCTAATGATCGATTCTACGAAACACAATGATATATAACACACTCATTTATGACCTTAAATTTTCTTGTTAATAGCTACACAGGGTCTAAGCTGTGATAAAATATCTAGCTTTTCCGCTCAGCATGACCTGTCCTAAAAGTAAACAATCTATTCTTATAATTAGATTCAAATAGACTTCAAACTGAACTCAATTATTGCAAATTTAGTATTGACCAAAAGGATTTCAAGGTAATCATTCAATGCCGTGAAAGGAACCCGATTTGGTCAACCATTACGTCCTTACTACCGTGTCGTTATTGTTCCATCCGTGTGTCGCGGGCGTTATATGTGACTGTATATTAGGTTATAGAATCTCAAGTATTCTAAATTTAGTGTAACGATGGATTTCAAGGCTATCATCGTGAAATGAATTCGATTAGGTCAACCATCCTTTCTACCTCGCAAAAAGGCGATCAAATATATTAAAGAGCCACATTCCTACGCACACAGTCTACGCTCTTGTCGGTGAACGCGTACCATGCTTGTATGAGTGAGATATGACAGGTTGACTGCTCGCGCTTTTGACAGGCGGTAACTGAGGTAACCGTGAGCGGGTGGGTGGCACTTTCAGCGGGGAGCTGGAGTGGCCATACTGTTAGATAGAACTCTATTATTAATACTGTGCTACCGTGTCGTTTATATCGATCCATCCGTGTGTCGCGGGCATTACGTGTGACGTAAGCGGGGCCGAGAACTTTCACCTTCGTCCGAGACATCCGACGCCATTGAACTTGGCGGTTGACGGTTGTATAAGTATTGGCCTTTGTGGAGATAGCTGACCTTGAGCTAGGGGCGAATAAATGGCTGCTTGGGATTCAAGTCTTTGGAACGCTGCAGATTCGTAGTACTATGTGTTTGCGTGATCACTTAGATATAAAAGGATTGTAGGTACCTAATTCTATCAATGCTGTGTTAGTTTAAAAAAAGTTAAAAAACAAGGGTTTTAAAAACGAACGTTAAGTTTATTTGGCTAGTACGATTCTATTTTACAAGAAACAAAATAGTTTACGGACGTCCAAAACTATTGTTATAAAATTGTCTTGGAAGTGTTTTTTTTTAGAATGAAATAATATAATTTTCATTTATGATAAATTATCTTTCTAACTACAATCGATAAATAATCTTGCTAAACAGAGAAAAAGACAAAGGTAAGTTTTTAAGGTAGACAAGGAAATGAGGAAATTTGCAACGAGACTATATTTTTGCAGACAGACGTCTGCAAAAATATAGTCTTGTTGCAAATGCAATCAGCAATTTTGTTACAATAAAAAACAAATGACTATTTTTACTGACCTATAGTTATCTTTTGAAATGGCAGTTGATTGTGCGCAAGAAACAATTTCGCATGCAATTTCCTCTAAAAGCAAACATCATTTCCAATGTTCTTTGCCAAGGGCAGGTCCATTCCGAAGGTAATCGTAATTTTAAAGCGCATCGAGTAACAAGATATTTACAAAACAAAGAACTTGATATTACGAGTGAGTTTGTCAGGAATGCAAGTGCAAGAAATGATTGCAGCGAACACCATTATTCATAATCAGAACTCCATTTGTTGCAAGTTGCGACCTTTAACTTGGGATCAGAATGATCATTCATTCTCAAAGGTAACTTTATACTTATGTAGATTCTCTTTCTACAGCATTATTTTTATGGGGCCCTTGACGATTTGTTGATGGATTCATTGCATTAATATTGATCGGATACTGATTGATTAACGATAAATTGTTTTGATTAGATCTCATCAGAAAGGTTTTATAAAATTAGTTAATGTTTTCGATCAAAAAAAAAACAAAGTATTGCGTCGTTCACAATTACGAAACGCTTAGGGGATAGGTATTAGTTTGGTTTTAATAAATTAAGATAAATGTGTTTTAAATCCTTTTCTTCGCCTGCGCATGGAATATTTCCTACAACATTTTTACGACCCAGTGACTTACGATTATTCTAGATACTTGAAAGTAGGCGGACGAAGGTCGTAATAAGAATATAATATCAGACGTCTTGCCTTGAAATGTTTTTAGATTGTATTAAGAGTGCGGGCTGTTTTTTAGCATTTAAATATTGCAGTGCATTAATCTTGTCATAAAATACCAGATACTTGACAATAAGATCTAGATTTATGAAACAAGTATTTATAAAAACTGGTATCAATTAAGTATTACTTTTTCCATTAAAATTCAATTCTTCAAATAAAATCACAACTACATAGATTAATGAAGTAATTGCTATAATAAAATCATCATTGAAACCAAAAAAGAGATGTCTTGTTGATTTTATTACCCCATCTTTAGGTTTTGTGTCGTAATTAATTTGACATCAACAGTAGTTACAAAAATGACTTCTATTTTTCATGAAAAGTAATTGTTATTGTTTTAGAGAGCTAAACGTCCAAAAACAAAGGCTAGATTATCTAATGCCTAGTCACAGTTGAAGCGTTAAATTGCGGATCAAATTTTTATTCAGTCTTAAAAGAATACTGTTCTCGTTATACAACATCATCGTGATAACTACCCATTGTCTGCGAGAGGAAATAACTCTGTTTCCGCTTCCAATTTTACCCTAGCTTGTTTTAGAGCAATTAATTCTTCCGACAGCCGATTTGAGTTGCTATTGTGTGTTAAGCATCGATCAGGACACGGTGCGTCCATTCGTCGCTATTCACCCGTCCAAGGTTTAGATGCATGGCCTTAGCTTCCCCTGTTCTTCAATCGGACAGCACAATGCCTCCATCGCCATTGTTAGCGGCGTCTATAGCGTGAACAATCGCAAGTTCTATCTCAATGACATCTGATTCTGCCGATCCATCCAGCATACCTCCTGTGCTTGAGACGACACTGGCGCAAATTAAAGGAAACCAGCGATGGACAAAATTATTGAATTTGGTTACTCATAATTTTTTTACGAACTTCTTGTTTTAGACTATGGAGGTTGGCAGTAGGTAGACAGTAGCTGTTTCAAATTTAAATTTTACATAAATGTCGATCGAAATCACATCCCACGTCGAAGCAGCATTAATACGTGTCTGCCGCAATTCTGTTCTGAATTTCAATGAGTCTTTAAATTATTATCCCAGAAATACTGGTCGGTTACAAGGTAGGTATTTTATTTCTTACGTATCCAAGTCTGCATTATTCATCGCTATTTAACCTATATTCTTTACATATTTGCTTCTTTTTGCAATACCGTTACAAGTGTTTGGAGAATTTTTAGTGCCGTTAACTTGAGGTCTGAAATTTTTGTTAAATCCCGTTGTCAAATATAGTTAGTATTCTGCGTATATCATTAACAACATCCTCGTGCGCGTACGCAAAATGTAACGGATGTTGTATGCAGAATGTTTTTGTTCTGGTACTCGACTTGAATTTACGACTGATTATCTGCGATTGCGATTCTTTATTTTGGAATTTGGCAGTTATTTATCTTGGTGATGTGATATAGTTTTATATTCATCGCATACGCATGTAATATTTGTTTATACGTACATTTTTATTATTTTTATTAAATATCCTCTATTTGGACGTCACTAATATTGTACGGGCTAAAATTCATGTTTGAGTAATCATGTGGATCTAAACACATGTGCTTTCTATAGTTCACATCGTTTGCAGCAATAGTGCAATTTTATTTTTATTAATTACCTTCATTCGTAAAATTTGTATTTGTTAACAGTTACAGTTTAGTGGTTCTTATCGTCTTAAGCTACGATTACCTTTAATAATTAACACAGTAGTTACAAGCTAATCAATGTTCTGTTATAATCATCGCACCCTATTATTCCAGGCATTAAATTTACACATAACAATAGATCGATACAAAAAACTAATCGATCATTACATCAGGCTACCTAATAAGTCGATTGCTGTAATCGTTACTTTCACTCCATCGATGCGCCCGCGCCGCGTCCGGTGCTCTCAAAGGTTGACCGACCGCAACTTCAAGATCGTCGTGATAGCTAATAGTGATGCACCCGGGATCGTGTTTTTGCCTGGAATGTGCATTAATATTGCCAACAATATTGCCTAAATTAGACACTGCATACTAGATACTAATTAATATTATAAGGACAATCTTACGAATGTCTACCAACCAATTAAACTTAACAAAATATTTGTTGAAGGTAAGAGCGTACTTAATTAGTTGTATATATAAAATACAATAATAAGTCAGAAACGATTCCAAATCAGAACCAAAAATAAACAAGTAATACTTATTTTCATGTCATGGCAATAAGTACAGAAGGCTGCATGGCCCGTTAACTATTATTATAATTGAATTGAATCGTAACACCCACTAGGAAGTCCACCAATGGAGGTGTGACCGCCTAAAATAAACAGCTGTAAAAATAAATACAAGTAGAACAACAACAATAAACAATGACAAAATTGAAAAAGACACAGCTTTGTAAATAAATTAAATGTAAAAATAAAAATAAATAAATATTATAGAACATTCTTACACAGATTGACCGAGTCCCGGTAAGCTCAAGAAAGCTTGTGTTGCGGGTACTCAGACAACGATATAATATATCGAAGACAACGATATATTATATACGATATATATAATATACAAATACATAGAAAACATCCATGACTCAGGAAGAAATATCTGTGCTCATCACACAAATAAATGCCCTTACCGGGAAATGTAAAAAAAGGTTGAGAAGAAAAAATACCTAATGCATATAGAATAGATGCTATACTATATAATATATAATATAAGCTTACATTTCTGATTAGGTAACTAGTTATTATTTTGTTCCTAAGAATGAAAATGATACAGATTTGGAGTTCAAGTCTAATTAATTTCTTGCCGGTAATATTGCCAAAGGACTGATCTCCTTAAATGGGAATATTGCCCACTGCACATAACTAATAGATTCCGATCACTTATCACACCTGCACACGTGAAACGTGTCTAAAGAATGGATTTAATTGCTTAATTGAAAATTTCCACTGTCTACCCAAGTTAATGTAGTGGCGATGATGCAACGGTTAATGAAATTTTGAATGACGGTCTCAGTGTGGACCTTCGTGGTATTGGAATTTCATCTACGATGCATGCATAAGTGTAAAATCGAGTTCACAAAAACCTTTACAAACCAACATTCCAAATATATTTATACACGACCTTATTGTCATTTGTCACAGAGACGTATATTTAGATATATTTTTGGCATATTGGCTTGTAAAGATGTTGTTTGTGAACTCGGCCGTACATCTCTGAAATCTTTTTCCATAAAAGGATTTGATTTACTTTTCCTCTACATACTTACTGGCCTCGTCTTAACATTCATTTTGGTGTCATATAAGGTCCCTTTACCCTGATAACGTCACAAATAGCCCAAGTTTGTGGATGCAATTGCTCAATCTCGCTCCAGACACTGGATTCGCAATACTAAGAAATCAGGGAAACTTGCGTAAAATTTCATAACTCTCGGAGATTTTATATATCGTCATTTGTAGCCTTATTTTTTTGCAATCTGACTCAGTTTAGCTAAACGGTATCAGCCACAGGCCATAACGCAACCACATACCAGACAATGCCAGGTAATCACCAGTTGGTAAACACCCAACCAATTTCACAGATGTCGCAACATTCAATCCACTTATAATTGGTAACCACAAATCAAGTTAACGAGATGTCAGTCTCATAGGAGCTGGCAGGAGAGACAATGGTTGCTGATTAAAGAAAGCAGAGGTCATTGCAGGAGCTACCTTGACCTTGTCGGACTCTGTTGCAAGCTTGTCAAGCTGTCAGAGCCTGTTAGTTTTGACTACAATTAGAATAACAATGTCGATGACTCATTCCATCTTCAGTTGAAGTCTCGGTCAAGTGATTCACGAGAACTGGTCGAGCAAATCAGCTGGCCTAGTTTTCTCAGACATGTCACCGCCATATAGCCATTTCGGGGTAGTGTAAAATGGACACAATGAAGCAACCTTAAGCATAGATAAATCAAATAGGCCCTCTAAAGAGGAATTTAACTGTCCGGATGAAGTAAATAGTATCAACATTTTTTTTGCTGTCAATGCTCATAAGCGTCGTCAAATAATGGTTGACTGGTAGAGAATGCATCAAGGCGTTAAGTCCGCTATTTGTACTCATTTTTGTAAATATGTGCAATAAAGTTTAAATAAATAAATAAGCAGTCTTTAAATTTTAATGTATATTACTTTACGGTTATAGGTTCAAGTTTATACGATAATTTTGCAAGAAATCAGCAATTTTGATTTCAAGTGGTTTCGCATTAAACCTTGAAATTGAAAGTGAGTAAGCCTATCAAAAAGCCAGTTTAGATTTCATCGATTTTATAATGCGGTTACAAAATGACCTCGCGGCTATTCACCCAAACATGGAACACGATTGATTGAAGACATGTCTTAAACGATGTTAATGTGCAATTTCTTAACAATGTCCAGAGAGCTTACGAAAGATGACAGCTTCACAAAAAAAAAGATTGTGTTAGTGTAAATATTTGTTTTTACGAAGTCAGAGCGAGAGCCACGGATGTTGTAATAATGATATCTTACGGTTATTACCATGAGAATCGCAGCCAAATCACCATGCGAGCACGATGGGCGACCGCAGCTGATGCAACTGCACCGCAGACCATTTATCACCGATCGTTGAACCCGGGTTCTCATGATCGACAACCTGACACCTAACGATGATTCGATTGGCTTTTTGTTTTGATGATATTATTAGGGGATTAGGTTCGTGTCAGAATGTCATTTGTTTATAGAAGGTGATGAGGTGTCATTTACATTTCGTTGCGGGGATGTTGTAAGTTCGCATATTGGAGCCAGGCAAAGTATTTTCTTATATTAAGCGTCAGAACTTTGATCTATAGGCCTTTTGGTTCGATCTTTAGATGTGTATCGCAAAAAACAAGGTAGTCGTTAACAGAAACTACTTTTACACTACAAAACATACATTTTGTTTCATGCAGCATACAGTTATGTTAGCAGGTAAACATATTAAATCGAGGATTTTTCTCAAGAGTAGCGACCCCGCCTTTACATGTCGAGAGCGCGACGCATACGCTCTCGACATGTAAAGGCGGGGTCGCTACTCTTGAGAAAGATCCTCGAAAATTGGATCGAAACATGTCGAACGCTATATCGACTTAATACGTGAGTAACCCGCTTAAAATATTTTTAAATATATTAAAAGAAGTTACAGAAGTAAATATAACAAAAGGATTTTTAGGGCAAGCTTTTGAAAAAATGCATTAAATACCAGTAAGTATCATGTTGTAAAATGAATGGCATGACATTCGATGTCCATTTAGGAGTAAAGTTGATTCCTTGCTTAAAACCTTAGATGTAGAGGCATCCGGTATTCAAAACACATCCTCATACGTTTTCCTCTTATCTACTCGTAGTATTTCAAAACGGCATGATGACCCTAGTTGACCTTTCTGGTGCATTTGCCAACCTGAATCTGGTCGTTCAACTTTACGCATTAACCTGTACAGTCGCCATCTGATATATCTAAACGGGCAAAGTGCTCAAAAAGATCGAAACACGCACTAAACGCTTTGGTGTTCCGTTATTTATGAGAGCTTTGGAAGCTCCGATATTTTTGATGGCGACTGTATCTTGATTCTCGTTTGACCACTGGCCCTTTGCGGTTGTTTGACAGTATTTACGGTGTGGTTTTTAAGTAAATTTATTACTTGCAGTAACCACATTACCTTAGAAGTACTAAAGGATGTTGGTGGATATTATATTGGTTCCGTTAGAGAAGATTTTCTAATTTAATTTATGAACATTAAATACTAGAAAACCAGAAAAGCTAGATTTTAAAAACGATTGACAATATTTTTCACCTAGAGTTAGATATTACTCAATTTTTTTTTGTAATATTCCGAGATTAAAAGATTACCTTCTTTCGAATTTGCAATTTAACTCCTATTGTGTTGCGTCTTAATTGTCTGATCCCGTGAAATTATGAGGTTCATTTATTGACACTATCTAAAAATCGGTATCACTAGTATAATACTTAAAGGGTCGATAGTACCGGAATTTGCATTTTTCCCTGCCATTGTTACCACATTGTTGGTCCATATTATTTTATTGAGGTTCGCTTATTTAAACTATCACACCATTGAAATATCCCAGCATGATATACAGGGTGTAAACCTAATAACGGTGGTGAGTATAGGACATAATAAATAGAATTAGATAACTTTTACTTAAAATAATAGGTAATAGATTTATGTGTAATTGTTAGTAATTAAGGATTTATTGTATTAACTTTTAATTGATTGAATAAACTATTACTTAAAATTGAAATATTATTTTTATCCATACAAATTAATTCGGCCCGCAACGTAATGCAAACACACTCGCGTTTAACGCTCGTTGACAGTTGTCATTGATTGTCATCGCAACAACGTTTACAGTACATTGCTGCTGGGAATTTTATCAATAATTAATTATGGGGTGAAAATTAAGAGTAACTCAAAAACACCTCTTAATTTAATGATAACAATATTGAATTATATGCCTGGTTTCATTTATCGCCCTTATTAGGTTTACGCGCTGTATAATAGTATAGGGTTGAACGGGCTGATTTCTATTGTTTTGCCTGAAATTATTACCACATAGTTGGTTCATCTAGTTAATTTAACCCCCGACGCAAAAACGACGGGGTGTTACAAGTTTGATGTGACTGTCTGTCTGTGTGTGTGTCTGTCTGTGGCATCGTTGCGTCCGAGACAATGAACCGATTTATATTTAGTTTTTTTGGAAAGCTGTGTTAGTCGGGAGTGTTCTTAACCATGTTTCATGAAAATCGGTCCACTATGTTGGTTTTTTTTTAATTTTAATTTTGTGGTTATTTATAACGTTCATTTACAATATCACATCATTGGAATGAACCAACATTACATACTACTAAAGACCTGATTTGCATTATTTCTTTCAACATAAACCGCTGGAGTGTGAAGGTTTGAGTAACGCATATTATCGTATGCGAAATACTTTCGCGTTAACGCTACTAAGTTTCTATGCAGTAAGGAAGTATTTAGTTGCTATTACTTATTGGACATCGCGACGCATTATGCATAGTTAGTAAATTTTATCTAAAATCATGAATAATTTACTTTAATTTGACATTTTTATTGCGTTTTTATCGTAGAAAACGTTAGGTACTCGAAGGTAATTTTGAATATAATTGACGACCGGTATGGCTCAGTCGGTAGTGACCCTGCCTGCTGAGCCGCGATCCTGGGTTCGAATCCCGGAAAGGGCATCTATTTGTGTGATGAGCACAGATATTTGTTCCTGAGTCATGGATGTTTTCTATGTATATAAGTATGTATTTATCTATTTAAGTATGTATATCGTCGCTTAGCACCCATAGTACAAGCTTTGCTTAGTTTGGGGCTAAGTTGATCTGTGTAAGGTGTCCCCATGATTTATTTATTTACTAGCGACCCGCCCCGGCTTCGCACGGGTACTATACCTACATGTAAACCTTCCTCTAGAATTACTCTATCTATTAAAAAAAAACCGCATTAAAATCCGTTGCGTAGTTTTAAAGATTTAAGCATACATAGGGACATAGGGACAGAGAAAGCGACTTTGTTTTATACTATGTAGTGATAGTGATTATTTATTTATTTAATATGGCCATATTTTTATTTAATGAGAGAATTCGTTTGTCTTTATCTTGCCTTGCTCATGGACGGACGGAGGCAATGCATAGAAATTACCAATTCGGGTCCTATATTCTACAAACTCTTAATAGTAAAAGTTATCAGCGTCAAGTTTCCAAAATAAACCAAGAGCGTCTCGCTTTCTGTCAACGAAATCGAAAACGCAAAAACGATCAACACATGGCGTTTAACACAAGTACAAGTCCATTCCGTGAAAGCGATAGTGGCCTCGCACCGCTTTTCTACTGGCCGGGTTTCGACGGCGGTGAAAATGGTTGCCGCACTGACTGGATTACAGGGGTGTCGTTTCAAGGCCGTGCGCGTTTGCCGTAAAATATGGGCCTAATTGTTGGTCAACTCTTGGACTAATTTATTCAAGTATTAACCTACATCATTTTAGTAGTTACAATAATAATGCGATTTTTGGAGACTAGATGATCAATTTTTTTTCTAGCCTATTTTTGTGTGCCCACTCCTGGGCAAAGTCCTCCTCATTCTTCCGCCACCTATCACGATTTACCACCCACTCCAGCCAGTTGCTGCAAAATGCGTTGAGGTCGTCCTGCATTGAATTTATTGCATTAAATATATATTATTATACAGCATATTCTAACAGTTCTACTCTATATTAGAAGACTAATTATTATGTACTAGCTTTTTCCTGCGGCTTCGCATGCGTTAGAAAGAGACCAAAAGTTGCCTATGTTACTCTCCATCCATTCCACCATCTCCACTTAAAAAATCACGTCCATTCGTCGCTCCGTTTTGCCGTGAAAGACGGATAAACAAACAGACACACACTTTCCCATTTATAATATTATTATGGATTATGGATGTTTATGTCCTTACGCAAATGTATATATAAATAAGGAACATTTACTTATTAGGTATTTTTTACCTATAACATAACAATGTTTCTATAAAATTTGTATCACTGTATTTGTACGCACGCGTGCAACGTAATAAAATATTACGTGTCGAGCTACTAGGATGCAAGTGCGCAACTGTTACGTATAATTACAAGCGCCTTATTCACCCATAATAGCGGCCATTTTCGTCAAACTACTCTAGGCCTATGTATTGCTTAATATAAACAACGGTGCTTAATTGTAACAAATGATTACTATGTTGTAATCGATCGTTTTCGACCAGTTTTGGTTTTCTTAGGAATCTTATTACAAGTAAGTTGTATGCATGCGGAATGCATTCTTTCTTTAGAAGTGATTAAGTAAACTATTAAAGAGTCACGCAGAATGAATATTTTCACATGTGTTTGATAAACAAAGAAAAAATACACTTTAAATCTGAGAATTTTGTTGATATTATCATTACTCGCAACCTCAGAAAAATTCGTGGAGAGGTACAGTCAGCCAAAAAAGTGATTTACCACTTTTCGACCGTGTGTTTAAAACAGAGTCGAAAAGTGGTAAACCACTTTCTTGGCTGACTGTACTTAATGTTTTTGCTAACTTTTATACAAATGAATATGAGTAAAGTTGTACACTATACATTTATTTTGAAAATGGAAAGGAAATTGTACGTCTCTTTTTTTCTTTTCCATTTATTTCCGTACTTTGTCACGGCGAATAACTATGCTCATTATAACCAGACTATCAGGGTGTGACATTTACACACCCTAGCAACCTACCATACCCATAAGTCTACCAGCTACCTATCACACCCATTATAAGATGAAATAGGTAGACTTTTTAGGGTTCCGTAGTCAACTAGGAACCCTTATAGTTTCGCCATGTCTGTCTGTCCGTCCGTCCGTCCGTCCGTCCGTCCGTCCGTCCGCGGATAATCTCAGTAACCGTCAGCACTAGAAAGCTGAAATTTGGTACCAATATGTATATCAATCACGCCAACAAAGTGCAAAAATAAAAAATGGAAAAAAATGTTTTATTAGGGTACCCCCCCTACATGTAAAGTGGGGGCTGATATTTTTTTTCATTCCAACCCCAACGTGTGATATATTGTTGGATAGGTATTTAAAAATGAATAAGGGTTTACTAAGATTGTTTTTTGATAATATTAATATTTTCGGAAATAATCGCTCCTAAAGGAAAAAAAGTGCGTCCCCCCCCTCTAACTTTTGAACCATATGTTTAAAAAATATGAAAAAAATCACAAAAGTAGAACTTTATAAAGACTTTCTAGGAAAATTGTTTTGAACTTGATAGGTTCAGTAGTTTTTGAGAAAAATACGGAAAACTACGGAACCCTACACTGAGCGTGGCCCGACACGCTCTTGGCCGGTTTTTTTATTTGTTATAGTAGGTTGATGTATCTACGTCTACATATACAATACTAATAATATATTATGTTGCAAAATGTGAAACTTCACTAGCACTTTGCCAGTTCTTCAAGGAAATTCAATTTCCGTAGGAAACGTAACTTCTTTAGCTGTAATAACCAATGGAAACATTTTTAAAGTCACTTAAAAGGTCGAACGCGAACAAATAACACTATTCTATTCTATACAAAACGCAAAAATAGGCTAGTTTCCTACTAGTCAAATCAGATTCTTTTTATGAACTGTCAAAACGATTTGCTAAAATATGGAATTACTGAGGAGTGACGTCACGGTCAATCCATTTACTTTATATCTTTCTCTTTGACTTATTAAATAGAAATTATGTTTAAACATAACTACTGTCCATATTTTTCCTAATTGTGTGGTGCTTTATTTCGTGCACTGCATAAAATATTTTATTTTAAGTGTAGGAAACTAGCCTATTTAAAGTGCTAAACCGTTGGAAATACTGTTCTGGCCCCGTAGCCGAATGGCATTTCTCCGACGCCAAACGAAAGCGATACGCCGCTGGCTCTGTCGCGCCAATACGCAAGCGCGATAGAGATAGATATCTACTAGCGCTTCGTTTCGTGAGCGTTTCGTGAGCGATCGTGCCATTCGGCTAGCCACCCTGTTATTAATATGTATTATGCCTTACGAAGGGCAATAAATTTGTCTCCAACGATACGTCATGTTGGCAAGATTTCCAGCTTTCGCCCATGGCCAGTGCCATGGCAATCCAGTTCTGAGATGTTGACCGTTTAGAAGTGACTATCTTACTTTTACAATTTATGGTCCACAGCGCAGGCTTCGACATAGTATACAAATGTCAAGTGGGTCATTAATACAATATAAGAAAAATAAATAAATAATACAAAACACAATTAAACCTAAAATAGCCCCTGGATCGTACCTGGCTCAAAAGTCCCCATTATTCCCGCTGCGTTTCCCCGCTGAACTGCAATGGAGACCTGTTATGACCCAGATATGACCCAGAACGAGGATCGCAGCCCCTGTCTCGCAAACGACGCCTGATTTATGGTGGCTAAACTTAAAGGATGACGTTACTAAAATATTCTTATAGTTGTAGCTGTAACTACTTATTGAATGTCTAGATGTAACTTTTTGTCACTACTTATACAACGCTAAAACATAGGATTTGTTCTTGCAGGTAAGCACGGTCGCTTGATCGACGATATAACGTTGGCCGTCGTTTTCGCACTATCTGTAAGTACAATAGGTATGCCCCGATGCGATAAAGTTTATCCCACTAGTGTGCTACGCCCGTCTCTGTACTATAAGGCCGTTTTCACATTATCCGATCCGATATCGGATGTCGGAAGGATTTCAATGGAAAAAATCCAAGATGGCGCCTGTAATGTATGGGATATCGGTCTGACATCCGATATCGGATCGGATAATGTGAAAACGCACTGAATATACATATGTATACATACACACTTACACAGTCATCAGTTATGGACATATTTTGACTTGTTTTATTTATTTGTTTATTGATGCTCCACGAAACTACAAACTTGATCTTTATTCTTTATAATACATTAATAAGTACAAATATCTGGGCAACCGAGCTTCGCTCGGTTCTCTTTCGTATCCTTGACATGTGTCGCCATCTAGTTCAAATATGAATAGTACCTACATCGAGCGAAAGAATTCTCAGCCTTAACAACACAACTACCCCACACGAGATGGCGCGCATTTTGCCACAAAAACTCAAATAGTGTATTTTTCTATTCGTTTTAGCCTTGACCTGTGTCGCCATCTAGTGTTTGCAATAAATAGTACTTACATCGACCGAAAGAATTCTGTCTTAACAGTACAACTACTGCACACGAGATGGCGCGCGAAGAAAAACGCATGAAAACTCGAAAATTCGCGTTTTCCGGGACCTAAGGATAAGTTAGACCGATTTTTCACCCCCAAAAACCCCCACATAACAAATTTTTGCGAAATCGTTAGAGCGGTTTCCGAGATCGTCAGTGTAAATAAATATATAAATAAATAAATAAATATACAAGAATTGCTCGTTTAAAAGTATAAGATAAGCACGCCTGTATCCCATAAAGGCGTAGGCAGAGCACATGCACTACTAAGTTTTAGAGCCACTCTTGGCAAAAAGGTGTTGAAAGAAATACAAATTGTGACATTGCAGTGACAGCTTGCCAGCCTCTCGCCTACGCCACAATTTAACCCATATCCCACAGTCGACTTCAACGACACCCACGGGAAGAAAGGGGGTGGTGAAATTCTTAACCCGTCACCACACGTCTCACGTCTTTATCACATTTTTTTAATGTCTCTATATAAGGCCCACTTGCACCAACCACTTAACTCTGGGTTAGTGGGCTGTCATCTGTCAAATTCCATATAAAATGGTGGGTTAAACCTCGGGTTAACCCTCCATTTTCGTTGGTGCAAGTGGCCCTTAGGGGATATTTAGTGAACAATGCTTCAATTGCTGCTTCTGCTTCACTGCCGCAATTCAAGCTGCTAACTTAGCCAAATAAAAACCCTAGTTTGCAAATCAAGAAAATGGAATGAAATGTAAAGTAGAACAGAATTAGATAAGTGCAAACACGCGCGGCTCGTAGGCTTTCATTGCGCAGGGTCGTGACATGTCGCTGTTGCTAAAGAACCGATGAAAACCGAGAGTGGTTAGTGTAGCAATATTTCTAAAATTGGCATAGTTGACATTAATATCTGATATAGATAAAATCTATAGGTCATTGATTTAGTGTAGTTTTTTGTGTACATATCTTTTTTTAAACCCCTGATGCAAAAACGACGGGATGTTATGAGTTTGACGTGTCTGTCTGTCTGTAGCATCGTAGCTCCCGAACGGATGAACCGATTTCGATATTTTTTATACGGCCGCCTGATGGAAAGCGGTCACCGTAACCTATGGACGCCTGCAATTTGATTCTATTTGTTTGAAAGGTGAATTAGTCGGGAATGTTCTTAGCCATGTTTCATGAAAATCGGTCCACTATATCGGGGTTTTTTTTGACAAAATTTGAATTTTCTGGTTAGGTTAGCATGTTCATTATGATATATGTATGTGCAAAAAGGACTCACGCGCAAAATGTGACTATGCTGACCTCGCTGGACAGCAAAAACAGCGAACTATAATGTGTAATCATAAAGCATGCCCAATTGCCCATAATATGTAATCGCAATATCGCATATCGCTATGCACTGCCTGTACACTAGCGATCATATCTCTATTTAATTCCTTATCTACGCCATTCAATATAGTTGCGGACAACTTTTAAGTAGCCAGAACTGGAGCAACAATAAGACATTACATAACAACTATTGATCCGCGCCGCACAGGACTCGATCGATATTCAGCGCGAAACACGACTTTCACTATTGTCGTACTAGATGTCGCTGATTAAGACGTCGTGAATTGAATTCTATAGTAAATGGAGCGGAAACCAGAGATACAGAGTAAATCAATTATCGGATATAGCGGCGTGAAGTAAAGGTTAGTGTTCATATTAGGCGCTCAGCTGGATATTAATTTTTACGATTTTTTTGGACACGTAACCCGGTTATGTAATTTTCGGTTAGGTTTTATAGTGATAGCATGAAATTATTTGAGTATGTACACGCATAGACGCTTTTGCTAAATATGTTTTTCATTCGAAATCGAACTAAACGCGCGCGAGTCTAGTTTTTGCGAAAGAGATTCTTGGTTTGTGGTTTCTACTAGAAATAATGACCTTACAGGCACTTCATCATGACTGATACGTTTTATGTAAAAAAATTATATAAAGCAGAATCTAGTCTTTCGAAACGGTAATGTATCTATCACAATTTTAATATGAAACAATAATTTTAAAATTAAAATTAGAAATGTAACAAATAAAAAAACAGAGTAGATGCAGTGTTATGGGCCCTTGTTTAGCGCCATTCTTGTTATGTCAATATTTCTGAGCAGAGAAAACACAGAAATGTATTCATGAAACATTGATAATAACGGCAAAGTTATGCAAATACAGGTTGCATACCTATCATCAAACATTTCATCGTAACTTACTCCATTTAACATCCAGAATTATGGTTCCCAGCATTACGCATTCCGTTTATTTCCTCAAAAGATACGCACGTAACACAACGCATGTTTACACGCGGTTTCGTAACCCGTAACTTGGGATACGCAAATTATCCCAAGACACGTATGCGGTGCGGTCCGTCCTTCCGTTTGGCGCAATTTGCTTTCTCCGCATGCATCTACGTGAGTGCAATGGTGATTGCGGACAGAAGAAAAATCGGCCAAGTGTCGGACTCGAGCGCGAAGGGTTCCATGCCACTTTGTAATTCATCTATAAAAACGGCAAAAAAAATCATACCTATTGTATACCATCTAAATTGTTTTTGTTATTATAGCGCCAACATAAATAGGTACATCATCTGTGAAATTTTCAAACGTGTAACTATCACGTTTTATGAGTTACAGCCTGGTAACAGACGCGAACAGACGGCTGGATTAACGGACGGACAGCGCGCAGCGGAGTCTTAGTTTCCCGTTTTCTCCTTTGGTTACGGAACCCTAAAAATGTCACACGTGGATCATGCGTCATAGTGATGCGACATTGTTTGAATTAATTTGGATTTCGCAACTAATCGTTGCCTTTAACTGATCGATTACCAACCGTAATGATTAAACGATAAGAACTATTACGATAACAATTGGAATGTTTACATTTTTGTTGGACTTTAGAGTCTATTTGCAGTGCGATATGAGTGTTTGTTGGTTCGGTGTACAGTCGAGTTGGCAAGTGTGTCAATGACTTAATTTAGTTAAGCGAAGGATGTTGAAGGGTTGTATTGAGTAATTTGCGACGTTTACGGTAATCGGTTTCGGTATTCTCGAGTTTACCAAGTTTGGATTTATTTTGCAAACTATTATTTCTATCGTGACATTCGTGTCGATCTGTGATTTTTCCACACGATTGTTAAACAATCTTCATGGCTAGACACACATAGCAGTTATTCATTTCAGTCTTACCATTTTATACTTATTATCAACACCACAAGATCTAGTCTATGTGCAAAAACGTCAGCTTTGCTTAGCCTTGAATTACCAAACTAATCGCTTGCAAAAAATATCAAAAACTATCAAGCGTGCTCCAAAATTGTAACATTTCATAACCTCTGAGGTAATGACAGTTAGGTCACCGGTCGGTGCATTAAGTAGGTTTACATGGTGTACAAAATGGCTACCTTTAAAATGGCGTAACTTGGTAAGATCGTATTACCTTAGTCCAAGTGTCTTTATAATATCCTACTATAATCCTACCCACAAAACTGAAAACCGCATAGCCACTGAAATAAAGAGTATGTGCTCCTTTCAAGAAAATTCAAAATATAGCGACTAAAAGCTGAAGGGCTATTCAAATTATGTGGCGAATGTGCCCATTAGTATGAGACAGAGCAATTTTGTCTAGGAAACAATTTCGTGTTACAATTTGTGCATTAAATTGATGTTTGTATGTATACCTATAGTCCAATGGACGCTGTGGTGGAAATATGGAGTTTGTGGATTGCCGTTGCAAAATAAGTTCAAGTTTTCCTCGTAGTTATGTACATACATTTCGACGATTTAGATTAATAATATTGCGAATCTGCATTTCCAACTTAGGTAATTTAGACAAGTTAAACTATTTTATAACCAGAATCTTGTCAGACTTCTGTAGTTTCCCAATAAATATAATTAGTAAATAAACTGAATAAGTGATTGCCAAAACAATACCTAATAGGTGCGTTCAGTTTAGTATATATCGTGTAACACCAATACTTAACACCATCTAAGTATATGTTTAACACGAAGAGTAGGTAATACTTTGGATAATCATTTTATATTGTCTATTTAAACGGTTTTAAGTGAAATAATGTTATTCTGGTCATTTAGAATAAGTCTAGCTAAAAGGAAAATGTTAATTTCTTCATTTAAATTCGAGGTTGGTAAAATTTGATTAGCCAATACACCCTCAGAAATCTAACGCGAACCCAGACAAAACCAGCAATAGGCTTTAGGTAATAAGAATTTATGTTAATATTGCAAGGTTGCGACATTTTCCATACTAAATGAGGCAGTTCCTAGCGTCTTTAAAACATTGCTAAGATAATGTGACAAGTCAAGGTGTCTCTGAATCTACGCATGACGTGTATGAGTGTGCAGCGGGCTTCAAATGTGCATGGACACTTGGGAATAAAATGAAACAAATTGCCATGCACTTTTGAAGCAGGCTGTACCCTTAGATACACAATCATTCATACCTAGTTTCACGTTTGTAGGTATGTGATCTACTTTGGTTACCATCAAGTGCACTCAGTTTCAGTTTGTACGTCCATTTCTTGTTTAGTTTTATTTATTTAAGAGCTCCTTCCTTCATCATTCCTTAGAGCGCCCATCAATTTCGTGAAATGGCCATTGACAGATGGCGTTGGCGCTCGGTACGCGAGCACCGACAACGGAACGCGCGTTTCAACGCAGGCAAGAATAATCTTGATAGTTTTGAATTTAATTGCTAGCAACAATTCTTTTGGTTTTACATGGGGACTTTTTTATAAAGTTTACAAGGGATAAGAATAGATTATGAAAAACTTGGACTTCTGCGCACTTTACAGATTTTTTTATTTTAATTAGGAGTTTTAAAAATAATATTCTAAAAAGCTTGTTAGCGAACATTCCGTATAAGGATCTAGTCTACTTATATTTTGCTAGTTGCTCATTGACAACCAAATCGGATAATTTTAATTGGATAGGTAACAAATTTAAAACATTAGATACTTGTCGTATATGCCATTTTAGTTTTTTTCTGACGCTATAAGGAGACACAGAGCCATAACCGCACGAATAACGCAAATACTTAGCTTTGAAAATGAAAGAAAATGTGAAAAATTATTTCACACATTTGAGTTATAGTCATTAACATAACTATAAAATCAATAATTCATCATCAGACCATTTATGGCATACTTAACAGCCTTTGATTACGTTCAATCTCTTTTATTGTAAAGTACCTAGTAATTATTTATTTCTAATTTGATTTGAATCAATTAAATTTTATAACTGTAATTATTTTAGTTTAAGTTTAAATATCAATCATACAAAGCTGTAACTGTAACGTATTTTATACAATATTGGTGAGTGTGTTTAGTAAAACGTCCCACTTTGTCGGTTACCATTAAGGCGAGATTTACTTGTATCTTTATACTAGCCTTTGCCCGCGGCTTCGCTCGCGTTAAAAAGAGACAAAAAGTAGCCTATGTCTCTCTCCATCCCTTCAACTATCTTCACCTAAAAAATTACGTCATTTTGTCGCTCCGTTTTGCCGTGAAAGACGGACAAACAAACAGACACACACTTTCCCATTTATAATATTAGTATAGATTGTGTCACACATCGCTCCGTATTAGGAATACTTAGTTTATTAAGCTACATTAGAATGATTGAACCGTATTGCAACCAAATTGCTAACGGCGGCAAGAACTACAGGTGGTCTCGAATCCAATAGCTTTATCAATTTAAATTGAATCGATTTAGCAACTAAATCAATCCGACTAAAGCACGTGCATGTCTGAGGCTTTTACATAATCTCATTAGGTAGCGTGCTTTTGCGCAAGTAATGCGAGTACTAGACATACAACACAGTAACGTATGAGTAAAAGGTACGTGGAGTATTTTAACTTCTTAATTGTTTATAAATTGAGATAGATATCATACACGAAAGAAAAAACGGCAAGGCCCACTGGTGGCCGAGCCGGGAATCGAACCCGGGTCTTCAGCTTACGCGGCTAACTTCTTTACCACTAGACCACACGTGTTTTTTCTTTCGTGTATGATATCTATATCAATTTATAATTTATATTAAAGTAGTGTGACTACTTGAAAAAAGAACAAATCAAAAAATATTCAATAAAATAATTTGATTTATTCCTTAGTTCTTAAATTTTTCTTTTGGTACCGGAGGCTACATTTTATAGTGAATAAAAAGCGAACTGCTCTTTGGCAATATAAAATTTGATGCCTAATATTCCGGTAAGATTAAGAAAAAAGAAGAGTAAGATTAGTGAACTATTTTTCCATTATCTTATTTTTCTTGATTTTACCGTAATCTTAGAACAAATTAAATTATTCTCATTTGAAAATATTTTAATTTGTATTAACGGTTAACGGAGTACGCTGGTTCGATTCCAGCTCGGAACACTTGGAGGCCTTGGTCACTTTTTCTTTGTATATGACATTTATTTAATGTTTACCGTAAGGCCGGTTCACACGTATTAAGTTGTCAAGTAATTAACTAAATTTTAACTTAATTTTAAGCGACTTAATTTTAAGTAAGCGTTTACACGTCGTAAACAGCTAAGCTCTTTAGTCATCCTGAAATGGACGATCAACAGCGCGTTCAAGTCATTCATTCAGTAATTACATTCGTATTCAGCGAGGTTTTAGATGAACTGAAGGATGAAATAGACAGGGAAACGAGAGCACCCACAAGACTGGGTGAGAAACTGGATAAGCAGAAGGAATGAATATGGCGCTAGTGCAACTTTGTTTAACATAATTATTCTTCAATAAACTTCACTGTAGTGTCTTCCGAACACTTCGACATTTTTCAAAAAAGATAACTCACGAACATACGATCGCAACCGCTCCGCCAAACTTATACAATTAACTAATATTTAACTAAATCATGCCTGTCCAAACGTATCAAGTGGTAGTTCACGCCCACCTACTTAACCGAAAAATAGACAAAATTCTAATTTACTTGCTTAAGTGCACGCTAAATATTAACTTGTAACTTATTACTAAATTGATTATTTACACGCTTTAAGTGGCTTAAAATTAAGTTAAAATTTAGTTAATTACTTGACAACTTAATACGTGTGAACCGGCCTTAATCGATACACTAGGGTATTCACTTTTGCAGCTCCTTGTTCTAAGAGTTACAGAATTACATGGACATTGGACAACTTATGATCAAATTCATACATCACGATAATTGTTAATTAAACCTAATATAATATACCCGTATAATTGAAAGTTCGAGCTCATTGTACAGTCAACCAATTGGAACCCTTAGGCCACTCTACAACCATGTTAAAATGACAAGCAGTAAGAGATTTCTTACAATCTGATTTATAACGTCACTATTACATAGTTCTACAGTGGCCTAGGGTTCCAATTGGTTGACTGTACATTACGAGTAGGTACGAGTATATAATGTAAACGAAACATAACATCACATACCAAATTCGATAAAATCATAATTAGCCAGAAATGTTGGTCCAAAAAGTCGTACAAATTCTTTCGAAAATTATATATTGTGAAGTCGATATACTGGTTAAAATATGCTTACTGTAACCTTATCTCTGAACTACATCTGCGATATTTTTACGGTTTAATCTCGGGGGCGGAGAAGTTGGGAAATGTTGTGATGTGACACTGTCACTTGTGGGCGTCTAGTCGGCGTCTTTCATAATTACGTGTGATAAGTTCAAAAGGCGGGTTAATGGTAATAAGGTTAGTGTCTTAGGACATGTATTGTATCCTACATAGGTGTAGGCCCCCCTCCCCGGGCCTCCCCTAGCGTCTCGCGAGCATAGCGACGGGCCTACTGTATGGCCTGCAAAGCGTGACGCCGCGTCGACCGACGGGGCGTCTTTTTCCATACAGGAGGGGGGGGGGGGTTGCATGTACAGAGTTAGCTATGATGAATCGTTATTAGTTATGACAGCTATAGGTACATATAGGTGCAGTAAAAGTCAAATAAAATATTTCTTTTTACTACCCTGACGCTACCCTCGTCTTAGCCATTATTCTCAGTGCCATTATACTTGAAACTTCAAACAAACAAAACACATACTTGAAATTAATTACTTAATTTTAAGCACAGTACTACAAGCCATCCGCTTTTATTAAAATGGAATATGTTTGGTAAACATAATAGTTAGATGCAGTACATAAGTTAGAGATGAAAACTGCTTTTTCAAAATAACAAAATCTTGCTAAGAGGGTAGACACTTAGACGGTAGATGTATCCGGATGAAAATGACGGCAAAGGTGTAATGATAATGATTTAGCTACTTCTGCCGTGACTATACTTTAATCAAGAAATAAAAACAAAAGTTTCGAGCATTCACTACAAATCACACATCATTTCCTCAAGGAAATTAACATTCTTCTAAAAATCTAATTTCCGTCACGATGTTTTATAATAGTTAGAAAATTTCGGATTTCTAACGAAAGTATCGAAAACAATATCTGTTATCTGCCCCATTGTTAGTTACTTGATTTAATTAGGGACAATCAACAAAAGAACGAAGTGATGTAATCAAGTGTAAACTATCACTTACCTCATAGTTGATAACAATGGAAATTAATTTCACCGTTTTAGAAACAATGTTTGTTGTAGTTTAAGTAGGCCTGCAGGATTTAAATTCGGTCGTGACAAGGACAGACAAAGCCCATACAAAAAAGCGTACCTCGGAAATGTGGGCCTTTTAGGCTTAAAACTAGACGGTGCTGTTCCGCAGCCTGGAAGTGGCCAAAATAATATTTTCCCCAAATATTTTTGCGTGTTTTTATTTTTTTATAACAAGAAATGACATGCTTCTTTATTTTAATATCATGACATCATGTCAATACTCATTAGGTATGCAAATTAATTTGTGGGCATAATCAGTGTAGTTTTGATAGTATATTGATTTAGACTATCACGATTTGCACTCATTGTTTTTTGAACAAAACGGGACTTAATCGCGTAAACACTTACATTTATATTTGGCCCGATAAATGTAAGTGTTTACGCGATTAAGTCCCTTTTTGTTCAAAAAATAATAGTTTTGATAGTATTTAACAGGTGGCGCAAAAAAATTGAGGAACTATTCTTAGTATGAAGACTGTAAATCCATACTAATATTATAAATAGGAAAGTGTGTGTGTCTGTTTGTTCGTCCGTCTTTCACGCCAAAACGGAGCGACGAATTGTCGTGATTTTTAAGTTGAGATAATTGAAGGAATGGACATAGGCTACTTTTTGTCTCTTTTTAACGCGAGCGAAACCGCGGGCAAAAGCTAATCTTATATAAATCATCCTTGGTCGTGGCTTTATCACCTGCCATGTATTAATTACCTCACTATCAGCCTTATACAACTTTTAGAACGTGACAGCTACACCGCGATCAACGATTGGATTGAATCTTGGTATAGTCCAGCCATGATGATAATTGTTGATAAATATAGTAAAAACTTAAAAAATACGAATGAAAATAGTTATATGCTTCTTTATACCATCAATATTCGGTATTTTTTTTTTCGTTTGCCACTTGTCATACCTACATTGACGATTATTATCTTGGTTTGACTCTCAGATCTGAGAGATTGAGATAATTTAATGATGATGGTCTTCACATACCAATGTATGTGAAGTGTCGTAATATAAACAAGTTTCCTGAGGGCCTAACTAAGATGCCAATCGTTGGCGCCACAGCGATCCAACTACCTTAAGCGATAGAGACAACGTTTCATTCGCTACAACGCAAGCGATCGGCATATTGTCTAGGTTGTGTGATCCCGTAGCCGGATGGCATTTCTGAGACGCGAAACACCACCGAAACGCCGCAGAAATGTAGTCTCTGTCGCGCCAATACGCAAGAGCGATAGAGATAGATAGCTACGAAAGAGATATTATCGTGACCGTTTGTGCATTCGGCTACGCACACTGATTTCCAGATCCCAATTCTCAATTTACTACCATCCATTTTAACGTCAAAGACTTTCCTGATATATTGCTATTAAACCCTTCACCATCGGTGGCTATGCAACATGATTTAAACAGGCACCAGCTAGAATATCGACAATAGTTAGTTTCCGTCGTGTCGCGGGCTAGATCCTTACGCAAGTACACACGTAACCGCTTTGTAAACTGATCTAGTTAATAAGGCAAAACACAGCCTTCCAGAGGCAGAAAACTACTGAGTATGAAAATTTTAGTTCAATTCATAAGAGGTAGCGGGGATTGTTATACTCTGTCAAACAAGTCTGTCAGTAAATTAGAACAAAGAAAACTATAGGTATCCTTTTCTCTGGCACCCTAAAGAAAAGGATGCATATAGTTTTCTTTGTTCTTATTTACTGACAGACTTGTTTGACAGAGTTTATAAGAGTAAGATCATAATATAGAATTGAAATACTTTGTTTAAAGTTCGCAGCAACAGTCATATCCTACAGGAAAGCCATGCACACTCTATCATTCTCTCCATTTTTTCCTTGTCGTAATAACCTAGTACAGATTTGTTTTTTTTTACTACATACATCAGTTATGTGGACAAGTTACAGTACTATTCAATTATACACTTATTGAGACCCGAGGTTGCAAGTATCAATCAATCGGTCATGGTAAAATGACATCCAAAAATTCACTGTAATCTCTATTTTCTAACAATATCATATCAAAATAGTTTTCTTATTGGCAACAATACGTATTGGAAAGGACTGTTTCGATTATTTATACCAGGGGGGCGATTTTTGAATCTCACATACGGGATTTTGTCACTAAAATACTGGTTGAAAACGGTGACTTGCTTATTATTTTCAGTGACAATTTTCTGAATTCGAACGCGTGAGACTCAAAAATCGGTCCCCAGTACCTTAAAATAATCAGTTGGATGAAATTTTACTTGTGCTCATAAATCATTGTATTGTAATCAGCGTTCTCTTGTAACATGGGCCATATGAAGACAGATAGCGGCGCGTGCGCAGAACACGTCGAAATGCTTTATCGTCGTCGTATAACGGCAGTAGGCTTTAATGGGTTGAGATAATACACGTAACCCGGACTATCGTAGGGCGTACATCGCGAGAGGGTTTATGTAAACTGTCGTAAGCTGTTGTTGAAATTAGAGCGGATTTTGTAGTAAAGTGAGTGGATGAATTGTTAGAAAGCTTGTCCTTAGTTCACACTCCAGCGTTTACTTTACTGAGTCTATGTATCTGAGGCTACGTAGCCAAATGCACAAACGCTTAGGTACGATAATATTGTTGCCGTAGCTAACTAACTATGTTGATCTTCCGTATTGGCGTGAGCGTGACAGAGCCAGCAACATTAGCACATGATTGTCGCGAAAGTATGCCGCCGCGAAATAGACTCCCCGTCCTTATGTCATTAATACAGTTAGAAGAAGACGTGTCATTATCTCGCGGCGACATACTCTCGCGGCAATCATGTGCTAGGCCTACAGGCTGCGTTTCGTTCAGCGTCTAGAGTTAACGATTGACATTTCTTCTAGGCCAGCAATAATATACAATAATTACATTTCGTAAAGATCTCCAAGACCAAGCTAAGTTTGCATGAAAGTGTCACAGACTTCGTAATGCACAGTGTTATTTCAGAGTCCTATGTAAATTATTATATTAATATATGGCGTTTGTAATGACGATTCCTTACTATGTTGTTTTCAAATCGGAACCAACCAGCTAACCAAGTTAGCTTAGACGGAAATTTTATGGTCGGAGTCTCAAAAATATGTATGCTTGAGCTCAAGTTCAAGGATAACGATAGAGGTAAGGGGGCGGCTCACACCTTACATGCTTACATGTCGCCGGGCCGCGAGTTCGCGGCCTATTCAGTGGGGACGACCTTCGCGCGGCGCAATAAAATTCAATGTCGGCTGCTCGCGTGCTTTCCGATTGTTAATGTAGGTGAGAATTTAGAATAGCGGCATTTTGTGAACATCAAAGGAGTGAGCCTTCTGTACTTGTACTATTATATATTCTGTGGTATTTGTCAAGGTATATTATTCTGCTCAGCTGATAAATACTTAGTTACTTACTATGTTTTTACTGTTTAATATTGTAACACGTTCCGTACCGTGTAACATTAATAAACTTTATATAAATTACCTTTGCAGGAATTTTACATAAAATTACATGCTAAGAGTGCGCCAGCATTTTGAATATGTATGAAATAGGCAACATTGCACGTAACACCGGATATTACTAGTAAATATAGGCAGTATTATATCAAGAATGTCATTAAATAATCTTAGTCAACCAACAGAAGTTAGAACTGCCTAGTTAATTAGTAGCGAAGTGTCATTTACGTCTAAAGAATGCAATATTTCTTAGTCACTAGTTAATTTAATGGAGATACAAAAAGTGGTCGATGTTAAAGATGTCAAAGTAACAGATGTGACTTAGTTATGTCTATGGTTTGTCCGCTTCCATAATAAACTAGTTTCCTTACTTAAAATATTTTTTTTTTATGCAGTGCACGAAATGAAGCACCACAAAATTAAAAGAAAAATATCTGCAGTAGTTATTTTTTAACATAATTTATATTTAATAGGTCAAAGAGAAAGATATAAAGTAAATGAATTGACCGTGACGCCACTCCTCAGTATTTCATAGTAATTCCATATTAGAAAATCGTTTTGACAGTTCATAAAAAGAAGCTGATTTGACTAGTAGGAAAGTAGCCTATTCTGTCGCGTGCTATAAGGTTGAATATCTTTCAGATCATTATATACATTGTTTTATACCTCTATAAACAACCTTAAAGTAGAATGGATTTACCTAAGTTTGAAGTTAAACAACACAATTTTAGAGTCAAAACAAGCAAAGTTTATAGCGATTTTGCCAGTCTTACCGGTGCTAGTGATATTCTAAACGTCAATCTACGATGAAATTACGACTTTTATTTAACCCTTTCTCAGGCAGGCTTATCAAAATCATTCCCAACATATCTTGACGTGGCCGATATGTAAGTTTTATAAAGGTCCTTTAAAAGTCCTTTGAAAGGTCGCAAGAGTTGTCACGAGAACGAATGAGTGATTGAAAGTATGCATGTGTGTGTCAGATTAACCAATAAAATGGTAGCTCTTGACAGCGATTGCTGCTGGAATTTTTTTCAAAAATTCATTATGGGGTGAAAATTAAAAGTAACTCAAAAACACCTCTTAATTAATGATAACAATATTGAATTATATGCCTGGTTTCATTTATCGCCCTTATTAGGTTTACGCGCTGTAGAATAAGTACATCTATTTATTTATGATATTTGTCATAATTCTATAATTGATAATATTTGAAGTGGTGTTAAAATTTGTAAGTACACAATTATTTTTTTGGTAATTCTATACCTACTGTAGGTATTTTTTTGGAATTTTTGTATTATTTAGTCCTTGAAACATTGATACAGGTGTCACTCACACAATCAAAGTTTTGTTCATTGCATCCATGCCAACTCTCATGAAAATTGATCGTAGCATAAGATTAGTTTTGGTAGAATGGTCATGCGTATCGGATTCGGATACCTCCCCAGAAACTGCAGAAAATGACCGCCCAATCTATGATTTAAAAAAACTATATGTAATACCAATGACTAGCTACACTTTATTGTTACACAGATTAATTCTGTGTAACAATAAAGTGTGCAGTTTATTTTTATAATTTGTTTGAAACTGTTTGGCCTACTTAAACAAGGTTTTATCTTGTTATCAAATTATCATGCAATTTGATACAGCCTTCAATTTCAATCATATCGTATTTTTATTGTGCGAATCTCACATTCTGTTCATTCTTCATTCTATAACAGTTGTTCTTAGACAGCTTTTAAGGTCTGTTTTTGTATGGTAAAGTGTTCGGAAGTTTGATGTACTGTTACGTCACAATATTAACACTTTTTTCATCTGCCTCATCACGAACATTGCATAATATTGTTCTGTAGAATCTCGTTAACATCCGGAGCTGTAATTAAAATAAACAGCCTCTGTTTCGGCACTTAATCACGATTTATTACGAATTCCATCGCTATTATTATGATTTTAATCTTTTGGAGCATCGACAATTATATGTATATTATATTAAGCATCTTAATAAGTAATTTGCTTTTATTGAAAGTGAAATATCCTGATGATGTTTTCTGAAGTCTAGCTTTATTTTATTAGCTACATATTACAATCTCAGTAATTATGATCTCTAGCAGGTGCGAAACTAGGAAAGATACGCATGTACAACTCAAAACGTTTTTGCATAGTTTGATAAATTCTGTTTCGTGCGAAAGTTTTTGTTAAAGTTTGAGTACCTATCTTGACAATATTACCAAATTATGTCTTTTCACATGTGTGCTTATTAGTATTCTAGTGCCGTGATTCTAAACTATTTTAAGTTTTGTTTTATCATCTGTCAGTATTGTAGTAAGTTCGCATTAGTAAGATAAGTTTAGTAGCACAGTTTCGAGGTCACTGACTCCCTTGCACTCTATATTGGGTTGATCGCTTGTTGTCGCCGGTGGCTTGCCCACGCGCATGCCTGCATAATATTTTTAACAAGTCCTTAATGACTCATTAGGACAAGAATGGGGTTTTAAAAACATTATGCTCCCATTGCATTGAAAAGGAGTCCAACTTTATTGCAAATTGCGTATTTTGTAGAACTACCTATCGGTACTGTATCGCACTTTGTTACCTATTTTAGTACCCACTGTCACTCACTTTAACTCGAGCAAATCAAAATCTTAGCACCAAACTTATTACGCGACAGGAATAATAAAAAACTTCAATAAATTAAGCAACAAAAGATGTTATTCCTGTTTGTGTTTACTGTTTAGTTTTTGCACAGCCTAAACTCTATGGGCAGTCTAGATAACTTGGATAATCGCGAATAAAATCAAACAGCGTTTATTAATAATTAAGTAACCACACAAATTGCAAATAAATTTGTAGAGATGCATTTCAGCAGACCATTGCATTATTAAATGAACATAAAATGGCGATACTCGTATAAGCAATTAAGATGAAGTAAGTATACTAAGAGTTAATGTAGTTTAGCAAATTGCGACAAAACTCCTAATTATAAAAGTATATCTCGCTCTGGGGGTCCAAATTTATTTTCTTCCTTTTGTCCATTCTGCTTTACTCTCTACTGCAGGGGTTCCCAATCTTTTTTTAAGCACGCCCCCCTGACACCATAAATTAAATATCTACACCCCCTTCCTTTAATATTAGTTCCGTAATGTGTGATGTGTGCACTTGTCTCACGATCCCGCGCCCCCTTATTAAGTTGCTACGCCCCCGTTGGAAAGCGCGCCTCACAGTTTGAAAAACGCTGCTCTACTGTATTTACACTGTATTTTTCTGGCCTAGGCCACGTAAACAACGTATTAGGTTATTCATAATAAATGTCTTATTTAACCCTAATCCAGAACCGGAACGAAATGGTTTTACGCACGACCACCTAATTTAATTACAGTTTTGTTAATGGTGCAATCAACGCCAAATAAATAGTGATTATACGCATTTCATTGTAGCAATAAGGACGTGTTTGAAGAAATTAGTTTAGTATTAAGGATGCATAACCAACATGCCAGATACCATGCCACTCGCTAACGTATCGCACTAATATGGATGGGAGATGAAGCATAACGCATTTCGTTGTAGTAAGCAATTGTCACTATGCACCCCGGTGGACACAAAAATAAAGCCTGGAGGTTGCCAGTAACGTGCTTACTTGCTTAGGTTAGGTTCTGCGAATTAAGTATTTTTGCTTGTATTTTGTGCGAATGTTTGCGAATAAATGAATTCTATTCTAATAAAAGATTTGATTATTTATCCACTGAAAATAGTTTAATTATAGTAATGTTTTCAACAAAAATATGACCCACATTTATTTATTTCTATTAAGAGCCTGCGATGTCCCACTGCTGGGCAAAGGCCTCCCCCCGCTTTTTCAATTCCTCCTAGTTTTGTGCACTGCTCGGCCATTCTTTCAAAAAGGAGTCAAAGGAGTCAAAGGAACGCCATCGCATACGTGGTCTGCCGGGTCCCCGTTTTGGCCTGGGCTGCCACTCTGTGGTAATCTTGGCCCATAGACAGACCGGCCGACATGACCGGCCCAGTCCCACTTCAGCTTTGCCGCTTTCCGAACTACGTCAACTATTTTTGTTTTGGACCTTTGGCTTTGGACCACCTAACGTACACCTAATATGCTGCGCTCCATTGCTCGCTGACAAACCCACATTAAACTCTGAAATTCATAGGAAATGGAAATCGAATTCTATCGATGCTTTTCCTTTTGAAAATCACGCGGAAGTAACATTAATATTACCGTGTCTTATTTCATTAAAATGTCCCCTGAGGTAAAAATGCACGTGCTACGAATACCAACTACAATTACAGATACGGTCAATTACAATTACACATACTAGCCAATTACAATAAAATCATAAACTATTAAAGAAAATACAGGAAACGGAGAAATCGATCCGGAAATATTAATGCTTGTTATATCATTGTGGAATGTAGAGTGCTTGTTGAGTTGTTACACTTAAATAGTTAATATGTTTACATATAAAATCATGCCTCTTTTCCCATAAGGAGTAGACGGAGCACATGGAAACACGCTTCAGTGCCAATTTAAACTATTAAAGGGTTGAAAGAAAATGATATTGTGATATTGAAGTGATAAGTTGCTAGACCATCAATTAACCCTTAAATTATTTTTGTCCGTTTTAAATGACGTCCTATAAAGTATAGGCTAACTCAGATTCCTAGGAACTCTGGCACAGGTGGCGTGATCCAGGCTGTCTAGCGTCTATCCCTTTCATTCTTACGCACTTTTGCAGCGCTTTCACTTATCAAAATTTGAAAAAATACCCACATCCCACAGTCGTTTTTATGTAAATTTCCCGTAAATTACAGAGGTAAAAGTGCTAGCTCTCGAGAGTGTATCAGCAAGTGAATGTGAGAGAAGGGTGTCATTTATTAGGCTTTAGGATTTCGAGCACTGACTACTTTTACCTTAAGTTTTCGCCACAATAAAACTGTTTCCTCACGATAAAAAGTTTATAGCTTAGGTTTATAAGCCACGTAGGGCCACTTGCACCAACGAAAATGGAATTCGACAGATGACAGCCCACTAATCCTGAGTTAAGTGGCTAGTGCAAGTGGGCCTTACTTGTATAAAGGCTGTTTCAATGAACGTAAATACAAAGTGATTCCGGCTCTATTAACGACGAAGAATATAATGCACGTATTCAGGTCTTAAAATTGTACGTAATTAAATTTTGCTAATTTTCTAACAAAATAAATAAATCCAATTCTCGAAGTGTGGTCACTCATTGTGTCGTCATGGCATGTCTTGCTATACGTCAGTTGTAGGTGTCTTATCATTTATCAAGGTGTTGATTATTGTGACAGGTTAACATTTTATTCATAAAATGCCAGTCTAGATAAACACAAAGGTGAGTTCATACTACAAAACTATTTTCTCTTAAAAACCTAGGTAAAGCCATGTTGTGACCAAAATAACAGGATTTAGGAAAACAATGGTATTAATGATTATTAACTAGTTTAACAACACGCGACCTAACATAGTGTTTTAGCAATAGGAAGACGAGTTTGATAAACCTGTTTTGTATGAAGTTCATTGGAACACCCTGTATTTATTTAGTGCATAATTTAAAGGCAACACAGAATAGTGCTATATATCACATGTCTTTGCTCAACAACGTCAGACATTCAAGCAGGAATAGAAATCTTAAAAGGAATAAACTAAATAAGTGACAAGTATGTTTGAATGCTCTTTAATTGGCGCCTTATGTATTGCCTCGGGGTGTCTAGTTATCCGCCCTATTCCGGCGCCTGCGAAATATCCAATGATTAATGATTAGGGAGCTATTCTGAGAGCTTACTTGCTGCGAGTGAGATTATTGGTAGCGTTAGGTCAGCCAGTGTTGGCTGCGTATGTAATACTCGCGGTAGTAACTATACAGGGTGTAAACCTAATACGGGCGAACCTCTTAACGGTGGTGAGTATAGGACATAAAAAATGGAATTAGATAACTTTTACTTAAAATTAAAATATTTTTTTTATACATACAAAATAATTCGGCCCGCAACGTACCTAATGCAAACACACTCGCGTTAACCGCTCGTTGACAGTTGTCATTGATTGTCATCGTAACCACGTTTACAGTTCATTGCTGCTGGGATTTTTTTCAAAAATTCATTATGGGGTGAAAATTAAAAATAACTCAAAAACACCTCTTAATTAATGATAACAATATTGAATTATATGCCTGGTTTCATTTATCGCCCTTATTAGGTTTACGCGCTGTAGAATAAGTACATCTATTTATTTATGATATTTGTCATCACTATCACTATCACTACATCACTATCACTACATAGTATAAAACAAAGTCACTTTTTCTGTCCCTATGTCCCTATGTCCCTATGTCCCTTTGTATGCTTAAATCTTTGAAACTACGCAACGGACTTTGATGCGGTTTTTTTTAATAGATAGAGTGATTCAAGAGGAAGGTTTATATGTATAATAACATCCATTAAATAGTGGAGAAGTACTGTTATTTTTGAGGTTTCTAATGTGATGTCGTAAATAAATACATGCGGGTAGATTATATTTATTTGTCTACCCCGAACATTTATATAAATTAATATCGGGTAGTTTTGTGTTGTTTACATCTCCGGTGACATTTTGCTGGGACGTCAGTCTTCCGCGACCACGGCCAGTGCAACCTGGCCGAAACGTTGGAAAAAAAGGTAAAAATAATGTTAATTAATCGCATTCGACCTGTATGTGACTTTAAATATGTGTACAAAGCGCGAGAACTTAGTGTTATCTTGATAAGGGATAGGGATAGCGATAGGGATAGCGATAATCGTAAATTCGTAAATAAACTTAAAAATAAACTTATGCTTGAAGCGTATTACACTGTTGACGAATTTTTCAACGACGTGCACTCTTGAACTGGTTCACTATACCAACCATTTTGAATTATAAAATTGAAATGTATCTTCGACAGCATGTTTGCATTAACTATGTAACTTATAAGTGCCGACTGTAGACACTTAATAACAAAAAATAACAAAGAAGAATAATTGTATTTATATGTAATTTTGTTGACATGTAAAACTATGTTTGATAAAGGAATAAATGAATGAATGAATGATAGGGATAGCGATAGGGATAGCGATGTCACTACATACTCGTAGTATAAAACAAAGTCGCTTTCTCTGTCCCTATGTCCCTTTGTATGCTTAAATCTTTGAAACTACGCAACGGATTTTGATGCGGTTTTTTTTTAATAGATAGAGTGATTCAAGAGGAAGGTTTATATGTATAATAACATCCATTAAATAGTGGAGAAGTATTGTTATTTTTGAGGTTTCTAATGTGATGTCGTAAATAATTACATGCGGGTAGATTATATTTATTTGTCTACCCCGAACATTTATATAAATTAATATCGGGTAGTTTTGTGTTGTTTACATCTCCGGTGACATTTTGCTGGGACGTCAGTCTTCCGCGACCACGGCCAGTGCAACCTGGCCGAAACGTTGGGAAAAAAGGTAAAAATAATGTTAATTAATCGCTTTCGACCTGTATGTGACTTTAAATATGTGTACAAAGCGCGAGAACTTAGTGTTATCTTGATAAGGGATAGGGATAGCGATAGGGATAGCGATAGGGATAGCGATAGCCATAGCGTTAGCGATAGCGATAGCGATAGGGATAGAGATAGGGATACGGATACGGATACGGATAATATGGGTATCGTTAGAGGGATACGGATAATCGGTCGGCGGTCTCTTACAATCAAAGTGCTCTAAGACGATCGTTGTTTGCTTGCTTGAAGATTACGTTTGCGATAAGTATAAGCAAAATGTAAAAAATTGTAAGGGATAATAGAAAAAAGTACTTTTTACCCACCGATCATATAGTGTCGAAATACGGGCTATGTGGGATGTTTATAAAGGTTTCCCCAGCGTATATAGAATTACCTACGCTGTGGTCGATGTGTAATATTTCTACAATCATTGCAAGCAAAAGTATTATGTGCAATCGAAATAATCGCAGATAAATATACCAGAGAAACCTAAGGATCCAAATGAAAATCTTAATGAATACTTTTATTACGCGGGCGAAGCCGCGGGTAAAAGCTAGTAATTCTATAATTGATAATATTTGAAGTGGTGTTAAAATTTGGAAGTACACAATTTTTTTTTTGGTAGGTAATTCTATAGTCTATACTGTAGGTATTTTTTTGGAATTTTTGTATTATTTAGTCTTTGAAAGTGCACTTTCCAAAATTTTTTTTTATTTTTAGCTTAAACAGCATTAAACGCGAGTTGTTAATTGTCATCAAATGAATGTTCGAAGATCTATACGTATTGTACCTGTTAGGTAGGTACATCAGCTGCGATGTTTCACTTATTCAATTTTTATAACAATTATCATCACATCTTAGATACCTACCCCACAGTACAGCAGGTACAAATTGCCTAAATAAGTAATAATGTAAGGATATCTTATTATTTTCGTAATTATACCTAATTATAAACAGACCTTTCTGTCTCCAACCTAGACGTTACAGTTACTTTGGTTTCACCATTTCACTCAGTAAGCTATGAGAACACACGTATACACTACCCATTCGCTCCGGATTCGTACGCGCACGGTAATTTACTAGCCCTCGTGATTCGGCTATTTGTTGGCATGTTTGCAATGCCCATAATTTAGAGGTACTTCAAGCGTCGAGCATGCGCACTTAATCTTTACTAATGAGCTGAATTAGGACGACGAGGCAAAATCAGCGTCGATAAATCTATTTGAAACGCATTGAGGAAACTGAACGCAAAAAACAAGGGATCGGTGACCGTATAATCGGTATTTTCTTTTTTATTCTTTGGTTTATTATTAAAGGAAGAATTTTATGATACTTAGTTGTGTTTGTGTTGATTCAATACTTATACTTGTACAGAGATTGAGATGTAATTCAAAATATTTGGCTATTTCGATGCTTTTTAACGGATCTCTTAAATAAAGTGGAAACTTTTAGCCTTGTTTCTATAGCGTGTTACTAACTTATAATAGTTGTAAAATGAGCTGTAACTGAACAACTTCATCTAGCTATAAATAAGAAACATTACAAGTAACAAATGGTTTAAATTGATGATTAAATGTAACTTTGTATCTATTTATTCATATAAAAGTATGTCAGAATTCGAATGAATTAAATGGTTACACAAAAATAATCAGCGTGTTATCGTCTATTGAAATTAGCGCCATCTTTCAGCAAATACTAAACATTAAGAACTACTGAGAGACGTACATGGGTGACGAATAGTTAACGAAGTTATTGAACGGGCGAGCGATTGTAAAACAACTCCGTTAGATGGCGCTTGTTCAACAAAACACCTTATACAACGTGTATCTGCTAATACTCAAAACCTCACACTACACTTAGTAAAATAATTGCTAATTACCATCATAAACTATAAAACTATTTATTTATGTGCGTTACTGCGGCGACATAGGGATTACCAATAGACAGCTAAGATATCATTGTAAAGCACTTTGAGGTTTTGTCACGGTGGATTTCGCAATTGTAGTAGGCGGGTTTGAGCCAATATTAAGAGTGACAAAGGTTGTGATTAGATGCGAGTTTAGTTTGTAGTGACTTATGATAAACATTAAGATTAGAATGACAAACAACATCAAGCTCGTAGCTGGAAAGAATGGTTGCCCAAGTAACCGGCCAGTATTAACAACCCTAAATATTGAAAAAGGTAAACAACCTCTAGCGATGCGATATGTACATTGTTGTGTTGCAAGTACAGTGGAATAGGCTTGTAAAAAGATAATTAATCATGTTGATTTGAATAGAAATATTACTCCCATCAAGATATAGCTCAATCGATTCTGCTCTCGATTCTGAACGGGCGGTTTTCATATTTTTGGTGTTGAATGGAACACGGTGTATTTCAACTATTGCGCAATGCAATAAGTAGTTTAATTAGGTATAAACAATGATATATCTGTCTCTCTCTAAATCAGGTGTGGAAACACCTGTGATAGGAAGCATCTTTTGCTGAGAAAACGTGATCTTTAATGCGTAGAGCGTATGAGTAAAACAAAGCACTTATGATCTTTCCGATATGAGCACGACACATCAAACAAGAGCGCCTGCAGGTGCGTCTTCGAGGCTTGTCCACTTCCAGGAAGAAAATTGTATCCGACTGTTTTTCAGTTACTACGAAATGTAAACTTTAAAGTGTTTTTATTACGATTCATAACCGAACGATTCGCTATGTAATTTAGGTATAAACAAAGATTCTGCACCTGCCAGGTGCGTGCCCATTACCAGGAAGAGACGACAAACAAAGCCGCCACCACAGAGCTTAATTTAGATAGAAGAAACAAATTCATATATTTATAGGGGCCGAGCGTGTCAAATTTTGTACTGAAGTTGATTCTTGCCTGTAATTTTAAATGTGTCTCAGGCTCTTGAATGTCACGTAACGGGGCATTTTTTGTGTTTTGGTTGACTTTAACTTACGGGGGTTGACGGCCGAAGGCTGCAATCTGCGAGTGGGGATGGACGGCTCGGTGAGTTTCGCTGAGTTCATTTGGCACGCTGGGTGGATGCGTTTGCGTGATCTATGGCGTGTATGACATCTGTGGCCGTCACAGGTGATGCCGCAGCTGCACTGGCTGGACCCTTTAAATAGCTCCGGGAGCATTGTTTTGATTCATTATTTTTCGAGCATCAGGGACCGACAGTCGACTCTGGTTTAAAGTGTAAATTGTTTTAAATAGTGAGGAACCTCTGCCCAAATTTCTAAGTGTTTGATTTTATTGTGAATAAAATCTATGTTTTATTCTCGTAAAGTCAGCATTTGGGATAAGTGCTTAGAGTTGTTTAGCTCTGGTACTAATGGGTAGTGATTTCTGCTAAGTTTAAGTTATGTTTTACTAGAAGTATTGGAAGTTAGTGAGTGTTTACTTTATTCATGCCGTCTATCGTTTGGTTTTGTGGGGAACATATGTTCTTTTCAGAGCTTGATTTTGGATGGTAGATTCCGATTCAGTGGTGCAGGTTTATTGTCTTGTGCTATTGAGTTGGAGTTTATATGAGTGAAGTGAGCCGCTAACGATTCGGTTCTTCTTGTCAGAAGTTTCATTGTTATTGTGATAATCAAATTTAATGGTTAAAGTAAATAATACCTAATCAGTTCAAATTAAGTGAAGAATATTTAATTATAAAGCCAGATCGCTGCCCAGACAGACAGTTTGTTTAGCCTTGCATCGATTAACCTAGCGGCTGTTAAACTATTGATGCAAGGAGGTCCGTAGTTTTACCAATACAGAGGGTTAAATTGGCATTTTTCTCTTTACCAACATAGAAAAATGAAAATATCTCTCCCTCCCTGGTTCTTCAATGCCCAGCTGTTAGCCGAGAGCAAGGACATTATATGTGTCATTTGGAGTAATCCATGCTTGTTCAAAGCGGCAGTATTTGAAAGCCTTGTATATTTATTGTCATAAGTATATATCATATACACAATAGGGAACTATCCTACCCGATTGCCTCCCTGTCCACGGACGCCTGCATCGGGGGGGGATAAATACACAGACTTATAGGGTTTGCTTTCTTCAGTCTAGTCTGCTGAACTCTAGCGTAGTCAGTTTAGGTATACACCGCGTATGTCCTAAAACTCTGGGTCCATGGTGAGTACGAACAGAGTTTTTATCGTTTTAGATTAGGGAACTTTCTGTCTAGTAGGGTAGAATCACACACATCGATAGGTAGGGAAATAAATAAAGTTCTGTATAAAAACCTATCTTATCTAATAACTAAAAATAAATTATGTAAAAGTAAATTAAATTCAAGATCTAAAATTACTGTGAACAAAATTACTGGGTGTTAGAAGGTATTTTATAAATAATATCGTGTGTTTATTCTTGGTATAATGAAACTTCAATATCATATTTATTATCGAAGTGTGAAAAAGCTTTGAGTTATTACTGGTTAATTCATCTAAGTGTAATTTGTAATTGTGGTAGCAATTTCTGATTCTTCATGTGACAGCGATCATTGAGTGTTAGCTGGGGTTTGTTTAGGGACCAGTGGCATGCGGGCGCCGTCCACTGATGGAAAGCCGAAAACTCCGAGGAGTGATTAAGCTTACTTTTCTTGGGTTTTCAATTGGAAGCTTCTTACTCGATGTATCGTTGAAACAGTGAAAGGGTCGAGAAGTTATGGTCTATTAGCAGTATTGGGGAAAAGGGGGGATTAGCTAGGGAAAATGAAACAAAATAAAATAAAAAGGGGGGTTAGTTCATAGATAGATAGCCCTTCTGGTTTGGCATAGGATTCTCAACAGAGCAGTTTGGTTGAGATGAGGAGTTTCAAACCACAACGCAAGCTTCGAGCCCAATTGAAACTACTAATAGGGCGTAGTGGATGATTACTAAAATATTTTTTATATTATTTACCATTTATAAACCAAAATTATGAATAAAATGTCTGGCGCCTATAGGTTTTTTCCTGTTCAAGTTCGTATGTTACTTTGCTCGCACATCTTTCACAGGCGTTATTTAGCGTTAACATAATCTCCACGTCTTTTGCCTATTCGTCCAAGTTAACGTAATTTTCACAAAATTATGATGAGTTTTAATTAGTGGGTTAAGTTATAATTAATCATATGAGTCCAATAGTCGTATCTACTTCGCATTAAAGAGTTTGGGTTGCTATGGTCCATATCGAGGGGTCCTTCTACTACCATAGACGATCACAAGGCCAAATCTACGGGGTATTTTTAAAGGATGGTTAGTTATAAGTATGTTTAGTCAAGTAAGTAAGTAAATAAGTGAGTGGGTGCGGAAGTTCGGTACAATTTTGGATAGGCCGTAACCAGGATGTGAGGTATTACCATAGGGTTTTCTTTTAATTACATATGAGGTATATTTCATATTCATTATAATACTAAACAGTAGCTTTTTTAGTTATAATTGTGAGTGTGTTTGGTGGGGCGTCTCGCGTTGTCGTTAGGTGGGACGCTTTGCTGAGGACACTCACATTTTGTTGATCGTGAAGCGGAGTGCGAGTGACTTTGACTATTGGACTCTAATTCTTTATTAAATACTTGTCAGATAGTCAATCACAAAATATTGACATGCCTTGAAGTACAAACTCTGACAAATATCATCTAATGCATGCAGTTGAGGGTTGATTAAAAAGCAAACACTTGCATATCTTTAATTAAAAAAACATATATATGAAATCCACATTATTATTTTACAACTTAAATTTTAGTTATATATTCAATATTCTAGTCTTAATAATGTAAGGTAGTGCTTTAGTCATATTGCTATTCGAAGTACATCTGTTGTCTGTCTTTTGCTGGCATAGTCATCTTCATCAGTCATCAAAAGTTAGTTGGCCATTGTAAAACTCAGGAACCGTTCTTTATTCTACTAATTGCTTCTAGTGACCTGAAAATAGAGATAAATATGCATTAGTTGGTTGTAGGTACTTTTTACATTTCAATTCGAGTGATTTTATCTAAGTAAGCATAGATATAAGTAGGTATAGGCACAGAATATTTACAATAGTACAACTATAGGTTAGCAATATCTGTAGGATGCCATATACCTAAAAATCAGTCATGTACATACATGAGTTCCTTATTTTAAATAGCAGGGGGTGAGGCATTTCAAAACATTAGTACAATTTGCCAAAGTAGGAAATGGTTACAAGTAGATCAGCGGTAAACAAGATATGTCTAGTGGTCTAAAGATATGGGGGTGAAAGTCTACCCTATTGACAGCTGTAATGTCCTAGTGGCATTATATTTCATATTTAAATACTTAATGTCATATTTATCATAGTTAGGAAACAATTGAATGGGGGTGAACATCTCCATAATCATTCGACAGATTATTTTGGAAATTTAATAAGGAAGTGACAATATTCCATAATTTCAACTTGTCCTGTTCCATTTATTAAGTAGTATTCACAATAATACTTCATTTCTACCTTTGCCCAAAGCAAGAAAGACAGGATGTGTACATACACACATGTACAGTAAGTCATACTGCGACTTAGGGCTTTTTCATACAATTTTTATGTCATTTCTCTAACAATAGGCTATACATGTACTTATCTACGGCTAGAATGAGCTTAAGTAAGAGTAGATTTAGTCTAAGGAAGTATGTAGGTACCTAATATTAAGCTTAGCAACACATTTGTAATTTTCCTTGTATCGGGTAGACAACGGTAGACAGTTGTCATGATGATCATATGGGCCAGTAATATGGCAGCATTCTTCACATTCTAGAAGTGGAAGGGGTTCATCTTGTAGTCTGTAAAGCAAAACAGAGTAGGATATTAGATTATAGAAAGAATAGGCTAGATAGTTATAGATTTTTAAGAATTTCAATTTTTTAGTATGAAGTTTCCGAGGAACTATTGATGGTCAGTCAATGTGACATATTGACATGGGTTTTGAGTATCCACTCGAAGGAATATCTTAGCACCATTTTCAACACTATTTCAACTATACATTTATGGAAATATACACAGGAAATATTAGATTTCATGGAGTACAAGTAAGTTGTATGTGCCAAACTTTTCACCGAGTCTGTCTGAGTAATCTTGACTTCTAAAGTATACCTGTGTGTTTAATTAGGTCATAAATAAGTTATCTAGATTTAGTTTAACTAGTTTAGAGTACAATAGTGTTAGCTGACAGGATTAGAATATGATATTTAATGCTGAAAATATTACTCTTAGGAAGATATCTGTCTGTCTTGAGCGGCAAACATGAGTAAAATTTATATAGATATACACAGTTAAAATAAGGATTTGTGATATATTAAGGTCAGGTCTAGGCACAAGTTTAGTAGTATAAAAGTAGGTACTTACTTTGAAAGTTAGTCATCACTCATAGCCATCAGGAATATCTTTATCACATTGTAATGGTTGACAGTTTCATTCCATAATCCCATCAAGTACCAAGGGAACATTTCAGTGGGTAGTAAACTTGCTGAAAAACAAACAAACTTGTAAATATCATTCATTGAAACTGAGCAAAGTAGGTTCACTTAGTATCCATTATTTTAGAAGCATAAAGAGTAAGTTTAAGTAACAGGTTTTATAGATAATCGGTCTTAGGGGAAAGTAGTGCAAATAACAGTCTGTTATTATAAGTTCCAAGTAGGTCTGGGATCTTACCTTCCTTGCAAAGTTGCTTTTCGAGTAGGCAACTTAATTCACTTTGTCAGTGGAGGCATACCTCTTTAAGACATCTTTTGTATGGCTGTATGTTCATTAGATTGTGAATTTGAGCACTAGATTTTCTATTATCGTGATGAGAAACACAGTAAAACACATGTCAAGGTTCCAATGCATTCATATCCTCCAACGCGGTCGTTCATATTGTTTATAAATAGAGTTATGTCAATTTCATAACCTCAATTTCGAAGATCACAATTTACATTATAATTCGGATTTTCAGTTTGATAAAACAGAATCACTTTGTCGTCAGCATCATTTGAGAGCAACGAGTATCTAGGGCAATGATTTCTTTGCATTTTCTTATTTCGTCTACTCTTGCATTTTCTTGCAAAAATGACAAAATGGCGTATACGCTGTATGAATGGCGGAAGATTGGCGTCGGCGCTGTTTTGATTTGTCATTTGTTTAAGCAGATTTAAAAATGACGCGGTTATTTAAGTAATTCTAATTGAGGATCACGCGATTAATGACAAGTTTAAAGAAGAACAAAAGCAATGTCGTTCCAAGAAAATAATATTAAGACACATTTAAGTCAACGGAAGTTAGTACCGATCTGATATTGCCATAAGTCAAATTGTGTCCCATTAATCTGGCGAAAAATTAAATATTTATTCATTGTAGAAATTAGAAATCATATTTTGTCATAATCTTATTAAAATCGACATACCGTAACGAGAAGTACCTAATTTCGAGAAGTATTTGCTTATTTTACCTTTTTCGATTGAAATCTTTAACTTCCGCAATCGAAACTACCTTTTAACTACGAGTTTCTGACATAGATGGCGTGCAACAACGATTCTTTACTTCGACTTTTTTGATCGTAAAATATGGATGACGTTAGTATTCACGAAAAATGTCGATAAGTTCGTGTAGTTTGACGTTTTCAAAACAATCAAAAGCCGGCTAATTTGAGGTTAGTTTGGATAAATTACGGTTTTGTGAAAAGAAAGTAATGTAATTTAGTTCAAATTCAGTGAATATGTGTTTATTTTATCTGTACAAATGGTTGGTAGCGTTATTTCCCTGTCGCGAGAGGCAAAAGTGTGTGTAAAAAGTGTAAAGTGACGACCCGTTTACAACCAAAACTTGTGTTTGACGATTGTTCTAAATAAAAATGCAGATATGTGTGGGAAGGAAGTGTTTAAAATAATTATTATTTAGCATCAGTGAAGTGCAATTGTGATTAGTGGTGTTCAGTGTTTAAAATTCTGCAAGAAAAGTGAACAAAGCAAGTGAGTACAAATACAAACAAATATTACCTAGTATTTAGTCGAAACAGTGATTGATTTGGTATGGTTTTTAGAAACTGATTGTATATGACATTTTATTACATATTATTCCTTCTTATTACATACAATTTTACGGAAAAGTGCGCTGAAATCACTTCAAATTTCAACAATATTGATTATTTTAGATTTCGAATGTGTTTTGTATCTTAGAAAAGTTTAAATCGTGATATGAGTATTCATTACATATTATTTCATGTTCGTGAATTAAGTAAAACAAAATTGAGTAAACATTAGTAACGTAAAAATAATAATTGGGAGTTTAATACTTTCGTCCGTTAGTTCTATTTGATTGCTAAATTCGACCCTTTTCATAACTCGTTCGTAGCTCAGGTAGTATAGGGGCGGACTAATGTATGGGACTGTACATGCAAGGGTGGGTGTTCGAATCTTACTTTTGCTTCACTTTTTGTAATTTTTATTTTGAAATCCTATTCTATAATACTTTGTTTTTATAGTTACGACTTTGATTTGTTTATTGTTTTGAAAAAAAAAAAAATAGATAGTGATTTTTTTTGTAAATTATGTTAAAAAACTGAAGGAAGGTGGTTTTCACAACAAGTTTTAGGGAGTAGTTAATGTTACTAATGTGGTATTTCATTAGTTACAATTCAAGTGAGAGATATTTTTGGAAAACTGGAAGTAGGTATTGCTCAAAAACTTGCCATTGATTGGATAAATAAGGACTAGTCAACTTTGGAGATGAAGAAAATATTGATTGGTTTGAAGTTGCTTGCTGTGTTCAAGAGTAAATGACTGGATCTTCTGCGGTTATCTTAATTGTGGTCAAGCTTGCAGCATGTCTTCAAGAAGAGACTTCATGTTTTCCTGAGTTATGACACCGACTGAGAAGAGAATAGATAGGAAAAAGTTGAAATACCTACTTATCTGGAACCAGGAGCACTAGAAATTCTTTTTAAGAGCCCTATGCCTCTAATAAGGAACAACAGGATCTAATCATCATCATTATTATCTACTCAAGAACGTAAGAAGAAAAAAAATGGGTAAGAAGATAAGTTAGCTGGTCTCCTAGCTGCATGCTGTATCTATTCAAGATAAATGACTGGATTTCATGTTGTAACATTTAAATCTACAGTATACCTTCGAAAAGGACTACACAACTTCTTGGGCTATGGATATCATCTGAAGAAATTTATAAGTGAATTTTACATTTTGTACATTTTGTTAGGTAGTAGTATTGTTTTCCTATGCTAATAAATAATAGAATAATATTGTTCCTAAAGGGTGGGCAATGCGCATACGACCACGGGCGGACCGTTTGCCTATTTGCCACCAACGGGATATGAATATATATATGTAATTAATCTGTTGTTTTTTATAACCTATCTCTGCCATTTTTAGTTTTTTTTGGTCATCGATCCATTGTTTGCCGGGAGTGATACTGGGACTGGGGTGGTTTCGTGTGCTCAGCCTACCCCTTTTGTGAAGTGCGGGTGTGATTGCATGTATGTATGTTGACCCAAACCTATCCTCTTCACAATATATTTATAGCAATATTTCACGTATCTTAAATTTCGAATCATACCGCTTATCTTTACTTAAAGTTTCATGTCATGTTTATAGTTTCATGTTGTATTTCGAATCTTTTCCACATTATTGGAAAAAAATATATAATTAAGTATGTATGCATGTTAATTCAGTCTTTTGGTGTATTAAATATTATTTGACCGAGTATTGACTTGTGATATTTGTTGACGAATAAGAGACAATTTAGTTAAGCATATTATTATAATTGGTTCATATTGGTTGAGGCGTCCGTCCGGTTAACGGAGTACGTTGGTTCGAATCCAGCTTGGAACACTTGTAGGCATTGGTATTTTTTTCTTTGTATATGACATTTATTTAATGTTTATAGGCTTATTGCTATTGCTTATTTTTGACATTATGTTGAATACGTAAAATCAAGATCATGATAAATATTAAGTATCCTTCATTAAATTACTGTTTAGATATTCATTTGTATGCCTTAAAAAAAGGGGGGGAAATAGAGACAACAGTCTAGATATTAGTAAGTAGAGAACTATGTTATTCTCTTTGTGTATTGGAATACTTATATTTATTTGATATTTTTGCAATTAGTGTTTTTGTAGTTAACCAAATTGGACCTTCATATATTTCATACTTTTTCTTTGGGACTATACTTTCACCTTGGCAAGATAATGATTACATTTTTCATAGTTTTTTTCATTACCTTTTTTTTTGCATATTAAATTAACTATGTAGTCTTCATAATATTTCCACAGTACACTTAGGTACAGTTGCGCACGGGCATAGGGGAAGATGTGGAGGAATCGTCCTGCCTGGGGATTAACAGAGTTTTTGGTGACATATTTTACTTCTATCTTTTACATTTATTTTTATATGTTTGTGTGTCTATATATGTGTGTAACTCGGGCCGTGAGAGCGTTGCGGGCTGGAGTATTTTAGTTACTCTGGCGGAACGTCGCGATTTGACTTAAACCAGTTGGCGATATTTGATTTTCGTCCCACGTTGCACAAAGTACTTTAACGTTTTAATGAAATATCAGCAGCGGGGTATTCGAAAATTTGTAATTAGATAACTTGCGTTTAGTAATTATTAAAAAAAAAAAATGTTTGAAGGACCACATAAAGTTAGATTATTCTTATTTTATGACAGGGTAGAATGGGGTAGGATGGGATAGGTAAACTTTTAAAAATATTATGTAGTAATTTATTTCCATCTTATTATTTATTTTGATTACTTTTAAAAGTTCTGGCTGTCTTTAGAAGTCGTGTGAAAGCGTGAAAGAGGAGGATTGATTTTGTGTATGTGTATAAGTTAGAGATGATGAATGCTTACAGGTGTATGAGTGTTTGTGAATGGCTAGATTTGATGGATGTTAGATAAGAAGGATGTCTCCAATTTATTTTTATGGTATGAGTGGATTGATAGAGACAGACAGGGCTGGAAAGTGGTCAAAACTAGGTTGGTCGGAATTTGCAGGGGAAAATACAACGGGGGGAATTCTGGGAACACATTAGCCATAAAATTCTTATTGGTTAGGTTAAAATCCAATGGATTCGACCCATTTCAAGGGTAGTATTTTGTGGTTACTACTTCACAAGGTATGACAACTCGAACGAAATCCACACACCTCATCTTGAATGGGATGCATTTGACATCTGACATATATAAGAGCCATAATCGTCTGGTGAGAACGAGGCTCTTATTACTAATTGTTTATCTGTTATGAGTTCAAAGATGTGAAGTTTAGTATCATCAAATAATTTTGTCATTTGTTCCAATAATTCTATAGCTTCGGCAAAAGTGTTATTGTACCATATTGAGGTACGTGCTTGTCATTTAAGGTTTGTTTATATATAAAAAAAAAAACACACTCGAACAAGCCTTAAGTCGATTTATCTTATTCAAGAATGAGACATGCGCCAAGACATGTGACTGGGGGTGGTTAAGTAGAGAAATTGGTTTGAGTTTCGACAATGGAAATTGAAGGCTTTGGTCTTACAAGGAAGGATCAAAAGGTTTCTTCGTATCTGCATGGGAAGTTTTTGTGATTCTCATTGAAATTACTAGCAGGAGGGTAATAATTCTGGTCCAACAGTGTGGATGGAAGGAAAATTCGCCGCGACCAGGGGATGAGCTAGCAAAAACGGGTTAATAGGACCTAACAGATTCACAACCTGTTATCTCTGGCAGAGAGAAGTGGCTGGGATCATGGTTCTCAGGGTTCATTGTCGAGATTCTGATAGACTGATTTTAAAACTAAGTCATTGGCAGTCGCGTAGTATTGGAAAACACACTACATGTTTAGAAATGGGAGGGACATTTTCGACCAAACTAGAGATAGGTATATATTTTTCTTTTTATTTACATTCATGGTATTGGTTCTTTGAGTACAAGAAGCTGATTTATAGAATAGATTAAGTTTATTTCATGGATGACGTTTGTGATCCATTAAATTAACTGAATCGGGGGTGAAACTGTAACTGAACAACTTCATCTAGCTATAAATAAGAAACATTGCAAGTAACAAATGGTTTAAATTGATGATTAAATGTAACTTTGTATCTATTTATTCATATAAAAGTATGTCAGAATTCGAATGAATTAAATGATTACACAAAAATAATCAGCGTGTTATCGTCTATTGAAATTAGCGCCATCTTTCAGCAAATACTAAACATTAAGAACTACTGAGAGACGTACATGGGTGGCGAATAGTTAACGAAGTTATTGAACGGGCGAGCGATTGTAAAACAACTCCGCTAGATGGCGCTTGTTCAACAAAACACCTTATACAACGTGTATCTGCTAATACTCAAAACCTCACACTACACTTAGTAAAATAATTGCTAATTACCATCATAAACTATAAAACTATTTATTTATGTGCGTTACTGCGGCGACATAGGGATTACCAATAGACAGCTAAGATATCATTGTAAAGCACTTTGAGGTTTTGTCACGGTGGATTTCGCAATTGTAGTAGGCGGGTTTGAGCCAATATTAAGAGTGACAAAGGTTGTGATTAGATGCGAGTTTAGTTTGTAGTGACTTATGATAAACATTAAGATTAGAATGACAAACAACATCAAGCTCGTAGCTGGAAAGAATGGTTGCCCAAGTAACCGGCCAGTATTAACAACCCTAAATATTGAAAAAGGTAAACAACCTCTAGCGATGCGATATGTACATTGTTGTGTTGCAAGTACAGTGGAATAGGCTTGTAAAAAGATAATTAATCATGTTGATTTGAATAGAAATATTACTCCCATCAAGATATAGCTCAATCGATTCTGCTCTCGATTCTGAACGGGCGGTTTTCATATTTTTGGTGTTGAATGGAACACGGTGTATTTCAACTATTGCGCAATGCAATAAGTAGTTTAATTAGGTATAAACAATGATATATCTGTCTCTCTCTAAATCAGGTGTGGAAACACCTGTGATAGGAAGCATCTTTTGCTGAGAAAACGTGATCTTTAATGCGTAGAGCGTATGAGTGTAAACAAAGCACTTATGATCTTTCTCTTTTGAGCACGACACATCAAACAAGAGCGCCTGCAGGTGCGTCTTCGAGGCTTGTCCACTTCCAGGAAAAAATTGTATCCGACTGTTTTTCAGTTACTACGAAATGTAAACTTTAAAGTGTTTTTATTACGATTCATAACCGAACGATTCGCTATGTAAACAAAGATTCTGCACCTGCCAGGTGCGTGCCCATTACCAGGAAGAGACGACAAACAAAGCCGCCACCACAGAGCTTAATTTAGATAGAAGAAACAAATTCATATATTTATAGGGGCCGAGCGTGTCAAATTTTGTACTGAAGTTGATTCTTGCCTGTAGTTTTAAATGTGTCTCAGGCTCTTGAATGTCACGTAACGGGGCATTTTTTGTGTTTTGGTTGGCTTTAGCTTGCAGGGGTTGACGGCCGAGGGCTGCAATCTGCGAGTGGGGATGGACGGCTCGGTGAATTTCGCTGAGTTCATTTGGCACGCTGGGTGGATGCGTTTGCGTGATCTATGATGTGTATGACATCTGTGGCCGTCACAGGTGATGCCGCAGCTGCACTGGCTGGACCCTTTAAATAGCTCCGGGAGCATTGTTTTGATTCATTATTTTTCGAGCATCAGGGACCGACAGTCGACTCTGGTTTAAAGTGTAAATTGTTTTAAATAGTGAGGAACCTCTGCCCAAATTTCTAAGTGTTTGATTTTATTGTGAATAAAATCTATGTTTTATTCTCGTAAAGTCAGCATTTGGGATAAGTGCTTAGAGTTGTTTAGCTCTGGTACTAATGGGTAGTGATTTCTGCTAAGTTTAAGTTATGTTTTACTAGAAGTATTGGAAGTTAGTGAGTGTTTACTTTATTCATGCCGTCTATCGTTTGGTTTTGTGGGGAACATATGTTCTTTTCAGAGCTTGATTTTGGATGGTAGATTCCGATTCAGTGGTGCAGGTTTATTGTCTTGTGCTATTGAGTTGGAGTTTATATGAGTGAAGTGAGCCGCTAACGATTCGGTTCTTCTTGTCAGAAGTTTCATTGTTATTGTGATAATCAAATTTAATGGTTAAAGTAAATAATACCTAATCAGTTCAAATTAAGTGAAGAATATTTAATTATAAAGCCAGATCGCTGCCCAGACAGACAGTTTGTTTAGCCTTGCATCGATTAACCTAGCGGCTGTTAAACTATTGATGCAAGGAGGTCCGTAGTTTTACCAATACAGAGGGTTAAATTGGCATTTTTCTCTTTACCAACATAGAAAAATGAAAATATCTCTCCCTCCCTGGTTCTTCAATGCCCAGCTGTTAGCCGAGAGCAAGGACATTATATGTGTCATTTGGAGTAATCCATGCTTGTTCAAAGCGGCAGTATTTGAAAGCCTTGTATATTTATTGTCATAAGTATATATCATATACACAATAGGGAACTATCCTACCCGATTGCCTCCCTGTCCACGGACGCCTGCATCGGGGGGGATAAATACACAGACTTATAGGGTTTGCTTTCTTCAGTCTAGTCTGCTGAACTCTAGCGTAGTCAGTTTAGGTATACACCGCGTATGTCCTAAAACTCTGGGTCCATGGTGAGTACGAACAGAGTTTTTATCGTTTTAGAGTAGGGAACTTTCATCTAGTAGGGTAGAATCACACACATCGATAGGTAGGGAAATAAATAAAGTTCTGTATAAAAACCTATCTTATCTAATAACTAAAAATAAATTATGTAAAAGTAAATTAAATTCAAGATCTAAAATTACTGTGAACAAAATTACTGGGTGTTAGAAGGTATTTTATAAATAATATCGTGTGTTTATTCTTGGTATAATGAAACTTCAATATCATATTTATTATCGAAGTGTGAAAAAGCTTTGAGTTATTACTGGTTAATTCATCTAAGTGTAATTTGTAATTGTGGTAGCAATTTCTGATTCTTCATGTGACAGCGATCATTGAGTGTTAGCTGGGGTTTGTTTAGGGACCAGTGGCATGCGGGCGCCGTCCACTGATGGAAAGCCGAAAACTCCGAGGAGTGATTAAGCTTACTTTTCTTGGGTTTTCAATTGGAAGCTTCTTACTCGATGTATCGTTGAAACAGTGAAAGGGTCGAGAAGTTATGGTCTATTAGCAGTATTGGGGAAAAGGGGGTTTAGCTAGGGAAAATGAAACAAAATAAAATAAAAAGGGGGGTTAGTTCATAGATAGATAGCCCTTCTGGTTTGGCATAGGATTCTCAACAGAGCAGTTTGGTTGAGATGAGGAGTTTCAAACCACAACGCAAGCTTCGAGCCCAATTGAAACTACTAATAGGGCGTAGTGGATGATTACTAAAATATTTTTTATATTATTTACCATTTATAAACCAAAATTATGAATAAAATGTCTGGCGCCTATAGGTTTTTTCCTGTTCAAGTTCGTATGTTACTTTGCTCGCACATCTTTCACAGGCGTTATTTAGCGTTAACATAATCTCCACGTCTTTTGCCTATTCGTCCAAGTTAACGTAATTTTCACAAAATTATGCTGAGTTTTAATTAGTGGGTTAAGTTATAATTAATCATATGAGTCCAATAGTCGTATCTACTTCGCATTAAAGAGTTTGGGTTGCTATGGTCCATATCGAGGGGTCCTTCTACTACCATAGACGATCACAAGGCCAAATCTACGGGGTATTTTTAAAGGATGGTTAGTTATAAGTATGTTTAGTCAAGTAAGTAAATAAGTGAGTGGGTGCGGAAGTTAGGTACAACAGCAATAGACCTATAGTTTCCTGTATGTAAGCAAAATATTAACAAATAGACTAATTACTACAAAAATAACATGCATGTGCAGTTATACAAGAAGAAGAGAGAGAGAAAAAAAATAGTTTTTTAAACATCTTAATAACAATTTCAAGCTATTAAATTACCTATTTAACATATTTTTATTTTAATGAAGAATAAATTAATTTCTTAAACATTCTTAATGAATTGCTAAATATATCTACATTTTGACACTTTCCATTATACAACCTACATGTGCGTTTAATGTATGAGTGCTGCGCATGTTTAGTTCTACTGCTTTTTATACTAAATAACATTTTGGGACGGCAACTACGTTCAGTTTTGCGGGGTACGCGTAAATCTATATTTTCAAGAAGTTGCGGGGCATATACTAAATTATTTAAAATTTTTTATAGGAAATTTAAATCGGTGCAGGAGCGTCTTATGGAGAGTAACTGAAATTGGTGTCTCGCTAAGGAGGAGGCGTAACTTTCGTATTGGTTACCTGTTCGGAAGTAAAGAGCTTTTATAAATAGTTTTTGCAGTCTTTCTATTCTGTCTTTGTGAACATCATAACAGGGGTTCCACACTAAAGATGCAAATTCGAGGCGGCTCCTGACATAGCTATTATAAAGTAACTTATACGTTAGGGGTCTTCGAAAGGGCTTAGCGACGCGAAGAATAAAGCCTAATTGTTTATATGCTTTATTAACACTTTCGAAACCGGGCTCTACGCGGCGCTACGACATTTTCGCTACATACGGGGAAACCCATGTAATCGGCTACGCTTCTACGAGCGGTGTACCCGACAGTCGGGTTCTTGGTAGCGAAAGTGTTAAGGATGTTATCGATATGTAGACTGAAGGTTAATGTTGTATCCATCAATACACCCAGATCACGTATACTATCACGCCGAGTTAAAATACCTCCACATAATATATAGTTATGTAAAATGGGCTGTTTTTTTCGTGTAAATGTAATTACAGAACACTTGTCGTTATTTAAGAATAGGTTGTTTTGAGCACAGTAGTCCTCAAATTTCTTCAAATCCTCCTGCAATTTAGAGCAGTCAGTGTGCGTTCTAATAACACGATAAATTTTCGTATCATCTGCATAAAGAAGGGCTCCCGAATTGGACAAACACTCCGTAATATCATTTATGTACAAGATGAATAATAACGGGCCTAAATGTGATCCCTGAGGGACGCCTGATGTGGTGTGTTTAAATGCAGATGAGAACCCTCCCAGTACTACCGCTTGGGACCTATTTTCTACGCATGACTTGACCCAACGGAAAAGGTCACCGTGCATACCGAGATTTCATAGTTTTAATAAGAGCGTATTATAAGAAATTTTGTCGAACGCCTTTGCAAAATCGGTATAGACTGCATCGACCTGGTATTTATTGTCCATAGCATTATTGTTTTATTGGCAGTAATATTGAAAACGGATGTTTACTTTGTTAGGTATATTGGGATGTTCTTATAACACGTAAAATACAGGATGTAGTTATGTGATAATTGGTCATTTCTTAGAGATGAAAGATCTCGGAAAATATATGTCCCGGAAAGAATACCTTCTTATACAATTCGCTTACAAAGCTATCAATTTTATTTACTGCGTACATTAACTATGTATAAGGGATAAACACTTCTAATAAAAGTAAGTTTATTATCTGACGTTATTTGCAATAGAAAGAAAAGAAGAATGTCATGAAATGAGAAAACAAGCTTTTATTGACAAGTGTACTGTCAGGTGCAAAAGTGCATGGCGAATTTATCAATGAATTCATTTTCACTTTTGCAGCTGATAGTAAATAATTTTAAAATTACAACAAATTAAACATTTGCTCAATAACCGATACTTATACAACTTAGTTTTAAGTTAAGTTACACTTAAAGCCAAAATATAATATCTCATATCTGGGAGCTTGCAACTACCTCCGTTCCAATGATGGATGTCTGATTTAGGCAACAATACGACAGGTCACAAAAACATACGAAACACAATGTTTACATGTGATTACAATAACAACATAGTGGTTTAATTTACTTTACGATAATTGAGATCAGTGTAACCGCAAATAAAGCCTTGATTTAACGACGTCATATACTAACACATTCGTGCTAACCTAAATATCGGTGACAATGACTAGGTCCGGGCACCAAGGTTTATCTCGAGCTATCAACTCTATCAAGGTTCAGCTGAATCCGTGTAGTGTGACTTATACTTGATTAAACTTACCTATAAAGTTGTGTGTTAGCAATTGGGAGCGCAAACTTCTACGAGTATTTTACGTTGAAGAGTTCATACAAGAAAAATCCATGTTTTGTAAAAAAATATATACATAGTAGTATATTTATGTAGTTAGAACATTTATATACCTACCTATATTAAGTAAATCTGAGTATTGAGTATCTGTTTTTGCTACACCCAATAAGGCTAATCGAAGCGTATTGAAATAATCGTTACTAGAAAACATAATGTACTTATATATAAACATACAAGAAATTATGAATAAGTAAATAATTAAACCAAGCAGTACACAAATTATGTATGTACTCTGCGTGACAGAAATGTGAATTTTCTTTTAATACGGAATACCTATCTAAATAAGTGATTTTCGTAATGTTTACGTGTTTTGGGGTAGAAACTAAATAATTATATTCAGTTACGTTTCATTAGCAAAAGAATTATGATCTTTGTCAACAGGCATATGCTGAGTGGCATCCTTTATGGTGACTTTATTTTAAGATGTATGTATATAGATCAAGTCCATTGTTTTTTACTTGTATATTTTAATTCACCAAATAGGTAAACGTTTTCCATTCTATTCTATTTTATACGAGTTATTTTAAAAATCCTGAGCACTATGTCAACAAATTCACTGTCATCCGTTCGCTCCGCAGTTTCTTTGCTCAGCCTAAGTGTTAACTCACGAAGCAACTAATCTCCGTTCTTGACCTACTCGGTAACTAGCGAAAACACAGTCATTGCATCTCTCAAATTACGGGAACTATTAGTAATTTACCTCGCCGTTTAGGCTTTAATTTGTAAAATAGCGTTTCACTAGTTCGGTCACGTGAACTTTGGTAGGATTTAGAGTCGGGTCATAGGCACTTATTTTACTAATTAATACTGAAATATACATTGAATTTAGACTATAAACGACTGAATTACTTCGGTACCTCTGCTTAGCAATAGCACAAAAACAAAACAATACAAATACTCTTTATTGCACAGCTCAACGCCATGTAACACAACATGTAACTTAGAAGAGGTAAAACAAAACAGAGGGAGTGCATAATATTGTGTATTATAGCTTGTAAACATGATAAAACCAAATAACTTTTTTGTTCATAATCTGTGCCTAACAAAAAGGTTTTTCCCAAGTATTAGTACCTAATGGCTGATGTCATCTCAGTAGGTAGGTATAAATTGCAACTCATCTCAAAATTAATTATTGAGCATTAGCCATATCCAAATTTTATCAATTTATAAAGACTTAAATTGATACATTTGTCCCTGAATCTATTATACCATGCCATTCAATTTGTAGTAATTACCAACATTGTAAATTATATGTAATAGACTGTCTTTAAAATTGGCAATAAATTCTCATTAATAAATACACGGTTTCCATTAAGACTTAAGGATAGCCAGTAATTACGGCAATTTAATAAAATAACATCTTGAACAGCGACAAATACGGAATAGTGCAGGAAACGAAACGCATTTTTGATGTTCTTAATAAGGACAACCTTGATTGCAACATTCATAAAATTAACATCAATTCGTATGATGGTCCATTAATATAAAATGTCTGATCAAAGTACTACTGGAATTAATTTTAATTGTACAGGAAAGAAAGAACATAAAAGTAAACGATTTTTAACAAGCCGACGCCTCGGAGGGATTTACTGACAGGATGATGATTTCTACATATAGAGAAAAGTACCTATGGAGGGATTTATTCATTTTTAGGGTTCCGTAGTCAACTAGGAACCCTTATAGTTTCGCCATGTCTGTCTGTCCGTCCATCCGTCCGTCCGTCCCTCCGTCCGTCCGTCCGCGGATAATCTCAGTAACCGTAAGCGCTAGAAAACTGAAATTTGGTATCAATATGTATATAAAAATAAAAAATGGAAAAAAATGTTTTATTAGGGTACCCCCCCTAAATGTAAAGTGGGGTCTGATTTTTTTTTTCATTCCAACCCCAACGTGTGATATATTGTTGGATAGGTATTTAAAAATGAATAAGGGTTTACCAAGATCGTTTTTTGATAATATTAATATTTTCGGAAATAATCGCTCCTAAAGGAAAAAAAAGTGCGTCCCCCCCTCTAACTTTTGAATCATATGTTTAAAAAATATGAAAAAAATCACAAAAGTAGAACTTTATAAAGACTTTCTAGGAAAATTGTTTTGATCTTGATAGGTTCAGTAGTTTTTGAGAAAAATACGGAAAACTACGGAACCCTACACTGAGCGTGGCCCGACACGCTCTTGGCCGGTTTTTATTATATTTTCATGCCTGTTATCAAGTATTTATAAGTGTAAATTATGTACATAATTATGTAGGTAGCTTACAAATGTTCTAATAAATATTATTTCTATATACTGCTTGAATACAACTCTTCATAGATCTAACCACGCTAAAAGTTATGGGGCGTTGTGTTTATTAAGAACCTGCCCGATGTAATGTACCTTCGCAGCTTAGTCATAGGTTCTTGTGGTACCTGCTGCACACATGAGGTGTATCTTGTTAAATGCATGGCATTAGGCGTTGTATTTTTGCTGGCATAATATTAAAAAAAAAAACATTTTTCTAAACTAATACAGTCATTGTAGCCGCTTCCCTTTTCCTCACTTTTGTGATGGACATGTACAGCAAGCTTCAAAATTGCATGGTCCATGTGATGCACTTTTGTACCTGCTTTTTCAATTATAACAAAAAATAAGAGTTTTGTTTTAAAAAGAACTTTTATTAGGTACCTTCAGCCTGTTTTCTTCGATCTCAATTTATCTTAACCAGACTCGTGACAATAGTCTATTACAAGACAATAACCTCTATTAGAGCCACATTTGCACCAATAATGTCTCGGGTAATGATATTAAACACCATTTAAGGAATTGCTAATGTTGGCCGTGGCTTACCGGATACGACCAGGTGGCAAAGTTGCTCAACACTCAACAGTCGCCAGTTAATCGTTTACGACTGGCTGACTATAATGTATTAAGCTGACTATAGTGTGTATTTAAAGTAGAAACCATTAGATTATTGAAACTTCTAATGCGACTTCTAACTTGTGCTCAGCTCAGTGTTGCCAACACGAGTTTTGAAATACCCCTTCCTATGTTCATTTCCACATTTCAAAGTTTTACAAGACTCCACGCACTATTTTTTTATAAACTGACCAGAAATATATGACTAAGCGCCATGTTGCGGAATTTTATTAGAACTTTTTTCTTTATACTATACTGAACTGTCATCGCATACATCAGAATAACAGCGCCCTCTTGACACTAGTCATATATTTCTGGTCAAGCTTTTACTAACCGTACTAGTTTTAATGTTATGAAAAGAAAAAACTAGTCACACCACTATAGCCTTACCTGAATGACATAAGTAGGAATTAACTAATTTTTATTGCAATCTTTATTGGGTTGGGTACACACTAATTCTGTACTACGCCACGATATATTTTGTCAAGAGTATTTTTTCCCCTAACCCTGTGAGCGCCAAGAACGCCTAAAGGCGTCGTGTGCTTTCGTGCCCACGACGCCAACAACGCCTAAAGTTGTTATGGCAAACGCTGTCAAAGCAATTGTCCTGCTTAATAAGGTTTACTTTCCTTATTTTGTAGTAAAGGTATTTTGACGCGAGAGGCACAGCGTTAAAAGGGTTTTAAGTAAAAAAAAAATCCTTAAGATCAATATGTACACAATGAATATGAACTAGATCATTTTGTACATTCGAATCTTTAGTAACGATCATAAAGCAAGCATAAGGCTCAAAGTTAACCAACATGTCGGATAAATTGCACAATTCGCGACGGCAGGTCCCGTCACGATGACAGCTTGACAGGGAATTAGAATGGTCTTTCTGTCCGGTTGGTTACGCTTTGCTAAATTGTTCATAATAGGTATATAGTTGGCAGACATAAGGATTTATATACAGTTTGTATTACCCTTAAAAATTGTCAAATACCTATTTTTGGGTCATGGCGGCTATAAATTGATAGGGTTAAAACTTATGTATTGTAGTTGTATACCGAGTACCAGACTAGTGATTTTGGTTATATTACAACCCATCTAAGCCATAATTTTTTTTGATTATAATTAAAGTGATTACCTACAAATCTACGCAACGAATTCAAATCTTCATTTGATTGTTACTTACACTAATTCCAGTTAGTAGTAGTGAATTTAATTAGGTTTTGGATTTTTTGCCTGAATGATACGAATTAAAGTAGGCAGATAAAAACATGATTAACAATTATCGTATTATATCGTAATTATATCGAATTTAAATTACTGACGATTTCTTCTATGACTAAATAAATTTCATCGAACGATTCTAGTGCAATTGTCTTTATGATTTCTCTTAAAACAGAAATAGTGATAATTTAAAATAGTTCAAGTAGAATTCAGATACGCTAGTATTAAGTTCTAAACACAAATCAATTTTTGCCATATCGCTACTGAAGATGACGCAAGACACACACTGGCAAAATTGCTGAAGTCAAAGTTTTATCTGGTAACCTATTATTTTCATTAGCACACATATCTACGAACCTTATACATTACATAAATGACATTATATCAGCTGTCAACCTAACAATGCCCAATCCGTGTAAAGCCACACGTCCAGCGATTGACCGATCAGCTGTCTAAACCGATCGGGTCCATAGACAAGCGATCAATCGCTAACGATCGGTGGCGAACGAAACGCAACCTGGGTAAGTAGTCAAATGCACAAACATTCACGATAATACTGTTGTAGTCTAGCTATCTCTATTGCTCGTCCGTGTTAGCGTGACAAAGCCAGGCTGCGTTTCGATTTACCATTTACCATTTCGGCTAGACCGGCTGTTTCTTACTAACACAGAAGAACTAGAGATATACCTACGATATGCTACGTGATCGATTGGTATACCCTAAGTAGTATACCCTGTCGATGAGTTGCACAATGGTCAGGCGCAACTTCCTTCCTAGGTGATTGACGTGGCATTTATTCACGAACGATGGCTGGTGGCAGACTTGTGTCGATGTGTCGAGAGCCAGCTTATCGTGGAGATTGGAGACATGTTTAGGTAACAGGTCAGGCTGTGTTGCAAGTTCGGTTAATTCAAGATATGTTGGAATCGCACGTATACATTGTAGCTATATATAAAAAGCGTGTTAAACTGGCTGTATCCGACATTATTAATTATTTCGTCAGTATAATTATTTTAAAAGTTTTATACAAAGTTTCCCCGCGTGGTGACGGGTTAAGAATTTCACCACCCCCTTTGTTCCCGTGGGTGTCGTAGAAGTCGACTGTAGGATATGGGTTAAATTGTGGCGTAGCCGAGAGCCAACCTGTCACAATTTCTTCTGACATAAATAATACGAGTATCGTTCGATGGGTTGTAAATTGAGAGTGTGTCTTCTATTATTGCTTCGAAGGTCCACTTTCGACATGATGCACACAGAGAACTAACATCTGCATGCTGATTTCAAGCTTGCCTGGTCAGTGGTCATATTAATACCAATCGAATCGTGGTCAGTCTCTTGCCGCCAAATACCTACGGCATATTCAAGCAAATTAAACAGTTTCCCAATGCACATTTTGCTGGCATACACTTAAAAACAATAAAAACTTGAATCAATCGCTTGTGCCATTCATAAATAAAATTGTATTCTTGGAAACCCTTTCGCCGCTCGGCTGCGCCGGAGCAGAGCAAGGTCGTGAGTGGATAGCGGCGGAAATATAGGAAGGTTCTGGCAGGCGTTCTAAACATTTTAGAGTGAGTGTCGGTCTAGTTGAAGTGGGTAATTAATAAATAAACAAATATTGGAGGACACCTAGATCCACCAGCTCAACCTAGCCCCAAACTAAGCAAATCATGTATTATGGGTGCTAGGCGATGATACGATACATACCTACCTAGATAAATACCTACTTAAATAAATAGAAAACACGCATGACTCAGAAATATCAGGTAATATGGAAATTGATGTATTTTGTCGGATTTTAGGGTATATAAACACTTTTTAAAAAAACCATGGGTGTACAGAATAAGTAAGATATGGATGGTGATAAGCAATAATGTGTCAACCCACAAAAACTAAAAAAATGAGATTTTAATGCCATGTTATAGCTGGATTTTTAAACTTCTATTTGCAAAAATGACCTTTTCATTTTGAAAATTTTCACTATCCCAAAAGTAAAAAAATAGGTTAACACAAATCCTTTATCGTGTGTTGCCTGTTTTGCATTAATGTGTCAAGAACCTTAACTTATTATAGTAATTGGCAGAAGACATATTTAAATTACAATAATGTGTTATGAGGGTTGACTCAACGATTTTTTTACACTTGACTCATTCTTGCAAAACGCAAAAAATGACATAGTTACCCACTATGAGACTTGAATGATTATTGCAAAATGATATTTTATCCGTTGTTTTATGCTACGACCCGTGTTATAAAACATAAGTCATTATTGTTAAATTATATTCGGGTCATAAATTGTTCGTTTTTGGTGTAAGTACCATGACACTATATTGTAAAATATAACTGTTCATATTAATTTATGTTTGAATAAGTTATGACTTAGTCCATTAGTATATTTTTGCACATGAATGGTAAATTCAGTACGAAATTGAACATTTTAAGTCATGAATATACATATTCGTTATTATAATTTGCAAACATTTTTTACAAGTACGTGTTTATATAAAAATCTAATATAAGCTACTATTTTTTTATAATTACTAATTACATTAAGACGTGTTAATGTATGCATAAAAATATTGTTTGATTTTTGAATACTTACTGAATGGTAGTTTATTATTTTGTTAAAGATATTTTATGTGTTCTTGTACAAGTCATGAGTTATTCATAATTTAAATGACTTAGTCTATTTCTTAGCGTAAAAAAATATTTTGTTGTATATTTTAGATAAGTAGTTTGTTTTTTTTAAAGATGATTATTTGGTTTTTGTAACGATTTTTTGTTGAAAAAGCACAGATAATTTAAATATGTGTCTAGAAATGATCATTACTCTAATAGTTAATTTATAGTATTTTATTCAACAGGCGTTTAAAGGAAGTCAAGAAATATGAGTGGCGTACTTTCCACGAGTATTTTGGAGTCAGTTAAACACCATTGCATACAATACTTTTACAACGACCATGCACATAGTTTTCAATAGTTTTTTTTTAATAATTCTCGCGAAATTCACACTGTTTCCTGTATTGCAAAGGTTTGCACTGTCAGCTCAGCTGCCCAAAGCCTTCCCGCGCACGCACGCAGTATCGTTAATGCAATGCGTTGCCATGATTACAGAACCAAACAATGCGTTTTCAGTTTTTTCGATACGCACAATCCTGTAAATGACGAATAACAGTTCGGGAGTAGAACAATCATTAAAAGGTTTGATTAATAAATAATGTATTGATTCCTACATACCTAATAACATAAGTGAACCATGACTGATATGTTACTTAACACTTATAAAGTTAAAAATATGCATAGGTAGAGTATTTTACAACAACAATTTATGTGCTTTAACATGTTTATTTAAGACTCATAGATATTTTTAAACAATTAGCAAAAGTGGGTTAAGTATCATAACACAGTCTTGAAAAAGTTTGACGTCGTCGAACAATTCGCAATAAAAGAAAAGGGCATTATTTCGTCAAATTGAAGTTTGTTTTGAAATTAAGCTACAATAATCACTACTACTGAACGTATTATAGCTGAAAAACACAACAATCTATATAAAAACAATTTTTTTTAAGAGAAACACAAAAAAATGAGAAAAAATCTTTAGACGCCATTTTCTCAAAATGGTTGGCGTGTGGGTTGACACATTATTGCTTATCAGCATCCATATTATGTAATAAAATTAAAATTCAATTATTATTAATTTACTTTTAATAAAATTAATAGGTACGTATATAAACGTTAAACGAAATAGTTTAGTGATTGATTGATATTTGTGGTAATAGCAATTTTATTGTCATTTATATCTATTTCATGTGATAAAGTAAAATTAAACGCACTTTAATGTAATCCTTGACAATAAAGTGCTTCAAATGACGACGGTATGAATAGTATACTGAAACATAAAATTCAATTCATTTAGAAGTGTAATTTCATTCATATCATGCTACATTTAGCGTTTGATTTATTTTATTTAAAATCTATCGTGGTAGTTTAGTTTAGTTTATTTATTACATAATGATAAATTACAGTATAAATTAATCTACGTTAACCTATATGAATTTACATTATGATCGTCAATAATGATAATTATAAGTAGGCATGCAAACATATAAGAGGTACAATAATATTTATGTCAATGATAATCATAAGCAATAGAAAACATGAAAGTAAAACGACATGGTGTTAATAAAACACGATTATGTGGTCAATTAAAAAGCTTTTATGTTATCTATGAAGCTTACGAGAAACTAACTATACCTGCGGTCAGTAGCTGTAAAAAAAAATACATCACAAAAAGGTTGGCATCCGCTCTAAGCTTTTTACATAAGTTGAAAGTGATACACATTTCTGCGCGTACGCAGGTCACGACTGCAGCCGCCTCCGAGCGATGTTCTAATTGGTATAACTGCCGACATACGTATTGTTATCAAACTATGATATAAGTCGCCGTTTTGCAACTAGGAAGCCTATTCAGATAGCGAGTTCCTATTATTAATCGGATATGATTTTGTCAGCTGCAATGACATTTCTGGTTTAGGAAATGTCACTGTCTTCTTATAATCAAACAATTTTAGATTATGATCTGTTAGCTGTCAGCAATGAAGTGTTTCCAATCAGATATGACTCTGGTCTCACCAGACCTACCTGTACCTGACCTGCCACATCAAGTAACAAAGTCATCAAGTAACATAGTAAAAAGATAAAGCTAAAAAAATTATCACATCCTCTTAGTCTTGGTCTTATCATATTTGACTAGGTAAATGAGAAGCTAACCAACTTTTTTTTTCATTCCAGGTACATAACCAGGCGATCGACGAAAAAGTTCAACCATTCAGCTGATCTAGGCTACCAGTCTACCACTTACCAAAAAAACTGTTTAACAAAGAAACTGAAAGTGTTTTTGTAACGCAATCAAAATATCGTGATTTTGATTATCGAGACGATCACATTTGTTGGTTAAAACTTGATTTTAATACGCTTTCCATTTAAATCGAGTAATCGTTTGCAGTAATCACACGATACGACTTACTTAATAGATATGGATCGGTTTTTTCGTGTACTACCTAAACATTTTTTTAAAGCTCCAGAATAACAACTAGAAACGCGACAAACATGTAGTGTGGTTTTTGCAATTTTTCAATAGTTATGTGCTTCAAAATACACAATATTCGAAGATCTTCGTATAAGTACTAAATTACTGTGTTATTCATGATTCAAGTAGTAGTAAGACTACATGTACGAAAACTTTTAACCTGTCGAAAAGTTTTCCTTGTAAGCTTAATTAAACCAGAATATTTTGCCTATACGGTAAGTCTGAGAAATCCCAGTGTATAGCGAACCTAATGTCATTGTTCTCAATCAACCTACATTTATAGTGGAGCAGTGAGCCAAATGTCTCAAATTCCGCATGCCCTACCTTAGACCACCGCTCGGTGTTGCGACAGTCACGACGGCGGTGTCACTGTCTGTCGTCGGCTTTGTCCGTCTACTGCCGTTTGTTACCCTGACAAGTATAACTTGGTCTCTTAATCCAGATCAACTATTTGTTGCCTACATACAGTAACAATGTTTAGAGTTGTGTCCAATAAATACTTACGTCTAAAAACTCGAAATTAATGCGAGTATAAAAGTCTGCAACGCGAGATCTTTAATATTACTTCATACTTTTTAAATTAAGAGCCTTGAGTTGCTCATTTGGCAGAAGTAATTGGACTGGTGTTGCAGGATGTCACAGGTTTTGTCCTGCTGGAGGTGTTAATTTTTCAATTTTTCTTTTAAATTAAAGCTCAAACGCAGGGTAGCTGTCACGCATTTTTGCTTAAAATAAGGTACTATACGCGATGCGCGCACCACATATTTTATTATCGTAGTTCTAAGATTTGGTTTCCCTAGGGCCTAGATGGCGCTAGACGTAGTCGTATTTAAATGTCCAGCTATGACGAGTCTGACCCGATAAATACTGTGTAATAATGTAATGTCTGTTATAAATCTTTGTTGTCTTTTTATACTTTCTTTTTTGCTATTTTTTTATCATTATTGTATTCTTAAATTGTTACCTGGCGTGATTGTTTTCACCGAATGGCCTCATCGGAAGACCAGCGCTGGAAGTCGCCAGCAACATGCTGAGATGAGACCATTTCGTGGCACTTATTTCTCTCTTAGCCCTTTGTGTGGATGTATGATTATTTGTTTGTGTGTAAGTATATTATATTGTTATCGTCGTTGTTAAGTGCTTACGAATAAAAATATTTCTATTCTATTCTATTAATAGGTACGAGTAGATCAGACTGTTCACTTAAAAATTTCAATGTTCAATGTAATTTATGAAGCAAAATTAGGATCCCAGTTATACTGGTCCACCATTTTCTTCGGCCGTGTCTAAAATGACAATCACTGCGCCCGACTTTTGCGTCACGGCAACCGTGGCAGGTTAATTTGCGTGGTCCCGTGCGGTGTCAGTTGGGAGCGGAAATAAAGGATTACTTGTAATGGGAGTAAGCTAATCGAATGCTTGTGCTGACCAAGAGCTTGCGTAGATAATTAGAGGTTTATTGCCTAAGGTACCCATCCAGAAGTTTTCATTGTAATTAGTCGGCTTAGATTAGGTACTGTTAGCTATTTTAGATATGTATGTACGCTAAAGAAATACCCTAAGTCAATAATTTACTGTCAACCATCTGATTAATATGTATGTATTTAAAAACATTATAGGAACGAGCTAAGTTAATCATGCAAAAAAAAAAATATAGGTTAGTTAACGATTACGAACTACTTTTCAGATTGTAGATTATTGCAAGTTTTCGCCTCCTCAAAAATCAAAGATGCCCATTGTCCGTAGTTAAATTGACGATTCTGTTTCGGAAAAAAATAATCGTCGATAGTGATGTGCAATATGCCCTATTCTCAAATCCAAGGGCCAGCAATCACTAAAAACATTGCTTCAAAATATGACCATCGAGTGTACATCTAAGTGTTCAAATGAAGACAGCCAACTAACCTTTAATAAAGCCATTAAGGGTCAATCATGACATTGCCGTCACAGTTTCCCACAATCTAGATGCGTACGAGTTCCCACCATTGCGCAGGCGTGGCAGCCGGCGTAGCCGAATGGCAATCGTCGACGCTAGAACCCGACAGAAGTGCAGTCGCGCTCTGTCACGCCTATACACAAGAACGATAGAGATAGATAGCTACGAAACAGATATTATCGTGAGCGTTTGTGCATTTGGCTACGTACGCAGGCGTAGCAGAAGGCCGCTGGCGCAACGCACGCACATGAACGGGCTAATTAATATTCTCGCAAAGCGTAAGGGATCCGTCAAATTTGTACGAGCTGTCACATTGCGATGTGAAAACTTTGGCAATTTATCTTATAATTGCGATTACTACAGGGTGCCCTCTATTTCGCCTATCATTAATTCGCATAATTTGAATTCGCATAACAGATTTGGCATAACATAATTGTTCATAACATTGAATAAGCATAATATTAAAAATGCATAATTCTTATTTCGCATAACAATGAATCTGCATAATTGAAATTTGCATACTATTATTTCGTATAACTTTAATTATCCTAAAATGAATTGCCATACTTACTAACTGTATGGAGAAAGCGATTGGATCAATCAGAGGCTGATTTTCCAATTTCGAGCGCTCGATTTTGAGTGTGTAATTTTATACTGTCTTACTTATTAAGCATGAAAAACATAGGGGTAAGTAAGGTACAGCGGGGCAAATCTCGAGTGGGGGGCAAATGTAAGTGGTCAATTTCTTCCATGTTTTACAATGTTTGCATTATTAAAAAAAAACTGTTTATTTTTAAGAAACATACATGCATTTATGAACTTATCTGCTAATCTTAAATTAAAAGGATTATATGAGTTAAGGAGTCTTTATTGTATTTATACATTACTTATTAAGTTTTTTCGTTTTTCATAAGTGTTTTTCAGAAAATAGAGTGTCTACCAGTTATGTAGTAAGCGTGTTCAGTGGGTACATGTAATAATGGAATAATGGAAAAAATGGATTAGTTACAATTGCCTTTTAGTCTAGATTTGCCCCGCTGTACCTTACTAAATAAATTGAAAATGGATAGTATTTAAATCATATTATTTCATCGTTCAGATTTTAGCTGATCGCACGTGCCGATACTGATATCCGAGCAAGCGGAAGATTACTATATTGAACCGCAAACGTAGCGAGTGGTTCAAAAAGTGGAATCTTGAGCGTTGCGAGGGTTTCAAGGCACATTAACCTTCGTACGGCACGATAAACATTGCCACCGAGTTTAAAAACCAAATTTTTCACCACCCCAACACGAACAAAATACTGACTATAAAACATCAAACTAAATCAAATCCATCGATTTCTTCAATATTTATGATTCAAAATCATCATTTATAGGTAAAATTCTATCAGCTAGCTTTAGACATCAAGTTAAAATTTGTATGAAATTACTTTGAACTGCATAAAATGCAATTTTGCTATCTATTTTCGAACAGAAAAGTAAGCCGTTACCCGTTAGTGTGGTGAAAATATAATTTTCTTGTATGCCATTTAAACATTCTACGAAACAAACTTATGCTTATTATACTTATACCAATTCATCGTTATAACAATTTACATTATGCGCATTAGTATTATACGAAATCTGTTATGCGAAATAATGATATGCGTATTAAACGTTATGCGTAATAAACGGTATGCCAATTCATATTAGGAGTATTCAGTTATGCGAATTAATATAGACCCATTACTACATTTTAAAGCTTTTAAACGTAAATAACACTCCTGCGGATTTTAAACAACATATAATTTTGGTCAATTATTCTGCTAGATATACCTACTTCTACTGGTCAATTTGTAGGTAAATGGTCTGTAGAAATATTATAATAATTGTTTACCTTATGTAGCATTAGTAAATTTAGTATGGTTGTCCATGCTGTATAGTTGATTTGATGAAGTATTATATTACATACCATAACCAATTACGGCAACCTTCAGTTTAACCCTTGGCCCTTGCAAGAACTTTAACGTATCTACATGTAGATATATAATTTACACACATTATTTTTCCATTGTTATCTTTCACAATATTGTCTCCAAACTGTATATATATATTATACCGTTATGTATGTAAACCGGGAATGAAATTTGAGGTGGCGTAAGTTTTCTCTGTCAAAAATGTGGCAGATTATTTTGCGCACACCGGCCTCCACATTCACCCAATCTGTCGTCTAAACAGGGCTAATAAAGGCCCATTTAGCCGGAACGGGAACTCGCATACGAGTTTTATTACATTGCGGTATTTGATGGCTCTGCAAAATTGTATGTAACCTCAACAGCCCGCAATGTAACTAAAATCGTATGCGAGTTCGCACGCCGTCTAAATCAGGCCTAAATCGTCTGCAATATTCACAGAAGTCTGTGATGATACAAAACAATTGACTGTTGAAAAAGTACATTAGGGCATCTTCGCCGCGGAGCAATTTTGGCATTTAGGGAGCTTACGCAAAACGTTGCGAGAGCTGACAAATTATTTCGTATCGTGCAACTAATTAGGTATTTAATTCTTTACAAAGACGATAATGACTTACAGTAACAATTAAATAGTACTTCTGCAAGATCGATTAGGAAAACTCAAGGTGTTCTATGTAAAATTTAACCCCTTTATAAACATTCACTAAAGTTATGCAGCCGATAAAATTCGTTTGTCCTTTTCTATCACACCAATACGTTGGAAAGGGACAAAGGAAATTTATCGGCTTGATAACTTTAGTGAACGTTTATGAACAAGGGGGTAAAGTAGATATCTAAATGAATTCTGCAGATTTCTAAATAATTTTAAATCCTGGCGTATCAAGGTTAATTTTGAGCGAGATTGTGTCTTTTTGTCTATTACTGCATTTTTCTCGAAATTATATTACGAAAAATCATTTAGGCGCATGTCAAAAAGCGAACTAAAATAGTACGAAATAGCAACTTATCATAATAGAATCTTCATTCATCTTCACGAAACTAACATTTCCCAAAGAGGCCTTAGTCTCTCTCTCTCAAAAACTGAGAGGTCCAATGGCAATCGTGCCTACCATAAATTTTAGAAAAAAAGTACAGTCAACCAATTACAATCCTAGGTCACTCTTGAACCCTGTCGTATTGACACCGTGCTTTATTTGCTATAGAAGTCAGTTTGACTTTTACTACGAAAAGGGTCTACAGTGGCCTAGGATTCAGATTGATTGTCTGTACTTGAGCATTTTCAGAATTTGGGATCCCCCAATTAGCGTAAGTTGTTAACAAAAATTAACTTACTGTCAGTTTTGTGAAAATTCTATAAAAATATTGTTTTTGTGTTAATTACATAAACTTTGAGCGATAATCAGATACATTCAGAATGTGAAAAAAGTAAATTTTTGGACAGATTTTATGCTTAATTGTCGTCACGAAACTGACAGCGAGTTAATTTTTGTTAACAACTTACGCTAATTAGGGGGACCCAAATTCTGAAAATGCCCACCTACTCTCAAAGTAGCTAAGCTTCTATAGTAGGACGGATTATAGTTGATGCCTCATTACCTATTGCAAATGGAAGTAGCAGTTCTCGGTAAAACACCATCTCCGTACGCAGAGCCGTCTGACCCACTCCCATAGGTCACGCTCGGCTGTCCGCGAAGATGCCTCATGTAATGAAACTTTCTTTGTTATCAAATGCATGCGCAACGCATTACGTTACTTATTGGGTGTTTCGTCACGGAACCTTCGTGAAGGTCACCGTGGGGTTACAGGTCTATATTTGTTACGTCACAATTGCTTCGTAAGTAGTGTTATAATTAAATAATTATTTGAATGTTAGGAGGTCAAATTAACCTGAGTACAGGTGCATCTTGCGTTTATTGTTGCAGTACTAATAAACTAATATCATTTATAAATTGGGCATATTTTTATTTTCTTGTCTGTTTTACTTTTTCTTCCAAATGTGGGAATTTTTGTACTTTTTCTACTCAGAATCATGAGTTCTTTCGATTCCGCATGAGAAAAAAATGTCTCACAATTTTTTTCCACTGAGTTACAATTTTGTCATTTACAACTTGTTTACTTTGATCGTAACTTAGAGGAAGACAAAAAAATTTAGGTATGGAAATTTTGGGACATTTTTTGTCTCCTACTAGATTCGAAAGAGCTCATGATTCTGAGTAGAAAAACATTGATCCTGAACCCTGTCCTATCCTGACCTATCAGGCTATCACATAACGTACTTTGCCGCATACATATATCGTTGGTTTGACAACACTTATTCATTTTTAAATACCTATCCAACAATATATCACACGTTGGGGTTGGAATGAAAAAAAAAATCAGCCCCCACTTTACATGTAGGGGGGGGGGGGGTACCCTAATTAAACATTTTTTTCCATTTTTTATTTTTGCACTTTGTTGGCGTGACTAATATACATATTGGTACCAAATTTCAGCTTTCTAGTGCTAACGGTTACTGAGATTATCCGCGGACGGACGGACGGACCGACGGACAGACAGACATGGCGTACTAAAAAAACGTACACATTATTTAACACTGTTTTCGTTTTTCCTATATTTTTCTTTGCAATTAAACATGCAATATGTTCTTCTATAAGTTCATGTAGATTGTATAATGGCATCATTGAAGTTTACAATCTATGTTTTGATCCGGCACCCACACCGATCTCAAGATTCTTGACATTTTGTAAATGGGGTACAATTACAAAGACGTATCCGCTTTATTCGTCGCGAAGTATACTCGGAGAATACCTACTACAACCATTTTAAAAGCGAAAAATTTGAAGACTTGTATTAAAAATACAGGAGTTATTGATTTAGGTTTTGGTAGTAGTACTAGTAGTACTTAACATTTTTTTTCTTTGGTATCTCAAACATACAATTTTACATACAACTTTTTTCTCTTCCACAGTATTCCACTGCATGTCAAACTTAAGCCTAATCTGCACTAAATATTAACTCTGTTCAGTTACCAAAAATTGAAATCAAAACTCTTCTATGGAAATGTAGGTAAATTACTTCAAAAATAAAAGCAAAATATGTCTCCTAGTAGGTACAATGTTCTGCCAACGCACTCGTGCTCATGCCAGCCAGCCTGGCCAAGGTGACAATCACTTGCACTACTACAATGTGTCTCTCTATCATTCTTCCACATTGCGCTATTGAGTGACGTTTCATTTGTTTCCTACGTATCGTAAGCGGTTGCCATGTTGGCTACGCGTTGCTTACTTTCAACTTGAACTTTGAAACAAGTTGATTGAAACAAGTTACAACGACATTGTCTTTATATAGTTCTTTGTCCTACATCCTGGATACCAGTCCACTTGACGTCGTATTTTTATTGACTCATAAAAAACTTGTCAAGGGTCCGTGAAATAAGTTGCACAGGAAATAGATATAATAAAATATACTTGCCAAATGCCAAGGTCGTTCATACGTAAGTGCTCTACATACGGCGCGAATGAATAAAAAAAGTATTAGATCAGTCAGACGGTTACGTAAATGTTAACATTTATATGTTATAGAGTATCAATCAGCACATACGTGGGTATACTAGGTATGTAGCTAAATAATCTAATGATAATCTTATGACGTATTACTTTAAACGAACAATTCTTGTATGGCTAACAATCCTGAGGGGTTTTCCGGAGCAAAAATCGATCTTAGTTAGGGTGTTTCATATTTGTATGGGAAAAATAAAATTGTGATATTTTTTCTGACTTCGCTCGGCTTTCGGTTCTAGCTTATCTTAAACGCATATATACCAAATTTCAAGTGATTTGGACGTTGTTTAGAGGTCGCGCTTGATGAACAGTTTGAAAGAAAGTCACTAAAAAGTAATGTTAATTCAATTTTATTACCAAATAAAACAATAGAGTAGTTGTAAATTATTTTAAAGTAAAATTAAATTTATTAAACTTAAAGTCCAACAGTTGTAACATCCATTCTTGATAAAAGAAAGTCATCATCATCATAATTTAGCTTACAAATGTAAGCCGCAACCTTATCTTCTGTTCGCTTAAGTAGTAGGTAAGTAGTAACGCATTTTCTGTGATGTTCGACACCGATGTTTTGCTCTTTATCTTTGACTGGAGCGTTAATTTCTATTATTAAATATATTCTCCTCTTTGCGGTATCATAGACTATTGTCAGACTATCGACCAAGTCTCTGGTGTTAGGGCTACAATAATCGCTAACATCCTGGACATTAAATAGTTCGAAAACAAAAATCACAAAGGTAAGTACGGTCTATGTCCCGGTAAATATACTTACTTAAGTCAAAGAACGATCTTGTTTTCTTCTTTGTCGTTACACTCTTGGCAGAGTGGTAGTCGTCACATCAGGGGTGGTAGCAAGCTTAACAATGCATGGCCACTCCTTACGCATTCGTAGAGTGGGCCACTGAATGCAGCCTTGACTTGGCCGGTCCATAGCATCTGAACCTTGTCCAGGACACTCCTAGCTTTCTTCTGCAGCACCACATTTCTAGGACATCTATCTTCTTTCCCCTTGAAGTCCATGTCTCAGCACCGTAAAGAAGTATGGGAAAATTGGGAGATATCTACTAATGCCCTGACGAGTCGCATTTTAGTGGCATTTGTGATGTTTCTTTTTCTCCATATTTTCCTGAGCCGGTCCATGGCGGACCTGGTGATAGCCATGTGCCGCTTGATTTCTTCCACCTATCCTGTTATTAGTGCCCTGAGAGGGCCGATAGACCACTGCTTCATGCCAAAAACAGGACAAAAAATCAACAAAACTTGTTCCTTAGAGCGTCCAAAAAATGACCATAAGGAACTATGCCTAGAAACTAAATGTCACGACTACTACTCATTTTTAAAAAAGAACTTGCTTCAATATAAACACTACTCATTAAAATCACTTTTAAACCACCTCCTACAAAAAGTTACATAAGTTTTGTTCCTAGCCTCTCCTGCGCCCATAGTAACTTCTTCATACAAAAGTTCCCACAGAGCGCGACCTCTAAATATTGTCCGATTTCCCTGATTTTTGGTATATGGGCTCTGTATAGGTGTAGAACCAAGAAGAAAAGCGAAGTCAAAGATAAATCAAAATTTTGGAAAAATGAAACACCCTAATCTTAGTAGGTCTTATCTCTTTCCGGAAATTCTCTTCCCTTTTTGAGTTTTTATATTTTGTGTTTTTCGAGCATAGTTAGATCAAAACTCTCCCAAATATTCTGTTAATTGGCACATTTTTGTTAGATGGCAATTAATAATAATTCATATTAAGTAATTAGTCTTTGACGCTATTAATCTTAACACATTTTTTAAGAAATCATACATATACATCAATAATTTTAATTATTGTTATTGACTGAGTCAGAGTCACACAATTTGTTTACATCTTTCAAGTCGGCATGCAGTGAAACATCGAGCCTTATTTTACTTTCGCAATGTATGAAGAATGCATCGTATTCCTTTATTTGGTAATGTTAATACTGCCAGGAATGTCCCGTCAACCTTGAGGTCGTATTTCGTAACGCAGGCATATCTTAAGTCGTGTATAGAAAAAAAGTGAAAATACTACGATTACGGTAGCGCAGCCCACCGTGACAGAAGTAACATGGGACTTAAGTTACGAGCGATCGACTTTGAATCTATTTGATATATATAAAATTCAGTAGCAGAGTTTTTATGGCAGGTTATAGGTATAGTCTTTGGGTTAATTTCGACAATTAACATCGGTTCTATTCTAAAAATCATTCAAGTAAGTTACTGTGTTTTATTATAAAAAAATTATAAGCTGTGTTGCGTTTTGCGCGCCGGTCATAATCCCATACTAATGAGTCTTATCGATAGGTATGCGCTATGTCGCATTTCTGAAAGAAATTTTCCGGATTCGAATGTGGGTAAATTGACTTCAAGATACCATAATATTTAGAATTCCTATGAGCTTGGTCAGAGTTTTGAATGATTCACGGTTATTTTCATTAGACTTATATTTTTCCGTGATCATGATGCATGCAACTGCGTCGAAATATTGGAAGCTAGACAAAAATCAAAAAAGGTAATCACGGTCTTTATCCTGGTCAATATAAGTCTTCCTATGATATAGACCTCATAGACGAACATTTGTACGGTGTCCCACTTATATTAAGTTATTATTTAATTGTAACACGTGGGTCACCGAGAGGCTGAGTTGTTAGCGATTCTTTTCTTTACTTCTTGATCTGTGTATACCACTTGAAAGAGTCAAAGTCACTTATAAAAGAAAACCACAGTGGAAAACCAAAGGGATTTTAAAATGTAGCAGGGTAAAACGTTCGAAGTACTTGCAATTAAAAAATCAAACGAGTACGAGTAATGTAGTTAGCTTCAAAAAGTACAGCAAACTTCTCAAAAAGGTTATACGTACGTCAAAAATGTTGAGTAGTGATAGTTACATAAAACGTAGCACGAACAAGACTAAAGCCACTTGGAATCTAATTAAACAACACACTACATCGACTAATACAATAACAACTACAGTAGAAAAGATTATATCAGAAGATGAGACTATCACAGACCCTATAAAAATTGCGAATATATTTAACAATTACTTTGTATCCCGTAACAACGTCGGACTTTCGTCAGCACATAATTACAAGCCATCTTCAACATCTCTTTGCAAAAGTATGTTTTTAGCCCCTGTAGACGCATATGAAATAAAAAAGATAACTAAAGGCCTAAAAAATAAGAAAAGTTCCGGTTATGACAGCATACCAATTCAACTTGTTAAAGCATGTCTAGACTATATAGCTGAACCACTTGCTCATATTGTAAATTTAATATTTCAAACGGGGATATTCCCAGATGTTTAAAGAAAGCCCTGATCAAACCATTGTATAAAAAGGGCAGTAGAATTGACATGTCCAACTATCGTCCTATTGCTCTCTTACCAAGTTTTTCTAAAATAATCGAAAGATGTATTTACAACAGGATTGTAAGATTTTTTGAATCCAATAATATTATTCATCCATACCAATTTGGTTTTCAGAAGGGCAAGTCAACATCTTTAGCTATATTTCAGTTGTTTAAACATATATGGGATGATATCAACTACAAAAGACCCTGCATTGCATTATTTCTGGACATGTCACAGGCATTCGATTGTGTAGTTCATAACATATTGTTAAAACAACTCAACAACGTAGGTATTAGAGGAAATGTCCTAAAATTACTTGAGAGTTACTTAGATAATAGGCAACAAGCCACTGTTATAGAAAGCTATAATAAAAAAACTAAATGTATAGAGCCTATACAGTCTCAATTTGAATTAACCAAAGTCGGTGTTCCCCAAGGGAGCATACTTGGCCCTCTTCTGTTTCTCATTTATGTGAATTAGCTTCCAAACATCATAAACGACATTTGTGTAATGTTTGCAGATGATGCAACTATTTTGTTCTCTGGTGAAAACAAAGATTGTGACTTTCAACAGAAAATAAATAATTGTCTGAAGACTGTAGTAGAATGGCTCAGTTCAATTAACCTAAATGTTAATACAAGTAAAACTAAAGTCATGCAGTTTAGGAACTACAAAACCAATCCACTGAACATCAATATTGAATACGAGGACACCATAATACAAGATGTAGATAGTACTAATTTTCTAGGCGTCTCCATAGACCCACATTTAAATTGGAAATCTCACGTGGAAAAAATTAATAAAAGAATTTCCAGTCAGTGCTATGCCTTGTCCATTCTATCGAATTCATGTTCAGTGGATATAGTAAAAAACGCGTACTATGGAAATGTGTATCCCTTGTTAAGCTACGGTTTGATTTATTGGGGAGATTCGGTTAATGTAGAAACAACATTCATTCTGCAAAAGAAATGCATCCGAATCATATATCGCTTGTACAACAATGAGTCCATAAGGCACGTCTTTAAAGAAAATAATTTTCTTACATTAACTGGACTGTATATTTACCAGCTTTGCCTATTTGTGTCGGACAATAAATGTAACTTTTCATTTTTCTCTGAACAACGTGATAATGTGAGATCACAATACAAATATAACATATTGCTCCCGGCAGTCAGAAATGCAGCTTATTGTAAGAGTACATTTATAGCAGCAATCAAAGTTTTCAATCACCTACCCTCATGTATAAAAATGTTAAGCGGGAAAAAATTCAAGCAACAGCTAAAAGGGTGGTTGATTGATCACGTCTTTTATGATATGCATGAATACTTTATGTATGAGACTAACTAGCATGTGAACCAAATAGCATGTAGTATTAGTTTTAGTATATTATTAGTTTAAGTAATATTGTATACCCGAAAAGGGTTACCGTTGAGACATATGTTTGTGTAAAAATTGTAATCTATTGTACACGGTAAACAATAAATCATTTCTATTCTATTCTATTCTATTCTATTCTATTCTATTCTATTGATAGCCATGTTTTTTTTTAAAGAAACGGTACCTATAATTTTGACAGAATTTTGCTGTATAAAATAAATCTTAAACCGAGGAATCTGTCGTGAATATCATAATCACGGACTCTAATTTACAGCTTAATTATTTTTAATATTTTATGTCATGCTTTCAAAACGCTTAGTGTTTATGACTTAAGTCTAAATTATAGGCCGGTGGTGGGGAAAGCCGTGTGGTAATATAGTGCAACGATCGACGAAATATATTCTTTGTTTAGTATAACAAACGGAAGTATAGCCTATTATTAATGATGATAAGTATATTTGCAAGTTGTTACTTGTTACTAAACTCATAATCATGAACGAATGTCTTATTTCGTTTGTCTATAATTGGAATGGTTACTCTCCTTAGTTTTGTTTTGCCACTAAGGACCGATACTGCAATTTTTATGACAAGAGCATGCCGACTGCACATCAACTGCAAAGTTTGTAAGTTGCGGTTGAATTTCGGTTGGTATGAATCGGACCCAAATAGACATTAAAAAAAAACAAAGTGAAAAATACCTTGTAGTGTTTTTAAGATAAAGCAAACATAAAGAAGTAGGGGAGACCGGGTATGGAAGTCACACGGGTTGGTTGTCACTGCGGCCATATAACTGACAACTAACCGAACGACTGAGTTAATTGACTGGTGTCAAAAGATCGCGAAGCTATAGCCAAAAGTATCCAGCTATATTAAAGTCTATATTTAAGTCTATAGTCTATACTATAGCCTATATTTTTTGACACGTATGGCCGCTGTGACAACCAACCCGTCTCTCCTAAGCACCTACATAAAGATTGCTGTTCAAAATAATATGATATTTAAATTCTCAGAGATCTCCATAATTACATGATGCGAATCTCAAAATATACGATTATACGTTATAACATCACGGCTCAAGTGTCATCCCACGTTCATTAAGATCTTTGTCTCTGTGTAAGTCAAAAAATATGCTTTCTTACCTACTCTTGCTTATTGAGTACTTTTGATAGTCCAAATAAGATGTTATAAGAATAAATATTATATAATGTGTTGTGAATTCAATTGAGCGAGTCAATTACAAAAACATTTAGTACTTGCCTGGGGTCATGCGCATCATAGTCGAAAAATAATGGCCATTATAGTATCAATTAGACCCGAGTTTTTAGACACCGTAGACCTGCCTACGGCAATTTTGTACATCCTACACGATCGAATTAATAGCCTAAACTATTAGTGTCGAAACTTTTAAAAACTCAAAATTATAACTTGCATCGTGATTTAGAAAATTTCTTCAGTTACTTTAGTTAAGCCATACAAATATGACATACCTAACAGATTTACGAATTTCGTGCGATTTTCGTGCTTAACGACATTTTTGAATTTCGTGTAGTTTTTAAAATACGTAATGCAATTTTTGAAATACGAGTAAATAATAGAATTGAGAATCTAGTGTAGCAAATAGTAGGTTATGGTAGAATTAAAATGCATAGCGTTAGAAGAGTATTGAAAGAAAAACATGAAATTTGGTAATAACTTGATGTTTCTAAAATAAATAATTAAAACTTACAATACTTGCATTCCTTACAAGTACACTGAGAGAAATTTGCATTGTGAATTTAACAAGTTCGACTTGTTGCGGATTTATCCGTTTGAAACAAAAGTATTTTAGTAAACAAGGTCAAACTTGTTAAAAGATATTTGATTGAATCAGTTAAACATATGTTTAAAACCATGTAGTATATCGTCACTACTTTAAAAAAATCTCGTATCTCACGCTGCTCCTCAAAGTTAAAACGCAGTAAGTCTATATGCATTCCATATATACTTACTACAATTTTCTTTTCATTGTGACTTAGTGACGATATGTATGTGTGTAATGTGTCATGTTGCTTTTATAACTTGATGACTTGTTGATTCAAATATATTGTTGATGAAATGACGAGTAACTTGTAGAATATACTAGTTACACTTAACAAAATGTAACTTGTTGTTTGAACCAAAGAGCACGTAGGCGCTATTTTAACCAAAAAACTTGTAGAACGAACATGAAAACTGGTTGTTTTTTTTTCTCAATGTATAGGTACATTAGAAATAATAATTATTCACTCATAAAATAATGAATTTAGGTGATTCAGGCTAACTTCTGCATTGAACAAACACTCATAGGCTTGCTCGATATAAAAAAGAAAAGCTTTCTCGGCACTTACCTCCCAAGTTTGATCTGAGATACGGGGCTACCTAATGATTCTCCGACAATTTTTTAGCCGATTATTGATTCGCCGACAACGATTCGCCGAATGCCATTTAGCCGAATAATCAAACTATCGCTGTCACTTTTGGTCGAATAACGTTACGTAGAATCTTGATTCGCATACAGTTCAGTTCGCTTCTGTGCAAATTATCCGAACTATTATTGGACATTTTACATTTAGCAAAGTAATATTTTCGTTTAGGCCACGTTTAGTCGAATAACGTTTCACATTTTATACATTGCTAAAATATTTTCGAATGAATGACTTATCGCTATAGACACTTTTTTTTCTTACATACATACATACATACATATAATCACGCCTGTAGCCCATAAAGAGGTAGGTAGAGCACATGAACTCTTAAGTTTCAATGCCACTCTTGGCAAAAAAGGGTTAAAAGAAATCCAGATTGTGACATTGCAGTGACAGTGCCACAATTTAACCCATACCCTACAGTCGACTTCTACGACACCCACGGGAAGAAAGTGGGGGGGGGGGGGGTCTTGAACAATGTATAATGTGAAATTCTTTTCGTTGCGGTAATAATTTACATATACTGGCAACATTATGTTCGGTAAAAAATTTGGTGAGTGAAAACAATACATAATTTACTAAAATTAATCCTTAGAATCAGAACATGATGATTAATATAAATAAGTAAATTAAATAAACGTGAATTACTCTTACAAACGATCTAACAACTAGATTCTTGAATCCGCAGAACACTTTGTACGCAAGTTCCAGGCTCCAGCCAACTCACCAAAAAAAAAATACCAAATGATCACTCGACCTATTGTGTTTCGACTAATTTTGTGTCGGCCAATTTTTACAATTACTAAATGATTGTTCGTCGAAAAGTAAATCGGCGTATCAAATTTCTGCCTACTGACTCCGTTTACGAACGAATATTATGCGAAATGAGAATCTTCCAATCGTTATTCGGCCAAAACAGACGTCGGCGAATCGTTGTCGGCGTATCGAAAATCGGCGTATTTTATTTCGGAATATCAATCGGGCAACGAGATACGGATTTGTTTATTTGTATCTACATAATTTACATTATTAATTTGTAATTTAACGGCCCAATGAAGCATGTTTCTATCTACCATGTATCTGAAACATGCAGTGTTATACGTCTTTACGTAACAAAATCGCCATAATGTAAGCGTAATAGAATTTTCCGATCATTCAGAGCAATTTACAGCATTTCTGTTTTATTAGCGATAATTCGAATTTATTGTACCAGTCTATAGCCTACTGCGGGACAGTTTCTAAGAACAACTACGTAACTATATTTACTTTAGAAATATACAGGCTGTAAAGTCATAAAAATCATTAAATGATTTAACAGCCCGTAAATTCACAAAGTGTCGCAAATTTTGCGAAAAGAAGAAGCAATGCTTCTACCGCTAATGCTTTTTTTCATAGCTAAGTCCGCCATTTGTACTTTTTATTATTATTGTGCAATAAAGTTTAAATAAATAATAAATAAATAGCTCTGTCTGACTATTGTAATTTTGTTTAAATTTGTTTTTAGTCAAATCTTTCCTAATGATATTTGTTACACAAAGTAACTATTATGATTAATTTTATTACGAGCTTATACTGTGTCCCACTGCTGGGCAAAGGCCTTCCCCTTCAAATTCCGCTCGTCTCAGTTATGAGCGATCTCAGACCAGTCGTTAATTGATACACATAATGACAATTAATCTGAATAAACTGCGTTTCATACTTCGATAATAAATGGTTTTCTCATTCTAGTCGTCTATACATAAACTATGTACTTAATTTAAACGACTGCCACATATCAGTTAACCACAGGCTAAACAAATTACATCGCTCTAAATAAATTAAGGAGCAAATTTTCGCATGTCAAATGTAACGATCCAAAGCCTACGTTAACAATCGTAATGAATTTAGTGAGAGGTCCAAGGCCTTCGATATATCATTATGATTGTTCAGGCCACGACTGGCCAGTTCTTTATATAGGATGTTTGAATTCTAGCTATGATGCGCGTTCAATATATGAAACAATTGTACTACAATTTTTGTCAACAATGTTTATTACCTATATAATGCCAAAAGTAGCCATCAGATAGGTCTCAACCGAACTCAACGGCCAAAAATCTTACAAATATCTGAATACGTCTTTATTTTACAGGATTTAGTTTAAAGTCAATCTTTCTGAGCACGTTTGGCTGCTCCAGGAAATAAATCTAGTGCCTAATTGCAAATGTAGGTACTACAATTCTTCATTTGTCACTATTTTGATTTGTCCTGCTTTGTACTAAAACTTGTTATGTATGACCACAGTATAAACCAGTAATAACTCTTCTTACAAACTTCACGCCGCGCGGTGTGTCCCCCTCCCTCCCCTCGAATGCAGCGAAAACATGCGAAACTGGTAATTATTGGGCTGGACAGTCGGGGCCGCGTTTGCGCGCTGTTTTGATGTGTGTGTGAAAATGACGTCAGTGCCGAGGTCATTTCGTTACTGTAGTGTTTATGGATGTATGGAGCACAGTTCTAAAAATCCGGATATAACATTCTTCACAATTCCTAGACTTCCAGAAAAGTAAGTGGTTTTTATACTTATATTTTTGCAGCGTTAGGTAAAAGTGAGATATAGTGATGCATTAAAAGGATTTACCTGTAACGACATTAATTACTTTGCAACCAAATACTTGTTTTTTATTTAGGTAGATGATGCGATCTATCTTATCTCGAAAGTTTGGTACCTACTTAAATATTGTGGAACCATCTATTCAGACATTTTATGTAAATACTATTTCGTCAGTATTTAAGAAAAAAACACGTACCTACTTGAATGGTACGTAGTAGAAAGTGCGTTTTTGTTTTAAATAATATCTAAGTATAACATATAAATTACCACATACGTGATGTGAAAAGCCGTCCCCGTGAATATCTCATTTTGCTCGGGATCGTTACACAATCTAGTATTGCGCTTATGAGACTAATATATGAATAATATTTTTTTGTGTATTCAATATTGACTGGTGTGGTATTGTTATACTAATACTTACAGTTACCTAATAGTACCTATTAGATAACAACAACTTACTTTGTACGAAGTTGATTGATTAACTTTATAGTAATTTTGTTCAACCCTGCGTGACCTTGCGCAGTAGAGACCGCCCGCATCTACCTGCCGGAGATTAACTACTGAATATTCCTTATACTGTGGTATGACCTACATTAGCCCAGTATGTCCAGATGAAAAGACATCCTGTAGAAGTGATACAGTAAAGCCATTCTGCTCAGTATATCGAAAGGTCACACAAAGGGCAGGGCACGATTTGGCATTGTTTAAGAGCAACGATAACTATGGTTGCTTAATTGAGAACATGGTCCATAAACATGTATGGCGAATTGTTAACGTCTGCTACGAGTTTTGAAATAATGAGTTATCTAAATTGGATTGCCAATGTTAATTCGCAACGTTCGATTGCTAAAATTTTGTTTAGAAAACAATTTAGTATTATAATTATTAATTGTAAAGCTTTTGATATCACGATCATATTAGATGACTTGATACGATACGTAAACTTTACACCTGTGAGAACTAATAAGAGTAATAAGTTTTCAATACGTGGCTTGATACAGAATAATGACATTCAATATAATAGAACAGCGCCCCCGTACGGTTACCTATGCACTAGAACCAAAAATTACACACACTTTCCGTGATTACGCTTTCCAGCAACCTATCACAATTATCACACCTGTTATAAAAACTGAATAACTGTTTGACGTGAATGACTTATTATTTTATTAAGCATGTTTAAATTTCGTCAGGCATTGTTACCTTAGCTGTCAATCAGCGGCATCATTGATAATACAGCCTACACGGCATTGGCCATCTAGACATCAGAAAATGTCCGATGGTTTTCAAAGCACCGTCCTCTTATTTATTGCGACATTACAATTGTAAGATTAAAGATACAATAAATCATCCGTGTTGTCCGTACACCAGCGCCTACCCGATATCCTGGGTCCACCCACGACTATCCTGGTCCGCTACCCACGTAAGGATCTACATCTATGGACTTCATTGCATTGACTTGAATTGCTTGTAATAGTCTGTTTCTCTTTTTGCACTTCGTAATGGTTTGATGTTCTGTTCATATCTTGTCGCTTGATGTTTAGTGTCTTACTCTTTTTGGTGGGATGGTCTTGACGCGCAGGGAGGTTACAAACGCTTGGGAGAATCCTTGTGTTGAAGGTGAATTTATCAATTGTTTGAGAACTACGTTTTATTTTAATCTCAAATGTATTTTTCTACACAAATGACGATAAGATTGCTTGGTCTTCCTTAAAGAAGGTTTACATTAACATATTTTGTGTAACGAAATGGACTAATTAGCAATTACAAAGCTACGGCTACCCACTTATCTACTTAGTAAACATTGTCGGCTAATAAATAAACATAGAAATCTTTTTGTACTCGTACTATTTCAACCCCGTACCCACTTTTTCTGGTCCAATTAAAGGTCGCGACAGCACGTACCTTGTTTTTTGCTCCGTTTTATTGGAATTCATAGGCCTAGTGGGCGTCAGTATGTTTCGAAATTGGTTTAGAATGCAAATTTATCGCAAAGTGCCGCCATATCCTGCGTATAAAATTTCTTGAGACCTATTTTTATGTTCCTCAACACGGAATGGTACTCCAGCATAGATATTGTTTTAAGAAGGGACAAAGATAAGAGCTGCATTTTATGCAAATGCTTTTTATGTGCTTTCTTTAGTGCTTGTCGTCTTTATCTATGTGATAAAAGGTTTGAAAGTGACCTGTTCAAAATATATAAATTATGTTATGGGATAACGTGCATTATGCTCTCCATCAAAAGTTTCATCACAAATCATCTCGGTATTCCCACACAGCTTCGTTTCAAACTTATAGCCAAGAGTACCATCGTTGAAGTTCCGTAGCGTATCGAAGTTATCTCTAATTCTCTTCTGTGTTGGTGCGACAGGGCCAGTTGAGTAGCGTTGCCACGATCGTACTGTCGGCTACAAGCCCTGGTGATGAATAATTGGCGTACTACAGCCATTTGCAACACCGATCAAGGAATCAGTCGATTGATTAACGAGGTAGATACACCGGCGGTTGCGGCAACTGGGCCGATTTCGATAATGGCTGGTTGCTTGAACTTCGGGGCGTGTGTTCCGGCTTTAGGTTTCGATGCAACGAAGGATGTTACTGATTTTGCTCGGATGAGCGCTTTTTTGCTTGCGATTTTGCTTGGATGAGTGCTTCTTTGATAGCATGTCCTGCCGTGGAAGGATAGGTGTTTATTCGATAAGTATTAATATCCTTTCATCAGAATTCATACTGTATTAGAGTCTGAATAAGCTGATTATGCATGTCTAGTACAAAGTGAAAAAAATATAAAAATCGTAGGGGGTGCGGGATCTTGTACAGCCAAGTTAAACATAATTATGGGTGTACACATCTTACTCAAAAAAATGTCCCATAGCATCTTAGTCTGGTGTAATAACAGCGTAGCACCATATTTAAGACAGATTTTTTGCACTTAACTGAGGAATGTAATTTAGTAATTTGCAAAGCGGTGTCGACCGTTACATTTTTAGTAAATATTTTTTAGCCGTGAGCAATATAGGACTAGGCACCTATTTATAACGTGTGATTACCATTGAATAGCTTAAGAAACCCTATTGTAATTAGGGTACTTAATATGGAACATATACGTAAACATGTCATGTCGAGTTAAACTGTTACAAGTAGGGATTGCAATTGCTGGATCCAGCATCCAGCAATCCAGCTGGATTCAGCGCATTTTTCGGTATGCTGGATCCAGCAGCCAGCGCTGGATCCAGCGCTGCGGATCCGCAAATAAAAAAATCTGCAATAAAATGCGTAATTAACTTTAATAAACTTATTTTACGTCATGTTTAAAACGGTTCCGCGTTCCCGCGCGTAGCCCGTGGCCGCTTAGCACAAAATAATTCTATTTCGCTACAATTGTGTGTTTTTTTCAAAAACTTAAGTAGTTTAAAACTGTTACTGAAGATCTCAAATTATATTTATAGTATTTAATTATTTACTGTTACCGCAAAATTTCTTTTAATTTTCAACTTATGTTTAGATCAGAATATTGATTGATGTTTGTCTACGTATAATATACCTACTTAGAGGTTTATTTTTTCATAAATATTAACTAAGTACTAGTAAGTAAATTAGTAATTTTCAATGTGAACTAGTGAATGCCCAAATGTTGTGCCAAAAAAGCAGGCCATGTCTGGTTGATAGCATTATTTATGTACCTACTTATTGTAGTAGGTACCTTCGCATCATCGTTGTTACACTTTTAATGACTTTTTTATTTATGTAGATTGCTTTATGGATTAAAAATGGTTACAAAAACTAATGCCAACTTTTTACAAATTAATTTTAATTTTTCTTCCCTGTTAGAAGGGAGCAAAGTAGCAGTTTTCTGTTCACGGACTATGTTGGCAGTATAATCATATATGACAGAGTCCAGTTAGGAGCGACAACGAGCGAAACGAGGAGGGGCGTGTTAGGTTGACCGTGAGGAAATGAAATGTAATAACAATAAATAAAAAAAATCTTATACTTTTAAACGAGCAATTCTTGTATATTTATTTATTTATTTATTTATTTATTTATATATACCGACGATCTCGGAAACCGCTCTAACGATTTCGTTGAAATTTGTTATGTGGGGGTTTTCGGGGGTGAAAAATCGATCTAGCGTAGCCTTAGATCCCGGAAAACGCGAATTTTCGAGTTTTCATGAGTTTTTCCTTCGCGTTTGTAAACGTAAAATATGGTCGTTAATTTCGCCGCGCGTGCATCGATTCCGCTTAGCTCAGTCGTACGAGGTCGGTCTAATGTACGCAGATAGATCGTAGGTGTCAGGGTTTCGAATCCCAGCAAGAAATTAAGTTTTTGTTTTTTGTCTTTTTTTTTGTTTTTGTATTTATAAGTTTTTTTTTATCTAAAGACGTGATATATTAAAATAGAACCGAGCGAAGCTCGGTCGCCCAGATATAATCTGGTAAAAAGAGTAAGTAGGTAACTATTTAAAAAATATATATACGTAAGTAAAATACGTAATTGCATCCCTGTCAATAAATTTAGAAGTTCATAGGAGACTCAGTATTGCATATTTTTCGAAATACGCCATAGATATTGTCGGTGTTCAATAAAACATTTGGTATATAACTACAATAAACAACTAGTTGTATATTACGTCAAGTAAAACCTTAGATAACATGAAAGTTTGTTTTTTTTTAAAAAGGCCTTTAGAAAAACACTAAAAACGGCCAAGTTGGTAGGTACATAAATGCAAGGTTGGCAAATTAAAAAAAAAACAATATGATAATTTGGGAAATGAACATTCGGCGGAATTTCCGCGAAACGTGCGTTGGGAAGTGATATTCGGTCATACAATTTTCGGAGATAAATAAGAGAACCGTTTTAAGTTTTTTTTTATAAATTATGCTGACAAAATTGCGCGTTTTCATCCTTCCTTTCACTATTTCAAATAATTTTAGTAATAACAGCCCTATAGTAGAGCAAAATGTAATTTTTTTTTGGCATTTTTTCTACCTGCTGGATCCGCGCTGGATCCAGCTGGATTGGCGCCGATCCAGCAAATATCCAGCTGGATTGAAAATACTGCTGGATTGCAATCCCTAGTTACAAGGGTGCTAGGCCACCGGCGCGCGAGCAGCCAGCGGCACGTTCTTTGACGGCCGAGTGTCGACACGATCTCAATTTTCTACGTTACATTCCATATTATCGACTAAACCTTTTGCTTATGATTTTAATTGTAATATTCTATTTATTTCAGGTACGGATAAATTAACAGTTGTTCTTATTAGACAAATTATTGACCAAGTACTCTTTCACACAAATCACACATGAACCAAATGTAACAAAGATTCTAAATTATAGTTTTCGTATTATTTCAGAGGCAGAATAATTATAAACAGGACATTCTTTCACGCTTATATGTAGGCTTTCGCTTTCTTCTTAAGTATTCTAGCAAATAAACTATTCTGATTCTGATTCTTGAACTAATTTCAAGCTTTTGGCCGCTTGTTTGAGATACACAAATTATTCACCGAATACAATGCACTACAGTTATTCTACAAACTTATGCGGTTAATCTTCAACATGTGCAACCTGTATGGAATAAATAGGTGCGAGGATTATTTGGCCTTTCGATAAAAACTTGGGTTAATTTACGATTATCTATCTTATTTAATGTGGAGCAGTGTTGCGAATTTAGCGTTGAAAGATTAACGGCCCAGCCACGACATTGGTCTAAGCGCGACAGCGGTGAGCGGCAGCCATACGTGCGAATGAAAAGTCCCATCGCTGTGTCTCGCTCCAATGTATGGCCGCCGCTCACCGCTGTTGCGCTTAGACCACAGATGTCATATATACCATAGATCAAGCAAACGTATCTACTTAGCGTGTCAAATGAACTCAGTGAAATCCACTGAGTTGTCCGTCTTTACTCGCAGCTTGCAGCTTTCCGGCGTCAATTTTTGTAAGTTGAAGTCAACCAAAACATAAAAAATGCCTCGTTACGTGATATTCAATTGCAACAACACAAAAATTATGAACAATCAAGAGCCTGAGACATATTTAAAATTACAGACAAGAATCAACTTCAGTACAAAATTTGACACGCTCGGCCCCTATACAAATATATGAATTTGTTTCTTCTATCTAAATTAAGTTCTGTGGCTTAGACCAATGTCGTGGCTGAGCCGTAATGGTTCATTTTCATCGCATTGTGACGACCGGTCTGGCGCAGTTGGTAGTGACCCTGCCTGCTAAGCCGACGACCCGGGTTCTAAACCCGGTAAGGGCATTTATTTGTGTGATGAACACAGATATTTGTTCCTGAGTCACGGATGTTTTCTATGTATATAAGTATGTATTTATCTATATAAGTATTTATATCGTCGCCTAGCACCCATAGTACAAGCTTTGCTTAGTTTGGGGCTGATCTGTGTGTGCAGGTTGATCTGTGTAAGGTGTCCCCAATATGTATATGTATATTGCAACATTTTAGAGGTAACAAATTAACTTTCGAAAAAAGGTTAATAAACTACCTAAATTTTACAAAACAAAAATGTACACCTCAAACAGATTCCTTATTTTCATGTACATTTTACATTTACACAATGTTTTAACCATACAATTCTATGACATTGCTGCCACTACAGAAGCCACAACTTGAACAGTCCATTTTTCACGTGGACCGACAGCTAAGTATTTGTAAACAAACTGCCACTTTCCATCACTGACCCGCGTTGCATTATTTACGTACACCTTAAAATTTATAAATCATACCCTATTATTATCTCTAATACATCAAGTCAAAGGTCATTTCCAATTATTTCAAGTACCTACATCATCGAACTTTATAGCTTTTAGCTCGTATTGAGCGTTGTGGGAACATGCTTGGTCGGTAGTTACCATTGTTGTTGTTTAATGGTGTTAATTTTCTCATGTTAAGAACGACAAGGTTTTGTTGCAACATGCGTATGGACCTTAACAAGTAATATGTTGTGAGATAAATATGCATTGATAATTAATTTCGTTTCGTAATTAAAAATAATTGCATTTATTTAAATGTTTAAGATCTTATAAATCTTAGGAAGAACTAGGTATAGATATATTTAGTCAATGTAAAATAATATAATATCCTATATGTAGTTTCATATTATACTGGTTGGTAACCTATAGTTTATTACAAGTACAAAATTGGTATCGACATGTTAGACTTTGGAATTTAACTTATTAACAGAACGTGACAAGATTCGTTACGAGAGTAAAATTCAGATAAGGTACAGTGGGGCAAATGTAACTGATCTATTTTATAATTTTTTTTGCAATGTTTGCATTATTAAATAGAGTGTCCATCGGTTATATATGGTAGGCGTGTTCAGTGGATACATGTAGAGTAGAACAATACAATTGCCCCCCAGTCGAAATTTGTCCCGCTGTATCTTAGTAAAAATAGTAGAAATATTTATATAAAATATATTATTATGGACTTAGTCAACAGTAACATTGATATGAAATATATGAACTTAGTTAACATTGACTCACACACAAAATAACTTTTTCAGTACAGATGGTGTTTTTTTTACGCACTAGTGCGAGAAGTGGTTCATTATATGCCAGGTCGAAACTTCGGAAGGCCATCTGTACTGAAAAATGTCGTACGATACACGTGCGAAAAGGAAATTCGTAACTCGTGTCGATTTAAAACACTCCCTTCGGTCGTGTTTTAATTTATCGCCACTCGTTTCGTACTTCCTTTTTTACGCGCTTGTATCGTAATGTACTATTAGACTTCAGACTTCAAAATATAAATTACAAAGCTATTTTTATTTTCTTCATCAATGGTGATACATTTAATGCAAAACTTGTTAGGAAACATAATGCATTTTTCAAACTTGAAAAAACCGTGATGATTAAAATGATGTAACAAGTAAAAGCCCTCAAATGTAATTAAACGTGAGAAAGTGAAGTTATTGCTTGTCTGATTTACGAGATTGCAGTTCATACAAATAACGAATGGAAAGTAAAATAAGTCCTGTTCCGAATTGAGGCAATTACATTTACAATTGTAAAAATAGACGGAGATAAGTTATCTTTTGTTAATCGGGACAAATAAATCAATCGTGCATCGGTGCGGTTTATTTACGCACCAGCACCAACTTTGGTGCTTGGAATATGCGACGGAGCTAGGCTACACATGTAGCATCCCAAATCCCAAACAGCGACCGACCCATACTCCAAGGCACCAGCGTCATTCCATCAGGCCGCTTGCCAATTGCCATCAACCCTGGCCAGGTCGTTGATGGGTTCGAGGACGGCCGACACTTTTGCGCTAGCAAGGGCCCTCCGGATAACGTTGCTGAGGCTGGCGTGGCGATGTATTCTGTCATTTTCTTCTGTCATGCAATATGCATATTAATTAATGTGACCTATCTATGGAAACTCGCCAAACTGAGAAGATGGCACTAGTAGCTTCCAACTAGACCTTACCGTTTGTATCTGTGCCAAATCCCACACCGGCTCGTGACGGCAATGCAAACGTGACAGAAAGAGCTAGCGAGATAAATCTCTTAATGTCTGATGCTGAGATACTTGACGTGAATGCGTAAAGAGATAATGGTAACAGTTTTGGGAATCAGACCAAAATTTTAATATTGCGCCATGATGAACAAATTTGGCAAGATTTCTTAGTAAGATTTGGCAATAATGTTTGACACGCTTTTTTCTAGTTCCCGATGCAAAAACGACGGGGTGTTATAAGTTTAAGGTGTCTGTCTGTGTGTGTGTCTATCTGTGTCTGTGTCTGTGGCATCGTAGCTCCCGAAAACGAACGGATGAACCGATTTAGATTGTGTTTTTTTTTTGTTTCAAAGCTGAATTAGTTGGGAGTGTCCTTAGCCATGTTTTTTATGAAAATCGGTCCACTATATCTGGGTTTTTTCAATATTTTAATTTTTTATGATAATGTTCATAGTACCACTACACTTCATAGTACAAAAAAAAAGCACTTCACTTCACTTCATTAAGTAATAAAAATACCAAATTGTCCATTTAGGCCCTAAATTTTAGGGATCTCTGATATTTAACCTCATTTGATGTAGATTTTTTTTTAATTGATTACTTACATAATTAGTTTACTCTATTACTACTATACGGATATTTTTACTACTTTGTAATATGGAAATATCCTGACCTAAAATTACCATATTTAATTGCAACAAAGCCTGCCTTCAGTAACCCAGCCTTTACTAGTTAAATCTAGATAAACCAGACATTGATTATTTTATCAGCAAGCACAATAATGCAACACTGCACTTTAGTGCACAAGGACGATTTCGCAAGGCGCCATATACTCGTACTTCGAGTTCGTAGTTGCAGTGCTATAGTAGTGAGCCGTCGGTAGTAATTTCTTTGCCAAATAGAAATCTATTAACATTATTAGTATCGATAAAATGTTATAGTTCCTAGAACCACAAGTATCTATCTACTTTCGTCATTTTTAGTACCTAACTATCTCACTGAGTGAGTAATAGTACGATTTCTAAAGATAAAATATATATTACTTGTCCGTTTTATAACAACATATTTTTAATACGGTATATTTATTATGGCTTAATTGATCTTAGAAAAAACGAATATACCTAAATTACCTAGATTACTAACTTTATTGAGTATGACCTAAAAACGAATTAAATAAAGCACAATATTTTCCACTACTAAAAAATCATAAATGTAACAACACAAAATGTAGACATATAACTATATAATATTCGAATTCAATATTTTTTTTAAACATGTGTACTGTCCTCCTTTGATATATTATATCAAAGGAGGAATTCTGTAATAAATAAAACAACTATTTCTCCGTACGGCATTGTCCGACCTCACACACTTGGTGCCATCTTGACAGCAACTGAGTGTTGCCAGCACACCGCCATTTATTGGAATACCACATCTCTTCCTTTTTAACAAATTTTAAATTAAAACAATGTATGGACCATTTATGAAATTACCAAGAGTGCATCGCGCACTAATCAGCACTAATAAGCTTCAACCCAAATTCAATAAATGCATGTAGCAACAACAACAGTTTTGAATCACAGATACCTACACATTTTATAAACTTCTAATTTTATACAATCAACAATGTCTACTACTATACACAAATACAAATAGGGTTACAGTTTCCAGATAGGTTTGAAATGATTATCCTTTGCAAATATTTTTTATATTAAGTGAGTAACAATCTGATCACATCACATTATAATTATACCTACTCCGTAGTTAGTTCTTATACTAACACAAGTGCATGACTTTAGAGCTAGAAATATCAACCACTAGTTAGTAGCATAACATACTACGATTCCTGGAGTCTTAAGAGTAACCCTAAAGAGTCAAGATAAACTACATACAAGGTGTACTATATCTATTAATATTATTAAGCGCAAGATACTAACACTTAAGTAGATACTGTACAATGACTGTCCACTTCCAGTAAATATTTGGTTTGGAAATAACGATCTGCTGTAGGAATCCCCGATGACATTTACCCGTTTCCTCTCCTTTTCTTTAAATGAATTAAATTTTATAACAATCTTTACTTGCTACCTCTTGGGTTCATATACAATTATACATAAAACAGTTATTGATTAATTTCCATTTAAATTTTATACAATATTTAGTAGGTACTCCCACATCATACATTGAATCACTCTGTAGATAACTAATATCAGTAGTTAACGTCTTTTATAAACATACCTATGACATACGAAGATTGTTGATGAAATTAACCATTGAACACCACAAATTCAAGCTTTTTAGTAACCAAAATTTTACATTGCTATTTGCTAGCCTAATACAATGTTTCATGAATGCAGTATAGGTGTAGTTTACTTTCTATATTTCATTAATCCACTGTACATCTATGTACCTACATTAAAATGCAGGTGAATAAACGAGGTATGTAAGTCAGTACATAATGCCCAGTGAAGGCATACCGCAATCTTAACTAATAATCTGGCCAATACTTTTAAAATATAATTATGATTAATCATTAATATGAATAAATCTACATACAATGTTTTCTAAATTGTTAGTAGTTACAATGAATTATGAGTCAATTATAATCAATTTCATATCAAAAAATAACACAATGAATTGTCTTAACGATAGTCAAAAACATACCATAAAATTTATCAACAGTTAGTTAGTAGTCCCGGTTACTACTAAGTATCATTAACTTAAAATTTGTTGGTAGAGAATGCATCCTAGCATTAAGTCCACCATTGGCACATTTGTGTTGTGTAAGAAAGTTGTTTTACCTAGTTTGCATCCAACATCACAGTCACATCGAGTTTGGCTAAACTATAAAGTACTAGAGACTTAATATTCTAGTATGTAAAATAACTCTCAAATAACTACTATCTTTAGGTATACAATACAAGCAAGCAGTACTTATTAAACATTAAACAATATGCATAGTAAAACATATTACTCTTTGGTCACCATGTAACTATACTGACTTCACTTTAATTTTATTCATATTAAACATATAGTGACTTCACTTTTCAGATATGGACCTAACATGGATTAGTTTATGTAAAAAAATTAAGTCATAATTAATAACCATTATTTTCAAGTACTTATGAATGTTTGTGGCCAATAGGCAAAAGACAGAGTTCTAACTTTATACATGAGCTTTTGTTATGAGATCTACTGTATCAAATGTATTCCACAAAAGGAATCACTTTACTAATAACAGTAACAGTATGTATATGAAACTTTTACAGCAACTCTCATAATGATGTGACACATATATCAAAATACTTGTAATTTACATTTTATTATATTTGTTTAACATTGGTATGAGTTACATAAAATGTATAATATTTAATTACCTGTTTCTGAAACACAGACCAAAATATTTATTTGCTTGACTGAGACTCTGTTCGCTAACTTTTAAACTAAATAATAGTGCACAGACCTTTCACCACAGTAGGTATAGAGTGTTAGCGAACTAGAGCACAAGTCTCTGTCTCCAAAGTGGCTGACATGGCTGATTAGGATATGAACAGTTTTCAGCCATATTCCACCATATATTAGGTATGTGACCTGTTTGGAAGAGACCTGTAAGATAAATAGAACTAGTATGAATATCTCAGTGGATAAAAACAGTTTGTTTTGTAACCCCCAACAGATTTGTAGCCTAGCTCAGATTTAATATGAGGACACTGATAGGGTAATACTTTGTCATGGTGTAAGGCATCTAACCGAATACCTGCCTTGAAATATAACACTTTGGAAAATGGGTATTCATTTCTGTCCTGTAGGAAAATATATTACTGGGCATAATAACCAAAAATACGACAGTAAGAGTGTCATTTTATTGTAATGTAGTGTCAGACATAGTTTTCGGCTTTACTACCAGGCTGTTTTACAAATACCACTCACCATTCTGTTTTTCATAGTGTTTTACTTACAAACCTTATTTCTGTAGATATTTAGGAATGTACTTTATAATTTCCAGTCATACCTTCCTTTTCTTATTGCTTACATTCAGTCAAGCAACATGCTGAAATGCATTTTTAATCTTACATCCACCATCCACATCCATATTATTTCTCAGTACCTACTTCTGGAAACTAGTGTTACACCAGTGGTGTAAGCCAAAGCAATCTGAAAACTTGTACAAATTGTTAATTCATGTTTCACACAAAACTTTTATATTAATAAGCTTTTATTATTATTGTTGTATATTCCCTTTGCTTGTCAGACCTGTCTATCCAGAACATGTGTCACCACTCAGCGATAACTTGCTCAGGATTTGTCATGCTAAACATTGTACAGCATGCATGGATCACCTGTCCACATTTGCTTTATTTCTTAACTTGAAATATCCACATTTAACTAGACCAACACCATTGTTTCCATTTCATTTGTAATGCTATTACATGGCTATTACTATTTTTGATCTGTCAAAATGACAGATACACTAGCACAGAATAGATAATATCATAGATGGTAGAAACCCTAGATGACAGGAATGTGATATTGTCATGGCATCACTTACCTATATGGTACAATTACACAATAGGCTACTTTCTTTCTAGTCAATGTATAAAGCATGAGCTAATGTTATTTAGACCTTGCTTAAACCTACTATCTGTATTTTCTGTTACTGGATAATAGTAACTCAGTATTAGAACCCTTTAGTATAGAACAAAAGAAGATGAAATGTCATAAAAACTCTTGTCTCCTACTTTCTATGGACTGTTTAGAGTTATCAAAATTCAAGTACTCTTATTTTATGAGTAAATGAGTACTCATAAGTTGTGCATATACTGATGATAGTCAGAGCAATGTTAACCCAAAGAGCTGAGTTCAACCAAGGCAAACAGATTCTCACCACTGCACCAGTAATATTTCACCACTGATTTATTTATTTATTTATTAAAAATATGTTTACATGACCTTACAGTATAACCAATACGTCACGAAACTCAGATAATAAAAAGAAAGAATGATAAGTACAAAAAAGAGGTCAAGAAAAAAAAATAATCAATTCATTTGGCGATGACGTCACAGCGTGGCTCCGTTGCGTTGTTTATATGTTTCTAACATCTTACCTGACCTGAAGCCATTTCCTTAATTTTAAGGATTTTCCTGTCTTTTAAAGGGACTTACGATGTCTTGACATCTTATCCGGCCCGAAGCCGTTTCCTAAATTTTAAGGATTTTCCCGACTTTTAAAGGGATTTATGATGTACTTGACATCTTATCCGGCCCGAAGCCGTTTCCTTAATTTTAAGGATTTTCCCGTCTTTTAAAGGGATTTATGATGTACTTGACATCTTGTCCGGCCCGAAGCCGTTTCCTTAATTTTAAGGATTTTCACAATTTGTCCAGCCCGCTGGAGGCTTCCAGTCATTTCTGACTTTTTATTGTTTTCACAATTTTCCCAACATTTGAGGGATATGCAATTTCTGCTATGCTTATAATAACATTATATACTTTTATACAACGTGTTTCCGGTATCACTCAAAACCTCAGACACCCCAACTGATTTTTAGTTTTTTAAACTCATCTAGAGTATTTATCTTTTAATCTGGTGGTTACTTTTTTTTTATTTGAATTTTTAATTTTCTGTACAGCTCTACTTGACTTTTAGCTCTACACTCAATAAAATAATTGCTAACTACCATCATAAACCATAAAACTATTTATTTGTGTACGTTACTGCAACAACATAAGGTTTACCAATAGACAGCTAAGATTTCACTTTAAAACACTTTAAAGCTTTGTCACAGTAAACTTCAAATTGGACAAGTAATCACAGTAAGCAAATTTAAACCCAATATTCAAAATGACAAGGTTGAAATTAGGTATGAGTTCAATTTGTTATGACTTATGATAAAAATTAAGATTAAACTGACAAACAACGTCAAACTCGTAGCGGAAAAATAATCGTCCAAGTAACCAGCCAGTATTAATACCCCTAAATACTGAAAAAGGTAAACAACCTCTAGCAATGCGATATACTTACACAATGTTGTATTACGAGTACAATAGAATGGGCACGTAAAAAATAACTAATAATGCTAATTTAAATAAAAATATTACCCCCATCAAGATATAGCTCAATCGATTCTACTCTCGATTCTAAACAAACTGTTTTCAGATTTTTAGTGTTAAGTGAAACACGGTGTATAATTTTTTAGAACATCTTGTAGGTATTACAGTTTTGAAATTATGTCAATTCCATACATTGATTTGTAAACTGGAATACTGTATAGTGAGAAGATAAATAATAGAACGTTATCTATCCTTTCCCTTTATAAAAATTGAAAAACATAAACCTTAAGTTCCAATACAACTTTGTACTTTACAAAGTATATACAATTAATTTTGTTTATTTACTCAGCAATGTATCTATTTCACTCCACTGTTTTATGCCTGTAAAATCTTAACATTTGTCATCTGACCAATAGTTGAATTGCACACAAATGCAATTTTCCAGGTCCATTTCAATGGAGCCAATTTAGTAACAAACAAACAGAACTTCAAGTTCTGTAAATCACTAATTTATTTCTTTTCTTTCACATGACTTAATTGTTTTGTACTTACTCAACTTATTTGCTCAATCGAAATAGTTCTTGGATGATAATTACTTACCTATTTCGTTTTACATCGCCGGCTGTTTGCATTTGCAACAAAACCGTAATGGCGGCAAATTTTATTTCAGAAATAACTTGCACGCATTCTATTGCGAATATTGAAATATTCACTTACGTTTTCATCCTCGTCGCCACTTGTACTGTCCTCCTTTGATATATTATATCAAAGGAGGAATTCTGTAATAAATAAAACAACTATTTCTCCGTACGGCATTGTCCGACCTCACACACTTGGTGCCATCTTGACAGCAACTGAGTGTTGCCAGCACACCGCCATTTATTGGAATACCACAGAAGTTATTGTTTCCTTTTCTTTTCAGAATGCCTAGCGGCCCAATCAGATCGCTCACGGCACGACAGCAGGCGCTCTGGACCAATCAGAAGCGTTCCTGTCGCCGCTGACATCAAACGGGATGCCGACTTCGACTGTCCTGAAGAGTTCGGATATTACCCACACCCTACAGACTGCACTTTGTACTACGTATGCGTATTTGGCGGCGCTCTACTCGAATCTTGCACTGGTGGCCTTATGTACAGGTAAAATAATCTTCATTAAGCTATTTAATACAGTTCCTCAAATAAGTGAAAAATCTTAATATCATTGTTAATGATAATTCTTTAACTTACAAATTTTAAATGTATTAAACTTTCGCGCGTAATTTGTGAAAATATTTTATGATGTGGTTACCTCCGGGATTGAAATGTATACTTATTACCTATGGTACTTTGCTGACTCAGCGCTACGAAATGGATCTCATCTGACTCTAGACTTCGCCAATTCGCCCCCGTCCTATACGATCTTATGTCATTACGTCTCTAGAAGGTCAAATCTCAGGTTTTTCTGGATTGAATCAATCCGTCGGTACTCACTCGGTACCCGTGCCATCAGATATTTAATCAAATAAATTTAAATTCCAGCCACGAGCTCCAAACATGCGATTGGCCGCGCAACGTTGGCTGCGACGCCACCGGCACCGGCGCAGCCGTGGTCACTGACGACCTCGAACGCATCAGCGAGCGGGAACGGGACCCCCCGCCGCCCCCGCCGCGCCGCAACCCGCCGCCGCCTCCTCGGGCGCAGCCCAACCCTGTCGTTACCTCCAGAGGACAACCCAAGTTCAACCGAGATGAATACGAAAAGGTCAGTTGTTTCCCTGGTGCGGGTCAATACCATGGTCACACTGAGAATGATCTCTGACAAGCCTGATTGTCAGCTAATGTCAGCTGGACTACTTACATTCTTCCCATGGCCTCAATAGTAGTAGCTTTTAGAGGAACTTAGGTACAAGTATCTAAACTAACAAAGTTTGGGTCCTAAGGTTACTTGAATTACATATTTTTCAATAGGTACTTAGTATACAGTGCAGTGAGCATACTTACATTCTTCCCATGGCCTCAATAGTAGTAGCTTTTAGAGGAACTTAGGTACAAGTATCTAAACTAACAAAGTTTGGGTCCTAAGGTTACTTGAATTACATATTTTTCAATAGGTACTTAGTATACAGTGCAGTGAGCACACAGCTGAAAAATAGCTGATGAATAAATTAGGTACGTCTGAGATATTTTGAATTAAAATAGCATTATTCAATTTTACAGCAACAATTATACGCCGATGTTGAAGATGACCTACCACCAGTTGAAGAAATCGAAAGCGATAGACAACAACGTGTTTACCGAGGACAGCCATCAACCATTGGACAAGTGCAGAAAGACAGGGACGGTTATGTTTCGCAAGTCTCCAGCACTGGAAGAAATCTTAACAATAATATAATTCCTGCATCTATTTCACAAAACAATGGTAAAATAGGGTCCTTCTCTTTTGGCACACAAGTTGAAGATAGAAGAACAGCTACCGCTACTCAAGCACCTCAGACCTATCAGTAAGTATTTGTATAGTTATAAAATTAGAAGAAATATATGACTGTTTAGGTAACTACATTAATTGACATAACATTATTTCAGTGAGGACACAAGTGACAACGTTACTGACTCTCTTCTTGACGAACAGTTAGACATTTTAACAAACGAGATAGACAGTAATAACGTTATTGAAAAACCTATTGTAAGAAATAAAAGAGAAGTTACCGACGAAAGTTCTAGCAGTACTATGAACAATACAGATAAAATCTCAAAAAGGAGTGATAGTGATGAAATAATGGAATACATCGAAATGGAGCCAACGGAAGACGATGATGAAGAATATTTACATGAAGATAGTGAAAGAGGAAAAAGACAAATTAGATATTATTTAAAAAATGGTTTCAAATCTCCAGTTAAAAACTGGCCGAATTCAAAACCTATAAAATTTATCGATTTACCTCATCAAGCTAGTAACCAGAATATAAGGCACCAGTCATCTTTGAACGGACTTCATAAAAATAATATGTATGACGCTTCCAGCAAACCATATACAGCCGTTAACAATATATATTCAACCGCAAATCCTTTTGTGTACCAAAATGACAATTCACAATCTCAGAGGCCATTTAAGGCTAGTCCTTCTGATCCATTCAGTCAAAGAATACCCCATAATCCTATGAATTCTGCTACTCAAATTATTACCAAAAGCCCACCTATATCCGCGCTGAAAAATAATGAAAACCCTTTTGCAGCATTGGCTGGAGGATTTTATAATAATGCTCCAAAACAAAATAATCAGGTAAATAATGCTAACCGCTATCCTGCTCAGTCATTTTATACTAATAATCAGAACAGTCATAATATTGTACATGACTCTTCTCTTTTGCCAAGTACGGTAGTCACTGGTAAACCAGTGTCAACAATTTCACCACATACCAATCCACAACGAAATCCATCACAAACATTTAATGCCGAATCTAATCGCCCCGACATGTATAAGAGACCTAATAAACAAGAAAATTATAATGATGAAGATACATCAAATGAGAATGATGACGAGGAGTCGTCCGAAGAAAACTCATCAGAAAAAGATGATGAAGACGAAAAAAACCATTTTAAATTTGATTTTCCTGATCCACCTTACGAATTTACAAATCCGAAAAATAAATATGCTGATATTGAAAATCCATTTGCAAATCCCAATTTCGATTTTGACGCATTCTTAGACAAACTTAGAAATGAGCATTATGAAGCTGTAGGTGTCACAACGCAGAAACCAAAACTAAATCAAAATGCTGCTTTAAACACGAGACCTTCTGAACGGCCTACCTCTGTATCAGGCCATTCTGGTACAAGATCATCAACTTTAAATTATCAAGGTATGAGTACGCCTCGTCCATTTAGCTCAATCAATCTCCCTAGCGCATCTGTTGGTGCAAACGTGCCTACAACGAAACAACCTGAACGGTCACAGCAGTTGAATTTTAGACCTGTGCCACATCACCAGCAGCCTGTTAGATTAAATTACGAACAAAACCAGGAGGTCCAACAGAGTGCTGGTACACCATTAGATGCTGCGTTACCTAAACTAAAACCGCCGAATTTTAGAGATGAACGAATTTTACCAATTAATTATAACTTCAACCAGCCCATTAATACTACACAGAGACCTAATTTAAACCAAACACAGCATAAAGGGGAAACTCAGCAAGTATATTCTATAACACAGAGGCCATATTTGTTTCAAACGGGAACGGGAGTGCCTATATTACTTTCTACACCTAAGTTACAATATTTCTTAAAACAAGAAAAACCTGTTACGGGTCGTCCATATTTTATTTCAACTATAAAGCCATATCTTGCATCTTCGATCAAACCGCATAATGCATATTTATCTTTTAAACAATCTACATCAAAACCATTAACAACCTTAGCCAATGAACAACTGGCTGCTCTTCAACATTACTGGAATCACCCATCGACAGAGTTATATTTACATTCAACTCCAAGACCAACTGCCTTCTCAAACCTTCCAAAGCTTGAAAACTTATTTGCACAAACATTTAAACCAACGGCGCAATCTCCTGTAAATCAAAATACCGCAATTACTATCAAGGACACTGTCACGTCTACTACTAAACAACCAGCAAAGCGAAGACCCATTCCCAAACCATCGCCCGAAATGGCCGATTATTACTATGACGATGAAGATGAGCAATATTATTATGAACCGCCAGTTAAATCAATTTACATGCCTAGTTCTGAAATAAAACCACAAAGACCACCGATGGCTCAAAATTACCAAGAATATGATGACAACGAGAGTTACGAAAGTGACGAAGATGAACCAACGGTACATATTACTCCCCAACGACCAAACTATCGTCAACCATCTAATTATAAAACAGAATCAGCCACTAAAAATCATAATGATGTTTCCGTTGTCACAAAAGCTCCGCATAAAGAGCGACAAAGGACTAAAATACCCGTTCCGGTCATGGTAGACTTTGTTTCACCTGCACCAACAGTACTGATGCGCCCTGAAGTATCAAACTACGAGATCGTTCATCATGCCCCTCGAAATAAGACCTTCCACATAAGAAAACCTATGCACGATAACGGACCTTTTACTGCTAGACCTCCAAAATATTTAAATCAGACCACTCTAAGACCGTACACTGTTAGGCATAGGCTAGCTAAACCCACTACTGTAAAGGAAACTGCTCAAACTGAAGACAACAAGCAAAATAGGGGCAGGACAAGGCACCACAACCTGGTAGCCCAGACGAAGATGACTACTCCGCGTGACAATCATAACCAGGAGACTCGATTTACTAAGACTAGACATGATGACAAGACAAACAGGTACGACTGACAACACCTCTCGCCTGACCTATACTTGACCACTTTGTACATATTTTTTATGCACTGTTTATTAGGCTTTTCATTAACATTCTAGCTAAATCTTATTGTAGTGAAAATTACGATTAAACTACATAAGTAACAAATTTACAGTTTTCCTCTTGCTCATGGTTCTTCACTAAACGTATACAATTGTACAGACTGATTTTTGACCACACTTTCACAGATTACTGATTTAACTAACACTGACTGGACGTGGACTAAAACATGGACTTAGAGTACTAAACGGATAAATTTTATTGATTTACTTTTTATGACATATTAGGATGTTGCAAAACTTTTTATTTTTAGCTTGGAACCTGTTGACAATGTAACTCCAGCCACATATGCCGCCAGCCCGCGTCCTAAAATGCTGTATAATGGAACTCAGAATTACGCTCAAGATCAATTCGATCCCTTCTACGCTGTTTACGATGAAGATGGTGAATTGTATAAAGACGCAGGTATGTTATGTAGCAATGTAGCCTAGAACTCCTTAAAAGTAAATAAATATATACTTAATTTAAGTAATCTTTATAAAATACTAGCTTTTACCCGCGGCTTCGCCCGCGTAATAAAAGTATTCATTAAGATTTTCAATTGGATCCTTAGGTTTCTCTGTAGGTATATTTATCTGCGATTATTTCGATTGCACATAATACTTTTGCTTGCAATTATTGTAGAAATATTACACATCGACCACAGCGTAGGTAATTCTATATACGCTGGGGAAACCTTTATAAACATCCCACATAGCCCGTATTTCGACACTATGATCGGTGGGTAAAAAGTACAAAGTTTCTATTATCCCTTACATATTTTTACATTTTGCTTATACTCATCGCAAACGTAATCTTCAAGCAAGCAAACAACGATCGTCTTAGAGCACATTGATTGTAAGAGACCGCCGACCGATTATCCGTATCCCTCTAACGATACCCATATTATCCGTATCCGTATCCGTATCCTTATCGCTATCGCTATCGCTATCGCAAACGCTATCGCTATCGCTATCGCTAACGTTAACGCTATCGCTAACGCTAATGCTATCGCTATCGCTATCCCTATCGCTATCGCTATCCCTATCGCTATCCCTATCGCTATCCCTATCGCTATCCCTATCCCTATCCTTATCCCTTATCAAGATGTTTAATGATATAACACTTTAAGTTCTCGCGCTTTGTACACATATTTAAAGTCACATACAGGTCGAACGCGATTAATTAACATCATTTTTACCTTTTTTCCCAACGTTTCGGCCAGGTTGCACTGGCCGTGGTCGCGGAAGACTGACGTCCCAGCAAAATGTCACCGGAGATGTAAACAACACAAAACTACCCGATATTAATTTATATAAATGTTCGGGGTAGACAAATAAATATAATCTACCCGCTTTTAGTTAATGTTATTTCCCACCATGTTTATTTTAAAGGTAAAAATAATGTTAATTAATCGCGTTCGACCTGTATGTGACTTTAAATATATGTTTAATGATTTCTTATCAAGAGCTAAAATATAAAGTTTCATGGTTTTATCTTTTAAAATTAAGAAATCCCATACAAACTTTTAACCTCTTTTTCAACCCCTTCATCCCTATTTTTCGAAATAAAAAGTAGCCTATGTTCTGTCTCAGGGTCTAAAGATTGTCTGTTCCAAATTTCATCAAAATCGGCTGCGTGGTTTAAGCGGGAAAGCGTAACAGACAGACAGACAGAGTTACTTTCGCATTTATAATATTAGTATGGATGGATATGGAAGTATGGAAGTATGGATAAATAAAATTGATTGAAACTTGATGTGATTGCATGTTTTTGTACAATATGATACTGTTAACTTGTGATATGACATGAATAATACTGATGAATTCGGGATGGGAATAAAAACGGTAAATTTAATAAAGTCGGTAAATTCACTATACTATCACTAATATATGTTGCACATTATACACTTGCTGCAATTCACGGCAAGTGAGTGCTTTGCACTGCAACTTTTGCACAAGAGCCACCACAAACCTAATTCGGTTGTATAATCGACACACACATTTTAATTATGTGACATCTTGATAAACGAATGTAACATCAAATTAAATCACATCATCATCAATCATCACCTGACTACAACCATATCACTATATACTTATAACTCATTTCCACAGCATCTTTCATGACAATCCATCATCTTTCACCACCCATGTGATACTATCACATCATATTTGTTTAGGTACTTAAACTATTTTGAAATTGCGTATTTCTTCCTAGAGCACAGCGATTACACCTAAAATACCATTTCGTGTAAGCGTATAAATGCTTTGGAGGAAACGCATTAAAAGGTTTCTCATATTGTGTTCATCACTCATATACTTTAAAATTAAATTAATCGTCAGGTTTATTAAAATTCCTGGTAACTACTTCTGGTTTGATACATCAAAACTTAAACAGAGACACGAAACTAAAATATATGATAAAGAATTGCCGAAGCAATGAAACTGAACTATGTGTAATTTTTTTGATTGTCTTATGAATTTTATGATTGAACATGAATATTTCTAGTGACTTCATGATATTGTCACTGTGACTTTAGTCTTCAATGATTATCATCAGGGTGCGTAGCCGAATGGCACAAACGCTCACGAAACGCTCACGAAACGAAACGCTAGTAGATATCTATCCCTATCGCTCTTGCGTATTGGCGCGACAGAGCCGGACTACGTTTCGTTTTCGTTTGGCGTCGGAGAAATGCCATTCGGCTACGGGGCCAGGCAGGTAATCTTTCATACCTTAACAAATGCTTCGGCATCGGCAATTCTTTCATTACGATCATCGAACAAACTCAAAGCCAACGGACACTGGGTAAGGTAACTAACGGGCGGTTGGTGTGGTGTCGGCAGATTATGTTCAGCAATATAACACGGCCTCGCTCCGGCCTGCAGTCCAACAGACGTACCGCGGCACTCCACCCCCGGTCAGGAGGCCTGAGCTTGTGCAGTACACGCAGAGACCGTCAGCTGATGACTATGATGCCAGACTTATTCAAGGACAGGTAAGAAACCTCGACATTGTAGAAACAATCTTAAATTCTTTAAATGCTTAGAAATAATCTCTGCGGAAGTTGGTAACAAGAAGTCTGCCTGATACCCCATAAAGCATAAATAATTGCAATGATTAAGATAAAAACTAGCAGGGGGTATAGAGGAATATATTGAATCTCGATCTCGAAGAATATAATAAAGAAAGTATAATGATTAATGATAGTTATGAAATCACTGACATTGTTTATTTTTCAGATAAACAATCAGAATCAATATCAAGCACCGGTTCGTCAATCAACAAGGTAAAATATCAAATTTCAAGATTTTTACATACATACCTTTATTTTTAACAGTATTGTAGTTACTAAATAACATCAATTCTTAACCGTGATTGCGAATGATTCAGGGGCGAAGGTAACGAATTGGGTTACGAACACCCTAGCAGTGTGAAGACGACGATTTACGAAGCTACCTCTATTAGCACTACTCCTACGACAAGCACTAGCACAACCACTACATATCGCCCTACTACTGCACCCTTCACCGAAGCAATGACCCCGTCTAGATACTCTCCAAGGTACTACAAAAGGAATCGTCAACTATAAACTCATCCAAGCTTGTTCCATACATTTTTAAACTCATTAACATCGACATTCAGTTTCAAATTCAAAATCATCATCTTTAAACTGATTTTATTATTTAACAACTAATATACTAATCATTTATACCTACATTTGAAACAAAATTCAGTTTAAAGGTTTCACAAACATTTTGTATACATGTACATACATTCTTGTTCCACATCTTGGCTCTTCCTACATTCTGCTTATGAAAGCTGGCTGCGACAGTTTTGTTAAGCTTTTGTGGTATCTTTTATCCTTTATCCTCGACTTTTATAAACTAATTAACATTTCCACCCTCTTTCCGCTACTTAATTTTACTAAACTGTACTATCCAATAAGAAAACGTCATTTAGGCTTGTATATCGTACTTTATGTTAAGATTTATAGGAGATATTTAAGAGCTTAAATTAGAAAGTTTTCTTTTGGTTTGTATTCAACAGATCATCCACAGATGAGAACCTTAACCCAAATCCTAATAATTCCTCAGACCATAGCCCTTCTGACGGGTCCCTTACGACAGATCCCACTTCAAGCCCCATAATAAACCTTTCATCCCTTGCTAAGCCCTTTGTAAAGACTGATAATACTCATAGGTTGAAAGAAAACTTACCAACTGAAAAACTGACCCGTAGACATTTACCCCGAGTGACTAACAAAAACAATAATATTCCGGTGGAAGTAGTGAAAACCTCTTCTAATGAAAATAAGAAAGTTGTTTCCCTAACTACTGGGTTTTCGATTAGGCGAAACCCCAACAATACTAATAATCCCTACACATTGACAGTTCTGACCCGGCCTTTTGATAATTACCAAAAAAGTAGAAAACATATTACGCCTGAAGAAAAACCAAAGCAAGAAATAACAGCCACAAGACATGGTGAGCTAGAAAACGTTCATAAATCAGTAGAATATGAATCGCTACTTGACGAGGACAATGTTGGATCATCAGAGAGTTCACTTCGTCGTTCTAGTGTTGAAGATGATATACCTGTTTATACTAGACCCCAAAGTAGACCAAAAAATTCATATCAGTATTCTAGAGAAGATATTGTGACACCGCCAACTACTACTACTAAATACTATCTCAAAACCGTTATCAAACGACCGGCCCCAGCTCCGTTTACTAATATTAATGACCAGAAAGAAAGTTCTACTGAAAATACTATTGACACTGAAGTATTGATAGAAACCGGACTTCGCAATGTTAAAAATACTCAAATTCAATCAACTACTCCCATAAACAGAGATTTGCGTGATTGGGAACATTACGAAAGACCAAATGAACAATGGAATAAACCTGTTGTTTCACCATACAGATCACTTAACAATCTCAGAAACAATGAAGAGAAAAATGATGCTATTGACTTTACGAGCAGTACTGCTTCATCAACTAGATATACTACAACACAAAAAGCAATTTCAAGTTCAAGTTCAACTGCCAGGCCTGACGAATCTTATAATTCTAAACCTGCATATTACAGTTATAAAGTCGATGATGACGAAGTCCCTGATCAAACTACCGAAGTATTCAGTGGAAAAGTAAAATCTGTCATAAAAGCGTTTCTTAGCAATTTTGGCGGAGCTTCAAGTCCGGAAAGAGTAAAACAGATAGTAAGCACCATTGCGCCTCAAGAAGAAAAAGTCGTTAACATAGGTTTCCAAAAGAAAATGCTGAAATTCATAGACGATAAGCCTGTGCGTCATCATATTCAACGTGTGCATATTATAACAGAAGAACCGACTACGAGGTTTAGTCCTTCCGCTATTGACACTCCCAATTATAATCAAAGAGATTTCCTTTCAACTACCAGTCAATCAATTTTAACCAGAAGCAGCTCCACTACTACTACTACGCCGGCTTCTTCGATTTTTGCCTATCCTGAAACTACGCCGAGCCCAATGTTGCAAACTTCAAGTAACAATGTATTACGTAATATTCCTAACAGAGTGTATTCGGATTCAAAGTTCAGCAGCTTCAACAATTACGTTACAGAAAACACACAAACAACTATTAAACCACAGCCGGAAGATTCCAGGAAATTCCTTAAAATTATTGAAGAACCTTCCACTGAGTTGACAAAAATTGACAATACTTTTAATAATAACATTGACAATGAGCTAACAAAACTGACAAAAACTACTGAAATAACTAAGACAACGACTGAGACAGAGCATTACAGACCATCTCCAGTCCTAAACGAGATAGCTTCGACAACAAGTAGTACGAAATCGACCACTACTTACAAAGTTGACGTGACGCCGACGAAAAAGAGTTTATCCTTTCCCACTCGCGCCTCTCGAGTGAATCCCGCAATAAAGTTAGCTGCGACAAACCCGGGAGTTGGGCGCAGGAGTTACCAATCGACGAAATGCTCTTCAGACAACAGTCTGCAACCGAACCCAAAATGCAACGAAATCAAATACCAGAGGTACCATCGCCGGCCAGTAACCAAAACAGCCTTTTTTTCATATAATTTACTTACGGAAGGTGGAGGCTTCGACTTCTATCTATACGTCCTTACTTTCCGCCTCGCGGTATAACTAGCATGAAGACATTCCGTTTAATGGCACCTATAGCTAAATTCTATCGCTTAACATTCTTCCATTGGGGGACTTAAAGTCGGTTGAGTTAAATATTTATGAATTGTTAACTCCTGACGCGACCATTCCTTTCCTCCATGGTCCATAATAAAATATGTATTTTTAGATGTAGTAAAATTGTATTATGTAGAAAGTTCCTCAATGTAGTTTATTCCTCTACTTATCAACTATCATGCACCACATAGCAAATCCATCATATAGTTTATAAGAGCACCCAAATGACACTGGAAATAATACGGTATTTGCATGTGAACTTATCTTAATTTTACTATCTTATATTTTTTATGAAAGCAACAATATAAAGCATCAGTCAACTGTTGTAATAATGAACATGTTTTATTATTCAATATAAATAAGCTGATGGCCGATCAACGTCAACGTTCGATTTGGTCTAGCATTAAGACCGAAAGCTTGATCTTTAAAACCACGCGTACTAACCAAGGCTAATGCTGTGAGCTTCTCACATGACACTTTGTGAATTTCAGACCCAGCCCCAGCCCAAGCCCCAGCAGCACGCGCGGTAGAGGCTCCGCCCACTACTCCACCTTGGACCAGCCACAGTCCAACAGAGGAACCCCACCAACGTTAGAAAGCCAAATGAAAACATCGAATTCATTCCGCTTTTAGTCATCCTCACATTCTGAGTTGATCGCATAATCAAACTCACTGTGTTCAAGATGCACTTCAGTAACTTCATTCTTGAATGTTTTATTAAACAATGTTTACTAAATTTTCTAGAACAATGTCATCTAGGTATACCATACTTTTAGAAACGTTGTAGCCACTCTTATTTACCTCTACTTACTAGTCAGCTGCACCTCATCTTTCATATCTCACTAATTCTACATTAACTATTGGTCTTTTTACTAACATCCCCTTTTTCTGAGCAGTCGCAGCCGCCCTACTCTGAAGCCATCAACTGCCATCGTGTCAAAGGAGATACAGTTCGTGGACATCTACACGAATCCGCCGAGGAGACCAGCGCCCGTGTACCCGCAGCCGACTCCGGACAAGACCGCAGCTAAGTGTAGGAAGGACGTGTGCCTGCTACCTGACTGCTACTGCGGTGGAAAGGATATTCCTGGTACGATTTTTTAAAAATAGATAATATTATTGACATTATTGTACAGTTAATAACACACTGTAACTGTAACAATTAATCCCATTGTTTGCCAACCATTACTTCCAAAAGTGCAGTATACTGTATAGCTGCTGCTATAGTAGATTTAACATTAGCCAAAATTATAAAATGAAAACACATATACGGTAAGTTAATAATCTTACCGAGCATAATACATTATGTTATTTGACTTGTGTCAAATACCTTGTGGTATTGAATGATTCTTGACAAAACGATTCTTACCATTTAATGCTTTTTGAACTACATCTCGGCAAAAGAGCATACGGCCCGCCTGATGGTAAGCAGTCACCTAAAATGAACTTTGGAAATGGACTTTGTTGTTTAAGATTAATTGTCAATTGCATTATGTCCATTCAACTAGGATTCATATCTCTATCGTATTAAAATTAAACATGTTTATAATATAGGAAATATACCTGTCGACGAAACCCCGCAAATGGTATTGATTACCTTCGACGATGCAGTAAATGATCTCAATAAAATGTACTACGAAGAACTCTTCCAAAATGGAAGAGTCAACCCTAACGGCTGCCCTATATCTGCCACATTCTACGTGTCCCATGAATGGACTGATTATAGTCAAGTTCAGAATCTTTATGCAGATGGTCACGAATTTGCCTCCCATACGATATCGTAAGTCTATACCTGAAAATTAGCCGTAGTGGATCTATCCAATATTTCCTATTGGGCTCTACCACTAACAACGTATTCAAATCTTCATGACCATCTATGTATCAATTTCTATTATAGTATGTAAAATCTCAACAGTATTTCAACAATTTATTAACATGTGTTTTCTTCTCTTTCCTTCTTATTCTGACCATCCTTACCATACCTTCGTATTCTTCCTCTTCCTGGCACTACTCACACACCCAATCACCACACGCACGATCACTACCAACATCCCAAAACAACAGGCGACCTTGAGGTGGAGACGGTGCCCCAGATCGTTCTTCTGACATTCGATGACTCCGTGAACGACCTCAACAAGGTTCTTTATCAAGACCTCTTCGAGAAGGGTCGCGTGAACCCCAACGGTTGTCCGATCTCAGCCACGTTTTACGTGTCCCACGAGTGGACCGATTACAGCCAAGTACAAAACCTTTATGCTGCTGGACACGAAATGGCTTCTCACACAATTTCGTAAGTCTTTGAAGATTACTGCACATAAACAGGATTCAGCGCACTTCATCAAACAAACAGATTTTATGTTAATCTTACAAACTTCTTTTCGCTCTTTTTTCTATATTTTCTTATAACTTAAGATAACACTATTTAGAATTGACTTTCCAAACTTATAATTCCAAAATTTTATTTCAATATCAACTTTCGATTACATATTTTAACGTAATTTAATGTCTTTTTTCATAAAGAAAAACTGTAACTAATACAACATTTTAAACTTTTCAGTCATAGTTTTGGAGAACAGTTCTCCCAAAAGAAATGGAACAGAGAAGTGGCTGGACAAAGAGAGATTTTAGCAGCGTACGGTGGTGTGAAACTAGAGGACGTCCGAGGAATGAGAGCTCCGTTCCTCTCAGTCGGAGGAAACAAGATGTTCAAGATGTTGTACGACTCTAACTTCACGTACGATTCCTCGCTGCCCGTCTATGAAAACAGACCACCGAGCTGGCCTTATACTCTTGATTACAAACTGTTCCACGACTGTATGATCCCGCCTTGCCCTACAAAATCATATCCAGGCAAGACTTTTTTGCGTTGTTACCGAAATAATTATCATATTTGATCACCAAATTTATGTGTCAGCATTTTTTTATATAATCATGTTACTTAATTGCATTAAATTATAGGAGTCTGGGAAGTACCTATGGTGATGTGGCAAGATTTGAACGGTGGCCGTTGCTCCATGGGTGACGCCTGTGCCAACCCCCCTGAAGCTGAAGGAGTCTACAAAATGCTTTTGAAAAACTTTGACAGACATTACACTACAAACAGGTACGTTAATTCTGATGAAAATAGAAATGCTTAAAATGATAATTGTATTGAATAAGAATGATTTTGCTAATGACACAAACAATATCAACCCAAGGAATTGATCTAAACCAACCTACAGAAACCCAGAAACATAATGATGATTTAGCAGCTTATCATTTTAGGCAGTATATATCTTTGTTTACCTAAGCTTTAATCCTATGTCAAGCGCATTACTTAACTTTGCTGTTTTAATGATACTTGTGACTTTAGTAACCAATTTACCTTTAAATTTCTAGGGCACCCTTCGGTCTCTTTTACCACGCGGCGTGGTTCACACAGCCCCACCACAAGGAGGGCTTCATCATGTTCCTGGACTTCATAAACCGCATGCAAGATGTGTGGATCGTCACCAACTGGCAGGCGCTGCAGTGGGTGCGGGACCCGACGCCCATCAACAGGCTGAATAACTTCCAGCCTTTCCAATGCAACTACCCAGTACGTATTATTGATGCTATATTATTTCATTTTGTACTTATTAGAAATATTATGATGATAAATTTTGTGCATGTTTTATATGGATTTTTGATATTTCGCTGAAAGAAGGTTCAGCAATACAGACAGTCACACTAGTCAATTAACGGTATATTATATTATGCCTAATTACTTATTTTTTAGTTTAATCCACACGGAATTAGTGCTCTTAAAATAATCGAATAATCTCCCATGGAAAGTTATAGTCAGTTGTCATTTATTTTCACTATAATTCAAAAGTGCTCGCGTCATAAACTAAGAGGTTCTACTATTAAGGATTTTTCTTTTCCCTTTTTCCAGGACCGTCCCAAGAAGTGCAACAATCCTAAAGTGTGCAATCTTTGGCACAAATCCGGCGTCCGGTACATGAGGACGTGTCAGCCCTGCCCCGAAATCTACCCCTGGACTGGCAAGACCGGCATCAAATCCTCTCGCATCGACAACGATATTGAGGAATAAACAAACTACTCTAGAATCGGTCACGCGGTCGAAACTATCTACCTATAACTTTTGCCGCAGGATTATGAGGATCAAAAAATCTAAGATCGAATTGAATGTCAGAACGCTCAAATCGAACGTTCCGGATATGTCAATAAAAACCTCATAGATAGCGGCAAGTCTTACTTGATCCTCAAGAATAAGATCAGTCTCACTATTAAGCGCTTCTTAAGCAATACTGCTGTATGCTTAAATGCTGTAGCGATAAGGATCAAAGTCTGTATCTTCAATGCAGTGAAAATTGTTTTGTCACCAATAGAGTGCCATTTAGATTTCGATGGTCACAAAGCAAATCATAACGTTAGGTAAACTTCTGCCGCGTGCCGAAATGCGATTCGATTGCATTAGTTCAATTTTGTTTATCCTTCATAATAACAACCATCGTCGTATTGGGAACTGTGATATTAAGTGTTTTCAATCATTTGGAGTGAAGTTATCAACGATTTTATCATAATTATTGTCACACTTATTTTATATTGTAACAATTTTAAGTGCAATCATAATTGCAATATTATATTCCTATTTTGTGTTCGTACATACGTACTAGTTAATAATACTGAAATACTCTTTGAATGACTAGAAGAGGCCTAGAGTATTATGTTGTACCTTAATTTAAATTAGATTGAGTGATCAATGTTTAGTTTTCAGTATTTTTACGTCATCCTGGTACAGATTACCATTTTCATTTTTTATATGAGAGCCATATTAAAATTTAGAAAATCATTTTTCTAATCTTGCCAGCTTTGTGGTTGACACTGCCTTTTAATATAAATTTGTAAATATAGAGTTAGTTTAGTCGATACGGTATAAGCGTTCTTCCACTACAAAAATACCACAAATGTAACTGATATCTAATATTCATATTTTTTATGTTTAGACGAAATAAACTATCAGACTTATGAACTACAACAACGAACAAAATTTGAACTAAAAGATGTTATAGAAAATTTCCGTTGTTAGATAGACGTCTGACTACATCGCTGTACAGTGATGAAGCACATGTCTATTCGACTGCTTGAGAACGCTTGATTTAGGTTTAAGTCCCTATGAGTTTCTAATAAGTCATAACTGGCAACTCCATTATGTTAGTAGCGAAAGGTGTGAAATTCAAATTGTCAATTTGAGGCTAAACTTTGACGCCTATTTTTTTTATCTTTGCCGTTTTCTACTGACAGAAATGGCTAGCCAATCTATATTTTCTGATTGAGATCGCAATTTGCTAAAACGATGATAATAATTTATGCGCTTTGTTTTGATTTATATTTTATTATGATATGCTCTATTAAAATCAAATTTACAAATGAATAACAAATAGCTTGCATGAATTGCTACATAGTAGTATTTAAGGTTTAGTTCATGTTCCAAGTTTTGTAGATATTAGTATGTACATTTAAATTTATATTTGGTAAACAATGAAGCAGAATAAAACAAACGCTGTTCTTCGTTGATCGAAGTAATTTCTTTAAAGTAAATTAGAGTTAATGCTTTGGTCTCATATTCACTCCGCTGTAGACTAAAGTAAATTAGAAGCGCTTGCTACGAATCTATTTAAATCTAGATAGGTACTTATTAAGTATTTAAGTCCTAATTTTGTAAATATAGATGTAGTATTTAAAATTGGTAGTTTCACTTTGAAATGTATTGTAAGAATTTTGTATTTTCGGCTATACAGAGTGTTTTGGACAGGATTTTAGGCACTGAGGTCATTAATGGTGCAGTTTGAGCTAAGGTAGTTTTTTTATTATTTTGATGTGTTTACATAAAGTAGCTGTGTGCCTGAGCTATTAAAATTGCGACCAGTGCTGGTTAATAAACTGCAATAAATAATTATATTGTGTCTTTTTATTTTACCCTTAAGACCCACCTTGTGCGTAAATACCGAATGCACAAACATAATTATGTAGGAATTATCTTACTATGAGCTCAGAGGTTCATAATATCAAACATCAGATGAAATCGATAAAAAGTAACCTTGAGTGAAAAAACATCGATAGGCTGTCAAACACGATAGTGACTAAATATTAATTAGCTACTTGGTACTACGTCATGGTCAAAGCCAGTGACTGCCAAGGCCCGTGGCATCAAAAATTCAATTTCAATCATAACACCTGCCTGATGACATTTTGTTGACCAAGGTTCAGAAACGAGTCATATAAAAAGCCTTTCATCGACACCCCTTACTTTCAGAACCATCTCAACTAAGCACGATGAGGTTTTTGATAACAGTGTTATATACCTATTATATTTTATTCCATTACGTTTTAAGTCAAGAAATTGAATATTATCCTTCACAAGCCTCTTCAGTAAAATCAGTTTCTGAATTCAAGTTGAAACCTTATAAACATAAACACGATCTGTATAAAAGAGAAGCCCAATGGAGGAAATTTAATATTAACGATGATGAAGAGTTAAGAAATAAAACTCAAAAAAGAGCAATAGATCCAGTATTTCATGGACATCCAAAAACCAGAGAAGAAATGTGGAATGAACGATTTATCAACGAAAGTTTGGCTTTCGATCAAAGCCCGTCCTTGATAAGTCTTATACACAATATAACGATGACGTATCTAAATGACTGTATCCCTATTATTCTATACGACAGTCAAGTAAAGTCAAAGGATAGCTACTTATTTCAGAACTTGCTTAAAGACTTCCCAGTAGCGTATGTCCATGGGTACATTAATGAGAACAATGAATTAGCAGAGCCTAAACTTGTGCATGCTGCAAAAGAGTGTATACATTTCATTGCTTTCTTGTCTGACGTAACTAAGAGTGCTAAGATACTGGGAAAGCAGGCGGAAAGCAAAGTGGTTATAGTCGCCAGGTCCTCGCAATGGGCTGTCCAGGAGTTTCTAGCTGGACCGCAGTCTAGGGTGTTTATTAATTTGATTGTCATTGGGCAGAGTTTTAAGGATGGTGATGATGATACATTAGTAAGTATAGACATTTTTTGGCGGTAACATTGTGTTAAAGTTTATTTAAAAAGCTTTCAGAAATTATTTAAATTGAAAAGGGTATTACGCAAACAGATATTACAGGTAGTAGGTACTTCAGAAGTAGCTATTTCTGAAGTACCTACTACCTATAATATAGTCTGTTTGGGTAATACTCGTACCCTTCCATCCATCCATCCATCTAATTCATCTTTCTAAATTAAAGGACACAAATAGAAGATATGATGATGATATTGTAAAGGTATTGTTACCTTATTATAATTGGCGCATTTGGCTATTCTACTATTATAAACGAACATTTGTGAAATTGGCGTTCGGTAGCATGTCACATACGCCTAAAAGCATTTCATGACTATTATATATAACCAAAGGAACTGTGTTCAAAATAAAAGCAGCTATGAATATAATTATATTTTCTTACCTTCTCTAATCCAGGAAGCGCCTTACATTCTCTACACTCACAAGCTGTATACCGACGGTCTTGGTGCCAGTCAGCCTGTGGTACTTACCTCTTGGTCCCACGGCAAATACTCCAGACAGGTCAACCTGTTCCCTCGCAAGATGACAGATGGCTATGCGGGGCACCGGTTTGTGGTGGCTGCGGCCAATCAACCGCCTTTTGTCTTCCGGACGTAAGACACTATTTATACAAAAACTTTTGAAGAAATCTGACTAAGTTGATATAACACATGACTTTTAAATAGCCGCTCAAATTTTCCTAATTACCCGAACTAAGATAACTAAAATAAATATTTGGTGTAAAACTTATCTAAATTTTAACTAAGTAAACTTTGTTGCTTGACAGTTCACGTGACAATTATTATTCCTTCTTTTGTTGACAGTTTCCATATAGTTCGAAAACGAGGTTGTATACTCGTAATTTTTTTTGTGAAATATCGGTTTTATTCCAATTCATGAATAAAATCTAATGAATTTGGTTTCATACAGTATAAAAACGGACGCCGACGGCGGCAACCCAAGAGTGGTGTGGGATGGTATTGAAATAAGGCTCCTCGCACTGCTGTCTCAAAGAAACAACTTTTCCATTGAAATAAAGGAACCACAAGAACCACATTTGGGGTACGAATAGCATTTTAATTAATTTATTTTAGTCTAAACCTTTCTTTTTCTCTTTTTTACCCACCCACGTGAAGTAATTCAGTCTCACATCACTACCCCTTATCCATATCCATACTAATATTATAAATGGGAAAGTGTGTGTGTCTGTTTGTTTGTCCGTCTTTCACGACAAAACGGAGCGACGAATGTGCGTGATTTTTTAAGTCGAGACAGTTCAAGGGATGGAGAGTGACATAGGCTACTTTTTGTCTCGCGGCAAATGCTAGTTTCTTATAAAAGTGAGGTCATTGCATCTTCCTTAGGCATCGAAGGGTCTGCCGTGATAAACGGAGTCGATATTTCATTATCAGAGAGGTATCACCAACCTCTACATAATTAGTAGTTCCATCACCATAATTATATGGTTTAATAATAAGTATTACAAATTATAGATAAATACTGCCTCTGAATGTTTTAGACCAGGCGAGTCAGTGCTGAAGGAAATCACAAATGGCAGAGCCGACATAGGGGTTGCCGGAATTTATTTAACAAGTGACAGAACCAGAGATACAGATATGAGTTTCTCTCATTCATCTGATTGCGCCGTCTTTGTCACTCTTATGTCCACAGCGCTACCAAGGTAAAATGTAAATAAGAAAGTTATTTGGATTTTTGGATTAAAAGGAGGCAACGTCATTGTTTAATCGTTCGTTTTATGGATTAGATAGGTAATGTGATTATTAAGAGTAAGGAGCCTGTGATTTAAAACATTCTGTGTTGAAAAGGTACCTATTAAAATCTTAAATTACACGTTCGTTACAAGTTCAGATTTATCAAGAATTTGAATTACAGCATATTATACTTTCCACAGGTATCGAGCAATTCTAGGTCCTTTTCACTGGACTGTCTGGCTGGCACTAACGTTAACGTATCTCTTCGGTATCTTCCCTTTAGCGTTCTCAGATAAACATACATTAAAACACTTGCTTCACAACAGTGGTGAGGTTGAGAATATGTTTTGGTACGTTTTTGGGACGTTTACCAACTGTTTCACTTTTGTTGGGAAAAACTCTTGGAGCAAAACTACGAAGATTACAACGAGGCTATTGATCGGTAAGAGCGAATGGCGGAAGAAATTAGTTTAGGAGTAATTTTTTGTAAAATGTATGTGGTTAGTTAGTTGGGGTAAGACAAACACTAGACCACATGTAGGGCGCATATATTCATTATCAATAGGAGCGGATGAAACAACGCTCGAAAAGTATTTGACGTTCGGAATAACGTTTCTAAATATAGATAAATCAGTGTGCGTAGCCGAATGCACAAATGCTTCACGAAACGCTCACGAATCGTTAACGAATCGTGAAGCGTTTGGACATTCGGCTACGCACACTGATCAGTTCGTGGTCAGAAATGTCAAAGTTAAATTACTTTTTAACCGCCTTCCAAATCTCAAAGGAAGGGGTTTTCAATTAGTCTGTATTTTTTTTTAATGTTTACATACATACATACATACAATCACGAACGAAACTGTGACATTGCAGTGACAGGTTGCCAGCCTCTCGCCTACGCCGGCTACGCCACAATTTAACCCATATCCCACACACACATAACATTAAAAAATATACAGACGAATTGATAACATAATCCAACATTTGAAAGTATTTATCACCAGAACCCCAAAGGAAGGCGGTTTTTTTTTTCTTAAATTTTTTTTATACACGGTGAAAAAAAAAAGGACTGTCCAAACTTTGCATATAGTGAAGTCCCATAATAAAAGTGGTTCATTATGACCTCAAAAGTCACTATGCAAAGTTTAAACGGTCCTTTTTATTTCACCCGGTATAATGGTAGTTATTTCGGAAGTGCTTTGTTTGATTCGCTACTTTTACTGACTCTACTAAATCAGTTGTTAAGTGCATATGTGCAGTTGGGATAAGAATGAAAGTACACTGCTTAAGAGAGAAATCATTCGTACAAAAAACATTATCGATTTTCTTCTTGCTTTTTATGTGGGTGGCGCACCTCAGTACCAAAAAATTGTCGGTGGAGTTTTATAATTGCCTATTTTTTGTTTACGAATACATGACCAGTTACTAATTTCAGGTTGGTACTGGTTGTTCACAATAATCATCACAAGTTGCTACACCGGTTCTATTATAGCCTTCGTCACCTTGCCCGTGTTTCCGGAAACGATTGACAGCATTCAACAATTATTGGATGGATTTTATCGAGTTGGAACTTTAGGTAGCTTTAAAGCAATTTATTTTTGTAGATTTCATCGTATTACGTTTGTAGTACGACCACAAATGGTCTAGTCTCTAAGATATCTACGATTATCGGCTACACAGTCGTTTAGCTATTCCTTTGGACTAGAACAATTTTGTGTGGTACTAGCAGGATATACATTTTTCCATAGACTTTAAAAGCACAATTTTTATTTAGGTAATTAAAGATTGGTTACAGATGATTGGTTCACCTCACTTTGTGAGTAATTTTGTTGGCTTGAAAAGTTTTCAGAACTGTGAAATATTTCTAAATTGACAGTTTTTATGTTTTGATTAACTTATTTTTCATGATATTTTCCTGAAGTGTTCAATAACTTTTTTGAAAAACCACTCGTCTTCATTTATGTCTTTAAGTTCCTTATACATTTTGTCATTTTGTTATGTTTATTTAAGATCACGGTGGTTGGGAAAAATGGTTCCTCAACTCCTCGGATCCTAAAACAAATAAACTGCTCAAAAAATTGCAACTGGTAGGAGACGTCCCTTCAGGAATCAGGAATACAACAAAGACGTTTTTCTTGCTGCCCTTCGCCTTTTTGGGGTCGAGGGCAGAACTGGAATACATCATACAGTCAAATTTTACTGAAGCTAAAAAGTAAGTGAACTACGAACATTTGAAAAGAGTCGACTGTTACGGCCTGATATAGACGGCGTGCGAACTCGCATGCGATTTTGGTAACATTGCGGGATGTTGAAGTTACAAACAATTTTGCACAGCCATCAAATACCGCAATGTAATAAAACTCGTATGCGAGTTCTCGTACCATCTAAATGGGCCCTACAGCTCGTAGAACTCTGAGTAAGTACGAGTAAGTAAATAAAAATAAGACTTGGGATCAAAAGCGTACTTAAAATCTAGTAAAGTATTTACTATCCTGTATCACCATCATCCTCCTTGCGTTATCTCGGCATATTGCCACGGCTCATGGGAGCCTGGGGTCCGATTTGACAACTAATCCCAAGATTTGGCGTAGGCACTAGTTTTACGAAATCGACTGCCATTTGACCTTCCAACCCGAAGGGTAACTAGGCCATATTGGGATTAGCCTGGTTCCCTCACGATGTTTTCCTTCACCGAAAAGCGACTGGCAAATATCAAATGACATTTCGCACATAGGTACTTAAGTTCCGAAAGACTGTATCCTATAATTATAATATAATATATTAAGTGTTGTATTACTTTACAACCCCCGACGCAAAAACGACGGGGTGTTATAAGTTTGACGTGTCTGTCTGTCTGTCTGTTTGTCTGTCTGTGTGTGTGTCTGTCTGTGGCATCGTAGCTCCCGAACGGATGAACCGATTTAGATTTAGTTTTTTTTTATCTGAAAGCCGAGTTAGTCGGGAGTGTTCTTAGCCATGTTTTATAAAAATCGGTCTACTATGTCGCAGACGGGGGTTTTTTCAAAATTTTAATTTTGTGGTCAGGTTATTTTATATTAAATGTTGTATTACTTTAATTATCAGTCTGTAAAAAATCTCAATAGGTATAGCACAAAATAACTAATTTGCAAGACCAAATTGATCTCGTAAGAGCTACCGGCAATATTTATTTTTCCCCTCACTCGCTCGGAAACACGTGTTTTGTCCTTTAATACCAGCGGGTAAAAACGCATTTTATCCACTAGTGGGTAAAGTAATTTGACCTTGAATAAAGTCAAATTAACTGCTTTAAAATTGATAAAAGTAGGTGAATCTAGTAATAAAGATGATTTACCACCTGTGGAACTACTGAAAGCAGTGATAAACGCATTTTTTGCGTTGTAGTTTCCTCGCTGTAGTAAGGGGAAAAGTTTTGTGTTACACTCGGGTGCAAATGTATTTTACTTCTCGTGTGTTAAAAAACTCGCAAGTTCAGGATTCTATTCTCGAACCACTCGCTTCGCTCGTGGTTCAACTATAGAATCCTTTCACTTGCTCGTTTTTCAATTCCACACTCGGCGTTAAAATACAACTTTGCCCCCTTGTATAACAAATAACTATTGTACCTACGGATGGACAAGCCGATAAAAATCGTTTTAAGTATATATTGTTTTTCCCCTCACTAGCTCGGAAACAGGTGTTTTGTCCTTTAATAACAGCGGGTAAAAACGCATTTTATCCACTAGTGGGTAAATTAATTTGACCTTGAATAAAGTCAAATTAACTGCTTTAAAATTGATAAAAGTAGGTGAATCTAGTAATAAAGATGATTTACCACCTGTGGAACTACTGGAAGCAGTGATAAACGCATTTTTTGCGTTGTAGTTTCCTCGCTATAGTGAGGGGAAAAGTTTTGTGTTACACTCGGGTGCAAATGTATTTTACTTCTCGTGTGTTAAAAAACTCGCAAGTTCAAGATTCTATTTTCGAACCACTCGCTTCGCTCGTGGTTCAACTATAGAATCCTTTCACTTGCTCGTTTTTCAATTCCACACTCGGCGTTAAAATACAACTTTGCCCCCTTGTATAACAAATAACTATTAATACTTCGGTGTCACTTTTCAGAAGCAAAAAGGCCCAGCTTCATATCTCCAATGAATGTTTTGTACCGTTCGGAGTATCTTTGAGCTTTCCCAATAATTCTCTGTACTCATCCAAGCTTAGTGGAGATATCGCAAGAATTCTTCAGAGCGGTCTTATTGATAAAATTGAGAATGAGGTGAAATGGGAAATGCAGCGCACGCCGTCGGGAAAATTCTTATCTGTAAGTATATTACCTACAATAAACGGATGCTGATACGCAATAATGTGTTATCCCACAGGAATTTTGCAATAAAATGTCAACTTTAATCGTCAAATTTTTATGTTGAGATCTTATTGCAAAATGCATGTGGGATGACACATTATTGCGTATCAGCATCCATTATTTATTTATTTAACCAATACCGAAATATACCGGGTGCTCGGTAATTAATGGAAAACCTTTTAACCACCAAGAGGGCACCTTATACTGGTCCATTTTCACACTTTTAAAAATTTTAATACTACCTAAAATTTTAAAGTGTGAAAATCTCGAAAACCAGTGGACTTTTGCTAAACCTTAATGTCGATTTTCTGGACCAGTATAAGGTGCGCTCTTGGTGGTTAAAAGGTTGTCCATTAAAATTTTAAAAAGTGTGAAAATCTCGAAAACCAGGCGACTTTTACTAAACCTTAAAGTCGATTTTCTGGACCAGTATAAGGTGCCCTCTCGGTGGTTAAAATGTTGTCCATTAATTACCGGGCACTCTGTATATGTACGTATTAACATGAAATAACTGTCATATACAAAGAAAAAGTGACCGAGGCCTCCAAGTGTCCCGAGCTGGAATTGAACCAGCGTCCTCCGTTACTTAAAATACATAATTATTTAAATATTTTATATGAAAATAATTTAATTTGTTATTAGAGGAGGTAAATTCGTATTCTTTAGATCGATGGAAAATGTACACCACAGTTGAATTTTATGAAAGAACTATGTTTTAATTTTGCTATATCTTAACTCCGCGGCAAAATTGTTATAATATTGATGGATAATATCCATAAAACATCCATATCAAAGTGATAAGTCGATAACCTTTAATATGAAAAGTCCTAAAATTAAGTCTTTATAAGACATCATTAATTTAATAAGAAGGATTTCGCGTTAATCCAGTCTGCCACGAATTAGTGAAAATAATTGAGGAAAATTCAATTAATCTTTTCCCCATTTTCTCTGTAAGACAATCTGAGTAACACTTGTTTTCTTTTAGTCTTACTTTATTATTTCCGCAGGCAGGTTCTGGTTCATTGAAGCTAGGGGTGATAGCAGAAAAGGGCCTAACGTTGGCAGACACCCAGGGTATGTTCCTCCTTCTGGCTGCTGGCTTCGTCCTCGCAGCTACCGCATTAATCTCCGAATGGATGGGTGGTTGTTCCCGAAAATGTCGACCACAAAAGAAGGAAGACACGCCCTCTAGTGCTCACTCCAGAGAACAACTGATACAGACACCAAACTCTGACGTTGATACAGAAATAAAAGTGATCTCAGATAGCGCTGAGAGTAGGTTCCGCCTTAACCCGAGACCCGATAGTGAAGATTCTAGAGACAGCTTGGAAGGAGCTATTATAAACGTTACTAAGGAAAGCATTATAATCCACGACAATTTCCATGGATCTACTGGCTGGGATTCAAGAAGGTCAAGCTCTGTTGATATTGAGAAAGAAGTTCAAGAGATTTTTGAAAAGGATGAGAAGAGACGAAGAATTAAATCTGGAAATATTCCTTTGACGGATAAGCAAAGGGAGGCTACTGCTTCCAAAGGAGCTTTTGGTGATCATTTATCTGACCATTAAGTGGCAGATATTAGGCTTAATTTGACTTGAACAACAATCAAAATAATACAAGTACCTAAGCACCGTAGGAATGAACTAATGATTAAGGTACAATTCATGACTTCTTGTTGTTTAAGTCAAATAAAGACTTGCTCTGGATAGTGATAATAAATTAAACAGTAAATTGACATCCAACTCTTTATTATCCTTCAAACAGTCATCAAAATAATTTATAACAATTTTCTAACACTGTCGACAAACATTAATATCTCATTCTTCCACTGAGTTGTTTATCATCGTACGATTTATACAAAGGCAGAGGTGGCTGCCCCGACACAGAAATAAAGGCGCCGTAAGACCTACATTAATGCAATATTTGGCCCGGCCTTATCTTAAAATAATTATACAACTATGACTTAAATCCCCGAGGGCAGTCCAGAAACTCTGGACCGCCCTCCCATTATCAGTAAAAATATCGATAAAATACAACAGAGTTTGCATTATTTTGTAAATTCAAACGAAAGTATACCTAATACCTACCTAAGCATTTTGATACATATGTATTGCACAACTGATGTTAAGGAGGACTTAATGTGAAGTCGACTGAGTATTTATTAAGGATATGTATTATATTCCTATATCCTATCTGGGTTGTCACTAGCTGTGAAGCAATAGCAAAGACGTCGGCAACGTAAGGACCATTATATCTACTGCCGCGAAACCAGAACCTGGTCTCGAATACGTACTTTATACTTATGACTACGTTCTCTTTAAATGCAATGAACATCCTATATGTTAACTGATAAGAAAGCTCTTTGCTATTGACACACAGTTGAATATACAAGTAAAACATACATAAAAGTAGGTACAACTACAAAACAAACCAAGCAAACCATTTACAATAATGCGCAACAAGGTTGTGCGTTCAGAGAAATACTATAATATAATATTTAATTAACAATAATCTTGCACGCATTTCCGATAGCAACCTCACAACCCGGAAATAATGCTCCCAATACCAGCTTCGTTCGAAACATCACGTCGGCCAGGTCGATGGAAACCGCAGGTTGCGACGTGCGGGCAAACCTTACGACGGTCTACTTCCAATAAAACTTCACTAATATGCCGTTCCCATCGACCTAACCAAAGTAATAATTTCTATTTGTGCAAATATAACCACTAAGTCAGCATCGGACTGTATTGCATACTTTAATATACGTTATAATCATCATTGGACAATTTGTTCAGTGCATCAATTATTATGATAGGTATTTAGGTAACACCACAGTGCGTGACTTCTGTATATACTTGTGATAATAACTAATTCTCCTGAATGTCGAGAATGCAACAAATATTTAAGTACTACAATAAAATTTGCAGTAACATGTATAAATCACACGCTAGGGAATACAACAACACAAACTTTACGTCAAGGGTCGGATAACAGTCAGATTTTTTAATGAAAATTTAGCTTCACCATCAATTGATTGAGCAAATTTTAACCAACAAAGCACATCAACATCAGATAAAGGAACGTTTTAGGAACGAACGATCCAGATCAATTCGGTGAACATAATGTAGAATCTGACGGAAGAGGAGAGCAACAGTGTTCTTACCACGTCGACAACACTAACATTACACGAGGCGTACACGAATGGCCTTACCTACAGGTCAACATTCATTATGCTCCGGTATTAAAATATTACTTCGTTAAATACTAATCGTGTATATTCATTTACAATGCGAAAATACATTTCTTATGTGTTCAGACTTTTGAACGCCAAAACTGATTACATCCCTGTACAAATTTAACAACTACACATTAACATTTTGTTATTGTGATTTGAAGGATTACTCTAAGGATCGTTAACATCAATGTTGCTTTGGGTCTTTACTTACAGTATTTTATACAGTTACAATCACAACGTCCCTTACCTTCCATAACAGTTTGACTGTGTCAATAAGTTAGCGATAGTCCAACAGCGACCGAGAGCTCTATGTACATCAGAGGGTACAGTGAACACCGATCTTTACACTACATTCATAAAATTCAACATTTTCTTAAAAGACTTACAATTACCAGGATGTGAAAAATATTGAAGCATAAATGCTATCGTATCATACAAATTTGGTACAAAATGGTAAAAATGTGGTACATTTAGGCACTGTGAGTAAGGCATCTACAGTGAGACGATCGAGGGTAGGAGCGAAGGATCCCTGGACAGAGGCGAGAGGACCGTGGCGATGAGTCTATGCTAGGAGTCGATGGACGATTACAAAGATCAACGATTACTTCACCCACCAGACACATTTAGTAACATCTATCTACAATAGGGCGGACTGTGTAATAAAGTGCTGTACCAAAATATTTAGTTCAGTGAAAAGTATCTTAACATTATCCATTAATTATAATTGTGTTCGCATCTATAACATCAAAGATCCGTTTATCCTTCTCCATTTGTTCATAGCTACTACTACTACAATTTGTTAAATTAAATTAAGTAGCATAAAAAACTTCAGATCACATTAACAAAAGAAAACATGTTCTAACAACAACCTTGCTGTTTCCTTTAGTCACTGACGATACCCACTAATACAATTTCAATATACATAACAAGTTATTTAGTTAATATTTTGATTCCATGTAAAATACATAGGGTACTTAGGAATAATGGACACAAAAAGGAAAGACCTACGAGTAAAAACATTTCAACGTCTTAATTTTGCCTGAAATAAAATTCTCTGAAAGTCCACTGAATTGTTCATAATTTTAACATTGATTTTTATCATTTATGTATGGAATCAAAACATCAACTACAGTATATTAATTATATTAAAATGGTTATGATAAGTTCATAAAATTGACTCGATAAAATTTTGGTCTGAAAATTAGAAACCCGCACAAAGAATAAAATTCTGATTAAAATGTTTAGAAATCTTGCCCGAGAGAAACAAAATACTTATGGTTCAGAAATAAAATCTTTAAAAAATACATTGCGTATGTCACTAGAATTGTTACAAATCTGTGTTATATCCATATATTTACTGTGTTTGTTTAATTACAAGTGCATAAAAGTGCGAGTGTATTCATAAGAAATTTTAAAGCTTTGTGTGGTACCTTTATATACTCGACTCTAGCTAACATTACCTACTTACGTAACATTCGTTCCTAACGGGACGTGTATACATATTATGTAAATATCATTATGTTTTCCATGTATAAATATCTCAATAGATAAAGTAGATTTTACAATATACAATTTATTATCTTCTGTGATGACACTACGCTTACTTAATTTACAAGATTCAAAGTTCGGATGTCACACTATAATAATAATTTTAAAATGGCACAAAAAACTTTTTAAAACACTAACACAAAAAGTCAACAGTCGATTTAGTGTTCCACTCACTAGTACACTAAGTGTCTTATCGCGCACTACACTCCGCAAACCGCGTTTAGTTCCTCCACTCTTCAACTCTGGTTCCTATTACAAAGTCACTGATTTTAAATTGACTAATTTTAAGCTAAACAGACAATGGCACGGATTGCACATTTAATGTTATTTATGTACAGGGGAATAGAATCTATCTACGTACTTACATGTAACATTGATCGGTATAACATTGAAAGGTTGCAGCTATGCTTCAACACTTGAGCTCCGTTCGGAAACATGCGGTCAAGATATTATGCAAATCCGAGACCTACACTTTAATTCTTTGGTCGCTAAGTACAAAAAATACGACATTAAGATTTATCGTTACAACAGGCGAGTCGCGATGTTTCCGAACGCTGTCCAAATCTTAACAATTATGTGTGTACTCGCTCGTGCATTATGAATTACATTAACTATAAGGGTTGTGATCGAACATTTAATTATTACACATCGATTCCTATAGAAATCGTAACAAAGAAATCTCAACGATTTGAACTTGTTAAAATTCGTTTGATATGAGATTAGTTCGTACCGCGTACCGTGCCAAAATTGTGAGTACCATTAATTCTTGCACCTTGCGATCCAGACTTTTGGATGGTTAGCACAACGAGCACCATGGCGGGTGGCGGTGGCGGGGCCCGGGGGCCTAGCAGTGCGGGTGCAGGGGCCTCGAGTATGACCCGAAGGCCTCGTAGGCGGGCTATGTGGCCCAGCCCTCGATCCGCGGCCGCTTGGTGTGGGGCTGCTCGTAATCCAGCGGGACATGCCGCATGTCCTGCCCGGGCGAGCCCATGTTACTTGACGTTACTGAACCTGGAATGTATGAAAGACCTGTTGAATTAAACGTCATGGTTAGTTATTTGGCATTAGTTTCAATGTATGTTAAAATTATGGTACCTATGTTACAAAATTAAGACATTGAGTTATTCTTCTGCGAAATTTTGTTGAACATAATTTATATGAGTAATCTACAGAAAATTGAAAGGCAACAGGGGCGCTTATGATGGATTATTTCAGTTTCAATTCATGTTTAAATTTAATGACGTTAAATTGGGCCATCTTCTAACTATTAATTAAACTTTCGTCTGGGGCGAGACATAGCATGGTCGCGTGATAAACGATAAAACATCAGGCCGTCCCTGTCGCACTTACGCCGTGGCTTGCGTGGGGTGCCAAAGGGACGGCGTGATGTTATATCAATTATCGCGCAACCATGCTTGCCTCCCTGGTATTAGCGCAATCAGCAACTTATTTCTTAACTTCAATGTTAGGTACTATTTAATTACACATTTTTGACAAGCCCAGAAGAAAGGATAAACGAACAATAATATCATTAGCAAAACATTCGAATGTACAGCAACAATGAACGTCCCAACCGATGCGTCAAGCGATGAAAAGCCATGATCGAAATATTTAACTCAAAGTTACCTCTATTAGGTTTAGAGTACACACCATCAATGACTCCGGAGAGGTGCGCGGGCGGCGCGGGCGCGGGCGGCGCGCGGTGCAGGTGGTCGGGCGCGCGGGGGGGCGACACGGGCTCGGCCTTGATCTTCACGTTGCTAGGCGACGCCGCGGGCGGCGGGGTGCCCCCTCCGCCGATCACTGGCAAGCTGCTACTGCGGATAGAAGAGACGGGAGTTATAGATGGTGTGTTGGACTCACATTTAAAACTAAGGGACACTATAGTTGAAAAAAAAAAACTTTTGAGAATCTCAGTAGGAGTGACATGAGTAGGTACTTATTGTTTAATCGTTGGTGATATTAACCATTCATATCGATTATCGTAGGTTCAAAAGGGTACATCCCTGAGGCACGATAAGAGTAGAAAAAACTCAAGGCTTAGAGTCTACAGGTAGCCCACATAGGTGTAACATTATAGTGATTGGATCTTTAAGTAGGTATTAAGTTTATTGGTATTAATAACCGTGACAACAATAAAATGCAATAAAAAATATTTTCAAAAGTACTAATCAATAGAGTGACAGTTACATTCAGATAACAATAAAAAGGGAACTTCCCTTCGATATAATTCAATGTACATTCAAGTAGGTCAATTTGATAAAAGAGTGTGTCAAGCTTTTATCACATTTACTTTAATTTTATTAAATGGATTTCCATAAAGCGTAAAAAAAGCGTTTACCGACATGCATAATAAATAAGCATCAATTAATAAAAGTAGGTAATAAATTGCATGTTTTCATTGACGATTCCGGTGCCCACATGACCCAATTCGTTTTTCTGTAAAGTCTTTTTTAATTGGAACAATCGAACGATACAAATTAGCCCGCATTTACTGATAACCTCTGCATGTGGGCGTGCAATTATCACGAGGGCACTCATGCGCAACCGTTTAAAGCGAAAGTGATCTACATCGCAATTTGGTAACACCTTCAGTTGCTCCCGTGACCCCCTTTGACGCCCTGTTCTTATACGAGCGAGGGGGGCAGGGTAGCTTTATCGAAGTCGGCCGATAAAGATAATTGTCTGAATGCAAGCGTTGTTTTCGTCGGGTGTATCAAGTTCTCCGGTAGCCGTGATCGTCTAGTGGTTAGGACCCTACGTTGTGGCCGTAGTAACCCAGGTTCGAATCCTGGTCACGGCAGTGGTGACACTGTCGCGGCGGAGACATAATTTTTAGAAAACTAAAATTAAATTGTCCAAAAACAATTTTTATCATTTAATAAACAGCTAAACCTACTTAGGTGAATTTGCAAACCACCATTTTGGATGAAAACAACGTAAATTAGTTGATACTTTTATAACATTGCCGTACAATTATTATTGTAAGCTTGATACCAAATGATTGGCCTGACGTGAATATTATGTGATTATGTGAACGTAATTTAGCTTTGATGATGCAAAAATAAGAATATTATATTGACTTATACGTACTTATCGTTTTTGAGAAACGAAATTGTCTAAAATTAGATTTGTATAGGTACAAACAATAATGTGATAGTTTATTCCCACAAGATAAAGAATACTATTGTGACAACCCATGTTTAAATTCTTTACTTCTGACATATTAGGTACTCATAGCTTGTCGCTAGATGATCTTGGCATTCAATAAGGACAAGTGTTATGATACAATCATCATGCTATTGAAACTGGTTTGACACAAGAGTAAACCAGCGCAAAGCAGCCAAATTGTCACTAAGACTTTTGCGGTTATAACCCCTCTATCGACATATTTTAATAGTGAGAGAGGCGAGGTCAACCGGTCCTTCTAACCGACTTCAAAAAAGGAGGAGGTTCTCAATAATTCGGGATAATTTTTTACAACTAACAAATTTTGGTACAAGTGAACAAGCTCCGGTAGCCGTGAGCGTTTAATGGTTAGGCCCCTACGTTGTGGCAGATTCGAATCCTGGTAAAGTTGGTAACACAGCTGTCTCGGCGGAGCTTTAATTTTGGGTTAAAAAATAGATAAATTCAGCCAAATATTCAACTTAGTTCTATTACTGCCTGATAAATTACTACTAGAGGTTAACCTCTATAAAAAGTATTTAGAAAAAAAAATGCATTGAAATTATAAATTTGAATACACATGGGTATTTTAAATTTGTTTTGGTTAACCACGCCATCTCTGAATAGTAACTTATATCACTAACAGCATCAGCATCTGCGACGAGCGTAGTGAGCATTCAAGTGTAACGAATAAAATAAAAATGAAAGTGCTCCGGTTTGGAATTCGGCAGGTGACCAGTTTAATTTCTTTAAGACAGCCTTTCCCTTTGTCACCCAGTTTTGGTAGAATAGAGGGGGGTGAGGCAGTTCAGTATTACTGGTACTTTTTATACAGGTGACAAAAAACTTATGTAGCTTAACTTATGTAGCTAACCCTTTCAGTTATTTATAACATTATTCTTCCAATGATGGTAATGTTGTGAATGCAAGCTTTACATTTGCAACTAAAGCAACTGCTCCGGTAGCCGTGATCGTCTAGTGGTTAGGACCCTACGTTGTGGCCGTAGTAACCCAGGTTAGAATCCTGGTCACGGCAGTGGTGACACTGTCTCGGTGGAGCAAATTTTTTATTAATAAAAATATAAATATTGCTGTCGCTAATTTAATGGAGTCGGACCAAGATTCTATTTAATTTGCAAAGCATCATAAATTAGACAAAAATGGTATTCGATGCGTGCGTCAATTCAGAGTCAACTAAGCTAAAAAGTCTATTTCTTTTAACTGGAAACTGGAAAAGCCGTTTAGCGTTATGAAGCATCAAATCTAGTGAAGCAACAGATTTATTATGTTCCATTTTTGTATCTGTATTTTTGCAATGGACAACAAACAAAGTCACACGCCCTCTGGCGATCATAATATTCACAATTATACTACTGTAAAGTGGCCAATGCTCTTGCGCAAGTGTTTACAACAAAATCCATTCACTTTATAAAGATATCAATAATTTCGTTGCCACCGCCAGCAGCTCCGGTAGCCGTGATCGTCTAGTGGTTAGGACCCTACGTTGTGGCCGTAGTAACCCAGGTTCGAATCCTGGTCACGGCAGTGGTGACACTGTCTCGGTGGAGCAAATTTTTTATTAATAAAAATATAAATATTGCTGTCGCTAATTTAATGGAGTCGGACCAAGATTCTATTTAATTTGCAAAGCATCATAAATTAGACCAAGATGGTATTCGATGCGTGAGTCAATTCAGAGTCAACTAAGCTAAAAAGTATATTTCTTTTAACTGGAAACTGGAAAAGCCGTTTAGCGTTATGAAGCATCAAATCAAGTGAAGCAACAGATTTATTATGTTCCATTTTTGTATCTGTATTTTTTCAATGCCTAATGCTAAGCTGGACTTACATATAATGGACAACAAACATAAAGTGACACGCCCTCTGGCGATCATATTATTCACAATTATACTACTGTAAAGTGGCCAATGCTCTTGCGCAAGTGGTTACAACAAAAATCCATTCACTTTATAAAGATATCAATAATTTCGTTGCCACCGCCAGCAGCTCCGGTAGCCGTGATCGTCTAGTGGTTAGGACCCTACGTTGTGGCCGTAGTAACCCAGGTTCGAATCCTGGTCACGGCAGTGATGACACTGTTGCGGCGGAGCTTTATTTTTTATTTCAAAATATAGTTACAGTAGGGTAGTAAAACCAAGAAAATGTGGAATTTTCATTAAATTTTCAGTTCCCCTTCCGTCATAAATTCTACCAAAAGATCCTACGAAATTATTTTATTCATATGGCATACAAAAACAGCATCAAATCTAGTGAAGCTACAGTTTCATCATACCCCATTTTTGTATAGCATTTTTTTTTAATCCTCATGTTAAGCTATTTTTACAAATATAAAATTCAACGCAAATAGGTAGTAAAAGCTATGATATTATTTGCACAGCAAATATTATAATCATTGCCACGCCCTCTTGAAATCATAATTAATACTAACAATGCAAATGCTTTTGCGCAAGTGTGTGTAATCCATTCACTTTATGAAGAAACCAATAATTTCGTTGGCACAGTCAACAGCTCCGGTAGCCGTGATCGTCTAGTGGTTAGGACCCTACGTTGTGGCCGTAGTAACCCAGGTTCGAATCCTGGTCACGGCAGTGATAACACTGTCTCGGCGAAGCTTTATTTTTATAAAAAAAATTAAACTGCCCAAACAATATAAATCCTTTGTTACTAACTAAAATTTGTGGTTTCTATTTTTTTGAGGCATCGATTTATTTTCCGTGGGTATTTTTTTGTTTCTTTTCTATACTAATAAAATCTACAATTAACTACATACACAGGGTTTATTGACTACAAAATACTAAACAGTAACTAAATGTAATATTAAAATTCTAAAGTAAAAGAGCTGATCTTCTCTACAATACTTTTGATCAGTATCTTAAATACTAGTAAATAATGATTTGAACTAGAAGTATGATGTTTAATATCTTGATGACATTATCTATATGGTTCATGCATTGGAAATTTAAAAATGTTGCAAAATTTTGTATCTAGTTTAGCTTTAGCAAAAATAAACAGAGTGGTCATGCGATGATAATAATAAATTATGGTTTCCGTGATGGTAAAAACATAGAATTATTCTTCAGGTAAATTAGGTTTGTTGATTAACGCCATCTCTGAATTCTCCCTCAAAGTATTAACTGCACTTGGCCACATGAACTTTGATTGTTGTGAGCGATCAAGCGAGACCAATAATAATAAAAAAGTTAGTTGCAATTCGACAACTGACCATTTCAATTTCAGCTGAGTTTTAAAAGAATTGGTGAAGACTTACAGTTCATTAAATACTGGCGCGTATTGTCATAGGTTCAAAAGATCATATAAGTTTCTTGCTTATGGTCACTTCGAACATTTTTCTTACAAGAAAAATAATAATGTAGCAAATGCGAGCCTTAAATTCGCATGTTTAGCAACAGCTCCGGTAGCCGTGATCGTCTAGTGGTTAGGACCCTACGTTGTGGCCGTAGTAACCCAGGTTCGAATCCTGGTCACGGCAGTGGTGACACTGTCGCGGCGGAGCATACTTTTTTTTGTAATAAAGTTATAAATGGTAAAACTGCTGGGGCCTGTTTCTCAAAAAATATTAGTCTTAATAACAACATACTCGCCATGGCATCAGGCACACATCGAGGTACAGTTTCACAGTTTGTAAAGCAATAATAATTATTACTTAATATTACTTAGTCTATTATCATTCGAAAAATAGACCCCCGGAATCGTCTACGAAAAACGCATACTATGCCCCTACTTATAGCAAGATTAGCAAGCATTTAAATACCTATTCTAGCTTATTGGATTAAGTGATTCAAGAAAAACTTTATAGGTAATACAAGGACCACAAAGAAAAATACTATAAAAGGTGGCTGACACACGTGTCATATACAGATACATAATTATATATCAGCACAAACATAAATTCACGCCAGTATTTCCAGGCAGAGCATAAGTAAAAACACATGTTTCGTTGTTACTCTTACTAATTAAGGGCTGAACGACAACGAAATCATGATATTGCAGTGGCAGGATAATTTCTTCTCCACCAATCCCCAGTTATAGCCTGACCAGAAAATATGACTACGCGCCTACTACGAGAATTTCATTAAAACTATATTCTGCAAAGGGTGGGTCACTCCTGTATGGAGAAAAAAAAAAGTATTATATTTTCATGTGGCACAGTTACAAAAACTTGCAAACTGATGCAAATAAACAGTGTTTCAAATAATTTTACAATTGGAATTAATCTTCTGCCTCCGGATCCACTTTGAAGTTTTCATATATTTTTTTGTACATTTTGTGTGGTGTGCGGAGTATATGTAAGTATTGTCTTTTAATTTAACATTTTGCTATTAATATATACCATTATTGGCATCGTAAGAGCATGCATGGTTCAAAGAAAATAAATGAAGGTAAAACCTCAAAAATTTAAACCTTCTTTACCCTACTCCATACAAAATACGAAAACTTCAACTGAAATCAGGAGGCAAAAAAAAAATGTACGCTTTTTTTAAGCAGTAAAGTGGCACCTTTTTGTGACGGTGCCCCACTAGGAAAAAAAAAAAAAAACTAAAAATGACCCACCCTTCTGCATACTACATTGAACTGTCACCGCATCAAAGCATCTGCAACATTATTAATCAGCAGCAACATTTCTCTGTGGTCATTGTATGTTTACAAGCGAATAATTAGGAATGAAAATTATGCACAGACATGTACCTGTTGTGCTGTAGTGTCTGTAGGTGGTGCGCGCCCCACGATAGTCCGATTCCCATGTCCGAGCTCATGCTGAAGTCCTGTGGTCCGAAGTTGCCGAGTCCTGAGTAGCTTAATGGTGTCTGGAAAGAGGGACAAGAATTCTGTTGACATACTGTTAATAGTACTAGTTTGGTGCCGCAGCAGTTACGCAGATAGCGAATAATTTCTCATTCAATCGTTTCACTTTGGGAGTTATTTTCTAAATATGATGTAAAATTTGTAACTTTTTACATACTTATATAAGAAACTAATACTAAACTTAAAAGCTAGTTACTTTTTTGATAACTAGGAACCAAAATTTGGAAACATACAAGTTCTATTTGAACCAACATTTGACTAGGTACAGTAGGTACAAAAATTTCATTTTACTAATCCTAAAACTGTTTCAATGATTTTGACGATTTTATAAAAATTCTGGCAAAAATCTTCATATGAAAGTTGTAAAATGGATATTCCCATATAAGTACAGGTCTATATCTATAACTTATAAGAGGAAGCGGGAGAGGAAAGCCGAAGAAAAGGTGGATGGACTGTGTGAGAGATGATATGAAATGAATGCAAGTGAAGGATGAGATGACTTCCGATAAGGAGGTATGGAAGGAAAAGCTGCGCCAACCACAATTGGGATAGGTAAGGGCAAGCGAATGCTGATGATTTATAAACATCTAAATAAAATATGTACTCACTTCGCCAGAATACGATATATCTTCCTGAGGCGGCGGCATCGAGTTCGGTATGACGACGCGCAGGTTGTTATGCCTCGGCGAGTGGTGCGGCGGCGGCGCGTGCGCGTGCGGCTTGTGCGGGTGCCGGTGGGGGGACGGCGCGGGCCCGGGGGAGGGGGAGGGCGTGCAGCCCGCCCCCAGCGGGGACCCCGAGCCGGGGTAGCCGTTGGACATCTCGAGCATTCCGCCGCTTGGGTATACTGGAAGAAACAAGTGAATGGGTCAGATGAAGAATAGTTTTAGTCAAGTATCCAAAAGGTATTGATTTGAACACATGGTAAGAATTATTTAATATTTACAGCTCCCACTGTATCCCACTGCTGGGCAAAGACCTCCTCCTCTCTTTTTCTATGGAATATGGTAAGAAACCAATGCATAATATAACAAATCAGTTGCTGCTAGTTTGAATAGGAGCGTTGTAAAGCAGGACCAAAATAAATATCACAATGTTTAAATATCGGTCTTGAGACAGGTCAGATCCAGGGGATCCAGGTACTTCCCAAAGCATTTGTCAGTGGCAAAATGAATGTCACCTATTAACTCTATTAGTTTATGTTGCAAGTTTCTGCCATTCGCCTATCCATGTCAAAAGCAAATAATGGAAGCTACTAGGAACAATTTTAAATACAGTTGAATAATTACCTGAATCGGTTTCCGAAGACGATGGCCGTGGACTGATAGAGGTATGCATTTGAGGACTAGCTTGCAACAGAGACTGTTCGTAGCTCCCGACGGGCACGCTCACAGGCAGGTTGTAGTTGCTCCCGGTAACTCCCACGCCCACACGACTCCCGTTCAACTGGTTCCTTTGCATCATGATTTGGAATTCCTCATCGATTTTCGAGTATTTGGCTTCGGTCCGGGGCGTCAGGTTGTATTCAGATTCGGGAACTTCGGGACTATCCGGTGACATCACTCCGTTCTTATGCTCTTTCTTCGTTAGTGCCTGCAAGTGTCAGCGAAACCAGCTCAGGTGGCTTGACGAGCCAAAAGTATTATTCTGCTAACTGATTAAATAAGCCATGCATTAAGACACCCTCGTTACACACTATTAGTCTTCGTAATTAATGTTACATCTGAAAAAATCTTTAAATATTGTTACTAATATCGTATGTAGTGGAGGGTTAAAATCAAAAAGTGCTTCAATATTCTACAAAGCGGTATTACTAAGTAAATTTGTGAAACTTTTTAGCGTACATTTGTGTGTAGTGTCGAATGCAATGATGCAACTGACTTCACCCTCGAGCCAGGTAGCGGCCGGTTAGCTCCAGTAAACACAAAAATATTTATAAAACCCATGCTGTACAAGGAAAAAATAACATAAATATTTTGGGTATCTAGTCATGTTATAAAATGTTAGTATGTATAAACTGGTGTCTGGTTGGGGTTTGACAGGATGTTACGCGCATGCTGTTGGGACTCGGTGTTTATCTAGCTGTAATCTTATACCTTTAATCTTTGGGGGGATTTAAAATATTACGGTACTCGGTCTACTGGGGATCTACTGGTGTATTAATTGCATTAGGTTTGTGTAAGTATAAGCACGCGGTTAAGGGGTAAGTCATTTTGCATGGACATTGCATTGCGATCACTGGCACACAGATGACGCCGTACTTTATGTACCTCGATGATGTTGCGGTTGGTCAGCGATTCGTGGGGCTCGTTGTATTCAGTGTATTTTAGTAGGACCTGAAAATAAACACAATATTAGTAAAAAGCCTAGCCTTCTTCAGATATAATATACACTAGAGAATTTACGACGGGTGCCACAGCGGTTGAGGTGATGTAGGGGTTTAGCATGACAGCCATGATATCTGGAGACCCGGTTCGATTCTAGACTTCGCCACCAGTGGGGCTTGATTGCTTTTTCTTTAGTGTATGGTATCTATTTCAATTTATACCTGTATAATTATGTAAACTTATATCAGGGTAAGTAAGTTGCAGAACATATTTCTAGAACTTGAAAACAAAATGCAGATTTATATTAGGCAATTTTTAGGAGGGACGGTATTATTGAAATACTTTTTATGCAGCGTTGACGTAAGAAACATGTCTACATGTGGATGTAAACAATGGATATAAATAAATGAAATAGTATAATAAATGCTTCGAGAAAAGGATGGTACGGCCGTGCCTCTTTTTGCTCGACTTGGCGGGGGCACTGCCGTGCCCCCAGATTATTTATTATGCATAAAATATTTACGTTATCTAATAGTGGGATTATTTTGGTGGCGTTGTTGATTAAAAATAAATCAATAAAGTAACAGTTGAGCCGAATACAATGGATTCACACAAAATTATGGTGTCGGCACGAGCGACCTAAACAAAACTTGTTTTTGTATGTTATGGTGATTTTGAATATATACCTACTTCAAGTGACATTATGGATTAAGAGTAGACTGGTGTTATTTTCCATTGAAAGCGGGTGACGCAAACGCATCACTTTAAATTTTAATGTCGGTTTACTACGGAGGGTAAGTGAAAACTATACAAAGGAGTGCTCGTTCATTCAAACTATGATTTTAGTTTGGTATAATGAAAATATATAGGTATGTAGTAAAGTTCTTAGTAACACTATTGAAATGCAGTTGTCTCAAAAATGATGTAAAAGTTATTCATTATGAAAAATATGTATAAAAGTTTTGATTAATACTTTGTAGCCTGTATTCAGTATGAAGGTTTAAAATTGCTTTACCTACGTTATCAATAAATATTTGTCATTTTTCATATTATTAAGCACACAATACAAGTTTATTTTACAGCCAACAACCTACATTTATGAATTACTAATTGCTTTATGCATATAAAAAATGCATCGTCATTAATATCAACACAAAGTATATTCATAGACATGCGTTACTTGGTAAGGACACGCTACATTATAAGCAATGTTTTCATTGGCGCCAATCGCGCTCAGTCTTGTCGTTAGACAGAAGAAAATTTTCGACCGACATCTAGGTACCTACTAATTATGTTTAAAGCTTATAGATTAATATAGTTAGTTACCTTTGATTAATATTTCAATATATTCGTTAGGTACTAGTGTGTTGCTGTACGCGAGGTTCGTAACCAAGTTTGTACAGCTTGGAAATCAATACCGTGGCAATTAAATGTAATTCAGGCAATCTAAAGAATATACAATTTAGTTTCCGTCGATTGAGATATAACCTACAATCTGTTCGCTAACCATGTGAATGCCACGTGACCTGACATATGTTTTCAATGGAGTAGTTGTTTTTTATCACTATTGTACAATAATTAATAATTCCGTTTAAAAGGCAAAGAAAACTTAATAATATATTTTGTCGGTACACATTTTTAACCCGGTGTGTGTGTGGGGTGTTATAAGTTTGACGTGTCTGTCTGTGTGTGTGTGTCTATCTGTCTGTCTGTCTGTCTGTCTGTCTGTCTATTTGTCTGTCTGTCTGTGTGTGTGTCTGTCTGAGGCATCGTAGCTCCCGAACGGATGAACCGATTTAGATTTAGTTTTTTTTGTCTGAAAGCTGAGTAAGTCGGGAGTGTTCTTAGCCATGTTTCATGAAAATCGGCCTACTATGTCGCGATTTTAATTTAAAACAGACAGACAGAGAGACAGACAGACAAACAGACAGACAGACAGACAGATATGTCAAACTTATAACACCCCGTCGTTTTTGCGTCGGGGGTTAAAAATAAAAAGGTGCAATGCTATGCCCTTTATCCATACTAATATTATAAAAGGGAAAGTGTGTGTGTCTGTTTGTTTGTCCGTCTTTCACGGCAAAACGGAGCGACGAATTGACGTGATTTTTTGAGTGGAGATAGCTGAAGGGATGGAGTGGAGAGTGACAAAGGCTACTTTTTGTCTCTTTCTAACGCGAGCGAAGCCGCGGGAAAAAGCTAGTACTTTCATAATAAATATCAAATATATTGCGACTGGTATTATACTAGTTTGCAAAGTAATCCCTGACCTTCTTCAACCCAGAATTAATTATATTTAGAAGTCAATTCCTAAACGCAACCTTGAGTAAAACCAGAACAAGAAATCGAAACGTGTTTAGTTTTTAGCAAATAAATATGTAGGCACCTGCTCAATAGTCTGACAAAAAAATCCCGTGGTTTTAATAGATGTCGCTAGTTTTAAGCAATTTAATGAAGTATTAAGTAGAAAAGTGCTATTATTTTTATATCCAGTGAAATTACGTTACGTCAAAGCTATTATTTGATGATAATTTATAGAAGATTTGTAAATTTTGTGCATAAAGATTTTATTCGTGGGTCTGAACACTCTGAACAACGTCTACCCTATTGTGTTTTATCAGGTTTTTCTTATGATATTTGCTAATCCCAATTATGGAACATAATACAGTTTCACCAAAAAGAGCAGAAATTAAAAAGTGGCAACATTGTAGGGTGAACTCTCCCCATTCGGTGACACGTCCAATTCGGTGAAACAACCAAAAATCGTCTTTTGGAATAGTGCTTCAAAGCTTGTATCACCGAATTAGGCGTGTCACCGAATGAGGCGAGTTAACCCTAGTCCCATCCTTACCCTTACCCTTTCAAATCAATATGTGTGAGAAAACGGGACACTACGACGTTGCCACTATTTAATTTGTAATCTTTTTGGTCACACTGTAGTTACTAATTAGTAACAGAAAACATAAAGAGTTTCTTTAATTTATTGACAAACTTCGGAATATACAGAAATGCCAGATTAAATTGCGGAAAAAATAATATATGTTAAAAACTTAGACACTTTTTAATAAAGACTGACTAAATGACTTGTTGGGTGTTTAAATTATTCATAATACTATTGCAAATCTCTATGATGGCATTGAATATCTAGTTGCCTACGAGTTAGGAAAGTAATATTTACATAGACTTACGTAAATAGATAAACCGTATATTTAATTTGGAATTAAATTATATTAATGTAATATAATTAGATGGTGCTAAGCTAGTTACGGTCTGTGAACATTCTAGAACTTAAATGTCTGCTGTTGGTCATTATTTATTCATTAAAATCTTAAATTTAGTATGATTATAATGCCCAAAATATTTAAAATATAAATTGTATAATATTCTGTTATATAATTTAATTTGAGCGGTAGTTTTTATTTGTTAGACTAATAACAAAGCGACTAATAATATTGTTCAGTTTATAAGATTATTTAATTATAGTTTTATAGACGTATGATCTTGTAAGATAAACATGACAAGAATAAAGAAAAGAGCCTGATTGATTAAACTGATTTTAATTAGTACATTACGATACAAGTGCGATAAATAAGAAATTCGAAACGAGTCACGATTAATTAAAACACGAACGTAGAGAATGTTTTAAATCGACACGACTTTATAACGTGAGTACATCCGGAGATATATTTATTTATTTATTCAATAGGCTACTAGACGAAATTAGCAAAATGATTGTCTTCTGTAGTATTTGACATAGAAAAACAATATTTCGTCACTACTTTAAAAAAAACTCGTATCTCATGCTGTTCCTCAAAGTTAAAACGCAGTAAGTCTATATGCATTCCATACAGTATTTACTACAATTTTCTTTTCATTGACAGACGAAGATACAAGTTTTTAAAAAAGTAGTGACGATTTATAGATTTTGGGTATTGAAAGTGTATGATGACTACGTATTTTCGATTAAAAATGGCCACCGAAAACGCTGTCAGCAATGTAGTGACGTCATCGAATTCGAACCTTACTGCATATCAATACAATCACTGACATATTGAACATATGTCTTCATACTTAAAAAGCACTTAAAAAGTCAGAAAATATTGTTTTCGAATAGAATGACCTGATGCACAGATAATCTATAGATTAACATGACAGTATTGTTTTCGCCTGATTACGTAAAAGTATACTTTAAAATTATCTTTTGCTGTTTTGAAGTTATAATAAAATATGGTAATATTTTATTTAGGTTAATTGGACAGTACTTAATCATATACGACAGACTTTAAAAACCGGCCAAGAGCGTGTCGGGCCACGCTTCGTGTAGGGTTCCGTAGTTTTCCGTATTTTTCTCAAAAACTACTGAACCTATCAAGTTCAAAACAATTTTCCTAGAAAGTCTTTATAAAGTTCTACTTTTGTGATTTTTTTTCATATTTTTTAAATATATGGTTCAAAAGTTTGAGGGGGGGGGGAGGCGCACTTATTTTTCCTTTAGGAACGATTATTTCCGAAAATATTAATATTATCAAAAAACGATCTTAGTAAACCCTTATTCATTTTTAAATACCTATCCAACAATATATCACACGTTGGGGCTGGAATGAAAAAAAAAATCAGCCCCCACTTTACATGTAGGGGTAGTACCCTAATAAAACATTTTTTCCATTTTTTATTTTTGCACTTTGTTGGCGTGATTGATATACATATTGGTACCAAATTTCAGCTTTCTAGTCCTAACGGTTACTGAGATTATCCGCGGACGGACGGACGGACAGACAGACATGGCGAAAATATAAGGGGTTCCTAGTTGACTACGGAACCCTAAAAAGGTCAAGTAGCCTTTTATTGACGATGCAAGTTCAAGTGATAATATATCTCTAAATAAGTGTTACTTTCCCGATAGATCCTTTCATTTGCAGCTGTAGTTCAAATGAACATCAAACGAAGTCGTGCCTCACTTTACTTTTACGTGGATTACCCTTTCCAATCGTAAAATATAAAAAAAGTGATAGCCTACCTTATCCATATCCGTGCTAGCATACTGGTACAGTTTGTTGTTGGAGCTGAAGATGATGAGAGCGATCTCGCAATCACAGAGCACGCTTAGCTCGTACGCCTTCTTCATCACTCCGAACTTGCGCTTGTTGAACGTAACCTGGAATTGTATACAGTAGATCTTACTATTTTTATTTAACAAGAATAATTTCATTTATTCTCTAATAAAGACTTTGGCAAAAAACACTAAATAGAATGCAATTAAATCAAAAATTAAACTAAATCTTAAAACTAACAAAATGAAATAACTAAAATAAATAAAAAAATATCTGAGGTCCCCCAAGTCCGTCCCCTGTGGAAGTGTGCCTATGAGGCTGGCTACATTCCCTCGCTGAATAGCAATGCCAATTCTTTGGCCAAGGAATGAGCCAGCCAGGACTAGGATAAAAAAAATTTGAAGGTAAAATCGACGGCACGACTCGACTTTTAAAAATGGGAATAAAAAACATATAAGGTACAGCGGGGCAAATCTCGAATAGGGGGCAAATGTAACTGGTTCATTTTTTCCAAGTTTTACAATGTTTGCATTATCTATTAAATAGAGTGTCCACCGGTTATAGAGGTATATGTTAGGCGTGTTCAGTGGATAAATGTAGAACCCTACATCATAGTGTAATAATGGAAAAAATGGATCAGTTACAATTGTCCCACAGTCGAGATTTGCCCTGCTATACTTTACAAAAAAACATATGAACATATTATAAAAAAAACTGATGCCACCGGTAGCGGGACAGGGCCCAAGCTGGTAGGTCTGCAAAGAAGGTACCGCGGGAAAGATTGCGTGCCTTCTGCATCTGACCCTTGATCCAACCACAAGCAAGAGTCTCTCATGAAGTGAAACTGATTAACACTAATTAATGTCTATTACATATTCAATACAATAATAGAACAGTACATTACGATAAGAAAAGGCAGTTCGAAACAATAAATTAAAACATTTCCTTTTTGCACGTGTATTGTACGACGTTTTTCAGTACAGATGGGTCTCTGAAGTTTCGACCTGGACCTGACAAAATAATGAACCACTTCTCACATCTGTACTGAAAATGAATATATATTGGCAAAAAGGCAAGTGAAAGAAAGATTATTCTGTTCATTTAATAAAGTGGAATTTAAAAAACTTTATTAAGTATTAATAAAGTTTATTAAGTATTAACTTTATAAGTATTAATTAATCAACTCAGTAGTTAATTTACAACCTACTTACTCGTAAATTATGGAAGTTTGTTTTAGGTCATTGTCATGAATATCTACGTTAATGCATTCTCTTCAATTGCATGAATGTCCACAATTTTACTATTGAATATTTCATATCGTTATAATCAATGTAACCTTTTGGGTTAATGACAACAATGTAGATATATGATTGCACTGTCTGAGTCAATATCATTATCATTTGACCTGACTCAAGCTTTACTATAATGGTATATTGTAGTACTATATAAGCAATAGTGCGTAAAAAACTTTTGATTACTTTAGGCATCTACATATATGGCGCATCGAGTGAAGAGCATTTTTACATTATCCGATCCAAATATCGGTTTTTGTGAAAACGCTCTAACAATTATTTCCAAATCTCGGTCGCTTATGATGGTTTATTCGATGCGACTGGTGTCTCGGTATTTTTGTTAAATAAGTATTGCAATTTATGTTTATCTTAATCATCAAAAAGGAATATTGTTTTTATGCTAATTTGAATCCATTGAATGGTATGCAATGCCAATGCCAACGTCCTACAGTGATGTTAAACCGAATAAAAAAGGTAACGAAACCTAGCATTAGCAGGTAGACATTCTAATTCAATGTCAAAGGAATAATTGCCATGGAGCAAATTGACCTTGGCTACTTTCGCCTCAGCTGCCGGTCTCTTATTTCAAACCATTTCGACTGAAACCTTCGCATGTTCAGTATTTTCTTGTTCTAGGGCCACTTTAAGCTGGCTGTACCGTGTAATTAATAAATTAGCAGCGCGAGCGGTCATTGTCCTTTCTGATAATGTTTTGTACTGGAGTAATTTTTGCATACTCGTATCTTTCAACTCGGGTGTTGCAAAAGTAATCCTTTTCTGCATGATTTAGGTTTGAACGTTGAATGAGAGAAATATGGCAAGTTTTGTATGATAATGTTTTGCAGCGGCAGTTGATACGCTACATCTGGACACAGCGCTGGAGTAAGGTAATTTGTCATTGCTTGTCGTGTTGGTTGGTAACTGCATGTGTGAACTTGTGAAGGCATCTATTTCTGTATCGTGAAAACACACATTTTTTGCGAAAATAAATAATTCTATTTAAAAACAACCTTGCCACATGCAAATCATGTTCAAATTGTACCAACTCATAATAAGGTTAATGACTTAGGTACCTGTCGATTCCGTTCATCTGTGATCCGAGATATTTGTATTTTCTTCCGACCCATGGTGGCAGCAATCTTGGAGGGGGTGAAGGAGCGGGCGAGAACGAACCGGGCTGGCTATGCGGACGTCAACAGCTTTCTGCAACAACCGAAAAGAAACCCATAAGTCTTGAGTTATAAAGTAGATCGCAAAATAACCACATAATAAATAACCTAACCTTAGTACTTAGTGGACCGATTTTCATCAAAGATGGCTAAGAACACTCCAACTAATTCAGCTTTCAAACAAAAGAATCGACATCTAAATCGATTCATCCGTTAAAAGCCACGATGCTACAGACAGACACACAGACAGACACGTCAAACTAACAAACACGTTAAACAAGAAAATTAATTATGGTGTCGTACTTTATGTGGCAGGCTTTTAAAAGGATTACACTCGTTATGCTCCGCGGATGGTGAAGTAATGGTTGCATGAGGATGATTTCGTTCAATATGATTGAACTGGATGGTGATGACGTTTCCGCAAAGATATGAAATATACGTAGCTGCTGAAAGTCTGTACGTCAAATAGCAGGAAAATTGTACGCCGTATAGGTATGTAATAGAGATAAGTATGTAACAATATTTGAATTACGTAATTGTTTGATAAATTTAAATGTCATTAGCTTGCGGTCAACATACCTGTAGGTCTAAAAATATTAGCGAAGATTCTTTTACACTTTATTTTCGTAATTAACGTTTAATAATAGAAACAATAAGTGGAACGGATTTAAGTTTAAATGTAGTTTGCGGTAAAATAAAGCAAAGGCGTTCTTAGTAGTGAATTTTAAGTGTATTAGCATATTTTAGTCATTAAACAAGTGTAACGTAGCCATTTGTTAAATTAGTAGCCGTAATAAATAAGTTTTATCATTTTTGTATGAAACTATACAGTCTACATTATTTAAATTATAGTGCATACCCCGAAGAACATATTATTAAGTATGCTTGCATGGATATTTTATGAAAGTAGAAATAGTATCTATGTGTAATGTGAAAATGTTACGAGACTGGCAGATTTTCTAGTAAAATGCGCTTAAAAATTTCTTCTTCTCGTTTTTAAGGTGCCGTACCAAAAAGGTACAAAAGGAACCCTTATGGTGCGACTCTGTCCGTCTGTCCGGTTGCCACATTTTTTAGTATGACTTGACTTTCCAAATTGTCAGATTTTTGCAACCTAGATAGTAAAATCAAATCTGTGGTATGGTATTATTGGAGCCGGTCACAAAATGCCCTTTATCAATTTGGTGTTACGATTTATTTTGCAATGTACCCAAATATTTAGGACAGGAAATAACAAGTAGGTATGCATATTGGCTATATCATTAGGAAAAACCTCATCTGTTTACGCCACAATCCGAGCGTCCATCCTTCAGTAGGAAAACTGTCGCGGTTAGGTAAAAACGGGGTCGTGCCGTACTAAAATGCTGATACTGGGGTCATTATGCAAATGCCCCCGGCTATTCCGAACCTCAGGCGCAGCATGCCGGACAAACTGGTGAGTTCCTAAATTTCGAGAGATGGCGTTATTATCCGGCTCGAACGACCAGTGAAGCTTTTGTGAGCTTATTTGCGCCAATCAATAATATATTCTGGGTCTTGCAAAAATAGTATGATTTTATCTGATATTGCGTACGAAGTATATTTGCGGAGACTAGTGGTAAGACGCATCTGTGCATCGTTTTTTTTTTCAGCTCGACCTCAAGTGAAGCCAAATATTATCATTGTACATATTGCTCCCAACGGGTAAGAGCTGAGAATAAGAGCAATTTATGTCGCACACCATATACACAAACATTATCTATATATGTATCAAGGACCATACCTCTATAATACCGAGACAGACAAATCCCATACAAAAAAGCGTACCCCTGAAATTGGCCTTTTAGGCTTAAAACTAGATGGCGCTGTTTCGCAGCCTGGAAGTGGCCAAAATCATATTTTCCCCAAATATTTTTACGTTTTTATTTTTTATAAGAACAAATGACATGCTTCTTTATTTTAATATCAAAATATCACGTCAATACACATTTTGAGAAAAAAAATAATTTGTAGGCATCATCAGTGTAGTTTCACCGACAAGAGCCCAGCTCTTATATTTATGATGATGATGATCAGTGTAGTTATGATAGTATTTAATCGGTGGCGCTAAAAAAATGAGGTACGATTCTTAGTATTAAGATTGTAAATCCTATATAAATTATCCTTGATATGTATATACGTATGTTGATGTTGAGTTACGTCAACTCTCATATCCTCGTATACTCCGATAGGGGCCTTTAAATAGGTTCAGTTTAAGTAGTTTTTTTCCATTTTTCTTCCCCTTTTCCGCCCTAAATACTTATCCCCTGCGTACACTCTTATTGCAGGCAATAAGTTGTGTTTTAACGTTTTTCAATACTAATACGACTCGCTTAATTTAACCTATTCGTTTTTCAGCCAACACCTCCGTCCTCACAAAGATTTTTTCGCTCATTACTCTCATTAGCTTCGCTTACACGGCGTTACGCTTTTGTTACCCTTACAAGAAATAAATTAATGAGCCGTGGGTAAAAAGGGATGATGCTGGTAGCTTCGTTTGACGGAGAATTATGTACAGTCAACAACGACCAATAAAATAAGACTACAAGTAGGCAACTATGGGAACAAATCAAATTATTTTTAACAAATATTTTGATTTGTGTTTTTTATCCCAGCCGGAATCAGGCCTTCGCCACTGCAGGGTTAGCACATGATTGCCTCGAGAGTATGTCGCCGCGAGATAGACTACCCGTCCTTATGTCTTTAATACAGTCAGAAGAAGACGTGTGATCTATCTCGCGGCGACATACTCTCGCGGCCATCATGCATGTGCTAGGCCTACTGGTGGTGTCCGTAATTTTTTCTTTAATATATGACAGCATATTTCGGTTTTTTAAGACTACGAGCAAGTTAAGGGTTTCATTGGCCAAACTATAATATTTGAGAAATGGACTGTAACACAGATGTCAGTTCCTTAATTGCTGAGAGAAGCACTGAAACTAGGGCCGTTTTATGTGATCCGCCAACCGCTTTTGGGAATACAGGTGAGAGTTTACGCACGTGTGTTATGCAGAATATAATATTTATGAATACATGAGCTCAGTACACAGTCATATTCGTACAGCACACAAAATAATGGCGTTTGCCAGTTTAGGAACTCAACACTATCAGTTTCAAAGGCCGTGTCTACTGCCACTAGACAGATCATCATGCCAGTAGTATTTATGTTTAAAATTTATTAGAATTCGTGTAGCCAGTCATAAAAAGAAACTGCAAATAAAATTAAATAACAATTTACGTAAACATTTGTGAAATAATTATTTTCTCTTAAGCTATAATAATCTGTCCTACATTATAAAATACTCAGTATAGTGCCACGAACCACGTATCAGACAATTTCGCATCCATAAGTGATGCAAACCACAGGTCGGCCGGTGTTTATACGGAACGATACGTCGTAATGACCAGATGCGTGATTAGACGTAACTGGCGTAAGTGACACGATGGAGTTATGGCGAGTATGGACGCAGGGTTCATTGTCATACCTAGACGAGTCAAAGTTGACATTCGACGCCTTTCATTCGTACTTTAGTGATAAAGTTTATCCAAAATAAGTTTGCAACACGTTATTATGTCGCGACTGTTGCGACATGTTTCGGGCCATTATTTAGGAAGCCCGTCTTCAGTATTGAGACTATGAGTGCTCGCGGCGGCTAACACTCCGCGCTCGGAGTATAGCTGCCGCCAAACATGTAATAACGTGAGTACAACCGATTATTAATTAAATATTTGAATATGCCTCACGAAAGTTTATCGTAAGGTACAGCGTGGCAAATCTCGACTGGGGGACAGTTGTAACTAATCAATTTTTTCCATTATTACACTGAGTTCTAAATGTATACACTGAACACGCCTGTGGACACTCTATTTAATAATGCAAACATTGTAAAGCATGGAAAAAATGGACCAGTTATATTTGCCCCCCAGTCGAGATTTGACCCGCTGTACCTTATATAAGTTGACTGACACACACTCACACTGACAAAACTGCGAACGTGACGGATTGTTTATCCACATTGGTAAGTGATAATAATTGCAAGCATCATAGGCCTGCAGCAACCCATATAAGGTAGTTGCTGCTATGCTTAAGCTGGTTCACAAATTAGCCTGCACTATGCAAGGAATACGAATATATGTCCTGGCACCCTATATTCAATGTGTAACGACTACTCTGTCCTGCGATAAACTGCGAACCCGTAAACACTAGGTAGTAGTGAATTTTAAATGACGTAATGTATCTTTTTATTATGGCTGAATTAGACAGATAAATTGTTGATAAATAATTAAACAGTATTATCTAAATGATTTAAAGTAGTAAACTTATGGTATACAATGTTGCACGTAATAAAGCGAGGTAATAATTTGCAGAGAATGAAGAAATTTGTAATTTATTATAGGTACATTCATATGTACTATGGGTGAATGCAAGTGTTATTTCCCAGTATTAAGTACATGATGAACACAATTTCTGCACAATAAATTATTTCAACAAACAGTTAATGACTAATACCCTAACGCGTGTAAGTTTTATTAAAGACATTATTAATACATATCCTATTTTGACATAATGAAGAGACAGACATACAGAAAGACAGACGGACGTGACGAATAAGGGCTTGCTTTTGCCATCTTGGGTACGGACAGCTAAAAACCGAAATAAAAACATGTATCGTATAAATATAAACACAAATAAATATACTTATTACAGGGTGTTTACACTCACAGTCTTACTATACATTCACTTTCAAACCAATACAGGCACCGTAGCCGAATGGCATTTCTGCGACGCGAAACGCCACCGAAACGCCGCATAAATGTAGTCTGGCTCTGTCGCGCCAATACGTAAGAGCGATAGGGATAGATAGCTACGAAAGAGATATCATAGTGAGCGTTTCGTGAGCGTTTGTGCATTCGGCTACGCACACAGGCATACTTATGCAAATCGTCGGCAGTAGTCGGCACTAACACTTTCAGGCACGCGGAAGCACGCAGGCGTTTTCAACGTACGGATGTGGGTGAACATTTACTTGACCTATTTCTTTGGAAAACAGTTTCCACTGTAAGTTCTGTGTAGACTTAAAAAAAAACTTATTGCGAAGTTCTTAATAAAAGGTATAGCGAAGAGAGAGATTTATTAGGTTATAATATTTGGCAAGATCTAACTTATAAAAACATTCGTGCCGAAATTAGTTTTATCCCTTCACAAATACATAAGTGAATATGAACGGTAAAACAAACGATTAATAAAAACTTAAGGTACAGCGTAATGTAACTGGTCCATTTTTTCCATGTTTTACAAAGTTTGTATTATTAAATAGAGTGTCCACTGATTATATATGGTAGGCGTGTTCAGTGGATACATATAGAACTCATCATAGTGTAATAATGGAAATAATGGATTAGTTATAATTGTCCCCCAGTCGAGATTTGCCCCGCTGTACCTTACATAATTCAAGCTTGTTTATTTATTTTACGTATAGTGACATGTAATATTTTAAGAATATCATCAATAAATGAGTGTGAGTATCTTTCTTTAATGTCCCTACTTGTATTTGTTATATTGAGTGCTCTAAAAGTTTTCCTAAAACTGACATGCACTTTTGGTTACCAACGGCGTTGGTCCATCGCTAACGGAGGTACAAAATCAAATCCTCTATCCGTAAATAAATTACATTAAAAAAGGGATGTCCGGTAAATTTTTCGATAATCATACCTCACACGAGGCGTAGGTAGTCCTGTTATTCCAAACGCTCTCTCTTAGATGAACCAGTATATTTTCTACCATTCCGTGTAGTTGGTATAGACCTTGAGATCACAATTTACACTGGCCAATTCTAATGTTGGCATACAATCGTTTAGAATAACACCAACCCTCTACGCTCACCCACGCGTGGGTAGCGCTCTATATACCGATAAACGCGTTCATACCATGACTGTGGCTTTCCGTTTTAAAGGGGTCCATAATCTTCTTCTGCTTCAAGTCAATAAAGAGTTTTAAAAGGGTTTAAGATCCTTTATACATGGAGCGTCACATACAAGCTACCTTTTGATTTGAACGTAATTTTCCGAAGTTTTCGTGGAGTTCATAAATTATTGTCGATTGAGACGGGCTTCAGTGAATATTGTGCGTAATATTAAATATTTAGGTTGATGTATAAATAAAGCCCCAATTGGTGATTGACAGTCCCTCTGTTTTTATAGTGCTCTGTAAGGTTATTCACGGAGCGGTTATGGCTACTGGTTTAAGATTGAGAAAAAAATAAATTTACCTAACGAAAACGCCACTGTTGACAGTTTCATCGTGTTTCTAATCTTTTCGTATATCGCGACTATGATGCATTTTTGGCGTATCTTAGACGCATCTTAAAGTTGCCAATTGTAAAAGCCCCCTCGCCCCACCTAAACGTTACCTTTAACCCAAAGACCCACTGACCCAATAACTAATCTAAATCTCAAGGAACCCTAAAAACAAATCTACTTTAACTATCTGTCTCTGTCTTGCATTTAAACGTTTGGCCATAAAAGTGATGTGATCGTCTAGTAAGTGGTAGGACTCCGTAGTTGTGCGTAGTAACCCCTGGTTCTTTAGCAAGGAGGAGAGTTGCATACCTTACAAAACTGGAATTTAATGAAACTAAGATAATTAATTAAAGGTAATTTACTATAAAGTTTTAGATCTTAGAAAGTTAGATTATATTAAAGTTAGGTTATTATGAGAAGTAGATAAATAACAAAAGCAAAGTAACAAAGAACATGTTTTAATCAATGTAATATAACAAACACAATAATTTAGTTAAGTAATCATTCATGTAATTGTACTATACTGCAGAATCTGGATACTGGAACTCTCGTCAGTCGTTGGAGTTGGTTGACAATAGCAGTAGCTCAGCTGGAGTAGAAACAATGGTCCTTGTAGTCCTTCCAGGTGCAACGATGTAGATAATAAATACATAAACATAAAAAAAGGTTTTTGGTAAAAATCCCCAACTCCTACTTGTGACTCCTGTCGCACGAGAAGCGTCGGATAAGCCGAAGTGACTCTAAAGTTATGGAATTTAATCTAATAAAATCTGAATGCTAAAACTAACGCTTCCTATACTAGGTGGGGTATGGAGTCTCCCTAAACCAATCACTGTGGGAAAGTCCCTTGATTGGGCTTCCTAATCCCTACCTCCCTATTCCTAGGAGTATAAGACTCAGCGAATGGCTAGAAAACGTTTCACAATTCCTAATGGTATTCCGATGATTGAAACGTCAAGTATTCACCAGAAACCCCTACCTACTTCATTTCACTCTAAGCTAATCCCATAACCCATTCCCAAAAGCTGTAAGCTTTGATGGCAGATCCGTAGATCAATTTATACCCTTAGGTAATAAATGCAATAGGCCTTAGCCTTAACATGACCTTAGTCAAACTGTAAGCCTTGATGGCAGATCCGTAGATCATTTTTACCCTTAGGTAATAATTGTAATAGGCCTTAGCCTTAATATGACCTTAGTCAGACTGTAAGCTTTGATGGCAGATCCGTAGATCATTTTTACCCTTAGGTAATAATTGTAATAGGCCTTAGCCTTAATATGACCTTAGTCAGACTGTAAGCTTTGATGGCAGATCCGTAGATCATTTTTACCCTTAGGTAATAATTGTAATAGGCCTTAGCCTTAATATGACCTTAGTCAGACTGTAAGCTTTGATGGCAGATCCGTAGATCATTTTTACCCTTAGGTAATAATTGTAATAGGCCTTAGCCTTAATATGACCTTAGCCAGGAATACAATTCATTAGGTATAAGTTGCGCGAATCGACTGTTTCTATTATACAGTACGACTCCTAACTCTGCGTTCCGCTCGGTTAGTGCACTTAAACCATAAAATGTCCACCTGAACATTATGTCAAACAACAGCGAAGAAATAACATAGATCTTACTTCGTGCCATCAAAATGAACTGATATTTCATATCAAACAGCAGTGAAGAAATAATAAAGATCTTACTTCGTGCCATCAAAATGAACTGATATTTCATAAATGTTAAAAACATTATCAAAATTAATTTCAATCAAATATTCAAAATCTTCTAAGTAGAAACAGCTAATAATAATATAGAAAAGAAAATAATATAGATGGTAAAATTATACCAATGATGTTATTCAACATACGTGAGAGAGGATTGTCCACATATGGACTTTTTAGGAATATGATGCATAATGTATTCATTATATTTCAGTAATGCAATAATTCTATGTTAACTCATCTAACTTCTCGTTAATATTGATGAGTAACATTTGTTCACATTAAATATATTATTTGGGACATAGTTCCCCATAAAGAACTTTTAGTAATATGTTGCATAGTGTACTCATCATATTTCAGTAATGCAATAAGTCTATGTTAACTCATCTAATTTGTTGTTAATATTGACGAGTAACATTGGTACACATTAAATATATTATTTGTGACATAATTCCCTATATTCAATATATTTCAGTGATGCAAAAAGTCTATGTTAACTCATCGTATTTGTTGTTTATATTGACGAGTAACAATTGTACACATTAAATATATTATTTGGGACATAATTCCCCTTATTCATTATATTTGAGTAATGCAATAAGTCTGTGTTAACTCATCGTATTTGTTGTTTATATTGACGAGTAACATTTGTACACAGTAAATATATCATTTGGGACATAATTCCCCATATTCATTGTATTTGAGTAATCCAATAAGTCTGTGTTAACTCATCGTATTTGTTGTTTATATTGACGAATAACATTTGTACACATTAAATATATCATTTGGGACATAATTCCCCATATTCATTGTATTTGAGTAATGCAATAAGTCTGTGTTAACTCATCGTATTTGTTGTTTATATTGACGAGTAACATTTGTACACATTAAATATATCATTTGGGACATAATTCCCCATATTCATTGTATTTGAGTAATGCAATAAGTCTGTGTTAACTCATCGTATTTGTTGTTTATATTGACGAGTAACATTTGTACACATTAAATATATTATTTATACTCAAATAGTAATCAAAATACATAATAAGCAAAATAATCATCTAATCACATGTTATTATGATATAGTTATTTCCTTAGGAAAACATCGTAAAGTCACTTCTTTTATCAAACCGTAATTCAGAACACTAAACAAAAAAATATCACTCTCTTCTATACTTTACACTCAGTCAATTTGTGTAAGAATGTCCAATAATATTTATTTATTTATTTATTTATCATCTTTAAATTTATACTACAGTATCAAGATTGCTCAGTCTTGCTATAATTCATAATCAAAAGTAAAACTGCTTAATTGTAAATCAAATCAAATCAAATAATTTACCTATTAGCGTTGGAATATAAGCGTTCTCTTTTAACAACCGCTTTACATCAGGCGGGCCGTATGCTTGTTTGCCACCGACGCAGTATAGAAAATACGTATAATTGAATGACACTTACCTACTTATTTAATGTACATATCATATAAAATAACTTTTAAATTCAAATAAACACAGTAACAACACGCCCAGTATAAGTTGACCCCGACGCGCTAAGTTATCTAGTCCTGGACACACAGTGTAGTTTAAAATGGCCGTCCGCCTCGCGTCGCGTCGAACGTGCAATCCAAATTATTATCGACTTTTAGGAATACACTAAGAAATCACTATTCATATACACAGTAAATATTAAAACAACTACTAGATCACATTGAAACACGATATTGGATTAAATCACAGAATATATATTAGTACGTTAAATAGAATATCGAAAGTACAGAATTCGCGCCCTCTCGCGATACGCGATCAAAATCATCCGCCATTTTTGAAATTCGAAGGTCAAGACCCGCGCTGGCTGGTATCAAATGCACGAGCGGTTTAGTTCTATTACGTCACAGGAATAAATCGCATGTCGTTTTTCGCTCGGTTTAACGCGATGTCTTATTAATCTAAATTGTTTGTAATTGATACATAATGATAGGCAAATACAACGCGAACGCGAACTACGTGGTGAAAGTATATTTGTATTCTATCAGTGTAATAATTGAACTAAGATTGTATTCGCGAAGATCTGATCTTACGGACTTACTTGTTTATTTTGTAGGCACAACACAGAGCCGGGATGTATAGTTAAACCTTTAAATTATCAACACTTTATTAACTTTTTGTGTAAGTGAAAGATAATGGAAAGCTATAAGTATTGTTTATAAGCTGTGATTGTGTCTTAGTGAATTGTTTAGTGAAATATTTTCTCTATAAAAGCAAGCTAGTGTCCCGACGGAATGTAAACGTACAAAGGTATTTATCTAGCTGAAATAGTTTTATTGCAATTACATACTTAAAGCGGGTTCCTTAAGTTTATGACACACGAACTCTATAGTATTATTTAAATAACACACATACAAATGCCAATGAAAAACCGTCACGTAATTAATTATGTAGTTCACTTGCGCACTAAAATTATTAAAGAATAATTAGTACCTGTTTTCTTAATGTCGGAAGGTCTTCTTTATGTCGCCTTCGATGACTAGCTCCAAGCTCCTCCATTCTTCATAATTATTGGCCTACTCACCAAAACTCCTTTTTCTGAACTATGCGCACCTTAGCTCCAGCCTCCTCCGTAGTCACGAAGTACTTCTTCAAGCTTCTCGAATCGAATTACCTATTATTATAATGTTTTGTCTTCAACGTTCCCGAACCTAAAAAGCCCCATCTGACGCTGCGCTCAGAGTTTTATTGTCCCGATTTTAACGCATGCGCTGTTCCTAGTGACGACCGGGACGCGCTTCTCTAGCGTCTCATTGGTTGAAGTTTTTCGTCCAAAGTTCCGCTTTCCTCCATAACAACGCTTACGGCAATAGTGTAAGGAATGTTTGATTTTGTAAATTACGCTAACTTTCATATTTTTATCCCGATTTACTGCTTTCCTCGATAATAACGCTTTTGGCAACAGTTTTAGAAATGTTGATCTTTGTAAATTATGTACGTTTGAATTCCGGGAATAATTATTATTTTTCTATCGTGTGATCTCCCCAGCGTGGCCTTGTGCTGCGGGTAGCAACAGTGATCGTTGTGCGAAATGTGCGTGCCCAAATTCCGAGAATTGTTATTTTCAATTTCCTGGAATTTTTGTTTCTAAGCATATTTAATTTTACAAATACTGTATTCAAATAGTGTAACTATTTGATTAGAATATTACTTATTATGAAATCATACAACACAACATTAACATAGACAATTGTCTAAAAGAAACAAAGTCAGATTATTCAAATAATTATATACATAGATTTGTAAGAGGCGAGGACATCGGGTCGTTACAATTGCCCCCACATTTGTGCATAGAGAATGGTTTCTCAAACCTGACTCGGAGCACAAATGTTTTTATTCAAAATGAGATATCGTTGTCTTAACCCTTTAATTCCGGTAAAATATGATATGTTTCTGGGATGAGTACTTCGGTAAATTAAACCTCTATATGAGAGCCGCTCCAACTAATTCCTGAATTGTCTAGGAAACTGAATATCTATTTCGGTATCCATTTTTGGTTATCTTTAAAAACTAAGACAAATTCTTTTTGAACTAGCCTTTTGAATGACAAATCCTTAGATTCAACTGCCATATGGTGTGAAATGTGTTGAATGGTTTGGCCATGGCCATCGATAGTTGTCCGAGATTCCAAACTATAAATTCTATATGCATGTGATACTCCACTTTCCTAGTATCGCGGATTTATCACCTGACATCGTGTTACACTAGTCAGTGCTAGAATTGTTTGACTTCCAGGGTAACTTTTATGTTAGTATGTAGTATTATAAGAATGGAATGATGATTCCAAAGTCTGCCATTCTCGAGGCCAGTGTTAATTATGATTCAACTTTTGTGAACAAAACTTATTTTGATTTAATAATTCTCCTAGATAGAGAGAAATATAGTAAATAATTTGATTAATCAAAAATAACCAGCTAAATAAATTCAGTTATTGAAATTTTCAATTTCCCCTTTTCGTAGTTGTGGTGAGTAAAAGTGACCAATATTCAAAGGAACCTCACTGATCCAGCACGAATTATGAACTTAATGGTTATCCAGACACATGAGTCAAATTGCCACCAGCCAGAATTCCCATTCCAATAAAGCATTTGGTTGTGAATCAAATGTACCCTAATGGTAAAATCTTTGCATCCTCATATGGGTAGTTAAATCACATTGCACGATTAGGTAACCCGCTATCTACATTGCCCAGATATTATGAACCTACAAAAATCTCTTTACTAGAATGAAAAAGCCTTTCAATTTCTCAGGTAACCACCGACAATTGTTCTCCCCATAGTTCGAAAAACCAGTCCACAACTCAATACTAGTCAATAATTTTCCTCCTTTCTCGGCATATGTCCTATGTATATTTATAAGAGTAATCAGACAATCAATATTTCAATCTTATTGATAATGTTAAGTCACATTTTATGACAAACAAAATTATCTGATTTATCCCATAAAGACACAGGGTGTGTGTTTAGTTCGTTTATTAGCGGCATGTAGAGTATGTTGTTACCAAAAGAATGTACCTGTAAAAGGTATAAATTATTTATCCTAACACATAACTCTCGTGATAACAAGTTTGTGTAACCCTTTCCCCATTCTAAAATTCCAATAACTGCCGTCACTATTCTCAAACTTGCAAACATGAGGAAACCCTTCATATCTTCAAACGACTCTTCATCCATTCATCTAGCTAAACCTCTCTTCTTTCTATTATGCGAATTTCATCTATACTACTCGTTCAGATTTCATCCTTCCTCATACGCCCAATTTTACTGTTTCTGACATACCTGCAAGTCCACTTAGATAATGACAGTAAAAATAATGTATGATATCATAATTAAAAAGCTCTCTCTTTTTCCTGTTGCTATTTAAATTTTCCAAATTGATCAGAAATTTAAAATAATATACATACTTATATCATAAGTATAGGTACCTACTATATTTTTCTTTAATTTATGAATCGCTCTCCTTTTAGTGTTTTCCTGTACCCAAATAATTGTAACAGTAGCTATGATTAATTCGGGATTCTTTTGTTTCAGCGTAACGTTTTCAGTATAAGTTCGACTTGAATTAAAATTGTGAAACATATTAATTTTATACTTTATAGTCTACTCTCAATTATTGATAGATAAACGTTTCTCTAATAAATATTTCAAAAGATATGTTAATGAAAGTTACTTCGTAATAAAACTTGCCCCCATGACATCGCAAGTTTTACACTATTAACTAACTCTTATAAAATGATAATTCAAAAATATAAAACTACTACGACTTGTTTTTAAAATAATTTTATGATATAAGCCCATTATATTATATTTACGATGATGATGATGAAGTTAACTTAATTAAGTTAATCAGAAACAAGAATAACATACACATACACTTACAATGTATCTGTTGCATGCACAAACTATTTACTTGCAATTATAATTGCTGGCAATATGGGCCCCCTGCTAACTGAATTTAGTTTACCAGTTGAGGCAAACAAAAACAAAAATAACATACATACACATACATTTACATTGTCCATACAACTGATTTCTTTATACTTTGACCTATTTGCCCCCTTGTTAACTAAACTTTGTCATCTGTCATTGAATAATCATATACGTCGAATAACTATTCCTAAATTCCCAAATTAGATGCCAATTAAACTGAAATTATTGCACTACTTTCTTCCTTCAAGCTATCTTTAGATTTTGATGACATTAAAAGACTATAAAAATAGAAAATGATGGTATTCAGGAACCATAAAAATAGGAAATGCTTAACAGTGGTTATTGATTGGTTTTAGATTTGAAATTGTAAATTGGAAACAATTGTAAATTTCTAAACAGAGGTTATTGCTAAGTTGGTATTCAAATCTAAATAATTATTCACGTCATCGATTTTGATAAAATTGAATAGATGGTAAATAAATTCAAAGTGATTCCAAACATACATACATACAAACAACCAACTCTGAAAATTAAACCCTTTTAAGTTTAATATTGATTTCTTTTTCTCACTCTTTAACCTTTTAATGAAAGTTTATTTAAGTTTGTGAAATTGGTGTAGAATGACAATAATGACACTATTAACATTTACCTGACTTGATTATCTGTGTCTTACTGACAGGTACAATGAGTTAAACTTTGACACCACTAGATCCTCCGATCTCTACATATTTTTTTTTATATTTTACCAAAACATACAAATATGAAATAATCGAACACGATATGATAGTAGTCAAACAGAGTAGTGAAATTATTGCGTAACTGAGTCGACACATCGTAAAATTCCTAAAATGTGAAAAATATTTTTCTTTGAAATGCAATATTACGTATACTTGATTCAAAATAATAAACTAATAATTATGATCCGACAAGTAATTACTTTAGTTTAAGAGACTATTTAAAATTGAAATATTTTGCTAAATCACTCGTCTCTAAATATATTATTTATAAATGTCCTCTTGTATGTAAAGATCATAATTTTCATAGAATTGTTAATTGAAAAGCTGAATTGTTTTATGTCTCTCGTTTTCAAGAATAGCTACGACAAACTAACACAAGTAATCTTCTCAAATAAAAGTAGAAATATCAAAACGACAACTATGCAGTAGAATTATCCACAGAAAAATTCCATTGTAATCGAATACAATATAAATCCGGTAAGATAAATATATAAAGTTACGTAAGTAAACACGAATAAGAAATATTACAAACATGCTCACTTACCTTGATAAAATATAAACTGCTATATTATAGTCTGGCTTCATTTATCTACTTACCAATTGTTGTTACTTTTAATATCTTTTGCCTGATATCTTCTTCATTTTGAGACTCCTAGCTTTCCTATACTATGTATGAGGAAGAAAATAATGGAATAACATCACAGTATATAGCTTCAATTAACCTGCCCCCACTTTTAGTAAACTCTTGACCCATCTTTTCACAAGAACAAGGTTAGTAATGTAGACCTAAAAATATAAAAACAATGTTAGAAAGGTAATAATAAATATGCAACTCTCAACTCTTTGCATCCGTAACACGGCAACAAATTGTGACACTCGCGTGCCACTAGCAAAACAGAGACACAAACAAATCGAAACACATTTAAATACATCCTACTAATGGTAATAATTTAAGTTTAGTAAATAATAATCCTGGTCATGGCGCCACCAAATTGTAAAAGCCCCCTCGCCCCACCTAAACGTTACCTTTAACCCAAAGACCCACTGACCCAATAACTAATCTAAATCTCAAGGAACCCTAAAAACAAATCTACTTTAACTATCTGTCTCTGTCTTGCATTTAAACGTTTGGCCATAAAAGTGATGTGATCGTCTAGTAAGTGGTAGGACTCCGTAGTTGTGCGTAGTAACCCCTGGTTCTTTAGCAAGGAGGAGAGTTGCATACCTTACAAAACTGGAATTTAATGAAACTAAGATAATTAATTAAAGGTAATTTACTATAAAGTTTTAGATCTTAGAAAGTTAGATTATATTAAAGTTAGGTTATTATGAGAAGTAGATAAATAACAAAAGCAAAGTAACAAAGAACATGTTTTAATCAATGTAATATAACAAACACAATAATTTAGTTAAGTAATCATTCATGTAATTGTACTATACTGCAGAATCTGGATACTGGAACTCTCGTCAGTCGTTGGAGTTGGTTGACAATAGCAGTAGCTCAGCTGGAGTAGAAACAATGGTCCTTGTAGTCCTTCCAGGTGCAACGATGTAGATAATAAATACATAAACATAAAAAAGGTTTTTGGTAAAAATCCCCAACTCCTACTTGTGACTCCTGTCGCACGAGAAGCGTCGGATAAGCCGAAGTGACTCTAAAGTTATGGAATTTAATCTAATAAAATCTGAATGCTAAAACTAACGCTTCCTATACTAGGTGGGGTATGGAGTCTCCCTAAACCAATCACTGTGGGAAAGTCCCTTGATTGGGCTTCCTAATCCCTACCTCCCTATTCCTAGGAGTATAAGACTCAGCGAATGGCTAGAAAACGTTTCACAATTCCTAATGGTATTCCGATGATTGAAACGTCAAGTATTCACCAGAAACCCCTACCTACTTCATTTCACTCTAAGCTAATCCCATAACCCATTCCCAAAAGCTGTAAGCTTTGATGGCAGATCCGTAGATCAATTTATACCCTTAGGTAATAAATGCAATAGGCCTTAGCCTTAACATGACCTTAGTCAAACTGTAAGCCTTGATGGCAGATCCGTAGATCATTTTTACCCTTAGGTAATAATTGTAATAGGCCTTAGCCTTAATATGACCTTAGTCAGACTGTAAGCTTTGATGGCAGATCCGTAGATCATTTTTACCCTTAGGTAATAATTGTAATAGGCCTTAGCCTTAATATGACCTTAGTCAGACTGTAAGCTTTGATGGCAGATCCGTAGATCATTTTTACCCTTAGGTAATAATTGTAATAGGCCTTAGCCTTAATATGACCTTAGTCAGACTGTAAGCTTTGATGGCAGATCCGTAGATCATTTTTACCCTTAGGTAATAATTGTAATAGGCCTTAGCCTTAATATGACCTTAGTCAGGAATACAATTCATTAGGTATAAGTTGCGCGAATCGACTGTTTCTATTATACAGTACGACTCCTAACTCTGCGTTCCGCTCGGTTAGTGCACTTAAACCATAAAATGTCCACCTGAACATTATGTCAAACAACAGCGAAGAAATAACATAGATCTTACTTCGTGCCATCAAAATGAACTGATATTTCATATCAAACAGCAGTGAAGAAATAATAAAGATCTTACTTCGTGCCATCAAAATGAACTGATATTTCATAAATGTTAAAAAACATTATCAAAATTAATTTCAATCAAATATTCAAAATCTTCTAAGTAGAAACAGCTAATAATAATATAGAAAAGAAAATAATATAGATGGTAAAATTATACCAATGATGTTATTCAACATACGTGAGAGAGGATTGTCCACATATGGACTTTTTAGGAATATGATGCATAATGTATTCATTATATTTCAGTAATGCAATAATTCTATGTTAACTCATCTAACTTCTCGTTAATATTGATGAGTAACATTTGTTCACATTAAATATATTATTTGGGACATAGTTCCCCATAAAGAACTTTTAGTAATATGTTGCATAGTGTACTCATCATATTTCAGTAATGCAATAAGTCTATGTTAACTCATCTAATTTGTTGTTAATATTGACGAGTAACATTGGTACACATTAAATATATTATTTGTGACATAATTCCCTATATTCAATATATTTCAGTAATGCAAAAAGTCTATGTTAACTCATCGTATTTGTTGTTTATATTGACGAGTAACAATTGTACACATTAAATATATTATTTGGGACATAATTCCCCTTATTCATTATATTTGAGTAATGCAATAAGTCTGTGTTAACTCATCGTATTTGTTGTTTATATTGACGAGTAACATTTGTACACAGTAAATATATCATTTGGGACATAATTCCCCATATTCATTGTATTTGAGTAATGCAATAAGTCTGTGTTAACTCATCGTATTTGTTGTTTATATTGACGAATAACATTTGTACACATTAAATATATCATTTGGGACATAATTCCCCATATTCATTGTATTTGAGTAATGCAATAAGTCTGTGTTAACTCATCGTATTTGTTGTTTATATTGACGAGTAACATTTGTACACATTAAATATATCATTTGGGACATAATTCCCCATATTCATTATATTTGAGTAATGCAATAAGTCTGTGTTAACTCATCGTATTTGTTGTTTATATTGACGAGTAACATTTGTACACATTAAATATATTATTTATACTCAAATAGTAATCAAAATACATAATAAGCAAAATAATCATCTAATCACATGTTATTATGATATAGTTATTTCCTTAGGAAAACATCGTAAAGTCACTTCTTTTATCAAACCGTAATTCAGAACACTAAACAAAAAATATCACTCTCTTCTATACTTTACACTCAGTCAATTTGTGTAAGAATGTCCAATAATATTTATTTATTTATTTATTTATCATCTTTAAATTTATACTACAGTATCAAGATTGCTCAGTCTTGCTATAATTCATAATCAAAAGTAAAACTGCTTAATTGTAAATCAAATCAAATCAAATAATTTACCTATTAGCGTTGGAATATAAGCGTTCTCTTTTAACAACCGCTTTACATCAGGCGGGCCGTATGCTTGTTTGCCACCGACGTAGTATAGAAAATACGTATAATTGAATGACACTTACCTACTTATTTAATGTACATATCATATAAAATAACTTTTAAATTCAAATAAACACAGTAACAACACGCCCAGTATAAGTTGACCCCGACGCGCTAAGTTATCTAGTCCTGGACACACAGTGTAGTTTAAAATGGCCGTCCGCCTCGCGTCGCGTCGAACGTGCAATCCAAATTATTATCGACTTTTAGGAATACACTAAGAAATCACTATTCATATACACAGTAAATATTAAAACAACTACTAGATCACATTGAAACACGATATTGGATTAAATCACAGAATATATATTAGTACGTTAAATAGAATATCGAAAGTACAGAATTCGCGCCCTCTCGCGATACGCGATCAAAATCATCCGCCATTTTTGAAATTCGAAGGTCAAGACCCGCGCTGGCTGGTATCAAATGCACGAGCGGTTTAGTTCTATTACGTCACAGGAATAAATCGCATGTCGTTTTTCGCTCGGTTTAACGCGATGTCTTATTAATCTAAATTGTTTGTAATTGATACATAATGATAGGCAAATACAACGCGAACGCGAACTACGTGGTGAAAGTATATTTGTATTCTATCAGTGTAATAATTGAACTAAGATTGTATTCGCGAAGATCTGATCTTACGGACTTACTTGTTTATTTTGTAGGCACAACACAGAGCCGGGATGTATAGTTAAACCTTTAAATTATCAACACTTTATTAACTTTTTGTGTAAGTGAAAGATAATGGAAAGCTATAAGTATTGTTTATAAGCTGTGATTGTGTCTTAGTGAATTGTTTAGTGAAATATTTTCTCTATAAAAGCAAGCTAGTGTCCCGACGGAATGTAAACGTACAAAGGTATTTATCTAGCTGAAATAGTTTTATTGCAATTACATACTTAAAGCGGGTTCCTTAAGTTTATGACACACGAACTCTATAGTATTATTTAAATAACACACATACAAATGCCAATGAAAAACCGTCACGTAATTAATTATGTAGTTCACTTGCGCACTAAAATTATTAAAGAATAATTAGTACCTGTTTTCTTAATGTCGGAAGGTCTTCTTTATGTCGCCTTCGATGACTAGCTCCAAGCTCCTCCATTCTTCATAATTATTGGCCTACTCACCAAAACTCCTTTTTCTGAACTATGCGCACCTTAGCTCCAGCCTCCTCCGTAGTCACAAAGTACTTCTTCAAGCTTCTCGAATCGAATTACCTATTATTATAATGTTTTGTCTTCAACGTTCCCGAACCTAAAAAGCCCCATCTGACGCTGCGCTCAGAGTTTTATTGTCCCGATTTTAACGCATGCGCTGTTCCTAGTGACGACCGGGACGCGCTTCTCTAGCGTCTCATTGGTTGAAGTTTTTCGTCCAAAGTTCCGCTTTCCTCCATAACAACGCTTACGGCAATAGTGTAAGGAATGTTTGATTTTGTAAATTACGCTAACTTTCATATTTTTATCCCGATTTACTGCTTTCCTCGATAATAACGCTTTTGGCAACAGTTTTAGAAATGTTGATCTTTGTAAATTATGTACGTTTGAATTCCGGGAATAATTATTATTTTTCTATCGTGTGATCTCCCCAGCGTGGCCTTGTGCTGCGGGTAGCAACAGTGATCGTTGTGCGAAATGTGCAGCCCAAATTCCGATATTTTTAATTTCCTGGAATTTTTGTTTCTAAGCATATTTAATTTTACAAATACTGTATTCAAATAGTGTAACTATTTGATTAGAATATTACTTATTATGAAATCATACAACACAACATTAACATAGACAATTGTCTAAAAGAAACAAAGTCAGATTATTCAAATAATTATATACATAGATTTGTAAGAGGCGAGGACATCGGGTCGTTACACAATCCCATCCGCAGAGTTTAATAAATAATAAGACATCTGCAAAATAATTTAACAAAGCTCATCAGTTCATCATGTTCTTGGACTCAAAAACTAACAGTACCTATATAACTATCATATTTTAGACTTTTTAGAGAAATTGAAAGTGAAATAAAACTATGGAAGCGGATTATATCGCGTGTAATGAATTTACAATTCATCCCGACGTTTCGAACACTTTACAGGGTTCGTGGTCAACGGGTGACTGTGGAAAAATTACAATATCCAAAAAACTACCCACATGCAAGAAATATTATGAACCATAAATAATATATATTTTTCGTTTCCATAGTTTTATTTCATGAGTAACTATCATGCTAACCGAAGACAATATTAGAAATTATAAGGTTTACTTCAGGTCAAACGGACGTTACTGTTTTTTTCAGAATTGTGGGAAATTCGGAAACTCAATTGTGTTTGTCCGAAGGCCCGTGATAAGACAGATTGAGGTTTTGTTTATTTTCGCAAGCCTATCTTGAGATAAACTCCTTGATAGCGTACTAGTAGGTGGGGACGGTGCCTTAATACTTCATATTTTATCAAGCGTTTTCTGATCAAATTAGTGTCAATAACATGAGGTATCGAGCTTTACTTAGGCAGGTGCTTTTTTTAATAAACAATACACTATACACGAGTCAACGGGTAGATATTTGCATATAACATATATGTATATAACAAATATATACTTTAGGTATTATATGGGTTTACTTGAACATAATGCTAAAGTTTGTCAAAATTATCTCTAGATAGATACTATGTATATGGACCGGATATACTATACATATCAGTATGAATAGTGACGTTTTCCAGAGGAGAGAAGTAAACTTTGTATTGGATAAAGAAATGACACCAAAAGAGCCTTCTAATGTGTTCTATTATGAAACACACCCATTTCCGAGTCTAGCTTGTAAACCAAAAATATATTATAAGCCCTATAAAAGACGAAGTTCGAAATCATGAATTAAATTCATTCTATTCATTACGACCGGCAAAAACAATAACTCACAATCATATTCCTCACTAAAAAACATCTCAAACGCAAACCGTAAAGAAAACAAACTTGCGTTTCCAGAAAATTCCCGGCACTCTGCGACTGGTCGACGAGTTTGCCGACTGGTCGACTAGTGGAGCGACTGGTCGACTAGTCGGGCGACTAGTCGAGCTCGCAGTTATGTGACCTTGCGTCGGAGGGAGGCTCAGGGAGGCAAGGGGGGTGCACACCGCCTTGTTGCCTGCAGTGAGAGTTAACGGTGCATTGTATGACAAATATCATATGTTTAGGGTTCGTTTCACTTTCAATGACGGGTATAGATATGTTAATTGATGGATTTGTGCATACGTAACTATGTACTTGAGAAGGTTATTAGTGTACACTATTTATACAATACTGTGTATACTATTTATACAATATCTATTATAAGTTTAACCAAGTTTACGCGTGTAGTATTCTTTACTACTATATTTAAATGTGTAGGTGAGTTGTGTACGTATGTATGTAACGATAAAAAACTTTGTTTTTGTCAACCGTACATAACTAGTACAGACAGAGAGACAACCTATATAAATATGTATTCATATATTATAGTTAATAAGGATTTTTTACAACGACGACATCAATGAAAACGCCTACTCATTAATGAACTCAAACCATGCTCGGCCTGCGTTAGATAAAAAATAAATTAAGTACATAGTAAATAGTAAACCTAGAATTTTTTTAGATATACCTACACGTGTATTTTTTATTTATCCCTAAAGCTACTTTGATGCATGTATTTTGTTGGTAAATGTTTGGATAAATCTAAGTAAAATTGTCCTAACTTACCGCTGACTTATCTTTTTGAAATTCACCACTTGGAGGAATGTAAATTTAGATTATGAACTAGTTATAGTGTATATACAGTGTATTGTAGTCTTAAATGCCATACGATAAATAAATAAAATAACCACAATGATCTCCTCTAACATCGTACAAATGGTGTCATAAACTGAAATAAATGTCATATACAAAGAAAAAGTGACCAAGGCCTCCAAAGCTGGATTCGAACCAGCGTCCTCCGTTATCGCGACGGATGCCTAAACCACTCGGCCATTCGGACACGGTGGCAAGGGTCGAAACTTTCAAGTATAATGACACAATTACCGAAGGCTTATGGTGCCCCCCCGAAAAAAAAAAGTAGTGATATAAATAGTAGTGTGTCTACTAAAAAATACAAATTAAATTATTTTCTATGAGTATCATCTTTGATGTCGCGCAAATTTGTCAATTCTACCTTTTAATATGAACCAAGGCACGCTCTCGGCTCTATACACACGTATATTACACGTGTTAATTCACTTTTCCAACTTTTGTCGCCTCGTGCTTCTAGTTCAAATATTTCCCAAACAATTTTCGGTCTTAGGTACCAACTTCAAAACCGAGATGTTACCAATTATCGGAATATATCCGGAGCGTGCCATCCCTGTTGCGTGGGCGGCACACAGGCGCAGACTTTGCGAGTCTGTGAGGATTTTCAGCAGACAGTGTTCAGTGTTACCAGATGAAGTTGTTACCAATACGCGTAGAAAATATTTAAAAAATGTGGGATTTTGTCTCGTCCTTCAAAATATTTATACGTCAGTTTAGATCGATGTATTATATATAGAATTGGTTGTTTTTATCTTTCAGTGATTAAAGCCAAGGAAGTAACAAAGTCGATTGATACTTGAACACTTAACGTCACCCTAATATTTACTTAGTAGGATGCCAACATTGCCAACTACTTCCGAGGGTAATGAAGAAATTTTTCAGTGACATGAAAATTTCAAGATCTCCAGATTTTTCGGTCCCCTGGCAACACTGTCCCAGGGTTGTCTCCTTTACCTATGTAGTAATATCGTAGGCGTCTATCAGCTCCTGTCTGTGTAACCTGCGCCTGTAGTGGCTCCGTAGGCGTTTGTTTCCTCCTGTAGCTGTGTGCGAACACGTGGAAATCCTGGGAACCTAATTGATGTTTATTTCATCTTGCTGGAACTTGATTTCATTTTCCCGCTTAGTCTGTTCTGAAGCTTCGTTTAATTTAATGAATTCAGTTTAGAACTATTAAGGTGACTGGATTTGAAGTTAAATTTAGATGCTTTGAGTAGATAATACGTAGACCTTGTATTGTACGGATATAACGGGGTATTTTTATCACATTTAAAGAACACTACTGAAACAAGAAGAAACAAATATTAATAAAGAGTTACTTGGAGCTGGTACAGCTGTAGTGCTCCGTATTTTTCCGGAAACGTTCGTATTTAGTTATGCTAGTTCTGAAGGTATAAGTACCTAGGTCTTGTACGAATACTGACTGAAATAGCATGACGCGTTCGTACGTTTTCGTCCAAATACGAAGGAAAATCTTTTCGCTCTACATCTGTAGCGAATTTAATATTAAAATATAGAACGCTAGAGATTATGTTCATAGACTAAAGTTCACTCTCTGATGTCTAAATGTCAACATGAAAATCTGATCTGATAGCTAGATAATGGATTCACGTGTACGTAAATGAATTTACGTTATAGCGGGCAGGCATTATGTGCACTCATGGAGTCATTTATTTATTTCTGTACATGATTCCGCGTAGTTTTATAAATTAGTGTTAGGAAAATTAATGGTATGTTTTCATACTTTGCGTTAAAAATCATTATAGGTATATAATAGCGCCTAAGATCGCCCGGTTTTTAAACTTTCTTAATTTAAACATTTCCTACTTGTAAGTTTGATGAGAATGATGAGTATACATTTTGCGTCCATGTTCCTTTGGTAACCATAAACAAAACCTGCTATTCAAAATAAGAAAAAAAATGGTAATGTTGAAATTATTTAGTTCGCATTAATAGATTTTCTGATTACAACTTTCTTTATGGTACAGAGGGACAATTCTGACTACGAAAGAATTTCAAATATTTTCCATATTTTCCGGGAATATGTGTCATAAAATGTATGTAGCTATAACTAAAAAGGTTTACTGTGTTACACGATGTCCAAGAAAGGTTTATTGAGGCAGTGTAAGCTATAAATATAGCCAGCGTTCCCATGAAGCCTTGAAACAGAAGTTTTGTCGTATGTGGATAATTTGATACTGTAATATTAGATAATATGACATTTCGATGGAGCCATGTTTTACTGTGTCTTCTGTACTTCAATTTCATACAAGTTTCTAATGGGTTGGCAACGCGCATGTGACACCCCGTGAGTTGCAGGCGTCCACAGGTTACGGTGACCGCTTTCCATCAGGCGGATCGTATACATGTTTGCCACCGACGTGGTATAAAAAAAAACCTATAAAAGTAGATCTTGACGAGTTACAAAAACTTATATGTTGTAAATTCAGAACATTTCGCTCATAATTAATATTTTTTCAATTTTTTTCTTTAAATCACCTGGCAGCTTAGGCAAGATGCCAGAAGTTAACACTCCGTCTGTAGCGTATCATAGTTATCTCTTCTTGCTACTACGTGAACAATTGGCATCATGTCTACGCGTCCTTTCAATCATGAACTGAACTACTACCCCAAGAGCTATCCGGTCTTGCTACTACTGGGAAAATAACTTAATTCTATAACAGTACTTTTTATCTCACCAAAAATTAAGTTTGGTAATTTGGTACAGTTTTTTTAGTTAAGCCACCAAAATTTGTGACAAGAAACGTGTAATATAATAAAAAAAAGATTATTTTAATTCACTAAAAATCAGGCGAAAATGGTATCAGGACTTTTGTTTTAAATTCGACTACTTTAATTTATGATCTTTATAACACATTAAGAAACCACCTATTTTTGTGAATGATACTTCGTAGTAGCAAAAAGCGGAGTAATTAAATTAGTTATGACGCAAGCAATAATAGGACAAGTGAAGTTATGGTTGTTTTGTATCTACATTATGTGTTGAAACACTATTTCTACTGAAACCACCCTAAAAACAAAACGGGAGTTCAGTATTTTACTAGCTCAGAATAACATTCAGGGCAAAAATTATATCAGCAAAAAAATTGGAACAGACTTTTCGTTAAGATCAAAATAAAGAAGTATAAAAAATAATCCACCTTTAAATGCACGCCAAGAAGCGCTAAAATCTGTACTGAAAGAAGTATTTTCATATTTTTCATTTACCTACAAACTCTACTATTGACGATGTCATTTTCTGCATTATTTCAAAAGTTAGTTATTCATTCGTATTTTCATTACATCGCGGTATAATAATATATTTCGCCACCTTCACTGTCGCTTAAATAGCTCAGTTATAGTGCGTAAGACGATGGGCGCGCTCCTGACCTGACGTCGTGGGTTCGATCCTCGGCAGTGGAAATCTTTTTTTCTTGTTATTATTTTTTTATCTTTTACGCCCTTTTCAACCCTCTCTTTTTAAATATTGATTTTTTAGTATTAGATTTACAACCCATTTCATTGAAATTTTGTTAGACACATGTAATGCAATAAGTTTAAAAATTGTCTTTCAGTATTAGTATTGATTGAAGGTAACCTAAGGTTCAACATCGTGCGTCGTTCCTACTAACCGCAATACTCTGTCTTAGCTAACCATCGCTAGACGTTATGCCCTTGTAATAAGGATTACAAGTGTACAGTGACAGTTGTCCGGTATGACTCATAGATTTATATATCATTAAGCTAGATTGAGTTGTTAGGCCAAAAAGTGTGTCCACATGAGAGGGTAAAGTTGGGGCTGGTGTCCCTCTCGCACTTATTGCCACTGTCAAAATTATTTGAATGACGTCATCACTGTCATTATTTGGGGATACCGGTCAATATTCAAAGTTACTACAAAATCTACTAATACCGAATTAAAGGTTTTTTTTAATTGCGCAAATCTTTGGTTTTATGGCTTCATAATAATGACTTACCAATTCATTACAAGGTATTAATATCCTTGCCTCGATATAATACAAAACAAATTTAAGAAGTTTATAAACTTAGTTATCATACGGGTAAAAATACTACTACTGTAGTAATCTCTTTAACACTGGTCACATGCGAGAGGGACACCAGCCCCAACTTTGACCCTCTCATGTGGACACACTTTTACTAGTCTGATAAGAACGCCTTTCTGCACCGGTGATAAAGTTCAATTTAGTATGGCAAAAAAAGTGTGAGCCCAGTCCCTATTGAAAGTCCATGGTATGAGTCAATGAAAAATTGGCTAAATAGTAATCAAAAAACAAGCAAAAAGGGTAGAATATATTTCTTATAAGTTATTTCTTTGGATTACATTACAAAATGAATGTATTATACATTATAATACTCGTTGTAATTGTATAGATTTCAATGAATAATTTTATTTGTTCAAATTAATGACTTTCAAGGAACAAAAACTATTGAGTCGCTATTAGACCGTTTTCACATTATCCGATCCGATAACGGATGTCGGAAGGATATCAATAGAAGAATCCAAGATTCCGCCTGTAATGTATGGAATATCGGTCTGACATCCGATATCGGATCGGATAATGTGAAAACGTACTACATTTTACTCTTTTTAATACCAAGATTAATTAGAGTCAGTTGTATGGTCGGTACGTACTGTAAATAAAAAGTCGAAAAGTAGGTCCTTTCTATACTTTTTGCTATGTATTTTATATTTCAATAGGCAGGCTTTTGTACCCATATTACAGTACTTTCAATATGTGCTACCCTATAATTAAATTCGAACACTCGCGTATTAGACACTTCTAATATTATTTGAATGGCATTACCAACATTAAATCTCCTTTTGAAAATAAATTTTAAAGAATATCCCACACTATCAGATCAGAACCACTGGTATTTAATTTAAAACAAATGCCTATAATAAATAAATCCGATAAACCTTTGGGTCTGGCATGTCTGCTGTCGAATTTAATTATTTTCATAGAAAATATTTTAATTTGTATCCTTCCAGCTCGAGATTCTTGGAAGCCTTGTAAATTTTTCTTCGTGACAACAAGATATGACGATTATTTCAGGAAATTTACACATACATACATTACATACATTTATTGTAATAAACGGAGTACAAGTGACCAAGATAAAGATGATACAGTAGGGTATTTTTAAAGTTTATGTAATGAAGAAGTAAAATTGCGTCCTTTTTTAGGTATTTATATACTCGTATTTATGGAATAAATTGGAAATATCTAATACCTACATACTTATTATATATTGGTAGCGGCTCCATTCGTTCAATATTCGTTCGCAATTCATTTTGACATATAAGTCATTTGAGCATATTATGACAAAAGGTATTTTGATAAAGAGTTTTTAGTGTGTGGCAGTTCCATTTGCAATTTTGATACTTAGGTCTTTATACACTATGTTGGTTATGGCATGAACGATTTTTTTCCTAAGCAGATAAGAAGTTAACGTTATTAGCATCAACAAGAATGTTATAAATGCAATTTAGACCCAGATTTTTAAAACATTTTTGTTATGAATTGTGCGTCCTTGTATTTAATGTCATTGCAGTAGCTTGTACTCATCAACTTATAACATAAATAAAACCTTAAAAAATGAATTAAAAAAGCTGTAAAAACGTATGCGACGACTGAGATTTGAACTTGTGACCTGTGGCTTGTAAGTCTAACGATAATCGCCGGGGCTATACCTGGCCGTGACATATGGGTCGAAATTAGACTTTGCATAGCTTTCGCGTGTTTGTAACAAGCGTTGCTTCAACGATTCTGAAGAATGGAAGAATACTATGAAGAATACATTTCACAAGATGACGGAGATCTGTCAAATGGTAGAAGAGAAAAACGTGAGATAGATGTGTGTACTGACAAGTATATACTCTTTTCGACGACTGTCAAATCGCATGCCTAAAATAAATGTGTAATTTTTTTAATTACTTTGGACTTTATTATCGGTGGGAAACGTCTGTTTTTAATCTACTTAAAATATTACTTATGTAGAAACAGGCATGTAATGAGGAGGAACACTCAAAGGATATGACAGATGGCGCCACCCTATTAGTCCGTGAGACGTGAGAGCGAGAAGCTGATAATTATGTTTTTTCTCTCTCTCACATATGAATGACAGTGACATGCATAGGCGCCGCCTGGCGGGGTAAAATGTCAGTGTGCCTCCTCATTTACGTTAATGTGTAATAGAAGAACAGAATAAAAAGCATGCGACACGGCTCATCACCTACCCTCGGCCCAGCTCCACCGGCGTGGTGGTTTGCCATATGGATTCCTAAATGTAAGACACTAAGGTCCAAACCAAACCACGCAAAAAATGTAAATATATTAAATAAATTAAAGTATTTATTAAAGGTCAAACTTATTGGGTGGATTATCATGCTGTTAATATTGTTAAATAGGGACAATAAAAGTCAACCTCGTACTATTATCTGTTTCGAATTTTCCCGGTCAAATATTTAGATTTTTTTATTTCCATATAAATATATTGGTGGTTTTTATATGTTAAATATCTGAAAAATTATGTGCTATTGATTTCTGCTTAAAAATATCTGTTATTATATCAGCTCTAGAGCACGTTAGACAAAATTCAAAAATTCTATATCAATAAAAATAGTCTTATTTCCCGTCATATATTTAGGTGGCTTCGGGTTGTAAACCTTAAAACTGATTTTTTTCTACATGTTTCCACCATTAAATTACTGTGAGGTATTTTGCTGAAAGAAAACGCTTATTTTCTAGGCGTAGTTTTTTTTACTATCTTCCATTCCAAACTATTGGTGGATTCGAAAATATAGGTTTTTTAAATTGCGATTAAGCGCTGTATATGAAATAAAACTACTGTTATAGAATTATTTTCAAAAATATCGTACCGGTCTTAGGCTATACAGTCCATGTAGACTTTTATTGGAAAACGTTTGCCACAGAAACCAAATAATAAGTTAGTTCCATAGTTCTCTATAATTTAGTTCCGTAATCACTTTAGTTTTAAACTTATGAGCCAATTCGAACTAACACTGTTATGAAAATGATATCTGAAAGAAATATGTTGGTCATCGTGTGTTTTGCCCGCACCAATACGGGCATGGGCAAGTACGATATATGAATGATATCATTTAGCCCTAAATATATAATATGCGAGTTAGAATTGCCCGATTGTCGTCATTTTGTAATTAATGTGGATAACGACATGAGTTCTGAAACAGTTTTGTTTGATCTATCCCTAATGGTAGAGTATAACTTTCGGCAAATAGATAGTTTTTAAAACACCTGTCTTACTTTTCTATTGTGTTTAACGCGTAAAAGCGCTTGCAAGCAAAAATAAGAACAAATTGGAAAAAATATCTTGTTAGAAATGAGATGTTTAGATAAAGTAGCTGTCTTAGGCAGCGTTCCCACTTAAGCGTCGCGTGTCTTGGGGCGCGCAACGGACGTCTCCGCCACGCCGCCTGAATGTAGTTCAAAAAACGTCTCCTCAGTACATTTTGTATAGGAAGGACGCAAGACGCGCCCCAGGCGGCGTGGCGGTGGCGTGGCGCGCCACACTCGGTTGCAACTGAAATCGAGTAAAATTTATTAACATGCTCACAGCTACATTGTAATTTATTGAGCATACGGAAAGTGAACCTATGTTATTTTTCATACATAATATTTGAACCAATTTCAGTCACAAGTATATTGATATTATTAATACCATAAATTAAATATAACAAGATCATACCATCCCATACATTAAAATGCGACCGTTTACGAACGCGCTTACACTCCACCACACATAGATGGCGCCACAAAAAATGCCTTGTTGCCACCGATTATTTGTAGATTGCCATTAAGTGTCAATTCCGAGCCGTAAATCTATGTCAAATGTGACACTTAACGCCATCTACAAGTATAATCGAAAGCTACAAGACATATTTTTTGTGGCGCCATCTATGTGTGGTGAAGTGTAAGCGCGGTCTTAGGCGGTCGCATATTAATGTATGGGATGGTATGATCTTGTTATATTTAATTTATGTTAATAAATAAATATTTTGACATACCCATATAATTTTATCCAAACGCTTTTGCCTCTCAGTCAAAAATTCAATTTCGAGTACATTATTATTAAAAAACTATAAGGAGCAGGCTGATTCTGATTTATAATTTTATTATTTTGATTTGTTGGAGATGAAACTATAAATTAATTCTAATTAAGTGTTACTTATTGATAAAATATTTGCAAACACCTTTAAAATACCTCTTACTTTTAAAATTCAAAAATTCAACATACGTATTACGCAATTCAAATTTTCCTTTAAAAATCGCAAAACAACTCCACCGAGCTGCGTAGCGCGTTTCGTTGCTAGGCAACGCATTCTTGTCCTAGCAAGATGGCGTTCGTGACGTCACTGAGGGAGGGGGAAGGGGGGCAAGGTCTCACGGCCGAGCGACGACCGCGTCACTTCCCGCAGAGAAAGACCTCAGACTCGAATCGAGTGTCGTCCTTGAGTTCGCAGAAATCAGAAATGTCAACCGCTCTTCACGGGAAAATTGAGAAAAGTCTGTAAAACTCTAAGCACCTACAGTTCAAAGTCGTTTTACGCGCTAACGTGACATCAGCGTGGTTGTGTTTCAAGTTCATTGAAAACAAAAGTGGATCATTATTTGTTCAAAGCCATTCTTAGTTTGAAGCATGCTGCTTTTAAAGTGGCGCTAACAACATTTTTAATAAAGAAAATTTACGCCTACAAAGGTTATGTAAGGGCATTTTCAGAAATTATTTTCCCCAATTAGCGTAAATTGTTAACAAAAATTAACACGCTGTCAGTTTTGTGACGGCAATTAAGCATAAAATCTGTATAAAAAACTTTTTAACCTCCGACGCAAAAACAACGGAGTGTTATAAGTTTGACGTGTCTGTCTGTGTGTGTTTGTCTATCTGTCTGTTTGTCTGTCTGTCTGTGTGTGTGTCTGTCTGTGGCATCGTAGCTCCCGAACGGATGAACCGATTTGGATTTAGTTTTTTTTTTGTCTGAAAGCTGAGTTAGTCGGGAGTGTTCTTAGCCATGTTTCATGAAAATCGGTCCACTAGGTCGCGGTCGGGGGTTTTTTCAAAATTTTAATTTTGTGGTTAGGTTATTCACATACTGAATGTAGATTACCTATCGCTTAAAGTTTAAATAATTAACACATAAACAATATTTTTAATGAAATTTTATGCTTAATTATCGTCACAAAACTGACAGTGAGTTAATTTTTGTTAACAATTTACGTTAATTGGGGGGTCCCAAATTCTAAAAATGCTCGTAAACTAAGTAGTAGGTAGAATTATAAATAAAATTCGTTTTTAAGACGCTACAGGAGCGAAAATGTTAAAATGGAAAGGAGCCCCCCTTTCAATTTGGGAATTTTAGTTAAATATACTAGTGTTATTAACTAGATTTATCGAAAAAAAAAATGTCCATTCAGAACAACTCAGTTAAAAGATATTGAGAAAAAATCTTTAAAATCGAGGTTCCGCTCTCGACTGTTTCCTCCGTCAAAACTTAATCAATCGTAACAAAATTTAAGAATCTGAATAACAATGAAATAATCTGTGTCGGACCGTTTAGTTTTTTTGGCTAATTGTTATCAATTTTGAATACCACACCTTTTTTGCGCCATAATAAATAAGGCCATTTTTGGAAAATTTTGATGGACTCTAGCGTATTTAAAAATAAGAATATCAAAAAAATCAAAACGGTCCGACACAGATAAAAATAATAATAATCTGTGATGAAAAACATCATTGCTTCTTCAAGTCGAGAGCGTTTGTATGGAGAATTGACCCCTCCTGTATCGTCTTAATTTCAAATATGTATATGTAGATTGTACAGTCAAGTGCAAAAATACGTATCGATTTTATCCGCTCAAAAATATGTAGGTACCGAGACCTTATTCCGCCGACATAAAGTGCTATGGGACATATTTTTGATAAGTTGTACGCACCCATATTTTTACACTTGACTGTATCCACTGTTGACAACGACAAAATAAATTGAAACAGAAGCGGTTTACGCTCTAAGGAGTCAAGCGTTCGGTGACCGAGTGCCGGCTGTTAGCCGTGACAGAGATGACAATTGCGCATGACGTCATCCAGGCAGCCACGGCTCAATGCTGATAATGAAAACCGCAAATGTGTGCGTCCGTCAACACAAACAGAACGTGCATGTGTTCAACACACGTTTAAAACGATCGTACGATTGTAATTATTAAGCTGAATTTTATTCGTTTGTATTTTTTACCCACCGACGCAGAAACGACTTTATAAGTTTGACGTGCCTGTCTGTCTGTCTGTTTGTCTGTCTGTCTGTCCGTGTGTGTGTCTGTCTGTGGCATCGTAGCTCCCGAACGGATGAACAAATTTCGATTTAGTTTTTTTGTTTGAAAGCTGAGTTAGTCAGAAGTGTTCTTAGCCATGTTTCATGAAATTCGGTCCACTATATGTCGCGGTCGGAGGTTTTTTTAATTTTAATTTTGTGGTTAGGTTATGTCTAGTCGTGTCATTCACAATGGCGCACAAATTTGTTGAATGTTGCTTTACTCTGCTTGCCCGGGCAAGGTAAAAAAAAAATGGAGGCAACTTCTTTTTTTTTTTCATTTTAAAATGCCATTTTTAAGCATAGGTATGTTAGAATTGTAGAACAAATTTACGTCAGGTATCGGATGTCTATATGCTGGTACTCACAATATCCTATTTCTGTAAGTAGGTACGGCAATTATCAGACAGATTATAAAGGTAAAGATAATTAGACAGAATGAAAGGAATATTCCTGTAGATAATCTGATTTTCTCAAGGAAATTGAAAAGCTGACAGTAATCTTCATCAAATTATCAGATACTGACGAGAAGAAAAATTTCTCCGACACCAAAAATCCAATAATCTCTTTTGAATTATTGGTAAAGAGAATTAGCTAGAAATTTTATGAAAAAATAATGTGCAGTTATAAAAACACGTTCCCCCGAGAGAGTTATGAGATTTCAAGTAGGTACCTAATACATACCATGACTCTTTTTATCGATTTTAATTTTTTTGCAAGTGTGATGAAAAATATTGTGTGCAACTCGGGGCGTAAGAAATTGAATTGGTATTGTATGAAACTCAACTCCGTATTTTACTCTTGTTTGCAATATTTGACATCCGTCCCTCGTTGCACAATATAAGTACTTTAAATAATGTTGATATTTTAACAACGTAACAGGTAACAAAATTTGCAGCTCTTTGAGTTACACAAAGCCGTTACAAATTATAAACCTAAAACTTTCCCAAGCATTACTATGGAAATATGAAAATCGCATGAAAAACTGTTCCGCAGTTTTTAAATTTATGGCGAGCGAGTTTAAACAGACAAACGCGGCGGGAGACATCATAACATTTAATACAAGCTCAAAGCTTTTACGTTCTCCATTTATTCTATTGACCTAAATAAATGCGGTTAGTTTACTAGAAGTCGGTAAAACGTACCTACAGGAAATTGTAATAACCTATCGAAGTCAAGTTTTAGTAAGAAAAATGGTCATCATGGAGCAAAAGTTTCACAGGAGGTTTTTAATTGTACAAGTTTTTATTATTCTGAAAACTTTATAAATGCTGAAATAGTTACCTAAAAAAATATGTCTTAAAATCCAACATTTTGGGAGTTCAAAAGAAACTGATTCGACTGTCCAATTTTTTTTCTAATATTATCGATTCCTCAAACTCCGGAGTGGAAGCCCGCTAACACCCGCGGTCGTGGCAAGCCACCAATGAGATCGACGGATGACATTTGCCAACAAGTTGGCGAGAACTGGATGCAGATGGTAATGGATCCGACAGCCATGTCCGAAGACGGGAGCTTTAAAGGCTGCTATAGATAGATCGATTCCCAATATTTCGTGTACGTGATCTTTCGCACCCGAGCGATAATTTAAGGAGCATAGTAATAACTCCGTAATTATTTAATTAATTAGTACCATCTCGTGTGTTTGCCTCTGACAAGTCGGAACACGTGTAACACATACTTAACAAGTTTTAATTACGTTTGATACTTGTAATAAATCATGCTCGAGAAATTGAATTTCAGTAATAATATCAGTAATGGAGGTACAATACTAATGTGGAAGGAATTGTTAATTTAGTAAATAAGGAACAGTTTTTTAACTTCAGATATAATTATTTCAAATGTTTAACAGTTTGCCTTTTTTTCTTCAAAAAAAACGTACTTTCTTCTTATTCAGTCGTTCTCTGAATGCTGAGGATCGTGACATCAACATCATATCATTCTGTTGAAGACTGTCCTTCCGAGGGATACTTTGTAAAAACGACTAAGTTTGTACACTGTAATACTATAGAATCTGTCTAATTTATTGAAAGGTTATTTATTTAATTATTATGATTATTTATTATGGAATCGAATCTCGCATATTAGTTTTTTCTTAAGCGGTCAGATTTAAATTTGAATAAATAAGTAGGTACAATAAATACCAATTTGATGACATTGCAATAATACAAATTAAGTAGTTATAAATGTGAAGTTCCATATTTATTATTTTACAAAGTATTTATTAGTGACATCGACAGTATCCTTTGTAAAAAATAATAAGCTAGCTTTATGTTTTCTGTAGTGACTTGAAATTGCTGACTCCCGTTTCGACATCGACGGCGACGTTTGTTTTATGCCTTAACTTCTTGCATAAAACATCATACCTTTGTTTGGAGCTCAATGTGCTCTTTAATTTGTATTTTTCTTTTAGACGGTTCGCCTGTTTTGATCACACAGGCTTCACAATTCACATATAATAATTACAGTGTACACTTGAGAATTTTAAAGCTTGAGAAAGGAAATCGTTTCAGTCACATGTTTTATTGATACTTTACAGCTGAATGTGACAACTCGGCAAATTACATGTACACTTCATTTTATTCATTGAGACTAAGATTCTGAGGAACGAATAAAGAAATATGCTTCCATTTCCATTAGACTACAAGAAAACTGCGCATTAATTATAAAACTTACTGGCAATGAGTCAACTAAAGAAGGAAAATATTACAGCTGACAATACAAACAAAAACTTTCGGGGAAGCCATTGTTTTCAAACAACGTTTCATTCATTTAACCTATAGTTTTGTCTCTATTGAAAGAACATATCAGATTCTGAATACCCAATAAGTGTATTCATGTCAACGAGCCGCATTGAAATGTGTATCTTATAACTCAGTAATAAAAATGTTTTGGCTTGAATTGAGTGCGGTTGCAAGTGGGAGATAAGAAGATGTCAGGTCAGTCCTTTGTTGGAGATTACAACGCAAAGTGTAACCCGATGGAGCGCCTCTTCACATGCTAATGGGCGCGCAAGATGGCGCCAACGCTGAACGCGATAGCATCGGTAGGCAGCACTAGTTTTAAACTGGTTTAAAACTGTAAAATTCCTCAACTTTTAAATTTTATAAATTTCTCCAGAGCTACATCGCTCACCTTGACTGTAGATGTATATATACAACCTACATTGTTCATATACCGCCACTCGTTACTAATTTATTCCTAATTCCATACAGCGATAGCTCACTCGACCTCGCCACCAACCGGGCTCGATCAATGGGTTTTGGAGCTTTTAAATTATTGATTTGCTGTCGATGACAATGATTGCGGTTCTATTGAAACAGTCGTTGTATTAAGCTGTATAATTAATTTGCGATTAATAACAAAGCTTTGATGCCAAGGAGGCACCGTTAAAACATTAATGTAATGACAGAGCAGTAAGTACTGTAGTAGTTAAACAGCCCGCAAATCCGAACTAATAAATCTCACGTATTGCGTCACGGACAGGAGAACAAAGGCCGAATTCTTTCTCCCAATCGCGAGATGTTGTAACGGGCATTTGTTTACTGGGCACGGGCACCCGTCTGACCCGAAACGCGAATCTGTGTCAAGCAGTTTATTCAATCTGCCGCGTGAGAGTCGCGCCCGCACTACGACCAACTCTGGCACATACCACCACATCTTAAGGTGGGATTTCCTGGGGAGAGTCCCTTGCGGGTAGCACGGCTACGCCCTTGTGGTTGTTATCGTTTCTGTCCTTGAATGGCGCTAACGATGTGTCGACGAAAAGACTGAATAGGGCTTTTGATTGTAAGTTAGTTGAATAAGGAAGCAAGCAATCCATGTTCGGTTTTCGGCTAAGAGAGTGATCAGTTCCGGATTAGCTAGCGAGTAAATCTAGCTTAATCTTAACGCTCTGTTGGCGAAATTCGTTTATGGATCGGTTACGTGGCGTCCCGAGTAGGAGGCGGATTACCGAGCCCTCTCGACTGTGATACAGATAACAAATATTGGGAAACGGCGCTGCTGCCAAATCCATGTAGATCAATATGTATACCTAATAAACACCTCGGAAGAGCGAACACGTATCCTTATCATTATCGATAACATGATAACTTGCAGATTTTTATATTTTCGCAGAGATAAAATATATTAGCTATGAGTAAACCGTAGACATTTCCCTATTGTTTAATCAATATTATACTAGTAGAATTAATGGAACTTGAGAATATAAAGCGACTTCTTACTCGTACAAACTAGTGACGTAATTTAAATACTTTTAATTGCAATGTTATCAAATAAAGTATAACGCGGTTAGTAGAATGATATCTCCGGATAACGAACTATTTATTGCACGCATGTCCCATAATCTAGAGTCCGTCTTATCTTGCAAGACCAAACAGAAATAAGATAAAAACTCGGCGCGAATCAACGAATTATCATTTCTGTCAGCTATATGTGGTTTTCCTTAGCGAAAGGGTCCTTACGCCTATTGTAAAATTATAAGGACCTCCGCTTATAGACTTGCGTAAAAACTGAACGAAACTCGCATGTAGTCATGTTGGTAACATTGACCGGGCAAAAAATGGCCGCTGCCAAGGCCGCAAGAAGCTGTCCTAGTCTCGAGGGCGTTTACACTTTTTAATCATCGCTTCAGGCTGTGAAACAGCAGGTTTAAGCTTCGCTGGGACAACCAAGGCAATTGGCCCTTTAATGTTGAAGTACTGTCAAGGGATAAGGTTTAATGTAGAGCTGGTCATGTGCTGGCCGGTTTTTAATGTTAATATTGTACTTAAATGTTAATTCAAATAAATAACGTATACAATTAATGAGCAAATGCATAAAATAAAGAAAAATGCATCAATAAAATAAATAAACATGCAAAAATTTTCGTCTAAAAACGTAATTTAGGTAAATTGAGATGTACCTCCTAATTAATAGTGGTGCGATTGGCACTACGAATTGAGAGTAAGGAATTGATTTAGGGTCAGAGGATGTGGGGCTAGATGTTCCTCTAAGACAAAAACCTTAACCAAAATAAAATTCTCACTGATCTCAGGCTACGTTTAAAAATTATAAAATGTAAGAGCGTCTGCGTTTTGCGTAAATTAACGCCAATATTTCCGCCAAATATAAAACCTAGCAGAATAAACGCCGTGTAATCGGATGATTAAATCGAAAAGCTGTATCGAATATCGACATTGCGAGTCGCCTTGCAAAACCAGAATCGCCTCATTGTAGACGAGTCTTAAAAAAAATAAAAAAAACAGGCGTGCAGTACGCGACGATCCTGGGAACGTAAGCTCGCCGTTTCAGTGCGTTTTATTCGGACTTATTTCGTGGATCATAAAGTACCTTTTGGTGTTTTTTGAAAGCATTGGGATACATACCATAAACGGCTTAGTTGCACCTGTCACTATCCTAGACGCAAAAGTTTGGTATCATTTAAGTACTTTTATCGAAAAACGTATAATTATTAATTGGTGTTTTTGTTAAACATTAATAATTTACGCAAATTTATTCATTAATTTTTCTTTTGTACTAATAGTTATCTGTTGATTTTATGGTTCAGAAATTTCAATTCAGTTTCAATATTCAATGGATTATTTTTCCTCGTCTCTTTTAATTTTGATTACTTAATAAAATGACAATGAACCCTATAAAGAAAGTAATAAAATGAAATTAGGGTAATATTGATAATTGAAAATTTCATAAAAGCGAGAACCACTTTTTACTCTAGCAATTAAGACGAATTTTAAGAAGAAAAGCCCTGATTGCTAAAGTTTTTCACACTTCTGGCTTTATATATTATTGCACCATATTCTTAATTTAATTAAGTAACCCCAACGCACCTCATAACATATTATTAATAGTATGTAGTGTCACTTAATTGCCTGCGAACAGGTTTGCAGCCTAGATCATGGTCTGCCTTCCAAAACCACAGGGGTGCTTATAAAGTAACAACTAGAGAGATGGAAGGAGGATAAGGGTTATTAAAATCAGGAGTTCATAACATACATACATAATATTAATATGTGTATACATTGAAACGGATAAATATTCTTAGGAGACTGGGTGATTTTGTATTCAATATCATTTTCAAGTAATGTACAATATGTACATTATAACTTCACTTTTGAGGGTTATTTATGTGACTGGTTCATAATGAGATGCATAAAACACGAGTGTTGTTTTATGAAACGAGCCAAAAGGCGAGTAAAGAACAGCTACAGTTAGTAAATACTAATTAATATGTGACATTATACTTTCTACCTGCGGAAGCTTGTTATTGGCTTACTTTTTTGTTATAAACTATCTTGTAACTTAAGCTGTAAGTTTTCCTAATTAATAAAATAAAAAAAAAATCTCTGAAAGAACAAAAAACACACAGACATTTTTTTGCGGTATGTTATCATGTGCCCAATACACGTATAATTTCTAATCGTATTCTAGCAGCATCATCATCATCCTCCTTGCGTTATCCCGGCGTTTGCCGCGGCTCATGGGAGCCTGGGGTCCGCTGTGAAAACTAATCCCAAGATTTGGCGTAGGCACTAGTTTTACGAAAGCGACTGCCATCTGACCTTCCAACCCAAGGGGTAACTAGGCCTTATTGGTATTAGTCCGGTTTCCTCACGATGTTTTCCTTCACCGAAAAGCGAGTGGCAAATATCGAATGACATTTCGCACATAAGTTCCGAAAAACTCATTGGTACGAGCCAGGGTTCGAACCCGCGACTTCCGAATTGAAAGTCGCACGCTCTTACCGCTAGGCCAGCAGCGCTTCAATCTTCGCTTCGCGATTCTAGCAGCATATATTTACATAAAACTTAATTATAAATAAATACCTATAAAACAGTGCCACCCCTGATCTTAGGCCCGGTTCACCACACAGTAGCAACGACGCTAAATTACCAGTCCCGACCTCCCACACTCACAAAACCTATCGTGCCACTGAAGATGTGTTACATAATAAACTTTATTACAAGACAACTAGGTGGAATCTCCAATGAGTTTTTCAATGCACATACGTGGATATGTTGAGCGAAAGCGATGCGCTGGCGCCTGACTTCTGCATAGTGCGTTGGATTAACGAGTAATCAACTCGCGCGCAGGCTTAAATAGTAATCAAGGGAGTGTTAGGACTAACATGAGTCTATGACTTCAAAGCATTTAAAATAATAAAATAACTTACATCGTAATTTTAGCGTTAAAACCGAGATCGTAGAAATTAATCTGTAGAACTATTTTCCGAAACTTTGTCACACCAATTTTATAAAGAAAGATTGACGAGATTGCCCGTGTGGTGACGGGTTAAGATTTTCACCACCCCCTTTCTTTCCGTAGGTGTTGTAGAAGTAGACTGTGGGATACGAATATGGGTTAAATTGTGGCGTACCCGAGGGACTAGCAACAGTAGCAACCTGCCACTGCAATGTCGCAATTTCGTTTTCAACCCCTTCATTGCCAAGAGTGGCACTGAAACTTGAGTAGTTTCATGTGCTCTGCCTACCTCAGCATGGAATACAGGCGTGACTGTGTGTATGATTGTACACACAATAGATAAGTTCTTCTTCTTCCTCCTACCCTTATCCCACGTTATGTGGGGTCGGTACAACACGTCTTCCTCTTCCATTCTCCTCTACACAAAAGATAAGTTATTTTATAGAAAGTACACTTTAAATCCTATCACCTCAAAGAATAATAAAGTTGGCAAAATTGCATTTTCACTCCCATAAAGTTTCTGATGCTTGCGTTTAAGTGCCAGTTTATTGTCCTAGGATATAAAATGCACTCCTTTACAACTTTGAATTTAGGTTTAACATACAACGATAATTAAATTTAGTTTTGAAGAAGTAAAAAAATCACTTTAGTAAATACCGAAAACTTGTATTCTCAAGACCAACAGATGATAACTACTTTGTTTAAATAATATAGAAACTTATCAGCTCGGTTATACTTCCTATACCTCTCTAGTCTCTTATAATTGGTTTTACTGTAATGTCATGTAAACATGTTTTTACTAATAAATAAATAAATAAATAAATAATAGTTAAACTAATATGTAGTTTTATTTTAGATAGAAAATATTTAAAGTTTTATTGCAAACATATTTTATCGAAAGTTGCACGTAAAATCCATTTCAACGCACATATAAATAATATTATCTACAGCGTTCAAAACGCATTGAATTGCAAGACGATTTAACGATGGAATCGAATAGACACGTTACCCAATGCATACCTAATGATATCATGGAGACCCACGCACTAGCTAACACGCTTTGACATCACCTTAGCCGCTACCATGGGCAAAGAAGATCGAGTATATAGATATACTGTCAAAATAAAACCACTTACTTACTCGTACTTTTACTTGTAAATATATACTTTAATATAGGTACATATTCAGTGGTAAAACGTGTAGTCCCAGACGTCACAGTGCTTAGACTGACATCTCTCGACACAGGCTTTATGAACCTCAGTTTTGACAATTTGGCCTCAGTTCCTAACAAGAATCTACCAAAGGTGTAGCAGCATCTAGACGAACGTATTTCTCTTGATAGTTCCGAGGTACGTTTTATTCTTAAACTTTATAGGTTTTTGATGTTTTTGAATACCTATTTAATTTACTCGATAGACCGTTGACGTTCTCCGTGACGTTTACGGAAAATTAGTGAAAGTTGTTAACAAAAATTAACTCGATGTCAGTTTTGTGGCGACAATTAAGCATGAAATTTCAATAAAAATATTGCTTTTGTGTTAACTATAAGCAATAATCTACATTCAGAACATGAAAAAGTTGTTTTTTAGACAAATTTTATTATTAATTGTCGTCACAACACAAAACTGACATCGAGTTAATTTTTGATATCAACTGTCACTAATTTTGGGTCCTAATTTCTGAAAATGCCCATAGACTATAGAGTAACTGTAGAGTAACTGTATAGAGTGACTGTAGAGTAATACATTCTAAAACTCATAGTTACCTAAAGGATCTTAACTATAGTAACATCTATACAAACATTGTTTACGTTTCGTTACTATAGTAGTCCGATGATGAGATAATTTCGATTGCTGATATACAAACAAGTAATTATAATGTTATTAGTAATGACAGCAGGTTTTTAAAACGATCAATACCTAAAGTTGGTCAAGTGTATGAGGATGACGGATACTCAAAGCAAAAGGTCGATAAAAAACTGAAACTAAAAACATGTTAGGTACGGAAACATTATCTTAAACATAAATCTTGAGTAATTTTCCACAAATGGAAAATTTTTAACTCAAGATAACACATACTTCACTCACGCCTGTAGTCCCAAGAGGGGTAACCAGAGCACATGAAACTGCTTAAGTTTCAGTGCAACTGTTAACAATTAAGGGGTTGAAAGACGAAATTGCGATATAAGGGTGAAGTTATATCGGTATCATCATACTAACGAGCGATTTTGCATACATAAGATGCAAATCAATGCGAATAGATGTGGTTACAACCTAAGGGGTTGAAATAAAACGAAATTCGAACGCAACGAACAACGGAACAACTTTTCAGTGATCTGACAGGAGTGAAATATTTACAAAATTCGATTCATCGAATATACTTCAAGACAGAGACAATGTATACGACATTTGATGTTTATTTGATTTGAAATTCTATCAATCAGAGGCAAGTGCAGTCACGCGAGGTTATTTCAAGGAATCGTGGTCATATAAAAATCTTTTTGAGCGGAGTTTTTGACGATGAAGAAATTATGATTCTAATATTTATGGGAACGTGGTGCAATAGAGCTTAATATAAAGACATAACACTTTAAATTTTCGCGTTTTGTACACATTTTTAAGTCTTCCGCCATCACGGCCAGTGCAATCTGGCCGAAAGGATAGAAAAATGTAAAATAATATTATTGCATCGCGTTCGACCCGTGTGTGACTATTAATTTTTTTTTTTAATATTTATTGGGAAACAAACAACTTACAATTTTACATAATATAGGTTACATGACTAATACATGAGCCAAAACAGTTTCCACTAATGGAATAAAGCAGAATTGCTCAAAGGGTACTTAATTTTAATCATTACTATTACTAAGTATATTAACAATTAGTGTGATGAAAAGAATAAAGAGACAAAAACATATGAGCATCGAAGTAAAGCAACAAGATAGATTTGATGTACTCGTATTTTATCCATCAGATTAACACTTAAAAAAATGATAATTTAGAGAAATTAAATACTAGTATTGGATTTTACCATAGAAACAAATTTACCAAGTTTTGTACTAAATAAATTAAATGTTGAGTATTTATTGTTATATGTTGAACATGCTCTAACAAGATAGGAGTTCTGTACATACCTATTACAAAGAATCAAACCGTATTTTTGCATAATTAAAGCGAATTGCGTTTTATTTCTTTTAATCGTTGTGTACGCAGACAATTATATAACACTAACTACTTTGTTTACTTCTTTATCAAAACTGTTGTTTGCTTCACATTTTAGGACTGCATAATCAGTAGAAATATACTTAGGTAGATACATAGATACACTATGTCATTATTTATAATCATATCGTGCTACCAATAATGTTAATGAAACACACACAATTGACAAAATTATTTTTAGCTTTGAAGCATTATTCCGTGTAAAATTTAAGAACATTCCTTGTTTATCATAAAAGTATTTCAACCTTTGCACATTGTGTTAACGGGTCACTTAATGAACATTGTTACACGCACAAATAAGTATTGTTCCAAGCGGTACTCACGCAGCTCGTGACGTCATCAACCGACTTTGCCAAATTTGTTATAACCCGACTGAATATAGGTGGCTTTGGTTGTTTCTGAAGCGGCATCCAACAAGTGGCTTGCGGTTTTGGTCGGGTTACTCCGTGGATTGGATCAGAACATACCTGAAACAACGATTCGATTGTAAATCTAGTGCGTAGTATAAACAAAATACCAGTAGCTATATAAGTATGTTCAATGAAGAAAACACTGCATATAATTTGTAATTAATCAATAGATTATGGATTTATACACCATGAAAAAAAATATTGATTACTTTACAACTAAACAAAGGCAAACAAGAAGGCACGATAAAAGATTGCCTTGCAGCTGGGTAGGTACATATGTTTTTTATGTAAATGAAGCTTGTTCCACCAAAATACTGCGGTAGAAACTATGGCTGAGCGAGTTATCTCTTGGTTTATACATATTCTTTATATATCGTGAGAGGAGGCAGTTTCACCAGACACGCTACCCTGCGAACAGGTTAGGCGGAAAAATGGGGCTTATTACTTTTATTGGTACACGTGTGCGCTTGCTTATTCAGATTCATATAGGTTCATAAACACATTGGGGATATCTTACACAGATCGATCTGACCACTAACTACGCATAGCTTGCAATATGGGTACTAAGTGACATAAATAGAAAGTAACACATATCTGTCTTCATCACTCAAATAAATGCCCTTAGGTACCGGAATTGGACCCAATGCCCATCGGCTTAGCAGGCAGAGCCCCCCTATATCAACTAGGTCAGACTGGTCTTCAAATTCTACAATACTTCTGAAAGTTCTGTGTTTTTATTCAAACTTTGAAGTTTAGTTTACTTTTGAGCTCGTTCTAGTTACATTTTAAAAGGATTTGTTGCCACTAACTTTCTTTTCCATCCGGGAAATTCTGAGACAGGAAAGAAAAACTTTGGACGGAAAAGATTTTTTCGAGATCTTTCAGTACCCAGTATAGATATGTAAATAAAGTTCCTGACCATATTTGTTACATATAGTTGTAGATGAAATAAGTTTGTTAAAGTATATAAAAATACGCTGATTGCCATTAATGCATAAAGGTATACGTTTGTAAGCTCGACTATTAAATAATACACGTATATTATGTAAACCATAGGTACATAGGTTTTCATTGTATGGATCTGAATGCTGGGCGACAAAGGTGGAGGATGAAAGGAAAGTGCATGTAGCAGAAATGAGAATGTTGAGATGGATGTGTGGAGTGACCAGAATGGATCGAATCTGGGTGCGTAGCCGAATGGCACAAACGCTCACGAAACGAAACGCTCGTAGATATATATCTCAATCGCTCTTGTGTATTGGCGCGACAGAGCCAGACTACCTTTCGTGGCGTTTCGTTCTCGTTTCGCGTCGAAAAAATGCCATTCGGCTACGGCACCAGGAAGTTTGAAAGTTGCGCCTACATATAACGAAAAAGAAGAGGAGTGGCAGGTTGGCGTGGTACGGGCATGTAATGAGGAATGAATCTCATATTATAGGCAAAAAAATTTTAGATATGAATGTTGATGGGCGGCGCGCGGAGAGGAAGGGGTAAACCCAAACAACGATGGATGGATTGTGTGAAAGAGGATATGATAAAGAAGATAGAGGAGAATGGAAGGGGAAGACGTGAGGACCGACTCCACATAACGTGGTATAAGGGTAGGAGGAAGAAGAAGAAAGATTGTGTCCATGGTTACACGAAATAAAAATATTCATTCATTTGTAAGTAAAAAAACCTTCGATCATTACAACACAGAACGTTAGGTTATACTTATCTACTTACTAAGTATATGCTTTAAAATTATGATGGCTTATTAAACATCGCACACGAATATCATCACTATCTTTACAGTTATTGACCTTGCTATTTTCAGATTGTTATTTATACTTACATGTTATTTTTAGTTTCTCTTCATACTTCGTTATTAGCTTTACTTCAATGCGAAGTGAAATAACCTAATAAACCTAAACCTACGTGAAGTAAAATTCTTGACCTGCAACCTTATCACTGAGACAGAAAGGTGATCGTATCGGACTAGCGAAAACGGTCCACATGAGAGGGCATTGTTTGGGCTGGTCCCTCTCGCACGTGTAGCCAATGTTAATGAGGTTACCATAGTAGTAGTATTTTTGTATGTATATTACCTGACTTTATAACTTCTTACATTATTTTAGCATTATATTCAAACTAGGGTTTCGATATATTTTAAAGAATTGGCAAATAATTACAATGTAATTATTTTGATGCCAATAAATCAAAGATTTGCTTAATTAAAAAAAACCTTTTAGTAACTTTGAATATTGACTGGTATCCCGAATGTATGACAGTGAGGACGTCACTGAATAGTGTTGACATTGTCACTAAGTGCGAGAGGGACACCAGCCCAAACAATGCCCTCTCATGTGGACACACTTTTTGACCTAACTACTAATTCTGGCTGAACTATAATTCTGTGGTATACAGCGCCTAGACAGTTCCTATATCGATATTTTAAACACAACAAATCAAGTATCGAGTGTCTAAATAAATGTGAAAACAATACTTATTTAAAATGTGCAATAATTGTGCCGTTTCGAGCAGTTATCTGGCCCGGATAGTGGTGTCGTCCGATAATCGTTAGGTCATGTTTACTCGTTGTAAGAGGCTGAGATAATGGACATGCACAGCTTCATGTTTTGGCGGAGAAACAATCATACATACTAATATTATAAACTAGCTTTTCCCCGCGGCTTCGCCCGAGTTCTAAAAGTAATCTTATTAAAACGTTAAACTTTGGATCCCCATTTCACCCCCTAAGGTGTGAAGTGATTTTGAAAAATCTTTTCTTAGTGCTCCTCTATAGACCTTATAAGGAACCTACGTGCCAAATTTGGAGTCTCTAGAACCAGCGGTTTCGAATGTGCGTTGATATGTCAGTCAGTCAGTTTCTTCTTTTAAATATTTAGATGGGAAAGTATGTGTGCTTGATTGTCTGTCTTTCACGGCAAAACGGAGCGACGAATTGACATGTACTTTTTTAAGAGGATATAGTTAAAGAGATGTAGTTAGGACATAGGCTACTTTTTCCCTCGACCCTCCACTTCCCTAAAATGGGGGGGGGGGGTAGAAGTTTGTATGGAGCATTCCGCAAATTTGGAAAGACTTTCTTCCCGTGGGTGTCGTAGAAGTCGACTGTGGGATATGGGTTAAATTATGGCGTAGGTGAGAGGCTGGCAACCTGTCACTGCAATGTCACAATTTGGATTTCTTTCAACCCCTTTTTGCCAAGAGTGGCACTGAATGAAACTTAGTAGTTCATGTGCTCTGCCTCCCCCTTTATGGGATACATGCGTGATTATATGTATGTATGTATGTACTTAGTATTAGAGCTAAATATATTTGTTTATAGGAACATATTGACTAGAAAATAAGAGTAAGAATAACAAGCTTAAATTATTTATATATATATATATAAATTAGCCGTTCGGTATTGTACCAAGGATGCTGGCGACATTTCCTCGATGTATCCCAATGCAGACGTGTTTGTGCAAGGAAGTCGCCAGCAACTATCATATGATCTTAAAGTAGGTACAAATCAGGTCAGTCGTTTATTTCCACGTTAGTATTTTTAGTACCTATTCCAATCATAGACATGTATAACCGCTTAGAAGCATACTTGTGCAGAGGTCTCAGCAATTTTCCACTTTTATAGTATTTTATGCAACAGGCGTTTAAAGGAGGTCAAAAAAGACGAGTGGCGTGGGTAACAATTTGAGGCGAAGCCGAAAATTGTTATTGAGACGCCACGAGTATTTTTTGACTCAGTTAAACACCGTTGCATACAATACTTTTTCTACGACCATGCACTTAGTTTTTAATAGTTTTTTTGAATAACTTTCGTGAAATTCACACTGTTTCCTGTATTTTGACGCAAAGGTTTGCAGTGTCAGTTCGGCTGCCCAAAATCTTCCCGCGCACGCGCGCAGTGTCGTTATAAGTCGTTGCCATGGTTACAGAGCCAAACAATGCGTTTTCAGTTTTTTCGATACTGCGCGCATGCGCGGAAGCCGGCGGTTGCTGGCTTTGGAGAATAGACCTTTATGTAGGGTTTTAAAGATCTGTGCACGACCCTGTAAATGACGAATAACAGTTCGGGAGTAGAAAAAATTTATTTTAAGCCTAGTGGAATCGATTGCAGATGTTTCTGGTCGTCAAAAAGTTAAATAAAAGTTTTCTTATCTTATTTGATAATTACTTACTGAATGACTTGCCAACAACGTTAAAATAGTCTGGAATCCCGAATCTATTTTTATTCTCACTTACTAAATCGTGCTCGAAATAAGCGTTATGAGTAAGTCTCCTCAATTGAAGTGAGGCTCTCTGACCCATTGTCTTACTTAACTATTAATCTTACGGTCCCAATTTGGCGTATATTGGCCACTGTAGAACCTTTGCACAGTAAACATCAATGTGACTTCTATAGTACCTAAACAGAGCAGGGTGTGAATAAGACAGAGATCTAGAGTGGTTTACGACTGAAATTGGTCGACAGTAAAGTCAATCACAGAAATTAGGTAGGTAATAACCCTTTTTGCATAGAAAGTGCTAAGCGAATAGTAAGCTGACTCTATCATTCAAGTTCCTTATTATTACAAATGTCTGACCGGGTTATAAATAAACCTAACCTACATAACAATTTAAAGAGAAATTGTTTCAAACATGTGTATGGCCTATGGCCCCCATCACATATCGCTGATCGCAAATGTTTTTCTTTGACAGTTAGAATAGAAAAAAAAAACTTATGCGTATAATTGTCAATGCAGTAGTCCCCTATTAGACTCTCTGGAGCAAGTGGCTCTTACTCCGGTAATCAAAGACAAAATTATCAATTTCTAGTGAGTATGTAAGTTTTGTTTGAGGTATTGATTTCTGATAGTGTTGATTATGTACGCTTGACCTGCACACACCGTTAGATAACCGTTTTATGGTCGATTTAATAACTCCGAGCAATTACAACCTCGAAGACGGGAAAGCCACTGGAAACTCATATCAAAAACATTTACGATACATTCAGATAGTTATGCGGTATTTGCAGATTGACACGATGTGTTTTTAACCCCCGACTCAAGAACGACGGGGTAACTATTATAAGTTTGACGTGTCTGTCTGTCTGTCTGTCGGTGTGTGTGTCTGTCTGTGGCATCGTAGCTCTCGAGTGGATGAACGGATTTGGATTTAGTTTTTTTTTGTCTGAAAGCTGTTAGTCGAGAGTGTTCTTAGCCATGTTCCATGAAAATCGGTCCACTATGTCGCGGTCGGGAGTTTTTTCAAATTTTTAATTACCCTTTTGCTGGTGGCGGAAATAACAATTGTAATTTATCTTTATGATTAATTACTTGCTTTGCAGTTATTTATATGATTCTGAAATGAGGACTAGGAACATAGGAACACAGACTGAACTCTGATAAAGGTTTCATTGTTAATTGAGATCAGTTATTTGTAAAAATAAACTGCCAAAATAATTTAAGAACTAGAAGTTGTAAAGCAGTGACAGATCAGAATTACAAAACAAATTGATAGATAATTTGATGCCACCTCATAAATACCCCTTAAACAACTTTTATTTTTAATATAAACCTAAAAAGAGTCAATTATTTATACATCAAACGCATGCTACCGTTTAATTAAGTACCTACATACGTGCGTAGGTAGGCATGTACACACACAAAATATGTGGGCGTAAAATTGTATTTATACAAAAACAAATGAATTTTGAATAGCTACTGAAAGGTGTTAATAACTTTCATCTACAATATACATAATTATAATAATAGAATCTCACCCCCTTTTCGCAAGGGTTACACAAAACCTAAAAAAAAATCCTTAACTTTCTCAGTAGGTATTAAGTTTAAAATAATGACTAGTTAATAAGGAGGAATTCAGAAAATGTTTTGCGTTGTCAAAATAGCCTTGTAAATTAAACCTATTATCTCAGTTAAAACTAATGATTTTCCTCATCATAATTACTTTTTAACACACCGCAAATAATAATTATTTATTAATAATCATTAAAACATTAAAAGTACATTTAAAGCAATCAATAGCTGCTGAACGATCTATCTAACATACATACGTCACGCGGTATCGCCCGTTATCGCGACCGTCTGTCCGTTTTTAGAAATATTAATTCAGTAATACATACGTAACTGTCCTATTTTTAGTTTGGCCTAGGCTAAAAATACTACAACGAGTAATGGTGCTTGATAAGTAATGTTTAGTTCGTGAGTGTCGTTGACTTGCAATTGATTGTTATTATTGACGTACCGTTATCTGTATTGTTTTATTGGATTCTAGATGTTTGTGTTCCTTTATTAAGTGATATATCATTTCACTTGATCATGTGAGAAATTACTATATGGTATTAGCTTTTGCCCGCGGCTTTTGCTCGCGTTAGAAAGAGACAAAAAGTAGCCTATATCACTCTCCATCCCTTCACCTATGTCCACTTAAAAAATCACGTCAATTAGTCGCTCCGTTTTGCCGTGAAAGACTGACAAATAAACAGACACACACACTTTCCCATTTATAATATTAGTATGGATACTTTGTATAATGTCGTTGGTTTTAGAAATATGCAATCGTGTTATTTTTGTAAAAACGTCTGCTAAAGACAGGACATTGACATTGACGTATGTACATTTAAGTATTTTTTGTAAACAATCAAAGAAAATAATAATCCACAAAAGAATCCACGAATGCCAGCAATTTAAGCAAGAAGAGTAAATAATATTTAAATAATAAAAAAGAATTTCACGATGTCAATGATTACAGCCATTACAGGCACACCGTTTATTGAAGCGGAATGTCTAAAGACGCGGAAATATTTTTTTAGCAAAATAGGAATCTGTTAGTGACGTTCGTGAATTACGTTCAATCATTTACCTACTGTTGTTTTTTTACCAAAACAAGGAAACCTCGACACTGAGCGCTTATGACCAAAACGAATGACTGTTTCTGACCTCATAATACAACAGATGATGTCATTATTTCGTACTACGACAGTTCAGAGGATAACACTACTGGATTTGCTAGTCCTTGTAACTCATTTAGAGCAAAATGTCTCATTATAACTGGAATTTAACAATAGTCCGGCGAGATATTTGTGTGTGTATTTTTCCGTAAGCTGAATTTTGTCTTTAGTTTCAAGAAACCGAACGATGCCACTAAGTCTAGACATGTGTCAACTACATCTACTGTAAGTTTACTATGCAGACCAAAGTTAGCTCTCTGTCAAATTGTATTGTATTTGACCAAAACATTGCGACTATCATCTAGTGACTCTAGTTTATTACATAAGCAGGTACATTTGGTAACCGTGCGCCGGTCGAGTGAGCCGCAAGGCCGCCGGTCGACATTGACCGTGAAGTGTAAAAACTACGTTTCCGCAAATCGAGAAGTGGATTTTCGGTAAAAGTTGGTGTGACGTGTCTTGGATTAATTGACTCTGGTGTATTTACTTGTAATTTGTTATCGTTCATTGGGAAAAGTATTCAAATGGACCGATATACCAAGGCCAAAGATGATGTTGGTACTATGAATAACCTTCATGACATAATAAGTAACTAAACAGTGATGATCGGTTAGCTTTGGATAAAAAGATAGAACTAAAGATTTTGAATATAAAAGCACCTGTTTACAATGTAGGTTTGCTCGACGTGTGAAGCGTTGCAGAAAATTTATAAGTAGAGATCAGCACAGACGAGGCTTCACTTTAAACAGTACAAGTGCGACACGTATATGAATGGTAACTTTGACCTTAGAATTTATTTCACCGGCAGTATTTATACCTTGAGGGAATGAAATACTCGCAAATAAAGACAAAAGGAACAAGAACATGCCCAAAACAATCTATTAAAAGGCTGAATATAATATCTCCCTTGTAGGAAGCCTGCCAATTTCTCCTTTACAGTCCGGGAATCAAATAAACAATATATGATGTCAATGATGTGGTGGCAGACTTTCCAGGAACCGATGCGGCTCATCTCAAGTTATAAATACCCGTTCTACATTCCAAAATTCAATATAGTGCCAACAATTACAAGACGGCATTAAGTGCGTCAAGAACATTTTAATTAACAAAAATAAAGACGGTGATATTTGTCTAGAGCTATCAGTCGGCGCCACTGCATCATGAGGGTTACGTAATGTAATTGTAACACCCTCGTACCACTGTACTTTTAATGAATGCTAATGTGAATTAGCTATCGCTTCGCTCTTATCTAATGGTTAGCGACGCTCACTTGTGAACTACGAATTCCGTTGACAACGCTTCTGAACACACAATTGTAGTCTTTCGTAGTAACTAGCGCCTGACCTTGTTCGGGCTCGACCGGCCAAAACACATTTGATTATTCATTATTTTGCATTAATTCATACTCAGACTGGTTGTTTTTATTCTTTAAGCTGTAACCGGTTTTGAATTTTAATTTTATGTAATAAATTTCGTCTTGGATACATGATTTTGTACCAAAAGTGTTATTCCCGGAAATACTTGAAGTTTGCCATTATGACAATGTTTTTGCCTTAAATGGCCTTATTCAAGATGTAGTCTCAAGTAGTTACGTTATAAAACTCTGCGTAGAGCGGGACTCTGATTGCTGTGTACTGCAAGGAATTATCTCAAGGACCATTTTGTTCAATGTGCCGTGTATCAAATGAAGTAATCAACTGCAAGTAGGAACACTGGAGAGCAGTGCATTGCGGACCTTTTGAATGATGACCTGCATCTTTTCAATGCACAGCAGCTATGAAGTGCACGGGCATTGAAATTTCTGAGATTCAATGAAATTCAAAGTAAACAATGGTTGCGGGTATATGTGCGGGTAATTAGGGTGAGTAATTTATCAAACCAAATAAAAATGCGAATTCTACACGTAACTTCAATGTTGTTGTGCATAAATACCTACTAAAAAGATACAAATGTTAATGAGGCCATTACGATTCCAGTCAACCGGCTTTAAAGCATGGTGGATTCGTGAATTTTCCACGGTCAGCCCCTAAGGTCGCGTTTAGCGGAAATTAGTTATCGGATAAGTTCGATTAACATTTTGATGATATTATATTTGCCGTAGTCAGTGAGCCAAGGTTGAGGAAGTGTCGAGACAATGCGACGGTTTCGCAAGTGGCGCAGGAGGAAGCTCGGCCAATCAAACCATTAGGCGAGCAGGTGAATATGTTAAGTTGACGCTTGGATATGGGCGTGGTGACATTTATTGTGATTCTGATGACGTGCCTGGTTGCAACGACACTGCCATATAATTAGTTGTACTTAATGCAAAATCTATAAGAGTTTACAATAGTCTTCGACTAAATAATAAGCAACAAAATTATGAGTGCTCTTTACTAAACCTCTAAACCTTCAAAATTCCGAAATTAAAAACACGAAAACTAAATGAACAGAGACTTTCATGAAAAGGCTTTTAGAAGAACCTGTACACAGAATTTCAAAAGAATTTAGCGAAAAAATAGAACCTGAAATGCAGGAGCAAATAAAGAAAATTTACATTTTTTTCCCCTGTTTTGTTCAAGGCCAAAAGGATAATCAGAAGATCCTTAAGGCAATCAATTTAACATTACAAATCTATATAAACGTCGCTTCATAAACTATATCCATGCGTTCTGTAAACGTTGGTCATGAAGCCTTTCTACCTCAAGCCTTAAAATTGAAGGCCTCCCTTTGAATTTTTCAAGACATGGTCAAGGACGAAGGAACGGCCTCCGCCTGGCATGTAAAACATTAGCTTGAATAACTCATAATAATTTACAGGGCTATTCAAATGTACACCGACATAAGAATGATATCCAAAAAATATTTGAGTCATCCTGCGTTCCACCCGGTTCAATACAGCTATGGGTAAGCAAGATATCTGGATGACATCTTTAGCATGTTCTAGTGACATAAGAATTGGCCTATTCGATGTCTGGGGGACTGGTCTTCATCCAATTTTGATGCCGTCTTCGTCTGTACCCGTAATTAATGTTACAAATTCAATGTACGTACATGAAATTTCTTTTTCTGTAAATTATATAGCGCGATGTTGTATAATTGACCTAAATTATTGTATTACTTTACATTGTATGTCTTATTATTGTAGTCTTCCACGAGTATGTATACTTAACACATTTTGTCTACTTTCGTTTGATTTACAGTCTTTACTGATACTTGAGCAAATACCTATTAGTAATACGTAATTATTTTGTCATTGTTTTAGTTGAAAGCAGGTGCTAAAATTTATTTACTTTTATGATAAACCTGCCAAAATGTGTAAATGTGAGTATATAGTGAGCCGCATGTATGTAGTAAGATCTACTGTCAACGGACACTGTAGGTATACTCGTGCGGTAAGAGAGATAATCACTTTAGTATGTTTTTTGACAAATTTGATAATTTCATATCTTTTTGTAAGAGCAATATCACTGAATTGCAGATTAGATTGCCTCTTTACCGTTACTTAATGCAACGAGTCTCCTACTAGACTTTCTGTTTGAATGTATTATCATTTCAGTGTTTTGACTTCTCCTGTTCTTACGCGCACTGCCAAAGGAGTGGAATTCCTTTCCTAGCTCATATACCCAGCAATCTTCAAATCAAGGGTGAACAGGCACTTTCTGGGCGAACTCATTTCATCGCAGGCCACGTCTACGCCTGGGCTAGTCTGTGGCCATGACTAAGCCCGTATAATAAAAAAAATGTAGAAAAAAGATTTACATTCCATATGATGTTGGAAAATATTGATTACTTACTTAAAGGCATATCCAATTGTAACGTACGTCAGCGCTATGTGTTTACAAGTGTTTTTCAGACTAGTATATCGGTTGATTGTTCAAGTTGACTGACACAGGTTATAGTAGTAATTGTCAAGGTTAAAATTGCAATATACTACTCGGAGATCGTAATAGACATCTGTATTACTTTTAAATTAAATACTAAAAATAGCAAAATTTTGCGCGATTCAGTAACATTATTTAATGCTTCATTGTTCTTTATCTTGGAGTATAATTTTTTACGTAATACGTAGGTAGGTATGTATAAGTAAGTATAAGTAATTGAAACTTTTTTATTTATTATGCAGAAACGTCTGTCTCCGTAGTTTAGTTGGTCAGAGTGGCTGGACCGGCAATCCAGTAGGTCGCAGATTCGTCCTGTGGAGGTGTGAATTTTTCCATTTTTCCTTTACTCTTAATAGTACTAGGCGATATTCCTTGTATTTATTATTTAGTGGAATGCACAGCACAATGTATAATTTAGTGCAAGCACCTCCTCCGTGGGAGACCGACAATTTTCCGGCAACGTGCGTTATTATGTTGGCATATTAAAGTATGTAAGTATGGACTCATAATTTTATAGGTTTCAATCACTGTGTGATAGGTGACGTTAATAAAAAATCCAATTATTGTGTGTACCTAAAGAAACGCAGATACGAATTGGTTCCCCGCAATACAGGTGTAACCTAGTGCGGGAGCCTCTGGTAACTTCTTCCTCCTACCCTTATCCCACGTTATGTAGGGGCCTCTGGTAACTCTAGCTTGTAAAACTTTTATAAACAAACTATTCTTCTTATTCTTATAATTATTAAATACTCGATGATTACTTCGTCAATTAGACTTTCTTTGATATTTATTGGATGACGTTTTAATGCTCTTAAATTTGCATACGTTTAAGTTGGTTCAAGTGCAAAATATCATTAGTAATTGCCCTTTGTTATTTCGAAATTTAAGAAAAACTTTAGAGTTTTATAAAGTTTTTGATATCAAAATAATTAATTGGGCATGCTTTGCTTAAAAGCTAGACTAGATAGATACAGAACATAAGCTAAATGCTTAAGATTTAGTTTTTATCATAATTTATGCGTATGAACATTTAAAAATTAACATTTACTTTTTTTTTAATTGTATATATCTCGACGGTTGCCCGACGGGCATTTCTGAATTATATTTTGTGCAAATGCTCGCACGCGGTCCTAAGCCGGGCGCCGTCGGCGCCCTCTAACTTAAAGTGTCGGGCGAAGCCCGACGCACGCTGTCCTAAGCCGGGCGCCTTCGGCGCCCCCTAACTTAAGCACGCAATAAATATTTCGAAGCAAATGCCTAAAAATCTTTTGCATTCGCATTTTAGTCCTAGTACGAAAACACGTTTTGTTAGTTCGTGTCCGATCAATAAACACAGATGGCTGTGTTTCACTACCTAAGTAATAAACGGGTAAAAACCCTTCAACAATGTGACGGAAATGGTTCCGTCACATTGTTGAAGGGTTTTTACCCGTTTATTACTTAGGGCTTAAATTTCAGTTGCAAGCTCTGTTCACATAATGTACGTTTCCCTGATTTGGTCTTTTACATGTTATCATAAGCTCTTTATTGGATTCAAGTGAGATCGTGTTGGGGCGCCATTAGCGGGCCGGTGTCACGGAAACAGTCCATAATTGAGCTACCCCGAGCCGGCGGGGTTGACTAACTCCCAGTGAATTACTTGACATTGAAAACGCACGCTCAACAAAACTGAAACACCCAAATCCGGGGGTGATTCTAGGGCGCTCCCATCGATCTCCGTGGAAATGGGGTCGCCCCCTCCACCGCTGACCTTGGGCGCCGGAGACGCACGAAGCCTGCCGAAATTCCACGAAGCTCCTTTCATTCATCGGGATCCTTACGCCCACGGGCGAACGTGGGCAGAGTTCGAATTTCCACAAACATCCTGAAGCGGAGTTCGAAACTTGGTATAAACTGAAACTAAGATTATTGTTAACTCCAATTCAATTTCGCCTCATAGATTATTTATTTTTCCTTATAATAACTCCGTAAACTTTAGGTAGTGAGTTTGTTATTGTTTGCTAAGTACAAGTTTTTAAATATTTAAACATTATTATTGGAGAATTAAGTTATCTCGTTAACGTTTAACAATAACAACATAACATCCGTATGCAATCAACAAGCCGATCATATATCTACGGTTGGCAAGGCAGCCAACAGACAATGCGGGGTCGCGTTATCATACTGTAATAATATTTGCTTATGACCTTAGGAAATTTCTGCCTTGCAATCTTGGTTCAGAAAATGTAGCGTTGTAAAAGATACTTTTAACACCTTTATTCAATCAAGGAATTAGCTGTTCATAAATAATAAGATCTTATATCAAAAGAGGAATGCTACTAGTTTTTTAAAAGGCAGTCTTCATAGACTTCTAGATGACGTAACGTGATAGTGAAACAGTCAATATTTGATATGGAGCCATTAGCCGCCGCGTGCGATAACGCGCTACAAGCGCCAAGTTCACTAATGAATAGGGGACACAACGCAACACTGTGCCAGTTCTGCCTCGCTATCCACTGTCACACTACGTCCGAATCTCACAAGCGCCACACTTCCATTCCCCTCACACCCCTGGTGTTAGTAAAGGACAACACTATCCAATCAAATCGATTTCAATCTCGACGAAATCTGAATACTGCAGCCGGTCTGGCAAGTTCGGCGTGCCCACGATTCGTGACAAGTATACAACTCCTTGGCAATGGAAATGGAATGCAAATCTATTGATCATTTTGTTATTCTGCGAGACCTGCTCAATTGTAAGAACCGGGGTTCCAATAATTTCGATTAGGTTCTAAGCTGCCCTGACTGATCTTTTCACACTTCTGTCATCGAGACCTAACTAGTTTGGCATGCGCCCAACTCCGATGATAGATTAATGGTAAAAAGCGGGTTAATGATTCAGCCAAACATGCTCTCAAGATTCATCCAGGTCAGCAAAATGAAAAATGGCGCCCAACGGTAAATGCAACATACAGCAAGTGATCTCGAACAAACAGTTGCACTTTCGCTAAAACCCGTCGCCAGGGTGACGAGGGGTGAGGTGTGTCACGAGGGAGGGGCGTGGGGTTATCAGCGTTGATAACGGCTCATCCATCACTCGCATCTATCGCACAATGCTCGGAGCGACGACAGACGGAAGATTTTGAATATATAATACGCATAAGTTGCGTTGTTTTTACTTTTTAAGTATTCGTATAGACTCAAAGTATTTTTTATTTTCCGTATTTTTTCTAACATGTTGACCAGTGTAGAATGTTCCAGGCACATTAGAATAGTGTTTACTCCTTAACTCGAGTTAAAATTTGGATTTTTATAATTTTTATCTTATCGATCTATACCACTATAGAACTGAAAGACAAGGAAGATTATGGGTTGACTGAAGGTGTTGAAAGCGAACTTGATTTTAACGACATTTCAGCATGAACTTACGGCAATAATACCTTTTCCTTGAAATCAGTTCTAATTTAATTACCGCAGCTAACACCTAATTACTTAATAGGAAAGAGAGAAACATAAAATGATCTGTTGTGTCTTAGAAGGAAACTGTGTTTGTTATGAAATTGTAATCTGCTAAAGAAAAAAACACCGTTAACAGCGTTTGCTTAAAATCGTAGAATAACTTATGAAGTAAAATGTTATCCTTTATACGCACGTTTAGTGAAAGCTAAATAAAACAAAAGAGAGGAAGCTTCGGTTTTTGAAAAATAAATCAACCATGTTAATTCACCGTAAACCAAGGACCACATTTTTTGTTTTTGATGAAAAAATCTAAGAAAAACTAGACAAATCACGTTTGATGATGTAGTTGGGATGAACACAACGACGCTGTCAACGATATTACGTAACTACTCGTGACTCTTATTACGATCGCCTCGAACAATAGAGGCAGCAAGTCTCGGTGGCTCGGAGATATAACTTAGGACCTTTTAACAGTTAGCAATAAGGTCGTTAGTTGAACAGTGGCGGAATCTAAACGCTTCCTTCTCTGAAGTGAATTCTAACGTGCTTTTTCCTGCACTTTTCGTATCTAGGCTCGAAGACTTGCAATTGTTTTAAAATATATCCCGCTTGTAAAATTTGTAGAGAAACATGAAGGTATCTGAAAAAGTATTGTAAGTGATGAGATTTAGTATCATGAAGCACGTGTTTCTTTTTATTGTTAACAAATTTATTGCATACACGTACACAGCGATACGCGTGACCTTAAAGAGTTCATTCAGGTTTAAACTTATTTGCGAGTATAACAGGTTATCTCGATGATCTAAACAGAAATCTGTCGCCACACACCACCTGGCTGGCTTGCCATGTTCAAAGCAGTAATTTACAAAATAACAAAATAGTACTTAGTAATAAAGCGGGCGATATTAACGAAGGCAAAAATAATAAAAAATATGGTAAGCACGCACATCCACAAGAACGTGAAGAGACCACAGAGTAAAGCGCTAACACACACTGACAAAAAGTTCCAAGCGCGATCTTGCTTGACGGAGCGAATTCTGCAGGAATATTTGTTTTTGGTAATTACCTACTTTTTTTAATTCGTTATACTCTGTAGGCGTTGTTACATTGTAGTGTCCTACAAATATAGCAGCACTTGCACGGAGCATCGGAGAGCAGATCAATTTAAACAAGAATCACATGACAAGCACCACATTGTTTAGTCACATCACGACAAATAACGAAGATCATTATTTGATCTTATCATCAGGCTTTCATTTGACACATGATCTTGAATTAACTTTTAATGACCTATGTCAGATCTATCAGTGTGCAGTTTTTCAATGTTGCGCAATTCTGGTAATAGTTAGTATCATAATACTTTTATAATGTTTTTATCTTTTCTGTCAAAAGATCGCTAATTAAGCAGATACTGGTGGCGTTTCTACGAAAATTACGGAACTCTAAAAGCGTTTTTACACACACTCCGCAAATGTTGCTCACACGCATCGTTGTCGAGCAAAAACGACCGGGCGACTCTTGATCTTGCGTCTGCCACCACTCGAGCAGGTTCGTTACTACATGTTTCTGTTTATTTTTCATTCTTTACTTACAACATTTTGGTTTTAACTCCATTTAGTTTATTACTTTCAATTATTTATTTTTCTGCAATTCGTTTTCAAAATTTGTTAAGTGAAGGAGTTCCTGGAAAAGGTAAACCAATAGTAAAGACAAATTTCTTCTCTGCGTTAAAAAAACATATCATATCATAAGTTATGTAGGGCTGAGGAGGAATTCGCCATAATCATTGTGAATGCTGGTTCACTTAGACAGTGTTTGCCAGAACCAGTACTATTAAAGCTTTATTATCCCTAACCCGCGCCATTGCAGCAATGGTAACTAGTTTTTAATTACATTTTAAGTACATACCTACTTAGATCACAGAGACGACGATAGGTTATCTCCAACCGCAACATTATAAGGTATACGTATGCATAATGTTATGAGCCACTAAAATATTATAATTCTACCAAGCGGAATTAAAAGAAATTATTTTACTGTTAACTTTAACGGATCGCGACTGCGTTTGCAGAGTCAGAAACGAAACCACAATGATTTGTACATGTCATTTGTGTGTTATAACTATTAATATTTTATTGTTTAACACAACATTTGTTAATTTATTTTGATATCATCAATATTCCTCCATATTATCCGCAATATCGTTCCAGAATATTATCATTACTGATTCTTTGCTAACGGTCATACTCTTTAAACGTGCCACAGCATCAAACATTTGAGTTACAAGTTCCATGAGTTGAAATGAGACCATTTACATTGCCGGACAAAACCGGATTTCACAATAAAAACCTAATTGAAGTTCATACTTCCCTACGTTCACTACCATTGTAGTGTCGTTAGGTTTAAACTTTTATAAACTTGTGTATTATTGAGGTTCAATTACACATGCTTTCTAATATTACTTATCAGTGTCTTATTTATAATTGTTTCAAGTGTCAGCATTTGATTCTCATAAGGTTGTAGTCATGAATGCATTTGCCAATCGGAGAGTTGTAGGGCAGGTCATGGCTGAACGTAAACATTAACGGATGTGTGAACGACAATTGTTATCGATATTTTTATTCCGTTTCTAAAGGACATAGTGGCATGTCATGTTTATTTGCATCCTTTTTCTATGTGCCATCTCGAAAGGCTTACAAACAAGCTGCGTTTGCCAAACTGTATCAGTAAACATTTCGCTCGTGATTACATTTCCGATACTTAATTTCACAAAATGCATAACTCATTAGGTATCTCATTAATATTTTGCAATAAACAACAAAATACATATATGTGAAGTAGTCTTCTGGCGACTCGAGCACCAGGCGAGCAGCGGATCGCGGCGGTGTCGCGTTACGCGGTGGCTGTTGACACCACTGCCTGATTAATATTTATGATACGGCTGAGCATCTCGCATGGCCGGTTCGCTCGACGCGAAATTTCCCCCTCTCGCTCGCACGATCTTGCCCTCCACGCGCTAGACAGAGAACATATGCAACACATATGGCGACTCTTTCAACATTAACGGCGCGAAATGCGAATAAGAATCCCAAATCATCTCGATTTTCGAAGTTGTTTTTGTGCCGAATTACTTCAATTTGAATTTCTAATTTGAACACCTTGCCACTATGGGTTCGAAATTCGTTAGAGTGTAATTGCTATGTCATTTTTGTTGTTGTGCCTCATATTTGCTACCGGCTTCGGAAATAATCGTATTTACATCTGGATTCTTTTTTTATGTTGATATTGTACGAATTGTGTGTATGTGGGCCAAAGCGTGGGACCAAGAACGCGTCGCGGCTGACCGTATCGAGTGAATCGAGGTATCTCGACCGGACAGACTCGGCAGACTTACAAAAACTATACTAACCATAGTGGAAAGTGGTGCTGTAGGACGCATTACGGTCATTAATACAAAGAGGGCGGTATAAACTACTGTTTGTACTCCGAAGACAATTATTTACGGAGGTGCAATAGACGTATCTTTGCCTTTTTAATAGTAGGTAAATCGTTTGTAGTTTCCTCAACATGCTGGCGTTTGCCAGGAGCGATGACGCCTGTGTTCATTAGAATTACTCATTGTATCATTTTATTTGTTAGGTATTTAAAGTCTCACTCGTTCTCAATTGAGATGGACTAAAACAATGAAGCTGATCTTTTGTTTAAACAATTAATTCAATGAACTCATCGTGTCGTCAAACGAATTCTAAAACTTGTTTCACTGGGTTCATTATCAAACATGTTCATGAATTTGCTACTTATTTATTCAGACGTGCGTATCCGTTGCAAGTCGCGTCGTAAGTATGCGTCGATTGCTTCTTTATCGATGTCTTCGCTCCATAAGTGTCTGCATTAACAGCACTATCATTGTATGCTTCTGAGCTATTATCCTTGTTTGTCTGGTCATTTTCCGTGCGCTCGCGCGCCTCTGCCGGTCCGCGCTCGCAAGACTTCGCTCCAAGGTCACGTTATCGTGCTATCGCCAGCCCTGAACCGGCCCAAGGCCATCGAATTCACAACACGCGATAATTATCCGGCTCGTGTATTATTTATCTAATCCAATTGGATGTCAGCATGCTGTACGTCTTACAGGAACTCGTCAATCTCGGCCGTCGGGCGCGCGGTCTTGGCAATTTGCGAGCGCGAGTGGGGCACGCAGCGGACGCCTACTCTCGCTTTTGAGCAGCAATACAGTAATATTGTCTCAAATTAAATTAGCGGTGTGTTTACATTTTATAAATAGAGTGTTCACGTGGCCGCGTGTCGATAGCTTAGAGCCGGGCACTCACCGTGGGCTGTTAACATCCTCCGCGGCGGGAGCGGGTCCTGGCACAGTGAGGCACTAGCGCGGGAACTGAAGCACTCACAAACGGCGCACTAAGTTCTGTGGCACACGCGATGACTGCACGGCGCGACACCCACAACTAGAATGCGAGGCGACGTCGGCGGGGCGGGGGGGCGCCGAGAGCGACACACGACCGAGGCGCGAGGAGGACTGCGGACGGGCGCGAGCGCGCCCCGTTCAATTGGTCGAAAGGGGGCTGACGTCACGCGCGCCGGCCAATGGCCGCGCAGCCAGAGCTTCGCGTCGTCGCCGCCAGAGGCGCTGCGGTCGAGGAAGTCGCCCGCCCTACCGAGCTTCCTTCAGCTAGGGCGTGTGCTTCCACGGGCGGCATGAAATCACGACCGACTAAATAATGAACTGTCGTTTGTCATCGATATTTGATTAGCGTTTTTGTTTGACTATCTTTGCCATCAGTAGTTTAAAGAGCTCTTGAGTTTCGAGTGCCGTAGCTGTTACAGATAATAATATATCGAACTAGAGGACTTGATAACAAATTTGAGGAGTTTTTACAATATAAACCATATAATTATGTTTTCTACATAGATTTACATTAAGATATATATTTTTATTTATTATATTAATATTGTATTTTTGAGCAAAAATGTAATCCTTTCATTTCATTTTTTAAACCTGGGATTTGTAAACTTGAAGCCAAACAAACTAACAAAAAACCGGGAGTTGAATCTCAATCAAACTTGATAATTCCGAATTAATCTGTGGATTCCGCTCGAGGCGGAATTTAATAACTTTACTGTCTCTTCCTTGATATTTAATTAGGTGCTTCTTATGGCGGAGTTTCCTTAAGATCATCTTTTGAAATCTTTTACCTTGTCCGTTCGTCTGGCTCTATTAATTCGTTGTTTAAGACAAGCTTTTTTGAATTATTACGGGTACCTAAGCATGAACACGTTGGTTAGGTATAGCATAATTAAATAAATTATTTAATTTATTATGTTAGGTCTCAGAGGTCTCTGCTATGTTTGGTATACCATTTTTTTTTTACCTACAGCTAGTAATAAGATTTTTCAGACTCCTTAAAACCTAAGCCAAAATTATTTCGTTTATTCGAGTCTATATCCGTTTGGAAATAATTTTTATTAAACTCTTTTTCACTTTCCTACGCCAAACCTATTCTAATAAAATAATACTTCAGTGTGGAAAATTATTATGGCACACTCAAAGTAGATAATAACGTTCTACAGTGTGTAAATTTAATACAGACAAATTTTTAGAAGGTGGTCAATATAAGACATCAGAAAATGTAATTACATAGGTAGATAGATTCTGAGTAATAACTCAGAATTGAAATGATTTTTTTCCAGAAATATTCGGCCCTCAATGTTATGAAAACACCGAGATAGGAGGCAAACGAGCAGACAGGTCGCCTGATGGTAAGCGATCACTGCGGCCCATGGGCACCCGAAACACCAGAAGTGTTGGAGGTGCGTTGCCGGCCTTTAAGATGGGTGTACGCTCTATTCTTGAAAGTTTGCATGTCGTACCGGTCCAGAAATACCGCTGGCGACTATTCATTCCACAGTTTAGTTGTGTGAGGCAGGAAGTTTCTTGAGAAACGCACAGTTGAGGACTGCCACTACTGCCAGCCATCTAAATGATGGAGATGGAAAAAAATCCTTGTTTATTTTAAAAATGGCATTCTGAAGGAGGACAAACTCTAGGCAAGAAAAAATTAGGTACTTGCGTTTACATAAATACAACTAAAATGTATGAAATGAGAAAAAAAATGAAATAAAAATCCGACAAATTGAGAACTTCCTCATTTTTTTGAAGTCGCCGGTTAATACTTAATAACGATTCAATTAAGGTAACCAACGCAAATATCCCAAGGCTCCGGCGTTTTCATCCGTCATCTAATAAAGGCAAACTTCTCAAACCAAGCTTTAGCTGTACTTACAATAAATTCCTTTTTCTAATCGCGACTTATACTTACTTAGACGTACGATACAATTTCCTGTCGTGTTCACTAATATAAAAATGCCAAAGAGAAATAAACTTTACTTTGCGATCATAAAACTGAATTTTATTAAGCATAGTTTAAGTTTAGTGCGAAAATACGCAAACCCACATCTTCCTAATCTGAACTCTGTAGATATTCTGTCAGGGTTTGAATTTTCTTGTAGTTTTAGTGGTGGTTACGTCAGTGAGTGGGTGTTTAATGGTCGAATGAGGCTTGGAGACAGCTGTCGGTCCCTCGGGCACCACTAAGGGTTTTGTTTATAACCAGCTCTAATGACAGAGAAGCGCAGTTTGGAAGAATTTGGTATTTATATTCAAAATATTACTTTTGGGTAGTGTAGAGATTATGAGCTACGTAGAGAAGAGACATTGGCGTTATTCAATTAGTAAAATAAATAATAAATAAATATTGGGGACACCTTACACAGAATACAGATCAACTTAGCCCCAAACTAAGCAAAGCTTGTACTATGAGTGCTAAAGCGACGATATACATACTTAAATAGATAAATACATACTTATATACATAGAAAACATCCATGACTCAGGAACAAATATCTGTGATCATCACACAAATAAATGCCCTTACCGGGATTCGAACCCAGGACCGCGTCTTAGCAGGCAGGGTCACTACCGACTGAGCCAGACCGGTCGTCGTTAAATTAAACATTTTTTTTAACCCCCGACGCATAAACAACGGGGTGTTATAAGTTTGACGTGTCTGTCTGTCTGTATGTCTGTCTGTCTGTGTGTGTGTCTGTCTGTGGCATCGTAGCTCCCGAACGGATGAACCGATTTCGATTTAGTTTTTTTTATTTGAAAGCTGTGTTAGTCGGGAGTGTTCTTAGCCATGTTTCATGAAAATCGGTCCACTAGGTCGCGGTCGGGGGTTTTTCAAAATTTTAATTTTGTGGTTAGTAGATCAATGGCCTCTAACATCAATAATATGATCTAGTTACCATGCTGCCATGGTGGCCATTGATCTAGTTAGTAGATATAATTTATGTAGTATATCGTCACTACTTTTAAATAAATTAATAGTTTAAAAAACACTATAAAACACGCTTTTATAAATGCACGTAAAAGCCAAAAATAAATTATGGATCGTTCAAGTTGTCTCTATTTGTGAGCTGAAGTTTAAAAACTATGTGCTTTTAATTATAATATTTGATTGTAAAAGCGTGGGGCGCTGGAACAGGAAAGACTTTTTGTATAACTTGCTGATAAATCAAATTATGCTATGTTACGGGAAGGAGGTTACACAGATTGACGCGCTAACTGGAGTTGCAGCATGACTAGTAGGTTCTACATTAAACAGTCAAATCAATTAAAAGTCAGTGTTCAAAGTAGGTACCAGTTTGTCGAACTCAGACAAAATATGCGCTAGTAGCGAGGAGAGTTGACAGTCACCGACACTTAGAACGCCGCTTTTATCCGGTAATCAAAGTACAAAAGGGGAAAGTGTCTACAGTGACAGGATGCAGAGTTCTTGTTCGTGGACGAGATATCTTTGGTTCTCTTTGGTAACCCTTAGGCGGCATATGTAAACGTTATGTTCTTATGCAACTTCATTCGCCAGGAAGTTCGGATTAGTATTTGTTTACAAGAAAGTCTTTCCTGTTCCAGCGCCCCACGCTTTTACAATCAAATATTATAATTAAAAGCACATAGTTTTTAAACTTCAGCTCACAAATAGAGACAACTTGAACGATCCATAATTTATTTTTGGCTTTTACGTGCATTTATAAAAGCGTGTTTTATAGTGTTTTTTAAACTATTAATTTATTTTATACTTTTTAGTCATTAATAATGAAATAATGAAATTTTAACATTTATACATAAATTTATTTCAAGTAGGCGGATTTTACATGCCATTTGTGGCTTAACGTGTACTTATTGCTAATTGCTACTTAATAATAACTAGCGGCTACCTTCTTATTACGGTATTATCATAAAAATGTTTATACCTAGTAAGTTATCCGTAATAGATAGACAATATAGACATGTGCCATCGCGGACTTTTTGAAGACATTAGAGAGACATACTTTCGCCATACATTGTTTTGAAGCTCTCAGCTAGTGGGATTTTGTTTGACTCGATTAGAAAATATTGTCATTTTCAACTAATTCAAACAAAATTTAAGTATTTCTTTTTGCCGAGCCCCCTTTATTTGCTCTTAAGGGTCACAGGAAAACCATTACCCAACTTATTTTAAATACAACGTTGATCTTTCTTTTATGCGGGGGCTTCGCCCCCGAGCCCCCTTTTTGTTTGCTCTTAAAGGTCACAAGAAAACGCTAACCCAACTTATTTTAAATACTACGTTAATCTTTCTTTTATGGGGGGGCTTCGCCCCCCGAGCCCCCCTTTTCGTTGCTCTTAAGGGTAACAAGAAAACCCTAACCCAACAGAAAACCCTAACCCAACTTATTTTAAATACAACGTTTATCTTTCTTTTATGCCCCCGCATAAAAGCCCCCCGGCTTCGCCCCCCGAGCCCCCCTTTGTTTGCTCTTAAAGGTCACAAGAAAACGCTAACCCAACTTATCTTAAATACTACGTTGATCTTTCTTTCATGCGGGGGGCTTCGCCCCCCGAGCCCCCCTTTGTTTGCTCTTAAAGGTCACAAGAAAACGCTAACCCAACTTATTCTAAATACTACGTTGATCTTTCTTTCATGCTAACCCAACTTATCTTAATTACTACGCTGATTTTTCTTCAATGCGGGGGGCTTCGCCCCCCGAGCACCCCTTTGTTTGCTCTTAAAGGTCACAAGAAAACGCTAACCCAACTTATCTTAAATACTACGTTGATCTTTCTTTCATGCGGGGGCTTCGCCCCCGAGCCCCCTTTGTTTGCTCTTAAAGGTCACAAGAAAACGCTAACCCAACTTATTCTAAATACTACGTTGATCTTTCTTTCATGCGGGGGCTTCGCCCCCGAGCCCCTTTGTTTGCTCTTAAAGGACACAAGAAAACGCTAACCCAACTTATTCTAAATGTTACGTTGATCTTTGTTTCATGCGGGGGCTTCGCCCCCCGAGCCCCCCTTTGTTTGCTCTTAAAGGTCACAAGAAAACGCTAACCCAACTTATTCTAAATACTACGTTGATCTTTCTTTCATGCGGGAGGCGGGAGGCTTCGCCCCCCGAGCCCCCCTTTGTTTGCTCTTAAAGGTCACAAGAAAACGCTAACCCAACTTATTCTAAATACTACGTTGATCTTTCTTTCATGCGGGGGGCTTCGCCCCCCGAGCCCCCCTTTTCTTTACTCTTAAGGATCACAAGAAAACCTTAACCTAACTTATTTCTTATCTTAAATACTACGTTGATCTTTCTTTCATGCGGGGGCTTCGCCCCCCGAGCCCCCCTTTGTTTGCTCTTAAAGGTCACAAGAAAACGCTAACCCAACTTATCTTAAATACTACGTTGATCTTTCTTTCATGCGGGGGGCTTCGCCCCCCGAGCCCCCCTTTTCTTAACTCTTAAGGATCACAAGAAAACCTTAACCCAACTTATCTTAAATACTACGTTGATCTTTCTTTCATGCGGGGGGCTTCGCCCCCGAGCCCCCCTTTGTTTGCTCTTAAAGGTCACAAGAAAACGCTAACCCAACTTATTCTAAATACTACGTTGATCTTTCTTTCATGCGGGGGCTTCGCCCCCGAGCCCCCTTTGTTTGCTCTTAAAGGTCACAAGAAAACGCTAACCCAACTTATTCTAAATGCTACGTTGATCTTTGTTTCATGCGGGGGCTTCGTCCCCGAGCCCCCTTTGTTTGCTCTTAAAGGTCACAAGAAAACGCTAACCCAACTTATTCTAAATACTACGTTGATCTTTCTTTCATGCGGGGGCTTCGCCCCCGAGCCCCCTTTTCTTAACTCTTAAGGATCACAAGAAAACATTAACCCAACTTATCTTAAATACTACGTTGATCTTTCTTTCATGCGGGGGCTTCGCCCCCGAGCCCCCTTTGTTTGCTCTTAAAGGTCACAAGAAAACGCTAACCCAACTTATTCTAAATACTACGTTGATCTTTCTTTCATGCGGGGGCTTCGCCCCGAGCCCCCTTTGTTTGCTCTTAAAGGTCACAAGAAAACGCTAACCCAACTTATTCTAAATACTACGTTGATCTTTCTTTCATGCGGGGCTTCGCCCCCGAGCCCCCCTTTGTTTGCTCTTAAAGGTCACAAGAAAACGCTAACCCAACTTATTCTAAATACTACGTTGATCTTTCTTTCATGCGGGGGCTTCGCCCCCCGAGCCCCCCTTTTCTTTACTCTTAAGGATCACAAGAAAACCTTAACCCAACTTATTTCTTATCTTAAATACTACGTTGATCTTTCTTTCATGCGGGGGCTTCGCCCCCCGAGCCCCCCTTTGTTTGCTCTTAAAGGTCACAAGAAAACGCTAACCCAACTTATCTTAAATACTACGTTGATCTTTCTTTCATGCGGGGGGCTTCGCCCCCCGAGCCCCCCTTTTCTTAACTCTTAAGGATCACAAGAAAACATTAACCCAACTTATCTTAAATACTACGTTGATCTTTCTTTCATGCGGGGGCTTCGCCCCCGAGCCCCCTTTGTTTGCTCTTAAAGGTCACAAGAAAACGCTAACCCAACTTATTCTAAATACTACGTTGATCTTTCTTTCATGCGGGGGCTTCGCCCCCGAGCCCCCTTTGTTTGCTCTTGAAGGTCACAAGAAAACGCTAACCCAACTTATTCTAAATACTACGTTGATCTTTCTTTCATGCGGGGGCTTCGCCCCCGAGCCCCTTTGTTTGCTCTTAAAGGTCACAAGAAAACGCTAACCCAACTTATTCTAAATACTACGTTGATCTTTCTTTGATGCGGGAGGCTTCGCCCCCCGAGCCCCCTTTTCTTTACTCTTAAGGATCACAAGAAAATCTTAACCCAACTTATTTTAAATACAACGTTGATCTTTCTTTTATGCGGGGGGCTTCGCCCCCTGAGCCCCCCTTTGTTTGCTCTTAAAGGTCACAAGAAAACGCTAACCCAACTTATTCTAAATACTACGTTGATCTTTCTTTCATGCGGGGGGCTTCGCCCCCCGAGCCCCCCTTTTCTTTACTCTTAAGGATCACAAGAAAACCTTAACCCAACTTATTTCTTATCTTAAATACTACGTTGATCTTTCTTTCATGCGGGGGGCTTCGCCCCCGAGCCCCCTTTGTTTGCTCTTAAAGGTCACAAGAAAACGCTAACCCAACTTATTCTAAATACTACGTTGATCTTTCTTTCATACGGGGGGCTTCGCCCCCCGAGCCCCCCTTTGTTTGCTCTTAAAGGTCACAAGAAAACGCTAACCCAACTTATTTTAAATACAACGTTGATCTTTCTTTTATGCGGGGGCTTCGCCCCCCGAGCCCCCCTTTGATTGCTCTGAAAGGTCACAAGAAAACGCTAACCCAACTTTAAATACTACGTTGATCTTTCTTTCATGCTTCCCCCTCAAGCCCCCCCCCTTTTTTCTGTTCTTATCTTCCGGCACCATCATCAGGCCTTGAAACCTAATCGTAGTCATAGTTCATTACAAGACTTTTCTAAGAAGCCCAAAAACAGCTATGATACGATGTTCCATCATGTAGTTCCAGTTCATATCTTCCGGCTCCATCATCAGACCTTGAAACCTAATCGTAGTCAAAGTTCATTACAAGACTTTTCTAAGAAGCCCAAAAACAGCTATGATACGATGTTCCATCATGTAGTTCCAGTTCATATCTTCCGGCTCCATCATCAGACCTTGAAACCTAATCGTAGTCAATGTTCATTACAAGACTTTTCTAAGAAGCCCAAAAACAGCTATGATACGATGTTCCATCATGTAGTTCCAGCTCATATCTTCCGGCACCATCATCAGGCCTTGAAACCTAATCGTAGTCATAGTTCATTACAAGACTTTTCTAAGAAGCCCAAAAACAGCTATGATACGATGTTCCATCATGTAGTTCCAGTTCATATCTTCCGGCTCCATCATCAGACCTTGAAACCTAATCGTAGTCAAAGTTCATTACAAGACTTTTCTAAGAAGCCCAAAAACAGCTATGATACGATGTTCCATCATGTAGTTCCAGTTCATATCTTCCGGCTCCATCATCAGACCTTGAAACCTAATCGTAGTCAATGTTCATTACAAGACTTTTCTAAGAAGCCCAAAAACAGCTATGATACGATGTTCCATCATGTAGTTCCAGCTCATATCTTCCGGCTCCATCATCAGACCTTGAAACCTAATTGTAGTCAAAGTTCATTACAAGACTTTCCTAAGAAGCCCAAAAACAGCTATGATACGATGTTCCATCATGTAGTTCCAGTTCATATCTTCCGGCTCCATCATCAGACCTTGAAACCTAATCGTAGTCAAAGTTCATTACAAGACTTTTCTAAGAAACCCAAAAACAGCTATGATACGATGTTCCATCATGTAGTTCCAGTTCATATCTTTCGGCTTCATCATCAGACCTTGAAACCTAATTGTAGTCAAAGTTCATTACAAGACTTTTCTAAGAAACCCAAAAACGGCTATGATACGATGTTCCATCATGTAGTTCCAGTTCATATCTTCCGGCTCCATCATCAGACCTTGAAACCTAATCGTAGTCAAAGTTCATTACAAGACTTTTCTAAGAAACCCAAAAAAAAGCTATGATACGATGTTCCATCATGTAGTTCCAGTTCATATCTTTCGGCTTCATCATCAGACCTTGAAACCTAATTGTAGTCAAAGTTCATTACAAGACTTTTCTAAGAAACCCAAAAACGGCTATGATACGATGTTCCATCATGTAGTTCCAGTTCATATCTTCCGACTCCATCATCAGATCAGCTCAACAGTACCATATTATTGTATTGTCATCGGAACTACATATAGCTGCCAATTTTCATTACGCTACGACTCCTGGAAGATGGTTAAATTAGCTTCCTTAGATTCCATTACATACATAGTTACATACACGACGACCTAATAAAAGCGTGTTAAAAATCTCGTACCTCACGCTGCTTCTCAAAGTTAAAACGCAGTAAGTATATATGCATCCCATACATACTTACTACAATTTTCTTTTCATTGACAGACGAAGATACAAGTTTTTTTAAAAGTAGTGACGATATAGCCCCTATAAGCTGAAACAGACCGGTCATCTTACAACACCCGCTCATCTTACAACTTTGACGCTGGCAATAAATATTTTCCAACTACATTTCATAAAATATTAAAACGAAAATGTGTAGACAATGAAATACGCAAGTACCTGATCATTTTGTGAAGGGACACGTTTATAACATAGGTGCTAAAGGTATTTTATCGGAGCGAAATTACCCGTGTAAGAAGACTATAATCAACACCTTTATAATAGGGCAAAAAAAGTGCAGGTAAGAATAAGTGCATGCTATTACGTCCGATAGTGCCTTTGTGGAACGAGGAATTCTTTTGATTGATAATAATTATACTACTTTCCTTGAAGGTATGTCGCAATTTAGTATATCGTCACTACTTTTAAAAAAACTTGTATCTTCGTCTGTCAATGAAAAGAAAATTGTAGTAAGTATGTATGGTATGTATGGAATGGAATGAAGAAAATTGTAGTAAGTATGTATGGAATGGTATGTATAGACTTACTGCGTTTTTACTTTGAGGAGCAGCGTGAGATACGAGATTTTTTCAAAGTAGTGACGATATTCCGAGGATATTATAGCAGATGGTGGGGCTAGAAGTAACAGGGGTAAGTTGTTCCGATAGTACAACCGAGGTAAGAATAGTTTGTGGGGAAGAAATGTAGTTAATTCATTGTACTTATATAAACTATGCAGAACAACTTGACATAATGGTGAAATAACCTTATTTGGCAAAATTAGGTACTATAAAAAATGGTGAAATAGTTACGAAAATTAAAAGAATCCTTTATTTTCATATCAAAAATAATTTAATTGAAAATCGAACCTTTATAGTCCCGCTTTACGCTATTTATGTAGATGGTTAGCGTTTCCTCGGTTCCCAGTTCCGATCCCCTAAAAGGTCCTTTATTCCCACGTGGACAATTATGTTTCAATTCTATAAAATTATTTAATATTTAGTATAAATATTCAAAGGGGTATTATACGTAGAATATTTCTATGTTGTAATACTAACAGGCTAACAGGCCTTTGCATCTATAACAGATGATTCAAGCAGCATCCTTGCGACACTTACGTTCGTGGCTGTATAGCCCAATTCGTGAGAGGATCCCTCGTCCGCACACACGACAGGTGTATGCTCCCCCAGATGGGCGGGGGTTAGAGGCCTGCTCGTGACGCCTCATGCGTTTATCATTCAAGGAGGAGAACCAGGCGTTGTCGTGCTTGGATTGACCGTCATGGACAACACGGCGCCACGTGGGTCGGTCTTCGGCCAGCCGCTGCCACTGGTTGCATGGAATATCAAATGTGACCATGTCACGCTTCACGCAATCTTTAAAGCGCAGCATTGGCCGTCCGACCGGTCTCTTTGCATCTGCAACCTCTCCCAGCAGGATTTCAAAATTTCAAAGACAAATTTCAAAAAGCGTGCGACCTCTTTTCCATGTCGGTTAATGCCAAGAAGACCGTCATACTAGCGCAAGGATGTTCAGAACAGCCAACTATCGTGCTTAACGGTGCACCTCTAGAGGTGATCAGCAAGTTTTGCTACCTTGGCTCGCTTGTGTCGTGCAATCTTTCGCTTGACGCGGAGATCGACTCCCGCATCGGCAAAGCGGCCACAACGTTCGGGAGGCTCCGTACAAGGGCTTGGGACAATAAACATCTATGTTGTAATAGGACGCTAAATAATTCTAACTTTCAAGCTTTCACAAGTATAAAAGCCCTTTAACAGTGAAAACATTAAATATTCTTTCATAATGCTTATGGGCTGGAAAACCCATTCGAACTTAAGCTAAAGACGCCCTGTGGTGCTGTAAAAGCTGAGCAATACATATAAGTTGAAAACCTGGGGGGCTACTATGAAGTAGGCATTAAAGAAAGAGAGGGATAGTTCTGTCATTTTCTCTCAGACTAAATTAACTTCCTTTGGTACGTCATGGTAGCCCCCCTAATTAATTTTCGTCTCTGAAATGACACCCGCAGTATTGTCTCTATTATCTACCTATAAACTATGAGTACATTAAAAAAAAAACTATAGTGGTTCCTAGTTGACTACGGAAAAAGATTTCATCAATTTCGTTAGTTGTCCTGAAAGCCAATAATTAAGAAAATTTTGAGTTTTCCTTTAGAAATGAAACCTCATCATATATTATAGGCACGTGAACTGCATTACAAGCCATTTTGTATAGATGTTGAAACTGAGTTTCAGTCCATCTACATCAGAGAGAAACAGTTAACCCAAAGAAATCCTTTCAATCACGATGTTCAACCCTGCACATTTCCCAACCAAGATTCGTTACTCGAGCGATAAGCACACACCTATATTATGTTAAGACGAAATTTCGAGTTTTTCTACCAATAAACCAGCATCATTAACGCACGTGCGTACAATCTAGTTTCATTAAATTATGAACGCGGACAGGAATCCGTGAGTATTCTATTTCGGTAACGCTTCCCTGCCTGCGCGCGCGCTGGGTTTAATGTACTGGACGTGAGCATTGACTCAAATGTTTTGTTTCAATCAGTGCTGAACGAAGGTAGGCTGTTTGGATTGGGTGTGTTTTGATGGATCGGTACATTTATCAAACCGTATGGTAGCTTCACAGTTTAAGGTCTCTTGGTAGGTAAAACAAGAGGAGTATAAAATCAAAAACAAAAATAGGTTCAAAAGGTCTTTGTTCCAATACTACATAGATAAACTTTAGATGCCCTACTTGTTAACAACTTTTTACTTACCTTAGCAGTAATATGTAAATCCGTATATTATATTAACGTTATAATTAATTATATATTGTATAGACTCGTGGATCCCACAGTCAAACTGTGTAAACAGTTTTGGGGGACATTGTATTTATTCTTATGTTCATTATGTAAGATGCTTATTCAATAAACAATAAAATAAAAAAAATAGTGTGTTTAAAACAATAATGGATTTTACCTACAGTTCAGTCTCCAAAAGATTATTGACAGTAGGATGTCAGGATTCCAAGATTTCCAAGAAACATGGAGTCTTTGTCATGATGATAATTTTCAAGAATATCAGAGCTTCTCTTTTGTGTCTTGTGCGTTGATTATTAATTTTAAGATTTACAATAGACAATATATTTTTAGGGCAGCATATGGAGCTTCGTAGCAAATTAATAAATAAAACAATGCAAACGGATAGCATCGCGTACCTATAATGGATTTACAATACTACATTACTTTTCAAACCCTTACAGCGTTAGTGTCATACGCGATAATGCGATATAATCTGTTTCCATAAATTTCATTTCATGGGCATAAAATTTCCTTTTATGAAAAAAATAACTAATCGGAAAATACAGTACACTCTCAAAAATGTAGCAATAATAGTACGATTATTATTTGTAGCGAGCAAATTGAAACAAACAATCGAAGAACGTGCTCGGAGTGCTCTCTAGCGTTCAGTTTAAAAAATATCCGCCACTAGTCGGAAACGATTGTAACATAATCGATTTTGTAAATAATGTAGCATTTGTGTATTATGTTGCACTAGTCTCTAGTTTAAAATATATAATAAACAGGCCGCAGGCCCGTCGTGAGCTTCTCAAGACACTTTTACTATTGGGTCGTGTGTAACCTCCAACTTCCCGGACCGCCGGCGAGCCGATCAGGGACGCTCCGGGCCTTCGGCCCTACGCGGAGCTCGGCCTTCGGCCTTCGCTTGGCTTCGAATTTAATTAAGAAACTGCCTGCAACGAGAACTAGATAAATTTTATTTTGTTTGAATTTTCCTTAGTATATTTTTTCTAGCCTCGGCCCAGCAGGCCCAAGTGACAATCGTTTGACGCTACTTGGAGATCGAAACGTAGTCTATCTATGTCGCGACACTAGCTATTTTCTTTTATAAATACGATAGCTTACAAATCGTAAGCGATTCGCGGCGTAATCGTACGCGGGCGGAAAGCGAAAATAATCTAAACAGAAAAAGTGAGTTTGTTGTTGCAGATGAGTATAATTTTTGGGGTTTTTTGGACATTCTTTGAACTGTCCGGGTCAGCAAGTCAGCATCGGCAATATTTTTTCGACCTTGAAATTTAATTTACGTACCAACATAATATTTACTTGTTATCAGATAAATACTAAGAATCAATTTAAACTAGCGTGTTTTCAAGTCTTAACTTCAACATTTTCAACCATTATGTGGCTCATAGAAATATTGTTAATAAATTTCGTGAGATCGCAGCGATAGGAGCTCTTGTATGAAGTTGAGCTGAAAACTGAGACTAATTGGAACACCCAACGTGCGTAGCTCAGCGCTTGTTGCAACATGAATTTGGGTTAATGACTCAATCGGGTTGCCAGAATGTATGCAAAGTACAGGTACTAATTCTATGGTTTCATGGACATACAAAATAAAGACCCAGGTAAGGTAGCGGATGAAACAACGTACCAAAAGTATCTGACAGCCTGAATAACTTTTCGAAATGTAGATAGCGGTAAGGTAGCGGATGAAATAACGTACCAAAAGTATCTGACAGCCTGAATAACTTTTCGAAATGTAGATAGCGGTAAGGTAGCGGATGAAATAACGTACCAAAAGTATCTGACAGCCTGAATAACTTTTCGAAATGTAGATAGCGGTAAGGGCCTGGCCACATGGGCGCGTTGCGGCGACGCACCGCAAAAATTCTGCGTTGCGTTGCCGCGCCGCCAGTTTTTGCGGCACGAAATCTGCGGCGCGGCACCGCGACGCAAGAACTCGCGGTGCGTCGACGCACCGCAAAAACTCGCGGCGCGGCACCGCAACGCAGAATTTTTGCGGCGCGTCGCCGCGCCGCCAAAACTGGCGGTGCGTTACCGCTGCTCGCAATTGTGAACTGTTGTGTTCGAATTAAACTTCGTGTCGTTTATATTTAACCCTTCTTTACTTGGTGATGGATTTTTTTCCAAGCATCACGAAAATTGAATCAATAGTAGATTTAGTACAGTTTTTCACGATAAAATACTAAGAAATATTCGAATTTTTCAATATGCTATTAAAAATCATCTTTTTAGTTACGTTGTTTCATATTAAAAAAATGGTGATAGATTTTTTTCATTATTTTTCCAGTGCTCAGCATATATACCACCATGGTGTCATATATCTGTAAATTGTTAAAAAAAGTAAAATCATGCAATTAAGGGTTTATTGACAATGGAGTGCCTCTCTAATTTATATTTCCGCAATGGGTACATCGATGGGTAGATTTAAATAATAACATTTTTAACCCCCGACGCAAAAAACGAAGGGGTGTTATAAGTTTGACGTATCTGTCTGTCTGTCTGTCTGTCTGTTTGTCTGTCTGTCTGTCTGTCTGTCTGTCTGTGTGTGTGTCTGTCTGTGGCATCGTAGCTCCCAAACGGATGAACCGATTTAGATTAATTTTTTTTGTCTGAAAGCTGAGTTAGTCGGGATTGTTCTTAGCAATGTTTCATGAAAATCGGTCCACTATGTCGGGGTCGGGGGTTTTTTCAAAATTTAATTAAATAAATAATTTTATGACTTTTATGTAATTCCCAAAAGATTTGACAATTTGTAAATACATAGGTAAAGAAAATATTCGTTCTATCTGAATATGACGATAGGTACCTACGTTAAAAATAGAGCGCTTTCGAACTACGTCCGAACCGAACCGAATCCGATAAATTCGTGAAAATAAAATTACGCACTATTATGGACTATGGACGGAAATCTGGCAGGATTTTGGAGTAGACCCTTGAGGCAACCTGCTAAGATGCTTCTCTTATCATAGTCAACCTCAGGTCCGCAAGCTGGCAGCTGGGGATCGGGGCTAAATCGACAATCGATTATATTTTTAAGACGATACAGGACGGTTCAATTTCCATACCAACGCTCTCGACTATTTGCTCCCTGGTTTTTGAAGGTAGACTGATTTTTTCAACACAGATTATTCTATAAATTGAAATAGACATCATACACGAAAGAAAAAACGACAAGGCCCAAGGCAACAATTAGTGCTTGCACCTCCTATATGAATCCATTTGCAGCATTACGATATAGCGAAAGACTATTTTTAACCCCCGACGCAAAAACGAAGGGGTGTAATAAGTTTGACGTGTCTGTCTGCCTATTTGTCTGTTTGTCTGTCTGTGTGTGTGTGTGTGTCTGTGGCATCGTAGTTCCCGAACGGATGAACCGATTTAAATTTAGTTTTTTTGTCTGAAAGCTGAGTTAGTCGGGAGTGTTCTTAGCCATGTTTCATGAAAATCGGTCCACTATGTCGCGGTCGGGAGTTTTTTCAAAATTTTAATTTTATTGTTAGGTTATTAAATAACAAATCAAAAAAATATTCAATAAAATAATTTGATTTGTTCCCAGTCAGATTGTTATTAATTATTAATCTTATCTGTGTTGGAACGTTTTGATATTTTTATTTTTAAAGACGCTCGAGTCAATCAAAAATTTCCAAAAACTGCCTTTTTCATTATGGCGCAAAAAAAGTGATACTCAAGATTGGTAACAATTAGCCAAAAAACCAAAACGGTACGATATAAATTTGATGAAAAACGTGTGACCTGTGCCTTTAAAAAAGTAAAACAGAAAAACGTACGTCGTTTTCGTACGTGTTTTCACTACGATCAATATGCAAATGGATAATTTAGTAGGCAAGTTTTATTTAAATCGATTAAATCGTAAATAGTGGCTGGCAGCTAAAAAAAATGTTCAACTGGAAAAACCTAGGTACGTTTTTTCGCTAGAATCTACATTTTAGTAGGAAATTTTCTTAAAAATAGATTAAAATTAAACTGGTACAGATTTTTTTTAATTAGCCCGTTATAGTGCCCTACTGCTGGGCAAAGGCCTCTCCCCTTGATTTCCTCAACTCCCTCTGGTGTTATTTTTCCGGCCATGCAGTCACTCATAAAGGCGTCCAAGTCTAACTTACGAAAAACTAAAAAATGTTTACAACATGTCGGTGTGTACCTTAAACAAACCATGAAAAAAAAACCGCTTCCTAAAAATAAGCGCGTTAGAAAACACGGAGAAAAAGAAAAAAATAATTTTACATTGCAATAATATTGATGATTAGATTTCCTACCTAAACCTTTGAAATCAGATTTCTTAAGACGATACGATACAGGTCAGTTCTCCATACAAACGCTCTCGACTATTTCCTCCTTGGTTTTTGAAGATAGAGCAATGATTTTTTTCGACACAGATTATTATTATTTTTTCTGAGTCGGACCGTTTTGATATTTTTTGCTATTCTTATTTTAAAAGATGCTAGATCCAATCAAAAATTTCTAAAAACGGCATTTTTCAATATGGCTCGAAAAAGGGATACTCAAGATCGGTAACAATGGTCCAAAAAATCTAAACGGTCCGACACAGATTATTTCATTTTAAATTATTCAGATTCTCAAATTTCGTTCCGTTTAAATAAGTTTTGAAGGAGGAAAAGAGAGCGGAACCTCGATTTCAAAGATTTTTTCGCAATATCTTTTAACTGAGTTGTTCTTAATGGAATTTTCTTTTTCGATAAATCTAGTTAATAAAACTAGTATATTTAACTAAAATTCCCAAATTGAAAGGGGGACTCCTTTCCATTTTAGCATTTTCGCTCCCGTAGCGTCTTAATGTATTGCAATAATCTAAACATCCAAATTATAGACTAATCAATTATTTTTGTTAGTAATTAAATTCCGTTAGGCCGTTTTCACATTATCCGATCCGATATCGGATGTCATAAGGATTTCAATGGAAAAAATACAAGATGGCGCCTGTAATGTATGGGATATCGGTCCTACATCCGATATCGGATCGGATAATGTGAAAACGCACTTACGATTCATTAAGTTTTGAAGGAGGAAACAGTCGAGAGCGGAACCTCGATTTTAAAGAATTTTTTCGCAATATCTTTAATTTATAGTCATACTAGTTATGAAAAAAAAGCTGCACTTTTAGATGGAAGCAAGCCGCTTTGCATGGTGATAGTAGACATCATAGTAAATAATTTTTTCCGAAGATAACGAAATGTCATCCCTTAGGAAGCCGAGCGTAGCGAGGTGTTTTATGAAAATGAAAAAAATTATATCTTTTGATCATGTCGTCCGATTTTGACAAAACGTATCTCAAATGAAAGGTATTGCTTTATGAAATTGAAAAAAAAATTGAAAAAAAAAATTATAAAAAAAGCAAGAAAAATAATAAAAAAAGTAAATTTACGTATCGCACTGAATAACTTCAAAAAATGACAGACAAAATGTACAATGTCGATATATGAGTTTTTTTAAATCAAAGACAGATAAATTCATAGTTGAAAACTAAAGACCGCATCGAAATCGGATTAGCATTTTTTAAGATACAAGTTGCCAAAGTTGGGAAAGATCGCTTTATATGGCTACTTTGAAATTCCTTTGCCAGAAAGTCAGAAATAATATATTTTTCTGATACAGAAAAATACACAGTAACAGTACACATCAAAATAAAATAAAAAAATCCGAGGATGTAATGTTTTGAAAAGAAGTTGCCCGCCGAGTTTCTTGCCGGTCCCATAGTGGATACCCCCCTCCCAACTGAGGGGGGACTGAAATCTTCTCGAGGCTGAGGCGTAGGGTTAGAGCCGGCGTAGCTTTATTTGACGTTCATATGCGCATTGTAATATGCCTACTTGAAAAATAAATATTTCATTTTCATTTCATTTTCATTTTCATTTTCATAATTTCATCCCTTAGAACGACGAGCGTAGCGAGGTCGGTTATGAAAACCACAGAACTAAATCAAGATAGAAGGAAAATGCTCGGCGATTAACAGCGAAACCGAGCATGTAACGTTTTGTGTCGAGCCTATGACGTCACGAGTGTACTTTAGTGATGGGAACGTTGTCGCCGCGTAACCCATTCGATTGATTGTGGAGGTTGCGTGCGGGATGCCCGCCGAAGTTAAAAATATCGGATGTTCATCTTCGTTGTGAAATGAAGTAAGTATATACCTGTATTGGTGTGATGACAAACAATTCACTAGTAGGTATATAATTTGCCTAAGGCCAGGAACAAAGATTTTAGTAGGTAGGTATTAATACTAGTTAATATTTCGTAATATTTTTAAGAAAATCGACCATGTACTCACTTCATTATCCTCATGTTATTTGTTATAAATAACAGTAATATATAAATATTGTAGTAATATATAAATATAATTAACCATTAACACATTTTTAGAGTTATTTTTATTCATAATAAATATAGAGCGTATTATGTTTGTACTTATTTTTCTGCCGACCAAAAATTCAACGTTAATTCCGTAACTGTAACCTATTTTAAAGTTAAATTTACTTTTCACTCGTACTTTATATGTATAGTTTCATAACAATAAAAACATAATTATAATTTCCACTGCTTCGCAAAATCGATTTAAATCGAATAAGGAAATCGCAGTTCCGTGGTGCACCACTATTCTTAAGTTCGACGTGAGTTCGACGGACAAAATAACAAATCTACCTTCACTTTGTCTCGACAGTTTGAATAGCCTATTTTTATATCGCTTGTTTTAAACGCACGCCAAGTCGGACTCGTCAAATTAAAGCCGCAATGGAAAACTAGTTTGACGGCCGTACGTCAGCTAATGTTTTGATGATAAAAATAGGAAAATCGTGTTTTTTGTTTAATAAAAAATATTTTAGGACAAATGTTACTTACCGATGATAGGAAACACTGTTTAACACTCTTGCTTTTATTGTTGGTGTTTGAACAGTTAATTATCGAATACCGACCCATTTTGTATTTTTCACTGTATGTCACTCGCGGGCAGCGGTCGGGAGCAGACTGACTTGCGCGGCGAACAATGTTGCTCGCTATTTAACTTTTCCGCACGCGAAGTAGATACACTTTTTCCTTCTATCTTGATTTGGTTCTGTGATGAAAACCGAAAAAAAAATCAATTTTTTTTGTACGTTGTCCGATTTTGACAAAACATATTTCAGTTGAAAGGTATTGCTTTATGTAACTTAAAAAAAATATTGAGAAAAAAAATGGAAAAAAAATGTAACAATTTTTTTGAAAAAAACTTAAATTTTCGTATCACACTGAATAAGTGCAAAAAACGGTACACACGATGTATAATGTCGATATATGAGTTTTTAAAGTTAAAGACAAATCAATTCATGATTATAAACTAAAACCGGCCAAGAGCGTGTCGGGCCACGCTCAGTGTAGGGTTCCGTAGTTTTTTGTATTTTTCTCAAAAACTACTGAACCTATCAAGTTCAAAACAATTTTCCTAGAAAGTCTTTATAAAGTTCTACATTTGTGATTTTTTTCATATTTTTTAAACAAATGGTTCAAAAGTTAGAGGGGGGGACGCACTTTTTTTTCCTTTAGGAGCGATTATTTCCGAAAATATTAATATTATCAGAAAATGATCTTAGTAAACCCTTATTCATTTTTAAATACCTATCGAACAATATATCACACGTTGGGGTTGGAATGAAAAAAAATATCAGCCCCCACTTTACATGTAGGGGGGGTACCTTAATAAAACATTTTTTTCCATTTTTTATTTTTACACTTTGTTGGCGTGATTGATATACATATTGGTACCAAATTTCAGCTTTCTAGTGCTAACGGTTACTGAGATTATCCGCGGACGGACGGACGGACGGACGGACGGACGGACGGACGGACGGACGGACGGACGGACGGACAGACAGACATGGCGAAACTATAAAAACCAAATCGAAATCGGATCAGTAGTTTTTAAGATATAAGATACTTAAGTTGGCTTAGTTTGTTTATATGGTCGCTTATAAATTCCTTAGCTAGAAAGTCAGAAACATTAACATTTTTCTTACAGCTAAAAGTATGCATTGGTAAAAAACATCATAATAAACGATTATTTCTGAGGATATAAAAATTTCATCCCTTAGAAAGCCTTATAATGACGATCCAATAAAAAAAACAGTTTTTTTTTTGTTTTTAGTAACAGACCTCGCTACGCTCGGCTTTCTAAGGGATGAAATTTTTATATCCTCAGAAATAATCGTTTATTATGATGTCTTTTACTAATGCATACTTTTAACTGTAAGAGAAATGTTAATGTTTCTGACTTTCTAGCTAAGGAATTTATAAGCGACCATATAACAAACTAAGCCAACTTTGGTATTTGGTAACTTGTATCTTAAAAACTACTGATCCGATTTCGATTTGGTTTTTAGTTTATAATCATGAATTTATTTGTCTTTAACTTTGAAAACTCATATATCGACATTATACATCATGTGTACCGTTTTTTGCAGTTATTCAGTGTGATACGAAAATTTAAGTTTTTTTTAAATTGTTAATTTTTTTTCCAATTTTTTTTTTAATATTTTTTTAAGTTACATAAAGCAATACCTTTCAATTAAAATATGTTTTGTCAAAATCGGACGACGCACAAAAAAATAAGATTTTTTTTTTCGGGGATTCGTAACCGACCTCGCTACGCTCGTCGTTCTAAGGGATGAAATTATGATATCCTCGGAATTTTTTATTTTATTTTGATGTTTACTGTTACTATGTATTTTTCTGTGTCAGAAAAATATATTATTTCTGACTTTCTGGCAAAGGAATTTCAAAGTGGCCATATAAAGCGATCTTTCCCAACTTTGGCAACTTGTATCTTAAAAAATTCTAATCCGATTTCGATGCGGTCTTTAGTTTTCAACTATGAATTTATCTGTCTTTGATTTAAAAAACTCATATATCGACATTGTACATTTTGTCTGTAATTTTTTGAAGTTATTCAGTGCGATACGTAAACTTTACTTTTTTTATTATTTTTCTTGCTTTTTTTATAATATTTTTTTTTCAATTTTTTTTTTCAATTTCATAAAGCAATACCTTTTATTTGAGATACGTTTTGTCAAAATCGGACGACATGATCAAAAGATATAATTTTTTTCATTTTCATAAAACACCTCGCTACGCTCGGCTTCCTAAGGGATGAAATTTCGATATCCTCGGAAAAAATCATTTACTATGATGTCTACTATCACCATGCAAAGCGGCTTGCTTCCATCTAAAAGTGCAGCTTTTGGCCAAAAATTCTCCATAACAAGTATGACTATTAACTGAGTTGTTCTGAATGGACAATTTTTTTCGATAAATCTAGTTAATAACACTATTTTCGCTCCTATAGCATCTTAAATACCTAAAAGTACTTAAACACCTAAAAGTACTTAAATACCTAAAAGAACAACCAGCGAATCGTGTCATCACGCACGCACACAAGGGTAGCTTAGCTAACAACTCTGCGACACGGCCGGCCGCCGCGGCACGTTGCCGTATCGTGCAAATGACACATTGAGCGGTGTAGGCCGTTTTCACATTATCCGATCCGATATCGGGTGTCGGACCGACATCCTACATCCGATAAACGCTTCCGATAGTGTCGGATGTCGGTCCGATAAAACGCATTGTTCCAAATCAATGAAGTATGATTTTGTATCAAAAAATATATTTAAAAAGTTTTATATTTAATAATTATAAGCACTATATTTCAAATATTTTATTGTAAAATTAAAACGATTAACGAGCATAAAAATACTCAAGAGCGGCAAGTAAAATAAATACTTATAATTTTACATTTAACTATATCTACTAAAAGATGAAAAAATTAGTATCCGCAATTCGGACCGATGAATTACAATCTTTTTGTTTTCAACAGAAATTCATCATTAACAGCAGCTGTTTAATAGACGCCATTTTTGTCACGCACACTACACTACAAACGTATACCCAAAGAGCATTGAATCACTACGTATACCTACATTATATACGCACACACACAAATATTATCGGCCGACAGCTGGCGGGGGGTCCGGCATGCCAAAAATGTCGGAAGCGTCCTGCCGATATCGGCAGTTCGGTGGTGCCTCGGACAAAAACGGTTCTAGGAGAGTGCCATCTGCATTAAATCCGCAATTTTTGCGTTTTATATCGTTTTTTAGTAATAATGATCTATTAAATACATAAATAAAAACCTGGAAGCGCATAAATCTTACATTTTACATCCTTCCTATATCCGATATCGGGTCGGATAATGTGAAAACGGCCGTAGGGTTGCCAACCGTAGGTAGTATACACAAAGACAGGAAAAATGCTCTGAGGAAAATGTTATGATATATAGTATTGTAAGTAATATATTATTTTGGTTCAGCGTACTGTAATTATTTTTAATTTCTGTACCATTTTTTTTGTAGGTACTGTACTGCACACAATTACACCGTCATATTTAAAATAGATACCTAACTTGGATAAGTACTCGACACCGATAGCAATAAGAAGTTGCAGGGCAATCATGGTCGCGCGATAAATGATAAAACATCGGGCCGTCCCTAGTCCCTATCGCACTTACAAATAGTGCGATAGGGACGGCCTGATATTTTTATCATTTATTGCGCGACCATAATTGCCTGCCTGCTGTCTATAAGGCTGTCCTTTCGTCCTTTGTCCACATTAGAGATGGGCCGAATATTCGGTAAATATTCGGTATTCAGCATATTTAGTTAATCTCAGCATCTCCAGAGGTCCGACAGGTTTTCTAAATATATATTGTTTTTTTATTCGAGGTGAGATTTTAAAGACCAGTTCTTCGAAACTTGCTATTGTCATTCTGAAATATTCTTTGAACTTCACTTCACTTGTCTTTAATGCCGCATATTTCCTTTCAAAATGAGTTCCGTCATTATTCATTTTATATATATATATGGGTTGACCCAGCATCTTCTTTTCGTCTCCTTTTTTTTAAGCGCCTCCGTAATACAAGCAAGAGCAGAATGCGCGTAATGGGATCCATGTCTGGATAAAGACTGATCGTGAAGTTCTGCACTGTGTATAGTTATCGAGGCGCGGCGACGCACCGCCAGTTTTGGCGGCGCGGCGACGCGCCGCAAAAATTCTGCGTTGCGGTGCCGCGCCGCGGTTTTTGCGGTGCGTCGACGCACCGCGAGTTCTTGCGTCGCGGTGCCGCGCCGCAGATTTCCTGCCGCAAAAACTGGCGGCGCGGCAACGCAACGCAGAATTTTTGCGGTGCGTCGCCGCAACGCGCCCATGTGGCCAGGCCCTAAGGTAGCGGATGAAATAACGTACCAAAAGTATCTGACAGCCTGAATAACTTTTCGAAATGTAGATAGCGGTAAGGTAGCGGATGAAATAACGTACCAAAAGTATCTGACAGCCTGAATAACTTTTCGAAATGTAGAATATCTACATTATATATCTACACCGCAAAAAAATGACACATCTCTCTGTGTTTAGCGGTGTCGGTGTCAGAATGGTATTAATTACTTCTGAAGCATTGTTTGATCCGCTATTTTTGATGCTGACTGTAAATTGATGTGTAACATTGGTCTAAGCGCGACAGCGGTGAGCGGCGGCCATACATATGGGACTTTTCATTCGCACGTATGGCTGCCGCTCACCGCTGTCGCGCTTAGACCAGTGTCGTGGCTGGGCCGTTAGGGCTATCAAAATTACATGTTGAATGTAGAATAGGTACAATACCGCTGAAAACGGTGTTAGTACGAGTATTTTAATAAAATCAGCACCGATAGCATGGTCGCGCGATAAACGAAAAACATCAGGCCGTCCTTTTCGCACTTACAGATAGTGTGTAAAGGACGGCCTGACGTTTTATCGTTTATCGCGCTACCATGCTTGCCTTCGTGCCTTCAGACAATAGGGATGACGACTACATAAAAAATGGCATTCTGTTTAGTCCGTCAGTTAGATCGTCCAAAAATACTTAACACATATTTTTCGCTTTTTCTAATTAATGAAAAAATACAAGCATCAAAGTTCCGGAGTAGGGGCTTGTGACGTCACTTCTAAGTAAAATTTGTACCTAGGCGTGACGTCACGCGAAACTTCAACGTACTGTATCGTCGTCATTTTTCGTTTACGAGAAAAAAAATCTTTGATAATCTAACTGACGGATTAATTCGTTTTTTTTTAGTCGTCTCGCCTATTCTAACAATGTTACAAAATATAGTGCAGTGTAATTATTTTTTTTGTAGCTTGAATAATTATTGTAATGTATCTAACCTCCTGATGACTGGATTTCAAAATATGCTACCTTAAATTAATTACTGTCAATTTGACAAACAGTAACAGTGACATTTTAATGGGGCTTATGTGTAGTACATAGTTCTTGGTGGTTTCGAGGTACGTTTTATTAGTACGTTTCCGTTATCTGTCTATACGGAGTCTTTGTTCTAATATGGAACATTAATTTCGTAGTAGGATATAAGTATAAAACTTAAATCATCATAAAACCACTGGCAAGGTAACCATAGGACCGTTACGCGCAAAAAGCTGAAACGAATCCCCGTGTGGGCCGCAAACGACTTTTTGTAAGAAACCCTGAACTGGGGTTCCGTAAAGCACTTTCTTATAAATAACATTTGTGTGATTCTCTTTATTCATTTTACGTCTTAAAAATTCTCGTCATTTGTGTGATTGATAAATTTATTTTAGCTATTTATTATTCTCTTTATTCATTTTAGCAATTTTATTATTGTTTGGAAAATCAGAAAATATGAATTGGGTCACAACACTTCACATAGGTTGCATAGAATAAAAGATAATAGGTAATAACGGGCAAAGGCAACATCCGCTCGGTGTACCCCTTGCAGTTCATTAAAGTGTCAAAAGGGCTTCTACGTGTTGGCTTCGACTCCGCGCACGCCTCCCAAAGGTCCGGAACAGCATTGTTCCGTGATGGGAAAGAGATATATAATAATATAGTAGGTATTACGCATCCACTCTCGGAAATCCGACAGAAATTAAAACTGAGGTAGAAGTGCCGGCGTATGACTCGTCCCTTCAACCTTGGTCATGTTTTATTGTGCTACTGAATTAAAAAAAAAAACACGGTTTCACGCAGAACTAGAACAAAACACACAGCTCACACTTGACCTTTTTTTTGTCCGAATGCATATTATACAATATGCTACGCATAACGTTTAACCTTTCGCCTTCCCGATCGTCTCCCACAAGGTAAACTAGTTACTCAAAACGACTTAAGACTCATCATATAACTATTAGATCTTCAGTCTAAAATCTTAAAACATTAGGATGATTTTGGGATAATGTAGCGTGAGATAAGACGTTTTGATGTGTAAATAAGGACCAACGTAGTGCAACATGTGGCAAAGACCATCGCTGCTCTGTCCGGGAGATGCTCAGATAGCGGTTTTACGGTAAATGAGAGTTTTTTTTTTCAGTTTTTACATGTTCGGTAAAAATTAGGTCAGTGTTAGGACAACACAATTTTTACGGTATAAAAAGGAACAATAAGTTCGTAACAAATAATAATTTTGCTTTAGCATTAGTATAGACGTTACACTTTGAAATATATTAAAAAAAAAACATTAAACTTAGAAGTATGATGATAATTAATGAAGTAATTATAAGGTAGGTATGTCGATCTTAGTTTCGGAGCTTACAATGATTATTATTATGCTCTCAATTACTTGCTATTTAAAAATGAAATTTGTGTCTTCACTAATATGTAATAATATTGCACACATTTTTAAGTTATGACAGCCTTGCGCTGGGGCTATTAGCAAATATGAAATTACACTAAGTAACTTTTTTGCTTCTTAACTTAGAAGTATGCATATGTTTAGCATTCCAATAATATTAAGGTATAGCGGGGCAAGTCTCGATTGGGACGACTTAACCAGTGGACACTCTAATTAAAAATGCAAACATTGTAAAACATAGAAAATAATGGACCAGTTGCATTAAACCCCCTAGTCGAAATTGCCCCGCTGTATCTTATAATATTTAGGCATTTACTTTAGTTAAATACGAAGTAATGCAATACCATAAATATTTTCCACTCTCTAAAACTTCGGCGTTCTTATCCTACTACTTATCATAAAGTTATCATTTATCAGCACTCACGCGCATTCAAACATCTTAAGGTACAAGTACCTATTCCGGTTAGATGGTTATAGGGGATCGATTTTTGAATTTAGAACGCACGCATTCGCGGTTCGAAAGTCTGTGGAAAGCGACGTAATCGCTTCTGTAGGCCTAGCACATGATGGCCGCGGGAGTATGTCGCCGCGAGATAGATCACACGTCTTCTTCTAACTGTATTAATGACATAAGGACGGGTAGTCTATCTCGCGGCGACATACTCTCGCGGCAATCATGTGCTAGGCCTACTGTAAGTAGAATTTAAATCGCTAGTAGTGGAGATATTATTGAACGAATTTCACGAAATTGAATGGCCGAGATTCAAAAATCGGCCCCCAGCGCTCAGAATATTTATTCACTTTTAAGAAAAAAAGTCAGTGAATCAGTAATTCTCGTGAAGACGAACGTCGCAACGATGGCATCACATGTGGCACACATTTTGTGCCCCCGCGCACCACCCCCGCTAAGGGAACCGCTGAAAAAAACGGACCAGTACCATACCGCTCAAGCAAAAAGATACCCTAGCGTTTTTCAATACAATTGAGTGTACATGGACCGTTTTGTGGCATCCCTTCGAGTACAGTTAGTGACTCCTACAAGGGACATTTTTTCTGCGAAAGATATTATAAGGTCAGTGACCTCGATTCTGCACTTAAGGAGTTGCATTCAAAAATTTTACTCATAGTCCTCAGCTCAAATTTAAATTTGAATCGAAATAAGATGCCATGTATTAAAGAAAAAAATTAAATGTTAAATTTGAATGTTGACCTCTTCTTTCTGTCTTCGAACCCCCTTATTCATAAACGTACTCTAAAGTAATCAAGCCGATAAAGTTCGTTTGTCCTTTTCTATCACACCAATACGTCGGAAAGGGACAAACGAACTTTATCGGCTTGATAACTTTAGAGTACGTTTATGAATAAGGGGGAAAGTCTTTATGACATGTAAATAAAATAATTATTTTCTCGCTTTGTGTCTTAGGGTACAGCACTGAACAACGAATGTAGGTAATCCCAGATCTAAATCTAGATCAGAGGTAAATTGGGGAAGCACCGTCACCTTACAAAAATCAGCAGCCAAATAATACCTACTATCCTCTTTTTATAGTGTTTTTGACATTTACTAAGGTTGCTAGGGCTCAAGGAGGTGTAGAGTGTTGGAGCCTACTTAGTTCCCCTATGGGCGCCTAGAAGCTAATACGGTGACTGCCCATCATCAGGCGGTATGTTTGTTAGCCACCTATGTAGTATGAAAAAGTCACGTGAGTATAGATACCTCCACGCAAAAGTTACACCACTATGCGTAGATTCAATGTTATCTACCACTTGAGATTTTCCGAGAATATCTATCTAATCGAGATAAATTTGAGGCTATTGACGTATTACCAATACGGACTTCTAGAATACTGCATGTGTATCACTAAATATTGAGACGCAATAATGAGATTAATATTGATTGGCTTTTGTTTTTTACTTGGTGTGTGGGGTCAGAATGTACCCGTGGTGAACCCGAGTGTGGATACTCAACAAGGGACGGTTATTGGTACGCTCAATGATGGAGTCTACGAATTTCATGGGATACCGTATGCTGATTCGACTTCAGGAAGTCACCGGTTTAAGGTTAGTAAATTAATAGTATCACAAGTGCATCAGGACATTGACGTGCACGTATCAGTTTTAAGCTGCCTGTGCATTAACAAATAACAACCCTTTCAAAACGAGAAATTGAGATTTGCTAACTTAATTTCGAATTTTAATGACTTGTGTCACATGTGTTAAAATTGACATTTATATGTTAACAACCCTCACGGTCGTATCAGCCCGTATTTAAAGGGTTAAAATAATAAATAAAATAAAATAATAAATCTATTAAGAAACAATGACAAGCAATTATATTTTCAACTTTCATTATAATCTGTGACAAGTATCTAAAATCAAACGAAGCTACCAAATACTTGCATATTAGGAAGGTTTCACAGTGGTGTACTTAACTCTTTAATATTTCTTCAAATTGTAGGCACCCTTGCCAGCACCTCCATTTGAAGAACCTTTCATCGCCGACAGAAAAGGGATTAAATGCGTTCGAGCGTTAGGTGTGGGCTACGAGGGAGTAGAAGATTGCCTGGTAGCAGACGTTTACACCACAACCCTCGACAGCACCCGCAAACTCCCAGTCATGGTCTGGATCAAAGGCAGAGAGTTCGATAGGGTCTATGAACACGAACTATCCTTCAAAAACTTTCTTGAAAAAGATGTCATAGTTGTCTCATTAAACTTCCGAGAGTCGATATTTGGTTTCCTATGCTTGGGAACCGAAGTTGCACCTGGTAATGCTGGTCTCAAGGATATTATCGCGGGTTTGCGCTGGGTTCAAGAGAACATTGAGAGCTTCGGTGGCGACCCTGATTCTGTAACGCTTTTTGGTCATGGAAGTGGCGCCGCAGCCGTTGATTTATTGTCGCTATCTCCAATGTCTGAGGGCTTAGTTCACAGAGTGATTGCGCAAAGTGGTTCCGCTATCGCTCCATGGGCAGTTACTAGAGATAACCTAGAATATGCGATACAAGTAGCTGAAGCTCTGGGACATACAGTCAGCGATATTAACACGCTATCAGAAGTATTTACAAAAACAACCGTAGCCGCTTTGACAGCAGTCATAAATGAACTTGAACTTTACGACAATTCATTAGCATTTGCACCTTGTCTTGAGAAAGCAACGTTAGTCTCCTCTTTACCATTTATGACTCGATCACCATATCAAGTCCTGACTGATGGAGGATTCTTACAAATACCAGTTATGACAGGCTTCGTTGATAAAGAAGGCACTATAAGAGCTGAAGAGGCAATAGAAGACAGTTGGTTGGAGAAAATGAATGAATCATTTGAAGCTTTTCTGCAACCTGATTTAGAATTCGAAAACGAAGAAGATGAAAAACGTATTGTTGATAATATAAAACAGTACTATTTTGGTGATGATGGTATAGACATGGATGAATATTTTATGTACCACGGTGACACTATGATAAAAGTATCAGCTATCCGAGAGGCACAGCTACGAGCGGCTTCATCGACGTCTCCTGTATATTTGTATCAATTTTCTTACAAGGGAACTTTGGGAGATCCCTTTGTTGGCCCAGTAGAAGTTAACGGAGCGGCTCATAGCGAAGAACTGGCGTACTTGTTCCATGAAACTACAAATGAGGAATCTTCTCAAATAGATCTAACTGTGAGCGACATTCTAATCGAGCGATGGACCAATTTCGCAAAAACTGGGTAAGAATTATATTATTTACCTGTGCATAAAATAACATCTTTACAAAATCTTGAATTAGAATCTGTCTGGAAGCTTGTTTCATCGACCGTAACGTAACTTGCGAGTAAAAAAAACGTTCATAATTTAATACAACAATCAAAATGAGTGTTCTTATTAATTAATATTAATATTTCCAGAAACCCGACTAGCCTCACTTCCCAAGTAACTTGGAGTCCATTCACACCGGAGAACAACAACTACCTCCACATATTAAATGCTGACCAGCAGAGTTCAACTCTTGAGGTACAAATGCAAGACCCTCATCCCGTCACTCTTGCTTTCTGGAACAGTATCTATCAAGGATACTTTAAGGATGCCGAGGGTCAGTTCGACCTTAATGAAAGGCAGGACCCTGATGTTATCGTTGTAGATAGCAATGAGGATATTGGAGACAGCAAAGAGAATCAAGGAAACAGTGGCGAAACAGATGGAAGCGATGAAAATACAAGTGTAAATGTTGATCCTGATGATGATAATGATGATGAACCTGATTCAGCTTCCACAGCAGTTGCGTACACGTTTTCGTTTATTACCGTATTTGCGTTGTTGAATAAATTTCATATGATGAGAATTAGCTCTTGAAAAACGTGTCACTAGCGTGAGCTATTGACTTAGTTTTTGAACATTTGCTAGAACTTTCGTGGGTTTATTTTTTAAATTCGACGCTAAGTGATATCTTTACAATTAAGTAATAGTTTAGTGAAATGTCGCTTTTAATAAAGTACAAACATAACATTTTTACGTTTACACAGGTTTTAGTAAGTAGTGTAAGTACTTAGTTTTAGTTTACGAGTAGATGCCCTGTACGTAGACGAATTAAATAAATAAATTAGTCTAGATTTGCGTTCCTTATTTAAAGATGTTTTCTGACTCAGATATTTCATCACTGTCGGAGGACATACACAAAATAAAAAGGTCTTAGCCATAATTTTTATCTTAATTCATACAATCGTGGTACGACCTATTGGGTTAATTTTAATAAAGTTTTCTATTCTAATTCATGATCACTTTTAACATATTTACCTACTAGATTAGAGTCAGGCCAAGCTAATTCTACAGCGGTACAGATCAAGGGGGTTACCATGAAGTGCTAAAGCCATTCACTTTAGGTTGAGAGAAAGGGACGAAGCTACAGCAGTTCCATAGCTCCGTCCCTCTCTCTCAACCTAAACTGAACGGCTTTATTAGCACTTCATGGTAGCCCCCCAGGAAAGTGTATATGAAATCATGATAACACTTCCGTACTCTGTGCTAACTCAATGCAAGTTAATCTGACACTGGTTAATTTCTGAAACACCACAGTTTACTAAAAATATGATACATTAAATTGTACCATTTGCTTTTATAAAAAGCACTGGATTTCGTAATATCAGTTATAAACTGCAAGCACTTAAGTTCTTTAAGTCGACGTACCGTTACGTGTCACGCGATGAAGCATGTTTACCAAATAACGTCTTATAACACAGCAGAGCGTATGGTGGTTGCTCCCTTCTTTCCTAGTAGCTACAAGTTCATTAGTCTTATGATATAGTGGTGTATGTGGTAGTTACTCCCTTACTGGATTAGTAATGGTATAAGTTCAGGTGTAGGTGAGTGGACGGGGTCGGAAGGTCAGCGGGTAGCCATGCAGCGCGATGCTCGTGGATGCGTTATGGCTTGAATGTCACCTGTTTGTAATTTTAGCTCGGGAAATGTTTAAGTCAGGTCAGTAGGTTTCAACTTGTTTTTTAATTCATATTATCTTAGAAGAGCAGTTCTCAGGAGGCGCGTTTTTACGTGTCCGGGGCAAAAAACGGCAGAACGGACTGTTCTAAAAATCTGAATTAATTCAGGCATAATCTTTAGCCTCTGTTCTGTTTGGTACACTATCAAATTATTTATTTATTATTTGTGTAATATAAGTAATAAAATATTAAATGCGAAAAATGACCTTCGGTGGACGTGTCCCGCACCCAGAATTTGCGAAACAAAAAATCATAACTCAAGATGGAGTTGTTGATCGCAGTTGTTATAGATATTCACGCATAAAGTATTAGTTTACCTATCATATTTTCTATATAAAAATAATATGTTAGCTAAACTCATCGAGTAAAGACAAATTTACGATGTGTCTCGGGCTAGTGACTGATTTCGGTGTCATTTGCTAAACAAGACAGTACTCTTACAAATTAGTAGATCAGGGACATAGTGGCACAAATATAGTAAGTTTTAACTATGTTTTAACCATTCAGTGTAGAGGAGATGCAGTACCGTTTTATAAAGGGGACTTTTTAAAGGTTTCTCAGTCATTCGGTGGGTTTGGTCCCATGTTTTTTAAGATTCGGTGGTTCAATTTACTCCCACAGTTTTAGTGCATTTGTCGTTATGTAAGGTACTAATAAATCCTTAAACGTATGTTATTACGTCATTATGACATCTCCTCTGTATCATGCATGCTATTGCAGTTATCTCCAAAAAAGCGATAAAATTTGATATCAGTGGAGTTGATTTCCGTGGTTTCGGTGGATTTTTTGACCACCGATATCAAAAAAAGTGACCACCGACTTCGATTGCCACGTTGTAAACTAGTTTATTGTGCATTATTTTCTAACATTTAATACTTAAATAGTAGGATATACTTTGTAAAAACATAAAACTATGTTTGTAAGCAAATTAAGCCATATTATGGGTACAAAATTCACTACTCGATAATTACTAGTCTATTAACATGTCAAAATTAGTAAAATTGCGCGATTATGAGCCTTTGTACATCACCTGTCATCGAATTAAAATGAAAAATATCAATAAATTGAATAATAAGTTATACATAAAGATGAAAATGTGGAATAATGTGTAAAAAATTGAATTCGGTGGTGCCAATTGATTACAGTGCCCATACATAATTTCGGTGATTTTAAAATGTCAGATTTCTTACAAACTATAAGGTTCTAATGGAGGCCTCCACCACCAATATTTTTTATATTTGACTTATCAAAAAAGTAGAAAATAAAAATCAGCACCGAAATCAGGCACCGAACGTCATCTCTGAGAATCGCCCAGAAATAAGTAATGTCACAAGGTAGCAAACTGACATATTTCTAGCTAGAGATTTTTGAAGCTAGAAATAATTTTACTACCATGTGACACATTCTTTTCACATTGAGGAAATTTGAATGTAATAAATTACTTAAACGAAAAAAATGTGTCCTTGAATGGAAAATTACCACTTTGATCCCGCCTACAAGGAAGGAGGGAAGGACAAAACCCCCAAAGGGAAAGAGGAAACGAAGGGCCTTTCCGAAATGATGATATTAAAACTATTGGTATGAATATCAAAATGTAAATTATTGTTGATTACTGACTGCTAACGCCTTCTATGCTCCCGATGTATGAAACTTAATGAGTACCGTTACTTGTCAAATAAATCAGTCTGTTGTGAATATTCACGGTGTTTTATTAGGTTATGGGCCCAGGCATGTTTATACCTAGGTAGGTACATTAATATAATACCTAAAGGAGAGTATAAAGTCAATTTCATGACAATGTGTTTGGGCAAAACTTAAAGAAAAAATGAAAATATTTTAGTTTCAGAATAAGAAGTCTGTGATATTACCAAAAGCAGATGTCAAATAATGTAAATATTTCAAAAAACCTGCATCCGCTACAAAAAATTAGCAAAGTACTTTTATGACCATAAACACACATAAATGTATTTTGAACAATATCGGAGCTTTATTAGGTTTTCCGTTAAGTATGTTTATCAAACTGCAAAGCGGACTATTAAGTATTACAGGGTTGTCCAAATTGTATTTAACAATCTAGCACAAAGTACAAAAATAATATGCACATCACACTGCTTAATATAATTATTAAAAAAATGCATTTACTTCAGACAAACAAGGTCCATAATATACTAACAGTTGTTGTTAGTATAACTAACTAAGTTATACTAACAAAATATTATTTTGTTAGTATAACTTAACCTAAAACATAAAACTATGGTTAACTTAAAAATAATCTTAAATAACTAACTTAGGTACTAGAGATAAGTGGAGAGAGGAGCAGTGCTTGATGAGGCCACTGTCAGATCTCTCAGCAACTACGCTCAGGAGACTGGCGGAATGATCCTCAACGAAGTTATAGTACTTTAAATTACATAAAATCAATTATCATCTAACATCTACCATCTTGATCTTCTGCAAATAAGGAAAATGTTTAGAGAAGCTATTATACATGTTTTTTTAGTACCAGCCAAACTTTGAATATAGTGATTTTTAAAGTTATAATGAACATTATGAGACCAATGTTGAAATCGTGGAAAAGAATGGCTGTTCCTAAATGAAAGGCATCAGTCAAAATGTATGGAGTCCTACACACCATATATTATAAATACTTGTGGGTAGGCAGCGTAACCCTTAACCTTAACACTACAAACAAGCGCGGATCTAGCTTAGTGCCCAGGTGGCGGATGTTACGTGGTAAAAGCCCAGGCCCCAGGGAGGGACGGGGGGGGGGTCACGTGGTCGATTTGTATGGCCAAACTAGGCTCCAAGGGGCGAAGGGGGGGGGGGATCATGCAGTCGCGCCACTACGTGCACTTCACTTCATTTGTGCCGCGCACGCTTCAGGACACCATCGCGTGCGCAGACTTCTGGCCGAAGGGTGTGGTATTTCAGCGGTTCCGGGGCAACCTGCCGAATCCTACACCGAGTCAGACGACGCAACGGAGCCACGCTGTTACGTCGTCGCCCAAATCTAATGTTTAATTTGTTTATTTTTTGTATGTCTTTTGTCTTGTTTTGTATTTTGTAGTTTCACAGTGCCTTGGTGTAAACTGTAATGCTGTGTTACTTTTTGATTAAATAAATAAATGACCCTCATGACCCCCCCCCCCCTCGGATCCGCGCATGACTACAAAGTAAATGACACAATAGAATATCTCGTGATTGTCAACCCTGAGCTCGCTGAAGCAATAAAGAGTGCAAAAGTGCAGATTTGCAGCGACGGTTTATGTTTCGTAGCGTAACGCAGCTGGTCATAAATGTGCCGTAGAATGTTGGGGCACACGTAGGGCATATTATTCTGGAAGTCCATAGTTTGACTTGGGATATACCCGAGTTTATATGTATCCTTGGCTAAATAAAAATAATGCATTAATACCAGGATTTTAAAAAAGCTTGCTCATATGTATCAAAACGTGGACAACTATTTAACAAATTTGGTAGACAGCTGTACAGTTGACCAAAAGGAGTGGGAATTAAAAAGTGGCTACATTGTAGTGCCGTCCCGTTTTGTCATATTGATTTGAAAGGGATGACACTACAATTTTGCCACTTTTTAATTTCTACTCTTTTTGGCCAGACTGTACCTACTGATGTACTGATACTGACGTGCAGTAGTGATGCGAAGCGTGAAGTAACTAGTAGTAGTGATGCGACATTATTGCAGGATATCTACTTATTTATAAAAGTATATATGGACGTGATAAGATTTTTATTAACTATAATTTTATGTAATTGGTTTAAAAGCAAAATTTATCATAAAAAAAAAACAAAAATAAATCTTTTTCATTTCATTTTGAACCCAAAGCATGACAATATTTCTGTAAAACTTGGTTTGAATTTACGTAAAGTTTAGTTACGGTGTTTCGCGCGGCGGCGCCGCACACGTGCTTACCGCTTCGTTTTTACCATGCTGAAGGTTCGTGTGTAGGGAATAGTGTGGACATGCCTTTTTTTATTCTTATAAGAATCTCATTAGACATGTTGAACTTTACATGTTTTTCAAATTATAATTATGTAGTGCGTTGAAACATGGCTTAGCAAACTAAATACAAAATATATAATTTTGAAAATAAAACATTGTAACTAGCTCTAACATAATATTATTTAACGCAATACCTAAACTAAGTACTTAACTTACTTAATACCATAATAGGTAACTATAATTCGGGTATTTACATAACCAATTAGAAATTAGTTTTTAAACATCAGTATAATTAATAGGTCATGGTAATTTGGTAGGTACTCTATCAAAAAGCTTGAGTTGAGATATACACGCGTCGAGTAAAGTACACTTTTCTGACACGTGTGAACCTTCTTCAAAACTTATAAGTTTTTCTGTAGCCAAGTTTTTAAAGAAAATCCTTCAAAGGCAACTTTAGTAACCCCGAGAAATACTATTCATAATATGTGGATTTAATATGGGAGTTTAAAATCAGTTTTTCAGAATAAAACTAAAGTTTAGGAAAAGGAAATATTATACGACCCTAATTTAATAAAGCGCCTACCAATGAGGAAACTGTGACGTCTCTCCGCGAGAAGCATCCAGCACCTTCTAGACCACTCGTAGTGCCCCCTGCGCCAGAGGTTCCGGTTGATCCCATAACAGTGACAGTGCCAGAGGTAAAGGAGGCAATAGCGGGTTTTTATAATGGATCGGCGGCCGGGTTAGACGGTTTGCGTCCGCAACACTTAAAAGAGTTAACGTCTTGTACGTCGGGCAGCAACGGTCCTCGTCTACTAGAATCGTTGACGAAGTTGTGCAACTTTCTGTTAAGGGGCTCGCTTAACCCTATAATTTGTCCATATATGTATGGCGCGTCACTGTGTGCCCTTGCGAAAAAGGATGGGGGTATCAGGCCCATTGCCGTGGGATGCACAATTCGACGCCTTGCAGCCAAGCTTTGCTGTCGGGCTGTTAGGGACCGAATGGCAACTTATTTTCGGCCTGTTCAGATAGGTTTTGGGACCGCGCGGGGATGTGAGGCAGCGATTCATGCCACTCGGGCATATGCACTCGCGAATGAAGGGTCAGATGCGGTTATTCTTAAAGTAGATATTAAGAATGCGTTCAACAGCGTTGAAAGAGACGTCATTCTAAATGAAGTAGCGAACCAGGTGCCCTCCCTCTTTCCATTTCTGCACCAATGCTATTCGACACCGAGCAACTTACTTTTTAATGGGACCACCATTTCGTCGCAGGTTGGTGCTCAGCAGGGTGATCCGTTAGGACCTCTTATATTTTGCTTGGCAATTCAGAAAGTTGTTTCTTCTCTGGATTCACCCCTAAATGTTTGGTACTTGGACGATGGGACTATTGGGGGTAGTCCAGAGACAGTGTTGAATGACCTTCATAAACTCGTGCCAGCGTTGAGGGAGATAGGTCTGGAGGTGAACCCTGCTAAGTGCGAGCTTTTTTGCTGCGACTCGTCTGTTGGTGTACGGACAGATTTTGAAGAGGTGTTGCCCGGCTTGCGGTACCTTCAGAAATCTTCTTTGTGCCTTTTAGGAGCGCCAATTTTTCCTGAGGGTGTCGGTGCTGCACTTGAAGATAAAAGGTTAGCGTTGGTTCGGGCCAAGGAACACCTGGGAAACTTGTCTGCGCATGTTGCGCTTATTCTGCTGCGGAACTGTTTTGCTGCACCGCGTATAATGTACATTCTAAGAACAGCTCCAACCTGGTTGTTTCAATCTGAAGTCGCAGCGTTAGACGAGACAATCAAGGGGGTGCTTGAATCCATCTTGAATGTACATTTGGATGAAACGCAGTGGTGTCAAGCAGCCCTTCCAGTCCGTCACGGTGGGTTGGGAATACGGCGCTGTAGAGAGTTGGGAGTGGTGGCATTTCTTGCTTCGGCTCACGGGACATTGGGTCTTGTTGCTCGGATCTTATCTAACAATGGTGACATTACCCAGGTACCGTTTGCTTCGGAGGCGTTAGCCAAGTGGACTACTTTCTACGGTGGCGGGGATCAGCCCGAAAATCCCATTGTGCAGAGGGGCTG